>NC_139541.1:5975844-6694151 GCF_965153285.1 Podarcis tiliguerta
GCTGAAGTTATCTCTCTCAAGTTCATGAAGGGAAAGAGACGTGCGTCTTTGATGGTTTCATGCCAAAGGATGCTGCTCTGATCCCTGATTCCTTGACTAGCTCCTGGTTTTGAAACATTAGTGGCTCTTTGGTCCTTTTTTGCTCGTCCCCGAGAGGAGCATCTTCAAAGCTCACGTCGTCGTTCTTCCCAGGCTCAAGAGATTTCAACCGGAGGGGACAAATACAGAGAGGTCCCCTTTGACATCTATTTAGGCCACATTTCCCAGAAAGAATCTCTCATTCAGGGATCAAAAGAGGTGCCGGGGTGCAGATTCGAGGGACCCGTGGGCTACGTACTCATTTTAAAGAGTGGGGCCATTCTACCAAGTTGTAATTACCTTGGGGTCTTAATTTCTTTTTAAAAGTAAATAAAATAAGCCAAAGACAAAGAGCATAAAGTACTACTGTGCTGCCACAGCAGGTTCAAAGCAGCAAAAGGTTGGGCATTATCAATGAACTTGTTGTTCCAAAAGATTATAAAATATACCCCCCTCCACAAACCTGTTAGGCTGGTTTATATGTATTGTTTTGTAATAAGTTAGCTTAATCAAACCAAAATTTCTTCAGTCCATTCAGATATAGCAGGAGATTTGATTCCCCCACATCCTAATTATTTGATATTGCAATCTTAGCAGATGTTATAGGTTTGAACACTATTTCTTGATTATTTTGTGGAATTGCAGCTTTTAGATAACCAAGCAGAACTATTTAAGGTTCCAAGGGGTATATTGTATCCTAACATATCAAAGACATTAGCATGAACAGATTTCCATAATATCTCCAGTTGAGAGCAATTCCAAAAGATGTTTATGTAATCTGTTTTTATTCAATCCACCTCTCCAGCATTTATCCAATTCTGATTTATATAGGATAGGACAAGTTGGGGTCTTATTTCTTTTTAACCTTTTGCAAATTCACAGGGTCTTACTTCTAGATAAGTGGGTATAGGATTGCAGACGTAGAAAATTAACTTTATTTATTCCCAGACTTTTGGGGCCACTCCCCTTGGATCCATAAACTCACCCCCAGTGCCTCCCACCTTACCTTATAAGAAGGATTATTCGGGAGAGCGGTTTGCATGACCCACTAAGGCAGATCATAGAACACAGTAAAATGCAAAACAGCAACAATTAATTGCACATGTGTTCAAAATCCAACTCAAACTCCTTTATTGAATTAATTTGACAAATTTGATCCAGTGATACCAGCTTTTCAAAGTCTGATAGTCATTGACAGGTTTAGCACCCCCCCCCCTTGTCGTCCCCTTGCCTCTTAGCACCCACCCCCTGGAATCCCACTGCCCCCCCCAGGAGCAGTACCCCCCCCACACACACTTGGGAACCATTGCACTAGCGTGTTGTGGTCAAACACGCTCCAGCACATCTCAGGTTTCTTATTGTACATTTGTTTGGCTCACACCTGGCCTGGCTGCTTAACTGGTAGAGCAGCAATCCATTTGGAAGTTCATAAGGTCATCTGGCCATCTCCTATAGCCGGGCCCTCTAAGAGGCATCAGGAATGCAAGTCCCCTTCTATGGCCTATTTATCGATGTGAACTGTCCATACATACAAGCAGAAGCAGATATTGTAATGTCCAGTGGATTGAGATTCACCAGAATCTCCTTCCTTGTTGCAGAGAGACTTGAACTCAGGACTGTCAGTATGCGAATCAGATGTGATAATAGTGGGTAGGGGTACATGGTGTGTGTGTGTGTGTGTGTGTGTGTGTAGAACAGTGGCTGGTCTAAGGCCTGTTCATGAGTTCATGGCTTTGACCCAAGCTATTTGAGGGACAATATCCTCCCATCAAACCTTCCTGGGTTCTGAAATCTTGAGGGAAGACCCTTCTCTCAGTCCTGCCTCCATCACAGGCCTGCTTGGTGGGGATGCAGGACAGGGCCTTCTCGGTGGTTGCTCCCAGGCTTTGGAACTCCCTCCCTAGAGAAGTTAGACTGGCTCCCTCCTTGTTGTCCTTCTGACAGCAAGTAAAGATGGTATTATCCCTACAGGCCTTTGGGAAATGACTGGGTTTTGTTTGTTTGTTTGTTTGTTTAAAGGAAAGGGCTTTTAAGGAGTGCTGTCCTGCTTTTATTGTCATTCACCATCTGCATTTTAATAGATCTGTTCTTTAGATGGTTTTAATTCTATTGGAGTTTAATTACTTTTAAACATTTGTAGCTTTTTGCATTTTTATCTGTGTTGCTTTGATTGGGGTATGCAGTCTTAAGTCTTGGGCAGGGTAATGGGAGGGATATAAAGAAACAACAACAACAAAATGCCCTCCCGTCAGATGTCAAGGAAATAAACAACTACCTGACTTTTAGAGAACATCTGAAGGCAGCCCTGTTTAGGGAAGTTTTTAATGTTTGATGTTTTGTCATGTTTTTAATATTCTGTTGGAAGCCACCCAGAGTGGCTGGCAGGGTAAAAGTACAGTGGTGCCCCGCAAGACGAATGCCTCGAAAGACGAAAAACTCGCAAGATGAAAGAGTTTTCTGTTTTCTGAGTTGCTTCGCAAGACGGATTTCCCTATGGGCTTGCTTCGCAAGACGAAACATCTTGCGCCTTTTTTTTTTAAACCGCCAATGCATTCCTATGGGAAACCGTCAATACACAAGACGAAAAAACTCGGAGAACGAAAAAACTCGCAGAACGAATTAATTTCGTCTTGCGGGCCACCACTGTATTTTATTTTATTTTATTTTAATTTTTTCTCTATTTAATTGATGCAGAGCCTCCTGCAGTCACTGCCTAGGTTTTTACTAATCTCCCCAGCAGAGCTGTATTTCTTTGCATGCCCACAATGACACTTGCCAATATCCTCGCTCGAAACCAAGAGGTCTGGCTCCTTGGCTTGGAAAGAGAGAAGAAGCTCTTTCAGGAAAAACTCCAGTGCCCTGGGGTGGCTGCCGCTCTGTTGAACTGATCCTCCTTTCTTTTCCTCTCTCCCTCCCCCCTTCCCCTTTCTCTCTGCAGAAGTCGCTGACCACAGACATGATCCCGGAACAGAAGACGTTTGTGGACACAAATGGATCTGGCATCCGGCCTGCTGTCCCAGGGACCCTCTTTGCTCTCCCTCTCCTCCTTTTGATAGTGGCATTATAGAAGAAAAGAGGGACGAGTGCTCTGAGGGGGTGGGGGAAGGTGCAGCCCAAACTTTTGCGCGTGCAGAGATGGACAAAGACACCTTGAAAACGTTTCCTTCGGCCTTTCGGCCTTCCGGAGTCTCTGCTTCCGAAAAGGCGCGGCGGAAAGTTTTGCAGGAGCTTTGACAGGACAATTCCCCCCAGGAAATCTGTGCCGAGGGGAGCACTTAAACGCCGGGAATTCTGCATACTCAAAAGAGGGGGTTTTTTCGCTTTGTGTTTCCTTTTGGTTTGAAGTGTCTAGAGCAAGAGTCCGAGAGTCTCCCATTGTGTCCAAATACATCCATTTCTGAAAGGGGTCGCGAATGGCGTTTCAAAGAAACACACCTGCTTTTGCAAGCGGTTGGAGAATCTCGAAGAGGCTGACTCTGGATGGAGAGACTGAGCCAGTTGTGGCTTATGCGCCTTAGTTTGCCAAACTGCTTTGCAGGGCAAGAGACAGCTATGTCCCGTCCCCCCCTGTCCCCCCAGTCTCCATACCATTCCTTTTTGCTGCTTGGAAAAAAACACACACACACAACTGTTTCCTTCCTCCCCTCAGCCAAGCTTGGCTTCCGTCACCCACAGAAGTGTCTTAACTTTCTCCTCTCGAAGCAGAAGGTGGAGAAGATGTTTGCGCAGCTGGCGGGGGGCAGGGGGGGTCCCTCCAGGAGTGCAAGGAGCACTGTGAGATGAGCAGCAACACCCCATGATTTTCTAGGCCTTCAGGACAGCCTTCCTGATAGCAAACCCAGTCAAGTCTCGTGGTGGAACAAGAAGCGTATCGGACAGAGGACATACCCCGTTCTGCTGTTTCTTCTGATTCCCTTCTTCTCTCTTTTCTAGGATTTTTGCTGTCCAAGAGGTGAAACTTATCCTCTTCTTAAGGTTGCCCCAATGTCACTTTGGGTTCCTGATGGATGGAAGCAGCCATAGCTGGCAACCAGCATTCATTACTCTCCTTTGATCCTAGGCATATCTAGCATATGTATGTCAAGAGAGACCTGCTTCTTTATATACCGTATTTTTTGCTCACTTTTTCCCTCCTAAAAAGTAAGGGGAAATGTGTGTGTGTCTTACGGAGCAAATGCAGGCTGCACAGCTATCCCAGAAGCCAGAACAGCAAGAGGGATCACTGCTTTCACTGCGCAGAGATCCCTCTTGCTGTTCTGGCTTCTGATATTCGGAATATTTTTTGTTTTGTTTTCCTCCTCCAAAACCTAGGTGCGTCTTGTGGACTGGTGCGTCTTATAGAGCGAAAAATACGGTACATATGGATATACGTAACCAAACACATAATCTGGATAGGGTTCCTTTAGCTTTCCTGTCTTCTTTTTTAAGGATCAAAACCACAACAAAAATGTATTATTGTAAAGGTTTTTTTTCCAATTATTATTTAACCAATGTCTACAACAGGGAACAAAATATCTCTGCCCTCCGTGTTCAAGATGACCTCCTCCAGAGCCCTGGGGCTGGTGGGGGCGTTGGCAAGAGGAGAGCGGTTGGGAGTGCTTAACCAATATCTAAAATAAACATACCAAGAAGCAAAGTGTGTGCTGTTTGAGTCACTGGCCGTCCACCCCAATCCTGCTTCCCCATCCTGCTTGAGGAAGGTGAGGGTAAAGCTCAGAGCACCTGCCTCAACTTGACTTTCTGTAGGTGAATACAGCTGGAAATGTCCAGACCACCATATTTCTGGTCTGTGCCTATTTCATTTATATATATTTTTAAACTATATGCTTAAAAGGTAAAGGGACCCCTGACCAATTAGGTCCAGTCGTGGCTGACTCTGGGGTTGCTGCGCTCATCTCGCTTTATTGGCCAAGGGAGCTGGCATACAGCTTCCGGGTCATGTGGCCAGCATGACTAAGCCGCTTCTGGTGAACCAGAGCAGCACACGGAAACACTGTTTACCTTCCCGCTGCAGCGGTACCTATTTATCTATTTTGATGTGCTTTCGAACTGCTAGGTTGGCAGGAGCAGGGACCGAGCAACGGGAGCTCACCCCGTCACGGGGATTCGAACCGCTGACGTTCTGATTGGCAAGTTCTAGGCTCTGTGGTTTAACCCACGGCACCACCCACGTCCCACGTGCTTGACCTATTTTTTTAAAAAAAATCTCTAAATGGTTAACATAAAAAAAAAATCAATCATTTAATGGACCAAGCCTTCGATGAACAGTTGAGGGAGTTGGGGGGTGTTTAGCCTTGAGAGGAGAAAACAGGTAGCTATCTTCAACTTCAAAAAGTTGAAGATAGCTACCCATCTTCTCTCAAGGCTAAACATCCTCCAACTCCCTCAACTGTTCACATGGAAGGTAGAGCAAGCTTGTTCTCTGCTGCTCCAAAGAGGAGGACCTGAACCAATGGATTCAAATGGTAAGACAGGAGATTCTAACTAAACATTAGGAAGAACTTTCTGATGGTAAGAGGTATTTGCCAGTGGACTCCCTCTGAAGATGGTGGACTCTCCTTCATTGGATGCTTTGAACCTGTGTTTCCCAGCTCTTTTTGGACTACAATTCCCATTATCCCTGACCACTGGGATGATGGGAGTTGTAGTCCAAGAACGGTTGGAGACCCAAGTTTGGGAAACACTGTTTTAAACTGAGGTTGGGTGGCCCTCTGTCTGGGATTTTTCGGCCGTGATTCCTGCATTCCCGCAAACCAGCTTTGACCTGATTTGGAATCATAGAATCGCAAAGTGGGAAGGGGCCTTGAGGGTAATATCGCCCAACCCTCTGCAATGCAGCAATACACAGAAGCCATATGAAGGCACCTATGCTCCCTCTTCACCCGCTTGTGTGGACAGGCAGCTGGCAATGTGGACACATCCCTGACCTTAATGACACACACATGACATTTGAAACAAAGTGGGTTGGGGGCAACCTTGCTCTGTTTTAAGATGGTCATGAGTAAAAAGGTAAAGTTAAAGGGACCCCTGACCATTAGGTCCAGTCATGGCCGACTCTGGGGTTGCGGCGCTCATCTCGCTTTACTGGCTGAGGGAGCCGGCGTACAGCTTCTGGGTCATGTGGCCAGCATGACTAAGCCGCTTCTGGCGAACCAGAGCAGCGCACGGAAATGCCGTTTACCTTCCCGCCAGAGCGGTACCTATTTATCTACTTGCACTTTGACATGCTTTCGAACTGCTAGGTTGGCAGGAGCAGGGACTGAGCAACGGGAGTTCACCCCTTCGCGGGGATTCGAACCGCCGACCTTCTGATCGGCAAGTCCTAGGCTCTGTGGTTTAACCTACAGTGCCACCTGTGTCCCATGGTCTGAGTACCCAGCCATAAAAAGGCCCTAGGATCACGTGGAGCTTCTTCATAGGCAGGCCATAAGCATCTAGCTCAAGGCTCTCTCCATAGAGTGGCAGCGACTCTCTGGCATTCCAAGTGGGGCCACTTCCAGCCATAAAAGGTAAAGGGAGCCCTGACTATTAGGTCCAGTTGTGGCCGACTCTGGGGTTGCGGCGCTCATCTCGCTTTATTGGCCGAGGGAGCCAGCGTACAACTTCCGGGTCATGTGGCCAGCATGACAAAGCCACTTCTGGCGAACCAGAGCAGCGCACTGAAATGCTGTTTACCTTCCCGCCAGAGTGGTACCTATTTATCTACTTGCACTTTGACGTGCTTTTGAACTGCTAGGTTGGCAGGAGCAGGGACCGAACAACAGGAGCTCACCCCAACACAGGGATTCAAACCGCCAACCTTCTGATCGGCAAGTCCTAGGCTCTGTGGTTTAACCCACAGCGCCACCCGCATCCCTCACTTCCAGCCATACCTGGAGACGTTACCGGATGCTGAACTACTATGATGGTTATGCTCTGCCTTCACAGCTGGAAGCTGCAATGCTTCTGAATACCAGTTGCTGGAAACCCCAGGAGAGGAGAGGTCACCTGTTTTGGGGTACAGCCTGCCGGTTTCCCTTTGGGGCATCTCTTTGGCTGCTGTGAGAACAGAATGCTGGACTAGATGGGCCATTCGCCTGATCCAGCAGCCTCCTTTCATGTTTTTGTGGCTGCGGGGCTCAAATGTGGCCAGGGGCAAGAGATGGTGGGTCTGAATGGCTTCATTTGCTAAGAAACAGCCGCTTGTTCAGGTGACTGATCGGAAACAAGCTCGGTGGAAGAACCAGAGCTCTTCTCAGAAATACCCAGGCCCATTATATATGCTCTCAACAGCCGCCTCTCCAAATGGGGAAGAAAATAGATACAATCTCCGGAGGGCAATGAAATTGAAAGATTCTGATGTGCCTCGCAAGCAAACAGAACTCCACGAAATTGCCTATTGCCGCTGCCTTTATGATAATTGCCTTCCACCTGTTCTACCTGCAGGTGGAGATTGGGGGAAAGGGGTGGGGAGAGGAGGGAACGCATCTTTGCAAGGTATTCCAAGGCAAAAGGAAATCGCTTCTGGGCTGAAGGGAGCCAGGCCAGAAGACACGGTGATGGCCGTGGCTTGAAATTTCCCGTCAGCTTCAAGACTGCCTTCAGTGGAGGAAAGTCATGTGCTGGGGTTCTGCGCCTCCCCCCCCCCCAGCTGTTTTTGTTGTGGTTGTTTTTTGTCCTTGGGGAATTGCTGGTGAGCAAATTGCGGTGGTACCTCGGGTTAATTCGTTCCGGAGGTCCGTACTTAACCTGAAACTGTTCTTAACCTGAAGCACCACTTTAGCCAATGGGGCCTCCTGCTGCTGCTGCGCCGCTGGAGCACGATTTCTGTTCTCATCCTGAAGCAAAGTTCTTAATCTGAAGCACTATTTCTGGGTTATCGGAGTCTGTAACCTGAAGCATATGTAACCTGAGGTACCACTGTACAGTGGTGACAAAATGAGAAGGGTGCACCTATCCGGAGACTGCACAATTGCCTTTAAATATGAGCCATAGCTCATTAGTGACACAAGGAGTTTGACAAGCTCGATTGGTTAGAGCATGATGCTGGTGACACCAAGTTGCAGGTTCGATCCCTGTACGGGACAGCTGCATATTCCTGCATGGCAAAGGGTTGGACTAGATGGTCCTCATAGATGGTCCTCAGAGTCCCTCCCAACTCTACAATTCTGTGATTCTGGCTCATACCATTGGTTCATCTATTGCATGGGTAGGCAAACTGAGGCCCGGGGTCTGGATCCGGCCCAATCGCCTTCTCAATCCGGCCCACAAACGGTCTGGGAATCAGTGTATTTTTACATGAGTAGAGTGTCTGCTTTTATTTAAAATGCATTTCTGGGTTATTTGTGGGACATAGGAATTCGTTCATTTATTTATTTTTTTCAAAATATAGTCCGGCCCCCCACAAGGTCTGAGGGACGGTGGACCGGCCCCCTGCTGAAAAAGGTTGGTGACTCCTGATCTATTGTCTACACCAGGGGTCAGCAACCTTTTTTTATCCGTGGGCCGGTCCACCGTCCTTCAGACCATGTGGTGGGCCGGACTATATATTTTTTTTGGGGGGGGGGGAATGAACAAATTCCTATGCCCCATAAATAACTCAGAGAGGCATTTTAAATAAAAGCACACATTCTACTCATGTAAAAACATGCTGATTCCCGGACCGTTTGTGGGCCGGATTGAGAAGGCGATTTGGCCGCATCTGGCCCCCGGGCCTTAGGTTGCCAATCCCTGGTCAACACTGACCAGCAGCAGCAACCTGGGGTTTCAGGCAGGAGTCCCTTCCAGCCCTGGATCTGCCGCTGGGGAGTGAAGCTGGCCCAATCTGCTTTCAAGGCAGATGCTCTAACCACTGAGCCACAGTTCTGTACCATGCCAGTTGGTTACTGAAGTGGACATGGAAGCCTTCAAGAAGGGCAAGGCTGCCCATGGGCCACGTGACTGGCCAGACAAAGCTGCTCGTCTCTTTCTCTCAGGGGCGAGACACATGGACATGCCCACCAAGAGTAAAATGTGCCACTTCCACATACATTTGTTGGTTTGTTTGTTTCTTTGTCGGGGGGGAGGGGAATGCATACCACCGTGTCATAAAAAATACTGAAGTGCTTTACAGCCATAAAAACTATTTTAAAAGTTTAAAACAGACTTCCATTAACCATTATGGAAGGATGCATTCTTCATTGCCTGCAGGCATTTAAAAATTGGCAGAGAAAGTGACTGCTAAATCTCCAGATTCAGGTAGGTAGCCATGTTGGTCTGACACAGTTGAAATATGTGACGCAGTCAATATAACACACACACACACACACACACACACACACACAAACACACACACACACACACACACACACATATATATATATACATACACAGTGGTGCCCCGCAAGACGAATGCCTCGCAAGACGGAAAACCCGCTAGACGAAAGGGTTTTCCGTTTTTCAATGCGCTTCGCAGGACGAATTTCCCTATGGGCTTGCTTCGCAAGACGAAAATGTCTTGCAAGTCTTGAGATTTTTTTTCGCTCCCCACCCCCTTTTTCTAAGCCGCTAAACCGCTAATAGCCTTTTAGCAGCTAATCCGCTAATCCCTTATGCATTTAATAGCCGCTAAACAGCTAATAGCGCTAATCCGCTAATCCGCTAATAGGGTTGCTTCGCAAGACGAAAAAACCGCTAGACGAAGAGACTCGCGGAACGAATTAATTTCGTCTTGCGAGGCACCACTATATATATATATATATATATATATATATATATATATATATATATATGGTCCAGTAGCACCTTAGAGACCAACTAAGTATCTGAAGAAGTGTGCATGTACACGAACGCTTATACCAAGAACAAACTTAGTTGGTCTCTAAGGTGCTACTGGACAATTTTTTTATTTGCTAAATCTCCTTTAGCAGAGAGTTCCACAGGACTGGGCCAATGGGAGCAAATGGCACTGTTTCTCGATGCTATCAGATGAACGTCAAAACTTGGGGAAATGAGCAACAATGCTCTTGCAGTTGATCTCAGTGACCAAGCTGGGATGGAAGTGTTCAGGAGGTCCCCAAAGTCCCCTGGACCTAAGTTGTTCAGCACTTTGTGAATTAATGCAAAGATCTTGAACCCGGCTCAGGAGTAAAGAGGTACCTCGGGTTGCATACGCTTCAGGTTACATAGGGTTCAGGTTACAGACTCTGCTAACCCAGAAATAGTACCTCAGGTTAAGAACTTTGCTTCAGGATGAGAACAGAAATCGTGCTCCGGCGGTGCGGCAGCAGCAAGAGGCCCCATTAGCTAAAGTGGTGTTTCAGGTTAAGAACAGTTTTCGGTTAAGAATGGACCTCCAGAATGAATTAAGTACTTAACCCGAGGTACCACTGTAAGTGGATAGTCAGTTTGGGCTGAAATCTAAACTGATCCACCAACAGAACAACCATCAGTGAAGAATTTTCAAAGAGAATAGTTCATTTATTTCTTTTCAGATGCCGCCTGCCCATGCCTGTCTGATGCTAGAGAGAGAGGGAGCCATGTTGCAGTGCTCCGTGTGTGTTTGTATGTAAATAAAGTAGTTTAGCCAAAATGCTGAGTTGCAGAGGTCTGTCACGCATGATGCGCAAACTCTGCGGATCCCTAAGTGTGCCGATGTCTGTTGGCATCGGTCGCTGTGATGTTTCGGCTGAAGAAAGCTTATGAAGCTCCCGAACGATCGACCAGGAGGGAGAGAACATGCCAGTCGGGCACGTGTCTCTGCCAGGGTCCTAGTCGAGTGTAGGCTGAACTCCCGACAGCCATATCAGGGGGCGCTTCTTGAGATGGTGCCTCTCCTATCTACGATGGTGCCAATCTTCTTATAAAACAGGACTTCCTATAAACAGCAATGCAAAAGTATTTCCAACGCTGCTGCTTGATTTAGCAGGGGAGCTCTTTTTAAGAGAGAAATGCGACCGATCAATTGACTAAATGTTGCAGCCACACATTTCCCAAGTTATGCAGTGCTCCTGCGGGAGAGCGCTAGCAAATTGTGGGCTCTGCTCCCCCCCCCCCCCCCCCGTATTCTGAATTCAGGAAGTCTATAGGCTGAATTGCAGTCACGACGACAGCTAATAAAGCATGATGGTGGATGGCAGGGTTTGCTGACCAGGGTTCGACAAGATGACCCCCAAGAGACTTTTTGCAGCTATGATTCCTGAAGTTGCTGGAAGCTCCTCAATGAGCAGGCCTTTGTTAAGAGGTGTGGTATAAATACTCCAAATACAAACTTACATCTAGATGTGGTCTGTGTTCATTTCACATTGGCAGCCATGGGGAATTGGGAGTTGCCGGCTCTGAAAAAGGAAAATTAAAATCTAAAAGATGTGCTTAAAGGTAAAGGGACCCCTGACTGTTAGCTCCAGTTGCGGACAACTCTGGGGTTGCAGTGCTCATCTCGCTTTATTGGCCGAGGGAGCTGGTGTGCAGCTCCCGGGTCATGGGGCCAGCATGACTAAGCCGCTTCTGCCGAACCAAATGCCGTTTACCTTCCCGCCAGAGCGGTACCTATCTATCTACTTGCACTGGTGTGCTTTCGAACTGCTAGTTTGGCAGGAGCAGGAACGGAGCAACAGGAGCTCACCTCGTTGCGGGGATTCGAACCGCCGACCTTCTGATCGGCAAGCCCAAGAGGCTCAGTGGTTTAACCCACAGCGCCACCCGTGTGCTTAACCTCCAAGAATTAGAACATAAGAAAAGCCTGCTGGATCAGGCCAATGGCCCATCTAGTCCAGTATCCTGTTCTCTTAGTGGCTAACACGATGTCCTAATGGGAAGCCTGCAAGCAGGATCCAAGCACAATAGCAACATTCTCCTGTACTTTCCAGCAATTTAGTGTGTGTGTGGGGGGGGGACCATCCAATAAACTTTAGATGATCACCAGGGCTAGCTGGCTAAATTAGTCCTATTTGGGCCACCATGGAGACCAGGGAAGAATTATTATGTGTCCTGTCCTGTCACAAATAAGGAAGGCACACATATGACTTGACTGCCCTTGTGTTTCACATCCCACAATTTCTCCATCCACCTTCTGCATGCCAGGCATAATTTTATAAACTTCTATCATAGCATAATATTATAAACTTCTACTTGCCTTTTCACTAAACTGAAAATGCAGCAACCTTCCCTAATAAGGGAGTAAGTCTATCCCAATGTCCAGTTCTTGGGCCAGATATAACCTTCCTCCTTTATTTCCCCTTGCCAAACTCATGCATTGCATTGAGCTAAGAACGTTGTGGCCGTCAGGTCTTGTTCCAGCTGAGCACAGTGTGTTGACACGGTTTGTTCCCTGCCTTCTCCCCACTCAGCGATGTGTATGGTGAGGCACACGAGAGGGTGAGCTTAGAAGGAGCAGTGCATTTGCCTCCCTATTACTGAAATAAATCAAATTTCCTTCAGCTTAGCAAGGATGGCAAGCAGGCAAAATAAAAGCCGCACTAATTGTCTGGCTGGCATTCCGCTCACATGTTTGTGCAAAGGGAATTACTCGCCTGCTGGAGTGTCGGGGAGAAAAACCTCCTCAGCCGGCACTCAAATATGTTAGAGACTCATAAACAAAGCTGGTTGCTCAAAATGAAAAGGGTGGTGGTGGTTTGCAAAGGACTTGACGTGGGTCATGTTCACCTGCAGTATTGTTGTTGTTTTACTAGCATGTGATTTCATGGACGTGGCTCCACAATCCTCTGAGCGAGGGCAGGCAGCCCTGCGGCTATTGTCAACCAGTTTTGTTGTTGTTGTTGTTTAGTTGTTTAGTTGTGTCCGACTCTTCGTGACCCCATGGACCAGAGCACGCCAGGCACTCCTGTCTTCCACTGCCTCACGCAGTTTGGTCAAACTCATGTTGGTAGCTTCGAGAACACTGTCCAACCATCTCGTCCTCTGTCGTCCCCTTCTCCTTGTGCCCTCCATCTTTCCCAACATCAGGGTCTTCTCTTCTCATGAGGTGGCCAAAGTATTGGAGCCTCAACTTCAGGATCTGTCCTTCCAGTGAGCACTCAGGGCTGATTTCCTTCAGAATGGAGAGGTTTGATCTTGCAGTCCATGGGACTCTCAAGAGTCTCCTCCAGCACCATAATTCAAAAGCATCAATTCTTCGGTGATCAACCAGTTAGCTGAACACAAAGGGGCAGGACCGGACATGGCTGACCAAGGGCATCCTCTTGCAAAGGGCAGCCTTGCCAGCCTCCTTTGTGTACAGAGATGGAGGGACATGGGACTGCAATGATGGATTCACATGACAAGAAGGCAGAACCCAACCCAACCAAACCAAGTTCTTAGGAATAACTTTCTGGTGGGGAGAGCTGTTCAACAGGAGAATTGACTCCTCAGGTTTTCAAACTAGGTTGTGTGGGAGGTTAGCATCCCAACCTAACAAATGGATATTCTTGCTGGTTGCATACCTTCCAAGTGTCCCGATTTTCCAGGGGCAGTCCCGGAATTACAGTCGCCATCCCGGTTTCTGGTTTGTTCCTGGAATGTCCCAGTTTTCCTCTCCTCCACGTCTCAGAGGACAATTAAAAGTGCTGTGTGTGGGCGTAGGTGCAAAAACGGAGTCCTGTTTATATGGAAAATAAAATGCCTGAACCAAATGAAGGAAATAGGGAAACTGGCATACGAAGCCCTTCCTATAATTTTGAAGGAAAATGTCACCAATCCACTTTAAATGCTTTAGCTGAAATGCTTCACCAGCCAGCCATTTTTTAAGGAAACGCAGGGAGTGTCGATTCCTGTACTGGAAATGGAGCTGCAAGCCTTTACACATCTTCTCAGAAGTAAGTCCCACTGTATTCAAGAGAGCTTTCTCTCAGGTTACTAGGGAGAGACCATGTAGCTTTACACTGCAATCCTCTGCATTTTTGCTCAGAACTAATGAGAGCTGGACCATAAAGAAGGCTGATCGCCGAAGAATTGATGCTTTTGAATTCTGGTGCTGGAGGAAACTCTTGAGAGTCCCATGGACTGCAAGAAGATCAAACCTCTCCATTCTGAAGGAAATCAGCCCTGAGGGCTCACTAGAAGGACAGATCCTGAAGCTGAAGCTCCAATACTTTGGCCACCTCATGAGAAGAGAAGACTCTCTGGAAAAGACCCTGATGTTGGGAAAGATGGAGGGCACAAGGAGAAGGGGACGACAGAGGACGAGATGGTTGGACAGTGTTCTCGAAGCTACCAGCATGAGTTGACCAAACTGCAGGAGGCGGTGGAAGACAGAAGTGCCTGGCGTGCTCTGGTCCATGGGGTCACGAATAGTCGGACACGACTAAACGACTAAACAACAACAAGTCCCACTGAGTGATTCCTGCACTGCAGCAGGCTGAACTAGATGACCACTGGGGTCCCCTACAGCTCTGCAATTTGATAAACCTTAGGAATAACTTCCTGACGGTGAGAGCTATCCAGCAGTGGAACAGTTCTGTGATTCTGTGACACTGGCTCGCTCCAGCTGAAGTGATCCTTGTGAAAATGGATGCTGCACAAGAGCATCCATAGAGGTTAGTGTCACGGGGCGCCAGGGTGCCAAGTTCTGGAGGGTGCCAGGCGAGAGTCCAGGGAACACCGAGCGAGCGCGCTGAGTGAGCGAGGGTGCGTGCGCAGCTCCCACCAGATTCTGTGGGGCGCCCAAAGGCTAAAAGGGAAAAAACTGAGTCGATGCTCGGCGGGAGCAACGCACGCACCCTCGCTCGCTTGGCGCAGGCCCGCTCGCTCAGTGTGTTGCCTGCCATGGCCACTGCGGCACAAAGCGGCTAGTTTAACTGGGAGGTACCGTGTCCAGCCTCCGCCTCTCTCTTCCCCGCCAGAGGAGCCGCCCTCCAGCCACTGTGCACCTCCTTCAGCCCTAAAAAAAGGTCAACAACTCTTGGAAAGGGGGGCATCTTTGCACCACGGTGCCAGATATGCTTAAGACGGCCCTGCACAAGAGCATGGAAAGAGTGCAGTCCTTTTGCACTAAGTTCCACTGCCTCGTTTTTGTTTTGTCACCCTTAGCAGCACACAAGATTGCAGCTGAGATGTACAGTGAAATATATGCTTTGTGGTAAAACTCAGAAAGCAGCCACTGTAGAAGCGTTCATCTCAATAATTTCAATATGCTGTTTGGTGGGTTCTCTCTCTCTCCGCCCCTTCTTTCCTCTGTATTGTTTTCGTGCTTGGGAGCAAGAATACCTCGTTAATTTATCACAGATCCATGCGTTCTATCAAAAGAGAAAGGCAGTGGTGGTTTCCCTAACTTATTTCCAGTAAATTAATTATAGGGATGAAAAATGTTATCATTGCATGCAGAATTACTTTCAGCTGCACATGGTTGGTACAAAAGAGAAGTCCAGGGATGTAAAGGATACTGTCTGCTAAATAATTCAAACTCCATAGATGCTTATGTTTCATTTTAACTCTGCAATTGTTCTGCTATACCGGGGAACAAAGAGGGGTTTGCTGTTGCCTAATAGCTGTACTTGCAAAATGATTGATGATGTGCAGTGAATATTTACTTTTATTTGCTTTAGTAGAAAGAAAAAAAAAACCCTGGAAAGATTTGCTTATTAGATTTTTTGATTCTAATCTCCTCCCAGTCTTACTTGGAAGTACCAGTTGGGAATGCCTGTTTTCACACCACCCCAATCACCAAGCAGTGAGAGGCATCGGAGGTTCCAGCTACTTCTTCGGGTTTTGGTTTCCTAGGAATAAAACTCAGAAGAGACTATGGCGTCATTAGGATATATGGCTTATTTAAACATGGATGCAATCTAAACATAAGATGGAGGGGCCCATGGCATTAACATCCAAGCAGATCCTACTTCTCCATTGGTAGCAAATTTGGATCCAGCACAGAGCAGGCAGGCCTGTGTGTCTCCATCTTCCAGCCTGCGTTCAGCTCAGCTGTCACACACTACCTTGGCTATTGTTCTTCATCCTAGCAGCTAGGTGAGGCCCACTTGGCTGCAATTCTTGGAACTTTGCTCATTCTTTTGGGATGCTGATGAGAACACTTAAGTGGCCAGCGAACATCATTATTTTAAAAGAAGGGTCTAAGACAGTGGTAGGCAACCTAAGGCCTGGGGGCCGGATGCGGCCCAATCACCTTCTCAGTCTGGCCCGTGGATGGTCAGGGAACCAGCGTGTTTTTACATGAGTAGAATGTGTCCTTTTATTTAAAATGCATCTCTGGGTTATTTGTGGGGCATAGGAATTCATTCATCTCCTCCCCCCCCCCCAAATACAGTGGTACCTCGGGTTAAGAACTTAATTCATTCTGGAGGTCCGTTCTTAATCTGAAACTGTTCTTAACCTGAGGTACCACTTTAGCTAATGGGGCCTCCCACTGCTCCTGCGCAATTTCTGTTCTCATCCTGAAGCAAAGTTCTTAACCCAAGGTACTATTTCTGGGTTAGCGGAGTCTGTAACCTGAAGTGTCTGTAACCTGAAGCATATGTAACCCAAGGTACCACTGTATAGTCCAGCCCACCACATAGTCTGAGGGACAGTGGACCGGCCCACGGCTGAAAATAGTGGCTGACCCCTGGTCTAAGAACACATATTTAAACAGTTGTTCTGTGAGCACTTAGAAAAGGATGCTGTGATTACCAAGACCCAAAAACAAGTCATGCAAGTCAAAACTCATTTCTTTTTCTTTTTTTGATGGAGTTACAAGCTTGGTGGATCAGGGGAATGAATGCTATGGATGTAATGTATCTTGATTTCAGTAAGGGTTTTGACAAAGTCCTGCATGATATTCTTGCCAAGAAGCTGTTAAAATGTGGGCTGGATAAGGTAACTGTTAGATGGATTTGTAGCTGGTTGACTGTCTGAACCCCCAAAGTACTGATTAATGGTACCTTGTCGTCCTGGAAAAAAGTGACAAGTAGGGGGCTACAGTATCATGTCCTGGCCACCCGCTCTGGTTCGCCAGAAGCGGCTTAGTCCTGCTGGCCACATGACCCAGAAGCTGTACGCCGGCTCCCTCCACCAATAAAGCGAGATGAGCGCCGCAACCCCAGAGTCGGCCACGACTAGACCTGATGGTCAGGGGTCCCTTTACCTTTACCTTTACCCCCAAATCAACTTCAAAGGGGCCTGGCATTAAAGCCCCTGGACCTATCTATCTGCACTTTGACAGGTTTTTTTTTATATATATAGCAGGCCACCTGTTTCATGCCTGCTATTTCCAAACCAACTGAACATAAACCACTATGGGAGATTAAGCAAATCCTTTTTATTAGACCCCCCCTAAAACTGTACCGGTTGCCCTTTCAGGGAAGTTCTCCTTCTGAAAAATGTGGAGTTGGTGGTGGGGATTGTTCTCCAGTGTGGTGTAGTGGTTAGAGAGGTAGACTCGTAATCTGGTGAACCGGGTTCGCTTCCCCGCTCCTCCACATGCAGCTGCTGGGTGACCTTGGGCCAGTCACACTTCTTTGAAGTCTCTCAGCCCCACTCACCTCACAGTTTGTTTGTTGTGGGGGAGGAAGGGAAAGGAGAATGTTAGCCACTTTGAGACTCCTTTGGGTAGTGATAAAGTGGGATATCAAATCCAAACTCTTCTTCTTCTTCTGCCTGGCCATGCAGTGAGTGTCTAGGAAACAGAGAAGGACGCTGCTGGATTTCTCAAGAGATCAAAGGATATTTCCCCCGCATGGGGTGGGAGTGTAGGAAGGCAGCAAAGCAGAGGAGTGATTAGGAGTGAGATGTTTCAGATAAATTTGACACTGAATCCATTCAAGTTGCAATTGAGTTACAGGTGGCATATGGTTCCCGGTCTTCTGAAGAACACAAACCCTCCAGGTGGACAGGGGATGGAGGTCTCAAACACTACGCACCACTGACCTACATTTGTGATGGTCAAATATTAACCTTCCGGCAAGAAATGTTTGATATAATAAAGGACATAATGCAGGTGATATGCCATTTTCAGGATGCCGAACAGAACCCTCCTGGCTTACCTGGAAGGAACTTTTAACAAAGAAAGCTGCAAGCTTACAAAAACCCTGCTAACA
This sequence comes from Podarcis tiliguerta, assembly GCF_965153285.1. Lineage (NCBI taxonomy): Eukaryota > Metazoa > Chordata > Lepidosauria > Squamata > Lacertidae > Podarcis > Podarcis tiliguerta. Next base: position 5,993,904 of record NC_139541.1, read on the forward strand.
GATGTTAGGCAGGTGATTGCCACTAACTGTAAATCCTGTAAATCATTTGACAGACCACAAAGGTATGACCGCACCTGGGAGAGAACCTGTCCAACAAAGCTTGCTAACTATCAAAAGCAATGACAGATGGGCATCTAACAAATTAAGAGTGAGGCTGGGGCCTTGATCACACCTGGGAGCTGGTTCTCATTTGGAATCCACATTGTCTCCCTTCCCGTTTGACCTTATTAGTTCACACACGCACAGATGCATTTACAGTTGAAGCTGAAGGTCAAGCCTGCTTTTCCCAACCCATAACAGGAAGTGTTTCCTTTTTTGTCTCTGCCTTTCATCTTTTTTTATTCAAACGTATTGATTTTGCAGAAACAGGGCATGCACACAGGAATCAGCCGAGCAGTGCATGCAACCCCCCCCACCCACCCAGAATTGCAGAATAGAATTGCATTTCCCCTCCCCATGCAATGCAAACTTACCTGCACAGACTTTGTTTTATACACAATCAAAAAATGGGATTTCCCCAACAATGAGAAGCAGGATTAAGATATGGAGATATGCTCTAGAGATCCAGACCGTGGGGAGCCCCAAGAAATTAATAAATACAATTTGGACTATAATTTGATCTTTTTTATTTTAGTTTTATTTTAATTGATGTATTATGATTGGATATTTAATTGGATTTTTTAAAATGTAAAACCAATAAAAATGATTAAAACAAAAAACCAAAAATGGGATTTTCCATTTCAAGACAGGAAAATGGCTGTTTGATACCATTACATTGCACCCTAATCTCTGAGAAGTGAGAGACTCCAGGGCTTCCAAGCACTTTTCTAGGGTTTGGTTTCCTTGGAATGAAGGTCAGTAGAGATTGCGGTGTCTTTAGGATATATGATTTAATTTACACATATATATACGCTGAGCATAGAAGGGAGGGGCTCAGGGCATTGGCACCCCAACAGATATTGCTCCTCCCTTCGTCACAGCTATGGATCCAGCACAGAGCAAGCAGGTCTCTGTGTCTCCAACTACCAGCCTGCTTACAATTCAGCTCTCATACACAACTCTGGCTTTTGTTCTCCTACGTAGCAACTAGGTGAGGGGGGTCGAGGAAAGGCCCACCCATTTGTTCCATGTCATAGACTACAGCAGCTTATTTGGACTAGCTCAGGCATCCCCAGCCTATGGCTCTCCAGATGTTTTGGCCTACAACTCCCATGATCCCTAGCTAACAGGACCAGTGGTCAGGGATGGTGGGGATTGTGTGGGATGTGAAATACAAGAGCAGTCAAGTACAACATCCCTAGAGTGGACATAAAAGGGGATGTCTGGACCAGTCAGTCGGAACTTCCTTGACTGGGACTGCATGTGACTAGAGGTGGGCGTGACCTCACCTGCCCAGGTAACAAAAGAGCAGGACTGGTCAGCCATCTCTCTCTGACCACATTCATCGAAGAATCAACATCTGCTTAGCCTAAGATGCTCTCTTGCTTTCCAGCTTCCAGCCAAGAGAGGACACAGGGGCTGTCTCCTTATGGGATAGTTTCCCGGTGTATATTACTTTTGTAACTTAAGTCTGCCTTCTGGGATCCGATTGTGAACAGAATGTGTGAGTAAACTCTTTATACTTTTATAGACGACTGTGTCATGTCTATCTTTTTAGGAGGGACTAAATGGGGAATTACCAAAAAGAAAAACATATTTTAGAGGCTTTAGCGAGCCTGAGCAAACGCATCCGCTGTGCAAGTTTAAAAAGGGGGATGTTACTCTGCTAAATTGTAGAACTTGTTAACACAAGTTGGAAAGGATATATGGCTCTGCTGTCTCAAAAAGAGCAGTTTGGAGTTGCATTTTTCAAAACTTACTGGATGATCCCTGGATCAGGGAAATCCAAATTTATAAGGGGAAACCAACTGGGTAGGAGCGGTTTGAGGGAGATGTCATGTGGAAGAGCGTCAAATACATGTTCAACTGCCTTTGACAGTCAATCTGGTGTTGTGGCCAGAGGGTCCTACAAGGGCCTGGGAGAGACCAGGGTTGAAATCCTCACTTGGCCAGGAAGTGAGGGATTGCATGAGCTCCAGGGAGAAAAAGTTGGAATTCAAAGGCAATCAATCAAATTAAAAAAAATCTTTTTAAAAAAATAATTTTTATTCATTTTTCAAACAATTTTATACAGTCAACACATTATTTAACACTCATTCTTCAGTTTTCGACTTCCCTCAGTTTCTCTGTCAATCTTTCATAAAATTCCTATTTGTTAACGCATTTCTAAACATAATATTGCCTTTCAGAACTCCTTTTCCTCTTACTCTCTTTTTTGCAATATTTCTTACTAACTCACAGAGTCTCTTCAAAACCAATGAGCGTTGTCTGTACATTAGTGTTGTATGTTTTTCAGATATTCTGTAAATCTCCCCCAGTCCTTGATAAACTTTTGGTCTTTCTGATATCGAATCTTCCCAGATTCGATTAGATTCAAATAAAAAAAATCAACTCAGTTGTGAACAGGCCTGGAGCCACTTCCTATACAAACCTTGTGTGTTACTGCATGATTCTCACTAACATGACTTTCCTGGGAACTTATGATTGTGTCTATTAATAATTGTTTTGTGATTATCAGATGTGAACGGGATCTGGGAGCCTTAGGAGAACACAAGCTGAGCATGAGTCAACAGTGTGATGCAGCAGCAAGAAAAAGCAAGCTAATGCAATTCTAGGCTGCACCAACAAAAGTCTTGTGTTCAGTAATAGTAGCCTTCTGTTCTGGCTTGGGGAGTTCAGCGGGCCAGAGTCTTGGACAGCCATATTTGGCTCCTGGGCGCCCCAATCTAGAAGACAGGAAAGGGGATTCTAACCTCAGAAGAGAATGTAAAATGCAATATTCAGAATTAAATACACATTTTTAAAAAACGATGCAACTGTTTTCAAAATTCTTCCACCATAACCCCCCACCCCACAAAACATTTTGCTTTCATCAGCACTGCCCATATTATTTTCTGACTTATTGGGGAGGGGGGCAAAATTCAACCAGTCCTTAAAAACATTTCACATCCCATCAGAAGCCCAAATGTCAGGGAATTTCACAGAACGTTAAAAGCCAACAAGGCTTTGTGCACTTCCGCTGGCTTTTCAATCGAATCACAATGATTTAATCTGGTGAAACACACCCTTTGCAGCTTCATTTTCCTCTGCACTCTAAACTGAAACATTTCATCCTAATTGACGTTTTCCAGGGGAATCTCGCAGAGGGATCAGATCATCTGGCAGGGAAATTGGCGGTGTGAAAATTCCCACCCATTCTTGACAAAGCTTTTAAAACCCAAAGGAGTTGCAGCTCGTGGAAGACCAGGGGGAGGGGAGGTGGAGATTGATTGCCTGCACATGTCTCCCAAACATGGACCCAGTAAGGGGTGGGCAGGGGAGGGCGAAGGAAAGCAAGAGGGTGATGTAGTGGGAGCTGTTGTGAGCAAGACCATTTATCATTGTCCGGTTCACGGGCGATCGAAGTCCCGGCTCGGGACGTCAGGACAAGATGGCGGGGTGGGAGCAGGAACGGGAGTCCAGAAGCCAGGAGTCAAGAAGCCAAGGGTCCGAGGGTCAGGAAGCAAGGAGTCACGAATTCAGGGGTCCGAGGATCAAGAGGCAAGGAGTCATGAAGTCAGGGGTCCGAGGATCAAGAAGCAAGGAGTCACGAAGTCAGGGGTCTGAGGATCAAGAGGCAAGGAGTCACGAAGTCAGGGGTCCGAGGATCAAGAAGCAAGGAGTCACGAAGTCAGGGGTCCGAGGATCAAGAAGCAAGGAGTCACGAAGTCAGGGGTCCGAGGATCAAGAAGCAAGGAGTCATGAATTCAGGGGTCCGAGGATCAAGAAGCAAGGAGTCACGAAGTCAGGGGTCCGAGGATCAAGAAGCAAGGAGTCACGAATTCAGGGGTCCGAGGATCAAGAAGCAAGGAGTCACAAAGTCAGGGATCCGAGGATCAAGAAGCAAGGAGTCACGAAGTCAGGGGTCCGAGGATCAAGAAGCAAGGAGTCAAGAATTCAGGGGTCCGAGGATCAAGAAGCAGGGAGTCACGAAGTCAGGGGTCCGAGGATCAAGAAGCAAGGAGTCACAAAGTCAGGGATCCGAGGATCAAGAAGCAAGGAGTCACAAAGTCAGGGATCCGAGGATCAAGAAGCAAGGAGTCACGAAGTCAGGGGTCCGAGGATCAAGAAGCAAGGAGTCACAAAGTCAGGGATCCGAGGATCAAGAAGCAAGGAGTCACGAAGTCAGGGGTCCGAGGATCAAGAAGCAAGGAGTCAAGAATTCAGGGGTCCGAGGATCAAGAAGCAGGGAGTCACGAAGTCAGGGGTCCGAGGATCAAGAAGCAAGGAGTCACAAAGTCAGGGTCCAAGGGTCAGGAAGCAAGGAGTCAAGAAGTCAAGGGTCCGAGGATCAAGAAGCAGGGAGTCACAAAGTCAGGGGTCCGAGGATCAGGAAGCAAGGAGTCACGAAGTCAGGGGTCCGAGGATCAAGAAGCAAGGAGTCAAGAATTCAGGGGTCCGAGGATCAAGAAGCAGGGAGTCACGAAGTCAGGGGTCCGAGGATCAAGAAGCAGGGAGTCACGAAGTCAGGGGTCCGAGGATCAAGAAGCAAGGCAGGGAATGTGTTGCTGTGGCAAAGAGCCGAAGGGAAATGCTGACCTTATATCCCTTCCCGGCTCTTGCCATCAGGTGCTGTGAGTTACCAATCGGCCTCACCTGTGCGGCCCTACCTTGCCTTTTCAGAACAAACTTAGGAAGGCCCCCATCCTGCAAAGTCCTATTGGTTGCAGGGCCCGGCTCCTGCAGGCACACCTGACACCATTCCCTTGGCCGGCCCTCATGGTTGGGCTTTGTGGGGAAACAATTCAGAATGGAAAATGGCACAGGACAAGGGGAAGCTGGCAAATGGCCTGTGGCCTGAAAACGGTTATCCTTTTCTGATCATCACACCTGGATCAGGCCAATGGTCCATCTAGTCCAGCCTCCTATTCTCAGTGGCCAATCAGATGTCCCCAAGGGAAATCTGCAAGCATGAACTGAGTGCTTCCCTGTGGATTCTAGCAAGTGGTGTTCAGAAGCATTCCCGCCTGTGGCCACATACACCTAGGGATGCCCTGGAAGCTTGCCAGAGAGATCAGCCAGTGAACATTGCTGCGTACATAGGTGCGCTGAAGACGAGATCTGAATGCGCCGGTATAAAAAGCTGCAGCAAGGAGGGCTATCCCTCCCTTCCTCCTTTTCTTCCTCAAATAGACGGCCTTTGGGGGAGTCAGAGTGGAGAATCGTGGTCTTCCTTTTGTCATTAACATAATGGCAAAGCGTCCCCACTTTGCAATTACTGGCCTTGATGCACCTTGATTTAAAAATAGACACAATGCAGCTTGCAGACAGGTTGAAGAGAAAGGCAGAAACACAGGAGAGCAGTTTATTTGTTGCACAATTGACAGCAGCCCCCAAATCTCCCAGTTGGGGCATGTGTGTGTGTGTGTGTGTGCGCGCGCGCACACACACATGATTTCATTGAGTTATAGACCTGTAAAGTTGGAATGAACCCCAAGGCCCACAGCTCCAACAGGCTGATCATGTTGTTGTTTAGTTGTTTAGTGGGGTCTGACTCTTCGTGACTCCATGGACCAGAGCACGCCAGGCACTCCTGTCCTCCGCTGCCTCCCGCAGTTTGGTCAAACTCATGTGGCTAGCTTTGAGAACACTGTCCAAGCACCTCGTCCTCTGTCGTCCCCTTCTCCTTGTGCCCTCCATCTTTCCCAACATCAGGGTCTTTTCCAGGGAGTCTTCTCTTCTCATGAGGTGGTCAAAGTATTGGAGCCTCAGCTTCACGATCTGTCCTTCAAGTGAGCAAGCAGGGCTGATTTCCTTTAGAATGGATAGGTTTGATCTTCTTGCAATCCATGGGACTCTCAAGAGTCTCCTCCAGCACCATAATTCAAAAGCGTCAATTCTTCGGCGATCAGCCTTCTTTATGGTCCAGCTCTCACTTCCATACATCACTACTGGGAAAACCATAGCTTTTACTATACGGACCTTTGTTGGCAAGGTGATGTCTCTACTTTTTAAAATGCTGTCTAGGTTTGTCATTGCTTTCCTCCCAAGAAGCAGGCGTCTCTTAATTTCGTGGCTGCTGTCACCATCTGCAGTGATCATGGAGCCCAAGAAAGTAAAACACTCACTGTCTCCATTTCTTCTCCTTCTATTTGTCAGGAGGTGATGGGCCCAGTGGCCATGATCTTAGTTTTTTTGATGTTGAGCTTCAGACCATATTTTGCACTCTCCTCTTTCACCCTCATTAAGAGGGTATTTAATTCCTCCTCACTTTCTGCCATCAAAGTTGTGCCATCTGCATATCTGTGGTTGTTGATATTTCTTCTGGCAATCTTAATTCCGGTTTGGGATTCATCCAGCCCAGCCTTTCGCATGATGAATTCTTCATATAAGTTAAATAAGCAGGGAGACAATATACAGCCTTGTCGTACACCTTTCCCAGTTTTGAACCAATCAGTTGTTCCATATCCAGTTCTAACTGTAGCTTCTTGGCTGATCATAGAGTCCTAGAATCCTAGAGCTGGAAAGGATCATCGAGTCCAAACCCACCCCACCCCCCACAATGCAAGAATCTCAGCTAAAGCATTCATGACAGATGACCATCCAACCTCTGCTTGAAAACCTCTTCCGAACAGCTCTTGCTGTCAGAAAGCTTTTTTTGAATTCCCCGCCCTCCCCAATGGAGAGCAACAAAGCAGAGCAGAGCATCAGCTAAGAGAATTGGAACACACCCACCCACCTTTGTACACAGGAAATGCAGAAGCACGAAGGGAGGAGTAGAAAAACATGCTAATGCTCATATAAAACAGCCGCATCCCACCTTTTCGTCATGCTGATGTAAACACTCTGCCTGTTCCCGCAAGATCGGATTTACAATTCACTCCCTGGGCTGGGATACGGAAGGGATCGTTTAATTAGCAGCAAGAGGCAGCCTGTGTGTTAATTTGGGCCGCACGAGTTGCTGCCCTCACATTCCAGTTGCTATAACAACTTTAATTTGTTTTGAAGTCTTTGCTGATGGCTTATGGGCGGGGGCAGCTGTTTGTTTATATCCTGCTCCTGCAGCACATTCCCTGTTATTCTGCACAACTAGCTATCAAGATTCTGCAACCTGGACAGACTTTGCCGACTGGGGGTAAATGGGCCCAGTTCCTGCTGTTTTCTTCAGTCAGAGCTTGTTGTTTAGTTGTTTAGTCGTGTCCGACTCTTCGTGACCCCCTGGACCAGAGCACGCCAGGCACTCCTGTCTTTCACTGCCTCCCGCAGTTTGGTCAGACTCATGCTGGTAGCTTCGAGAACACTGTCCCACCATCTCGTCCTCTGTCGTCCCCTTCTCCTTGTGCCTTCCATCTTTCCCAACATCAGGGTCTTTTCCAGGGAGTCTTCTCTTCTCATGAGGTGGCCAAAGTATTGGAGCCTCAGCTTCAGGATCTGTCCTTCCAGTGAGCACTCAGGGCTGATTTCCTTCAGAATGGAGAGGTTTGATCTTCTTGCAGTCCATGGGACTCTCAAGAGTCTCCTCCAGCATCATAATTCAAAAGCAGCAATCAGAGTTACTTGGCATCATCCTGGTTTTGGAAGCCAGGAGGGAGCTCTCAATATAACCCAGGTGGTTAAGAAAACCCAACAGAGACTCCATCTCCTCAGAGTATTGTGAAAGAAAGATGTCAATCAACATTTGATGATCTCCTTCTACCAGTCCACATAGAAAGTGTCCTTTCATACTGCATCACGGTGTGGTACACTGGTTTGACATAAACTGATAGGAAGTGCCTACAGAGGGTGGTGAATTCAGCACAAGATATTATGGGCTGTCCCGTGAATCCACTGGATGACATCGCAGAAGAATGTTGCCTCAGGAGAGTGAGGAAAATTCTCAGGGATGATTCACACCCTGGCTGGCACTTTCTTGATCTCCTGCCCTCGGGCAGAAGATATAGAAGCATGACTAGTCGCACCAACAGGGTAAAGAACAGCTTCTATCCGTGGGCTGTTAGGCTGCTGAATGAAAAGATAACAACAGGGCAACTGACTTTCGGGTTTGGTGGGTGTGCGTCAGTAAACGAGGGGAATTAAGACTAAGAGAGCTGAGTGGGGGGTGCTCGTGTAATCTCACTGTATACAAGTTGTACAAGTGACAATAAAGTTTTTTTTTTTTTTAACTCATAGAAGGAGTCCTTCCAATACTGAGAGGTTGGTTTAGCTGCCGCCCCGCCCTTTTCTGGAAATTTCTCTCCCACCTTAAGCAAAATTCTACCCATTTTTTAGCAATAAGCTACCCAAGAAAATGAATACCATCCGAGAAGCACCAGCTCTGTTTCTTTTGCACACCTGTGGAGCCATGGTGCACGGAGACAGGTGTGCCTGCACACACAGATAAAGGTGGAATCTACGCACATTTTTTTTTAACCCCCCCACTGTGAAATTAAAAAAGAAGTTTTGAAAAATACTTTGGATTTTGCATAGCTCACTCTCGCCATCTAGTATCACATTTGTATATTGCACTTTGCAACACATTTAAAACATTTTAGTTGCAGCTGTATAGAATCATAGAATCATAGAGTTGGAAGAGACCACAAGGGCCATCGAGTCCAACCCCCTGCCAAGCAGGAAACACCATCAGAGCACTCCTGACATATGGTTGTCAAGCCTCTGCTTAAAGACCTCCAAAGAAGGAGACTCCACCACACTCCTTGGCAGCAAATTCCACTGTCAAACAGCTCTTACTGTCAGGAAGTTCTTCCTAATGTTTAGGTGGAATCTTCTTTCTTGTAGTTTGGATCCATTGCTCCGTGTCCGCTTCTCTGGAGCAGCAGAAAACAACCTTTCTCCCTCCTCTATGTGACATCCTTTTATAGATTTGAACATGGCGTTCATATCACCCCTTAACCTCCTCTTCTCCAGGCTAAACATGCCCAGCTCCCTTAGCGTTCCTCATAAGGCATCATTTCCAGGCCTTTGACCATTTTGGTTGCCCTCCTCTGGACACGTTCCAGTTTGTCAGTGTCCTTCTTGAACTGTGGTGCCCAGAACTGGACCCAGTACTCCAGGTGAGGTCTGACCAGAGCAGAATACAGTGGCACTATTACTTCCCTTGATCTAGATGCTATACTCCTATTGATGCAGCCCAGAATTGCATTGGCTTTTTTAGCTGCCGCGTCACACTGTTGGCTCATGTCAAGTTTGTGGTCAACCAAGACTCCTAGATCCTTTTCACATGTACTGCTCTCAAGCCAGGTGTCACCCATCTTGCATTTGTGCCTCTCATTTTTTTTTGCCCAAGTGCAATAATTTACATCTCTCCCTGTTAAAGTTCATCTTGTTTGTTTTGGCCCAGTTCTCTAGTCTGTCAATGTCGTTTTGATGTGTGATCCTGTCCTCTGGGGTGTTAGCCACCCCTCCCAGTTTGGTGTCATCTGCAAATGTGATCAGGATGCCCTTGAGTCCATCATCCAAGTCGTTGATAAAGATGTTGAATAAGACCGGGCCCAAAACAGAACCCTGTGGCACCCCACTAGTCACTCTTCTCCTGGATGAAGAGGAATCATTGATGAGCACCCTTTGGGTCCGGTCAGTCAGCCAGTTACAAATCCACTGAGTAGTAGCATAGTCAAGACCGCATTTTACCAGCTTCTTTACAAGAATATCATGGGGCACCTTGTCAAATGCCTTGGCTATAGCTGAGTCCTAGACATCCCACCCTACTATGTCATGCCTGTCAATGGTTTGAAATGTGATTCATGAAGTAGGACCAGAAATATTCAGCTTCAAATCCGGTATCCAGTCACAAAGCTCCCTAGATGATCTAAGGTTAGGGGTTGGGTGGTGGTAACAGCCTTACCCGGGGCACTGAAAGGACAAATAAAAATTAACAATCCATGATACAGATTATAATACTGCAAATAATATAATACTGCTAATAATAATAATAATAATAGAAAAACAATGAAGCTCTCTGAAGTTCTCATTGGAAAAAAATCACTATATCAGTCCATTTCATACTTTCTAAATATCATCCATGGGGCCAAATTATAGCGAGAGAGTCCTGAGTCATCCTCAGAGCATTTGGATCTCACTCTTGGGCCAAGAAGGACTCCCAGGGTGGCTTAAATACAAGCAATTCAAACAAGGCAGTCCCTGCTTGGAGGGCTTAGAATCTAAGAGGCACAACACACAAAGGGACAGGGAGGCAGGGGGGGGGGGTAAAACACACTCAAGCGCCAGCTATTGAAGTTAGAAAGTTGCTCTTCTAACGACCAGCTGGGAACGATTCAGAAGCAGGAGATGGAACTCTGCTTCAAGAATGAACTCTGCTTCTAATCCAATCCGTTCAATAAAATCCTTTTCAGATTAACATGTTGTGTTAAGCACTTTCCATGTTCATTCAAGCTCCCAAATGTCAGGAAACGAGGCCGCTCCTAGGGGGCTATAGGGGTACAATTGTACCAGGCCCCATGCCAACAGCCCCCCCTTTCTTTCTTTCTTTCTTTCTTTCTTTCTTTCTTTCTTTCTTTCTTTCTTTCTTTCTCTCTCTCTCTCTCTCTCTCCTTCTTTCCGACATTTCTGAAGAAACTTTGAGCAGAAAATGTGGAGGGATCTCTAATGCTTTGGCACTTGGCAGGCAAAGGATGCTTAATCACTGCTGCAAAGCAAGCAACAGGAAAAAGGCTAACCCCCACCTCCTGGGACTCAGGATAGGACCCTTCCAGAGTAGCAGGAGAAGTTACCAGGGTACGTTTGCTTTAGTACTTTCCTCCTGTCCACATTACAGTGGTACCTCAGGTTACATACGCTTCAGGTTACAGACTCCACTAACCCAGAAACAGTGCTTCAGGTTAAGAACTTTGCTTCAGGATGAGAACAGAAATCGTGCTCCAGCGGCATGACGGCAGCAGGAGGCCCCATTAGCTAAAGTGGTGCTTAAGGGTAAGAACAGTTTCAGGTTAAGTACAGACCTCTGGAACGAATTAGGAACTTAACCTGAGGTACTACTGTATTTCATCTATCTATCTACTGTATCTATCTACCATCTATCTATCTATATCTATCTATCTAGGTTGGATAGATAGATAGATGATAGAGATATAGATAGATAGATAGATAGATAGATAGATAGATAGATAGATAGATGATAGATGATAGATGATAGATGATAGATAGATAGCATAAATTCAACACAAAAACAGCAACAATTTGTTGTTGACAAATGGCAGCTGGACATATAAAGTATTTCATTCACACACACCCCAAGTGTGGTGCCTTTCAGAATAAAATACAACTGGTTGGTTTTGGTATGCTTTATTCAGAAGTAAAAGGTAAAGGGACCCCTGACCATTAGGTCCAGTCGTGGCCGACTCTGGGGTTGCGGTGCTCATCTCGCTTTACTGGCTGAGGGAGCCAGCGTACAGCTTCTGGGTCATGTGGCCAGCATGACTAACCTGCTTCTGGCGAACCAGAGCAGCACACAGAAACGCCGTTTACCTTCCCACTGAAGTGGTACCTATTTATTTACCTGCACTTTGACGTGCTTTCGAACTGCTAGGTTGGCAGGATCAGGGACCAAGCACGGGAGCTCACCCTGTCGCGAGGATTCGAACCGCCGACCTTCTGATCAGCAAGTCCTAGGCTCTGTGGTTTAACTCGCAGCGCCACCCGCGTCCCGTTTCAGAAGTACCTCTCTTGAAATAAATGAGGTTTACTCCCTAATGAGAAAATATGGTGATATTGCAGTCACCACCCTCTGGTTTCCCATGCCCCACCCCACAACACGACTGGCCTGCTGCCATCAGTGGGCTGCCATTTATCAATATACAGTAACCATCAAACAAAACTAGAAACTACAGAATGATCATAAAACAATTAAACACCTCACAGCTGCAACAAATTAAAATTCCTGTCGACTTTACTTTTAACACTATACAGTGGTACCTCGGGTTACATATGCTTCAGGTTACAGACTCCACTAACCCAGAAATAGTACCTCGGGTTAAGAACTTTGCTTCAGGATGAGAACAGAAATCGTGCTCCGGCAGTGCAGCAGAAGCGGGAGGCCCCATTAGCTAAAGTGGTGCTTCAGGTTAAGAACAGTTTCAAGTTAACAACAGACCTCCAGAACGAATTAAGTTCTTAACCCAAGGTACCACTGAATTATATCTATCTATCTACTGTATCAGGGACGCGGGTGGCGCTGTGGGTTAAACCACAGAGCCTAGGACTTGCCGATCACAAGGTCAGCAGTTCGAATCCCTGCAACGGGGTGAGCTCCTGTGCTTGGTCCCTGATCCTGCCAACCTAGCAGTTCGAAAGCACGTCAAAGTGCAGGTAAATAAATAGGTACTGCTCTGGCGGGAAGGTAAACGGCATTTCCGTGCGCTGCTCTGGTTCGCAAGAAGTGGCTTAGTCATGCTGGCCACATGACCCGGAAGCTGTACGCCGGCTCCCTCGGCCAATAAAGTGAGATGAGCGTTGCAACCCCAGAGTCGGCCACGACTGGACCTAATGGTCAGGGGTCCCTTTACCTTTTATGGCTGGAAGTGGCCCCACTTGGAATGCCAGAGAGTCGCTGCCACTCTATGGAGAGAGCCCAGAGCTAGATGCTCATGGCCTGCCTATGAAGAAGCTCCCCATGATCCTAGGGCCTTTTTATGGGTGGGTACTCAGACCATGGGACACAGGTGGCACTGTGGGTTAAACCCCAGAGCCTAGAACTTGCCGATCAGAAGATCAGTGGTTTAAATCCCCATGACAGAGTGAGCGTCTGTTGCTCGGTCCCGGCTCCTGCCAACCTAGCAGTTCGAAAGCACGTCAAAGTGCAGGTAAATAAATAGGTACTGCTCTGGCGGGAAGGTAAACGGCGTTTCTGTACTTTGCTCTGGTTCGCCAGAAGCGGCTTAGTCATGCTGGCCACATGACCCGGAAGCTGTACGCCGGCTCCCTCGGCCAATAAAGCGAGATGAGCGCCGCAACCCCAGAGTTGGCCACGACTGGACCTAATGGTCAGGGATACCTTTACCCTTTACCTTTACATGCGCACACAAGCCCTTCTTTCTGCCCCTCGTCCCACAGCCGCGTTAGAGCTCTCCCACCCTGCCACTTCTTTTTTGTATCGCAGGCTCGGGAAGAGATTGGCTTGGAAATGAGACTGCGAATGGCACCGCGGCCAAGCCATTGTGCTCTTTGCGTGTGTTTGTCGCAGGCTTGCCTCCAGAATTAACTGGAGCAGGAATAGGGTTGCATCAAAGCTGACATTAATAATAGTCTGAGACGGAGTCTTGCTGAGGAGTGGGAAGCCAAGCATTTTTGGCTGTGCTGGAGAAAGGTTCTCATGGAAAGCAATCCGGAGGCTGGTTGCTCCATTAAACAAGGGGAGCGAGGCGTTTGCTTGGAGGAGGAGGCACCCCTTTTCCCCAGGGCCCCACCCAGGGCAAGCAAGGAGTGGCACGACAAAGAGGGAAGGAGGTCCGTGGTGGTTTATACAGCAGACATTGACAGAGTAGCACCACGTCCTTCTCTGTCCTTCCACCTTGGCTTGGAGGCTTCCAGCATTCGGTGTATAAACACTTTTATACTGCCTCTTTCTTCAAGACTTGCATTTTGACTTGCGGTGCTTTGAATTGCTACGCTGTGCTCCTGCATTCAAAAATGCCTAGTTCTCTACCACGCCCGTTTGAGCAAAACCCCTCTTCCAAAGCACTTTGCTGCCTGCCATTGCCGATGGGGCCGGCAGCCGTTGTGCAGAGCAGCTCCGCTGCCACGAGCCTCCTCCGCCCGAACTCGTGGCCTGACCTATTTCTGGGAATGAGCAGAGCTATTTGCAGCAGCTTCCACCCATCATTACGCAGCCCCTACGAGAAGCAGAAGCACGGCTGCTGTCTAAACAACTCTGTAATTAGCCTGACATGTTTAGATATGCTTGTCTTCTAATCGGCCCCGGCGAACAGAAGGTGCTTCTCTGCAGAGGGAGGCCCACCTGCCAGACTTTCCTCTCCAATGAGGCCCTTTGCCTTCAGCCTGCCCCCCCTCCCTGTCCCACGAGTGGGGCGCCCCCTTTCTCCGTGAGCCCATAGGCGGCTCCCTCCCCGCTGAACACCCAAATCCCCAATTACATCCGCTTTATAACTCCCCATAAAGGAGACTTTCCATCTCCTGCCTTGCCTCTTTTTAATTACCTTGCAAACAACCTCATTCAATTTACAGCTTATTTGACACCACCAGCCATAAATATTAAATGCCAGCCACAATGGCGTAGCACCAAGTGCCCCGGTTCCTTTGGCTGCTAACTGCCTTCATTCTTAGTCATTAATTTCCCTGTTCTCTGAAGCTGCCTGCAATTACTATCATTAGACGGTACATGGGTGGCGGTGGTGGTGGGGGCTTGCTAAGGAAGAAAAGGTAATAATTGGCCAAGTAGCTTCTAAAATGATACACTTCCTTTAACCCAAATACAACAAATGTTGCTAACTGTAGGCAAAAGGGATTAAAAAATTTTTTTGTAATGGCCTTGGCTGCCAAAATTCAAATGTTCGACTCCTTTTGAATAGGAAAACATCAGCTACATGGCGGTATCACCTGGGATTATAATGAAAAATAAATGCGTCCTACCTCATTTCCATCGGTTATGCCCTCTCTTCAAAGCGGAAAGCAGCCTTTGAAACCCTCTCTGGCAGCAGAGCTATGATCTGGTCCTTTGTTACATGAGAAGAGATTCACCTGGAGACGGTGAGGGGCACTCAGCCATGGGTCAATGCCTCAGTCAATGCCTCTTTGCCTAGCCTACATCACAGGGTTGTTGTGGGGGTTAAATGAGGAGGGGTAGTCCTAGGAATGCCACCTTGAGCTCCTCGGAGAAAAGGGTGGGATATAAATGCCATAAACAAAGAAACTCCTAAATAGTATGTGTGACTGCCAAAGGTGACCTTGTGCTTGAGATCCACGTTTATGGGATGTTAAATGCAAACAGAAGCTGCTGAAGAGGACAGTTGATGACCGGGCCGGGAGAGGGAATGGGCATCGTAAAAATTATCAACACACACACACACACACAGACAGTGATTGTCTGCTTGCGATTGTCTCGCCCTGACCTAGCCACTGTGATCCACGCGATGGTCACCTCCAGACTTGATTATTGTAACTCGCTCTACGTGGGGCTGCCCTTGAGACTGACCCAAAAACTCCAGCGGGTGCAGAATGCCGCGGTGAGACTTCTTACGGGGTCCTCGCCACGAGATCAGATTCACCCAGTGCTATATCAGCTGCACTGGCTCCCGGTGGAGTACAGGATCAGGTTCAAGGTGCTGATTTTAACCTTTAAAGCCCTACGCGTCCTAGGACCCTCGTACCTACGGGACCACCTCTCCTGGTACGCCCCACAGAGAATCTTACGGTCTTCAAATAAAAACATCTTGGAGGTCCCGGGCCACAGAGAGGTTAGGCTGGCCTCAACCAGAGCCAGCGCTTTTTCAGCTCTGGTCTCAATCTGGTGGAACGCTCTGTCACAAGAGACTAGGGCCCTCCAGGACTTGACATCTAGACTAGGGCCTGCAAGATGGAGCTGTTCCACCAGGCCTTTGGCCAAGGCACAGTCTGACCCCCTCCTTTGGTAATCCTCATAGAACTCTAGCCCAATGGTCGCCATTAATTTGATTCTGAATTGATTTTAGAATGAGTTGATTTTAGAATGCATTTCAATTAATTGATTGGGATTTTATGTAGACTGTGTTACTTTTATTGTTGTTAGCCGCTCTGAGCCTGGCTTTGGCTGGGGAGGGCGGGATATAAATAAAATTTATTATTATTATTATCTAGATTTCTGTTCCTTCTCCTAGCTAAAGTAAGAACATAAGAAGAGCCTGCTGGATCAGGCCCAAGGGGGCCCATCGAGTCCAGCATCCTCTTATCACAATGGCCAAACACAATGGCTTCAAAGCTGCGCTCTTCCTACCTGGGGCTTCCAGCAACTGCTATTCAGAAGCATTGCTGCCTCAAACTGTGGAGGCAGAGCATAGCCATCCTGGCTAGTAGCCATCAGTGGCCCTCTCCTCCACCAATCTGTCTAATCCTCTTTTAAAGCCATCTAAGTTGGTGGCTGGAACGCGCGTGGAGCTGTGGGTTAAACCACAGAGCCTAGGACCTGCCGTTCAGAAGGTCGGCGGTTCGAATCCCCGCGATGGGGTGAGCTCCCATTGCTCGGTCCCTGCTCCTGCCAACCTAGCAGTTCGAAAGCACACCAGTGCAAGTAGATCAATAGGTACCGCTCTGGCGGGAAGGTAAACGGCGTTTCCGTGCGCTGCTCTGTTTCGCCAGAAGCGGCTTAGTCATGCTGGCCACATGACCCGGAAGCTGTATGTTGGCTCCCTTGGCCAATAAAGCAAGATGACTGCCGCAACCCCACAGTCGGCCACGACTGGACCCTTTACCTTTACAGTTGGTGGCTACAATTGTCTCCAGTGGGAGGGAGTTCCACAGTTTAACTCTGTGTTGTATGGAGAACGACTTCCTGTCATCTGAATCTGAAACCGATGTCCGTCAGTTCTAGCGTTATGAGCGAGGGGGAAAAACCTGCTCTCTATCCACTTTCTAGGCATAATTTTATATACTTCTATCTTGTCACCTCTCACTTGCCTTTTCTCAAAATGAAAAAGTCCCAATCGTTGCAACCTTTCCCCCAGGGGAGTTGTTCCATCTCCTTGATCATTTCAGTTGAAACAAAATGACTCTGAAATATGGTGACAGACTCAGAAAGAAGGGGAGGCAACATTAGAGGAGCTTGGGGAATTTGCTCTGATGGCTGATGAGTATCAGATCCAAAATGTTGTCAGAACAATGGAATGGGGAGGAAACTGAGTTGAGGGTGTGAAGTTTGGGAGGGGGAAAGAGAATATGCCTTAATAAAACACAGCACATCCTTCTACAACGTCCCTCCTTTAAGCAGAATGAAGTTTCGGCTGGCAGCCAGTCCTGACGTGGACACCAGGAAGCCCATTAAAGGTAAAGGTACCCCTGCCCGTACAGGCCAGTCTTGACAGACTCTAGGGTTGTGCGCCCATCTCACTCAAGAGGCCGGGGGCCAGTGCTGTCCGCAGACACTTCCGGGTCACGTGGCCAGCGTGACAAGCTGCATCTGGTGAGCCAGCGCAGCACACGGAACGCCGTTTACCTTCCCGCTAGTAAGCGGTCCCTATTTATCTACTTGCCCCCGGGGGTGCTTTCGAACTGCTAGGTTGGCAAGCGCTGGGACCGAACAACGGGAGCGCACCCCGCCGCAGGGATTCGAACCGCCGACCTTTCGATCGGCAAGCCCTAGGCGCTGAGGCTTTTACCCACAGCGCAACCCGCGTCCCTAGGAAGTCCATTACATTCTCCTAAATCCTGATCTAAACCTCTTGCTTGGCTAAGGGGGCTGGCCCAGTTGCTATGGATTTCCATTCTAAAGTTGCTCTCACCTGCTTTGTCTTCAGTTTGGTCTGTCTCCAGTTTGGATTCCATCCTGTCTCTGACATGTACCCATGCAACACTGTAAGACAAGTCTTCTGGATCAGGCCAAAGGGGGACCATCTAGTCCAACGTTCTGTTCTCACAGTGGCCAACCAGATGCCCTAATATAGGGTTGCCATTCATTTGAGATTTCCTGGACATTACTAGGGTTTCAAAGGCGGAAGTGACACCCAGGGGGAATTTCCGGAAGGTGGCGGTTTGTCCTGGATCTTCAGCAAGTAAACTGGGGTTTTGGGGGGAGGGGTGTAAAAGAAACTCAGCAGCTTTGGGGTTTTCCAGAAAGAAAGAAAGAAAGAAAGAAAGAAAGAAAGAAAGAAAGAAAGAAAGAACTAGGTGTGTGGATTTTTACTTCTTGAAATATGGCAATCCTACCGAATTGAAAACTCAGGATTCGAACACAGAGCGTTCTCCCTTCCTGCTGTTTCCAGCAGCTGGTATTCAGAAGCATTGCTGCCTCAGATCATGGAGGCAGAACAGAGCCATCATGGCTAGCAGCCATCAACCCAGCCAGTGTGGTGTAGTGGTTAAGAGCGGTAGTCTCGTAATCTGGGGGACTGGGTTCGCGTCTCCGCTCCTCCACATGCAGCTGCTGGGTGACCTTGGGCCAGTCACACTTCTCTGAAGTCTCTCAGCCCCACTCACCTCACAGAGTGTTTGTTGTGGGGGAGGAAGGGAAAGGAGAATGTGAGCCGCTTTGAGACTCCTTCGGGTAGTGATAAAGCGGGATATCAAATCCAAACTCCTCTTCCTCCTCCTCCATGAATTTGTCTAAAGGTCATGAACTGGCAGGAGAACAGGGAGGAGCAAGCTGGTCCATGGTCAGAGTCTAAGCAAGCACCACAAAGGATCAGAGCATCCTGTGGTCAGGTTTGGCATAGGCAGGTGATCTGATAACAAGCAGAGGAGTGTAGAGTTAGTGCGTGGATGTTGTTCCAGGCCAGCATTAGTGGTTTTTTGAGCTGGAGCTGCTGGAACAACACCCCAGCCATAGCTGACTCCTCTCAACTCCCTTCTCTCCAGAGGTCTCCTTGAGAGAAGGGTCTCACTCCCAAGGAGACATCGCTCCAGAGGAGTCCTTGCCTGTATATGGGCTGGATTTCCATCTGGCCTCTAAGGCACCCTCTAAGGCTTGGGATCTAGAATCATAGAATCATAGAGCTGGAAGAGACCACAAGGGCCATCGAGTCCAACACCCTGCCAAGCAGGAAACACCATCAGAGCACTCCTGACATATGGTTGTCAAGCCTCTGCTTAAAGACCTCCAAAGAAGGAGACTCCACCACACTCCTTGGCAGCAAATTCCACTGTCGAACAGCTCTTACTGTCAGGAAGTTCTTCCTAATGTTTAGGTGGAATCTTCTTTCTTGTAGTTTGGACCCATTGCTCCGTGTCCGCTTCTCTGGAGCAGCAGACCTGTTTGGTCAGGTCTGCTGTTTGGTCAGAGGCTGAATTTGTTGGGAACAACTGGGGAATACCAATTCATCCCGATGTCCCCCATGTGTGGGGAAACTGCAAAAGAAAAACCAGTTTGACTGCCTGGCTTCAAAAAGGACATGGGGCTGGACTCACTCTTTAGCCAAAAACACCCCAGCAGCGTTTAAAACAGCAGGAAATATAGGTTGTCGGGTCTTTAAATGTTCCAGTATTAAGTGCTTACAATTGTGTTCTCTGGCCTCTACCCTTCTTGGAGTGAATAGACCACAGCCTTAAGTAAGTTTAAATGCTTTACTTATAGTAATCAGAGGTCTCACTCACGCATTGTTCGATGGCACAGCAGAAACAACGCAGGTAAGGTATCCTTGGTTACGAAATGCAGAAGTTGGTCTCAAACACGCAGTCTGAGTCTAGAGCCCCAGCCTCAGATGTCTACTCAGTTGCAGGATTCAAAGAGGAGAGAGAGAGAGAAAGGAACATGAAGCAAGCCTTACTTTCTCCTTCCGTGAGGGTGAGAGGGCATGATCTAGCCTTGCCTTCTCTAGAAATTCACATCTCTGTGGTCCTTAACTCCTTCATTTACTACTACTACTACTAATAATAATAATTTATTATTTGTACCCCACCCATCTGGCTGGGTTTCCCCAGCCACTCTGGGCGACTTCCACAGAAACCAAAAATACACTAAAATCATACATTAAAATCTTCCCTGAACAGGGCTGCCTTAAGATGATCTTCTGAATGTCAGATAGTTGTTTATCGCTTTGACATCTGATGGGAGGGCGTTCCACAGGGCGGGCGCCACTACCGAGAAGGCCCTCTGTCTGGTTCCCTGTAGCTTTGCTTCTCGCAATGAGGGAACCACCAGAAGGCCCTTGGCGCTGGACCTCAGCGTCCGGGCAGAACAATGGGGGTGGAGATGCTCCTTCAGATATACTGGACCGAGGCCGTTTAGGGCTTTAAAGGTCAGCACCAACACTTTGAATTGTGCTCGGGAACGTACTGGGAGCCAATGTAGGTCTTTTAAGACCGGTGTTATGTGGTCTTGGCGGCCACTTCCAGTCACCAATCTAGCTGCCGCATTCTGGATTAGTTGTAGTTTCCGGGTCACCTTCAAAGGTAGCCCCACGTAGAGCGCATTGGAGTAGTCCAAGTGGGAGATAACCAGAGCATGCACCACTCTGGCCAGACAGTCAGAAGTAGCATAGGTTTTCATTGTTAGATTCAACTGTAATATCTCCTGCATAACTCACCCTGCATGTGGAGAGTCCTTCGCTGGCTGTGTCACAGGATCCCTGATGGGGCTTTGTAGAAAGACAGGGCCTCCTGATCTTCTCTTCATGAGGCCTCCCCTGGCTGGGGCATTGCAGAGTTTGAGCTAAAAACAGGCATAGGCAAACTTAGCCCTCCAGATGTTTTTGGACTACAACTCCCATCACAGCTAACAGGACCAGTGGTCAGGGATGATGGGAGTTGTAGTCCCAAAACATCTGGAGGGCCGAGTTTGCCTATGCCTGAGCTAAAACATTTCAGCGTCCTAAATAGACACTGAAATGGGTTCTATCTCGGATAAGAAAGATGTGAAGGAACAATAAAGATGGTGTCTTTGAAGAAGAAGAAGAAGAGTTTGGATTTGATATCCCGCTTTATCACTACCCGAAGGAGTCTCAAAGCGGCTAACATTCTCCTTTCCCTTCCTCCCCCACAACAAACACTCTGTGAGGTGAGTGGGGCTGAGAGACTTCAGAGAAGTGTGACTTGCCCAAGGTCACCCAGCAGCTGCATGTGAAGGAGTGAGGAAGCAAACCTGGTTCCCCAGATTATGAGTCTTTCGCTCTTAACCACTACACCACACTGATTCTTTGAGCATGTACAATGAGGGGGTGCTAACATTTTTGGACCACCCCCCCCAGTGGTGGATGCACCCACCCTCTCGCTCAGCTGAATATGTGTGTAGGGGGTGGGAGTTATTTCTGCCTGCTTACTCATCAAATAACGGGGGTGATGATGTTGGAATGGACTCCCTCGGAAGGGAGGTATTTAAGCAGAGGCCGACTGGCCATCTGTCGGGGATTCTTCAGCTGTGGTTCCTGTGTTGCAGGGGGGTGTCCTTGGGGTCCCTTCCGACTCTACAATTCTATGAGTCTTCTTGCATCCCTTCATTGTGAGAACTGCCCATCCCCCCCTACTCTGCCACGATCCTTCTCTGTTGCCTGTCTCCCTCCTCTCTTGCAATGCACATTTGGGCAAGAGCATTGAGGACACAGGGCCCCTATCAGCAGAGTCCTTCAAGTTAGCCCCAAGTAGAAGCAAGCCATCCCTCTGGCTCCCTCCGGTCTTTCTCCACAGTCTAGGAGGAACTCTGCTGTGGGAATGTGCTTTAGAGCCCTGCAAAAGTGCTCTGCAATTATGATCCGGTAAAGCAAATCTACTACTCGCCAACACCTGTGTGGAGCCTGAATCTGTTAGCCAAGGTTCAACAGACAATACAGGGGGGGGGGGACTGGGCTCCCCCTGTAAGTACTTCAAGCTTTATGAACTGGAGAAGTTCATTTCTGAACACTCCCCCCCCCCCCCCGCTTTGGCGCCATCTCTAATTGCTAACCTCTCCCCCCCCCTCTTCGCAATCACAGATGTCTTTCAGTTACAAGCAATAAGGGAACAGGCTGGCATGCAACTTGTGTCTGGAGATGGTTGCAAACTTATTCAGTGCATATTTGGGCTGCATGTAGTAATTACCACAACACATATTTTATTGTAACATAATAGATATATTCACTGCACCCAAAATGACAGCGTGTATTAATTATACACAAGCAGACCTCGAAAATGGGTTTGTTTACTCTGATGTTCAATTCAGCAGATTTTTTTTGCAGCTTGTTAAACTTAATCAAAAGCAATCAACGTATGCACACATATATTATAACAAATTAATTTCCAACCAAAGGAGAAACTATTGGGTTGCTCGGATGGAAAAAAGACACGGGCGGAAAGTCTGAGGCAGACCGCGAGGCAGAGGCAGGCGTCGGGCACAGATTTCTCCGGTGCACTTTGGGATTGGAATTAGCGGGGCAGCGGGGGCTACTCTGAGCTCCGGTGAGTTTCTGGAGCAGGAGGGAAGATGATGGAGGTGCAGCCATGGCAGCGCAGAGACTTCATTCCATTTCAGGCTGTCGCCAGAAGAGATCCTGAACGAGCCACTGTTGATGGAGTTTGATTGTGCATTCTTTCTTTGGTCTTAGAAAAATAGAATTGTGGATCTCAAATGGATACCAAGAGCTATCTGGTCCAACCACCCATACAACGAAGGAATCACAGATAAAGAATCCCTGAAAGGTCACCCCTCAACTTGTGCTTCACTCCAAGGATTGAATTCCTCCATCCGGGGGAGCCTCTGTTCCACTGTCAAAGTGCTCTTACCATCAGAACGTTCTTACTTGTCGTTGGAATCCATTGGTCTGGGTCCCCCACTCTGGAGCAGCAGTAAACAAGTTTGCTCCATCCTCCTTGTGACAACCCTTCAGATATTTGGAGACAACTATCATATCCCATAAGGGACGTGGGTGGCGCTGTGGGTTAAACCACAGAGCCTAGGGCTTGCCGATGAGAAGGTCGGCGGTTCGAATCCCCGTGACGGGGTGAGCTCCCGTTGCTCGGTCCCTGCTCCTGCCAACCTAGCAGTTCAAAAGCACGTCAAAGTGCAAGTAGATAAATAGGTACTGCTCCGGCGGGAAGGTAAATGGTGTTTCCGTGTGCTGTTCTGGTTCGCCAGAAGCGGCTTAGTCATGCTGGCCACAAGACCCGGAAGCTGTACGCTGGCTCCCTCGGCCAGTAAAACAAGATGAGCGCCGCAACCCCAGAGTCAGTCATGACTGGACCTAATGGTCTGGAGTCCCTTTACCTTTTATCATATCCCATGGACTGCAAGAAGATCAAACCTCTCCATTCTGAAGGAAATCAGCCCTGAGTGCTCACTGGAAGGACAGATCCTGAAGCTGAGGCTCCAATACTTTGGCCATTTCATGAGAAGAGAAGACTCCCTGGAAAAGACCCTGATGTTGGGAAAGATGGAGGGCACAAGGAGAAGGGGACGACAGAGGACGAGGTGGTTGGACAGTGTTCTCGAAGCTACCAGCATGAGTTTGACCAAACTGCGGGAGGCAGTGGAAGACTGGAGTGCCCGGCGTGCCCTGGTCCATGGGGTCACAAAGAGTCGGACATGACTAAACGACTAAACAACAACAATCCTGTCACCTCTTGGTCTTCTCTTCTCCAAGCTAAGCATAACCAACTCCCTCCACTGCCCTTCCTCACAAGGCTTGGCTTCCAAGCCCTCAATCATCTTGGCTGTCATCCTCTGCACACCTCCCAGCTTGTCAATATCCTTCCTGAGTATGTTCATTTGCCCAAACCAGCAAGCTGCACAGCACTTGTGTATGGAATTGCCAGGTTCCTCCTCCCACCCTCCATTGGCTGGTAAGGTCCTTGGAGTGTACCCAGGAGCCAATATGGAGTCATATGGGGTGGCCCAATGCACCCCACTGCTGCTCAGCATTTCTTGTCCCTGGAATTGCTTCCTGCACCTCTGGCATGAAATAGGACCACAAGTTTCCCATCTCTTCCTGGCCTGGTGTGACTTTGGTCACATCAACACCATAAAAGCACTCTTATTCCACTTTAACA
This sequence comes from Podarcis tiliguerta, assembly GCF_965153285.1. NCBI lineage: Eukaryota > Metazoa > Chordata > Lepidosauria > Squamata > Lacertidae > Podarcis > Podarcis tiliguerta. The sequence continues at coordinate 6,017,592 of NC_139541.1, forward strand.
ATCATGAGTTCTCCCAAAGAATAATGGGAATGTTACAGGTGGTGCCTAGCTGGCCATTTAGATATCTGAGCCAAAGTTGGAGCTTCACAGTTTGCGGAACAGATTATTTTTGTTTTGTGCTGCACGCTCTTCCAAATGGGCTCCCTCCAGTGGCGTAGCGTGGGGGGTGCAGGGGGGGCCGGCCGCACCGGGCACAACATCTGGGGGGGGGGGCGCACTCGCACTCGCAGCTCTCTGCCCCTACCTGGCTCACTCACTCTCTCTCACTGCAGTGCTGGCTGTGCGAATCCGATCCGAGCCGCCGGGTCGCCACCCACTGTGGAGGGGAGGGTGCCAGGCGTGCGGTGCGGTGCGGAGAGAGAGCGAGGGACTATCTGGGGGAGGGACAGTGCAGCGGGGGGGGGGGCGCAAATTACTTGCCTTGCCCCTGGTTAGGGGGCGCAAATTACTTGCCTTGCCCCGGGTGCTGACAACCCACGCTACGCCACTGGCTCCCTCTAGTTTTCCCACAATAAACCCACAAACCCTCTCAGCTGCCTGAAACTCCTGGGCTCTTCAAATATCGCTGGGTTGAGTCCTTCTGTTAAATCCTACAAACAGAGTAAATCCCAGCTCTCGCCCATGTTTTCATTTTCCTTCAGAGAGCTTTGAGCGTTTAATAAACTCTTAATTAAAAGCCAGACATCTCGTGTATTTCTGTCTGTTGGGTCTGGGGGCTAAAAGAGAAGCAGTGCCCCCAACCCACAATAGGAATCTTCAAAACGGTACCCACACAATGCCCAGCTCTCCCTACCCCCTCCAGTCGACACACTGAGCATTAGGAATGCAAAGTTATATTTACATGATTCTATTGACATTTTGAGGCTGAAATCCTCCATGCTGCTAATAATTCATTGCTAAATTAAATTATGAATGTTTGGGAGGTGGTAATTTCTTTTGTTCTGTGAACAGATTGCTTTATATATCTGCCTATATTACCAAGTTATTAATTTAATGATTTCATAATAGCTGCTCATTCCTTTGAGTAATATCGCGGAGAGAGGGGAGCCCTCCCTGCGCAGTTCTGCCAGGCAAGCTGTCCCTACTGGGACTGAAGGGTTTAGGAATAAAGATATTCTTTCCAGCGCAGTGTTAAGCCCTGCAAGACAAAGCAGGTAATGTGCTAAGCCGCCTCTCGCTCCCTCTCCTGCGAGGAGCCCCCGCTAGAGATGCTGGCACTGAAAGACCCACCCAGAGAAAAAGAGCCAGGACAGGATAATAGAATCACAGAGCTGGCTGGGTCCTTGGAAACCATCTAGTCCAGCCCCCTAGTCTGCTCCACTAGTGAGCACAGAATCCTAGAATCCTGCAGTTGGAAGATGCCTCCAAGGTCATCTAGCCCATCCCTTGCTAGGTTTTTTTAAGGGCTTTAAAAACCCTATTTTAACACTGGCCAGGAAATGTGCACCAGCAAAGTGCCTAAGTGCAGTGTGGGTATCTGCTCCTTTGTGAGTTGTATTTAAAGCCCTAAAGAACTTGGGAGCAGGATATCTAAGGGACTTCCTTGCCCAATCTACCCCTGCCCTGCAATTGTGCTCCTCTGTTGGGGAATTTGATGAGAGTACTGTATGGCCCAGAGGTGCGCTCAGCCTGTGCTAGAAACTGGGCTTTTAGTGTCGCACCGCCAGCCCCCTGGAATCAGTTCCAAGCTGAAATCGGACTGGTGTCTAGCATCATGATGTTTAGGCAGCGATTGAAGATGTTTTGGTTTGGAAGACTTTCCTTGGGGTGTTACCTGGTCGTTTATGGACGATCGACTGCATCTCTGAAGGATCTACTACTCCCTTCCCATCGAAAAGCCTTTATGCTCGTGAGATTAAATGCAGTGACCAAAGGTAGATTCTCACATACCCCATATCAAAGCCCGTCTGTGTGCCTGCAACCAAGAAGTACCTGATTCAATGGACCACATTCTCTTAGATTGCTCTCTGCACAGTAGACCTCGCCAACTGATGCTGAGCAAAATGTTGGACCTCTGGCCTATAACTCCGAGAAGAAGTCAAATAAGGTTTCTCCTGGCAGATCACTGCTTTAGTAGCTTCCTTTTTAGCCACACTTTTAGCCACACTTTTACCTGAAAGGGTTCCCAACGAACCATCCTTTTGGGGAACAGACAAGGCAAAGCAGAATATCTAAGTGCACACGATCACAGCATTATTATACAAATTATTATCATTACTACCCTCAACAGCTTCACCTTTGTCCTTTTAATTATCCCAGGGACTTGAAATGTTAATTTATACTGTGATGCCAATAAAGGTATTTGATTTGATTTGAAAACTGCATCTCTGATGAAATGGTTATGTTGTTTTTAAGAGATGGTTTTTATTGTTTTAAAGTTTGCAGAATTACTTTTGCTCAACTTGGAGCTTGCGTTTACTCTGTTTCATCTTGCGCACCCTCTTCTATGGATTTCTGCTGTGATGCAGTTTGTGAATCTGTACACTACTACTACTACTAAATAAATTTAAAAAGAACTTCCTTTATTGCCATTACTTAATAATCCAAAAGTGTAGTAGCAGGTCATTACATCATGCTACATACAAAGCAATCAATCAACCAATCAATCAATAAAGAAATGAAGAAGCACTGATGTAAATCAAGGCACCCATATTTCTTGAGTTGGTGTGAATGGTGAATGTTGAGCATCAAAGACTGAAGCAGTGGAAATAAAGTCCCACCACGAACTGGATCCTCCAATCCTCTGGAAACACACAGTTTGTGTTTGGGACTTTTTCCTAAAGTTACAATACCACAAAGATGATAATGGTGATAGATGCATTATTATACAAATTATTATCATCAATCTTTATTACAGTCCAGAGACCCAACAAATCATTACAAAGCAATACACAATTCATACAGCCTACCTCCAGGTTAAACAAGCATTTTGTTCAGAATATAGGGCTCATTGGTTCTTGCAACCACCGATAAAAACTTTGCCACTGATAATGTTCTAGCATATGTCTGGTCTTCCAATAGGAACCTGACATAGTGAGCCTCTGATTTTCCCGGGAAAGGTACCAGCAAGGGTAGTATCAGTTCAGCCCTGGCTTGCTCATATTTTGCACAGTGCAACAAAATACGTTTTATGGAATCGATGTCTTGAGCACACGAGCAAAGTCTGTCCTGGTAGGGAACTCCTCTCAACCTGCCATCCAACACTGCAGAAGGAAAGACGTTTAGTCTGGCTTTGGTGAAAAGCCTTCGATAGTTTGGTACTGTCAGGTTTTTAATGTAAGATGTTAACTTAAAAACATGCCCATATTGTACTCCTACTGCCAGCGGACTACAGACTGCGTGTGATCGAGATCGCAAGTCAAAAGGCTTCTCGGCCTTTTGGCTAAGATCAAGTCAAGTGTAATTATAACATCATATGCATACCATATAATGTAGATTTCCTAAAGTAGCCTACATACAAATGCTTAGGTAGACCAATCTTGATCCACCTCAAGCTGCATGCATGAGCCCATTTTCACCGCTTGTCTCCTCCCTCCTTACTCTTCATTCTGCTTATGAGCTTCTACTGGCCTACAGGAGACATTTCTTGGCACAGTTGTGTGCACCAGCCCAGAGTCTGAGACACCAGATGTTCCTCACGCATGCCAGAGCTTCCCACTCAATGATGTCAAAGTCACTTAAGTCACATTTACAAACATCCTCATATGGAAGCTTTGAGCCATCTTTGGGGACTGTTCCATTGTAAATCAAGGCCTGTGGTGCATATCAGTCTTTCATACTGTGGGGATCAATACACTGAGAAGAAGAACGAACCTTCTGGGCAAAGCCATGGGACAGCCCTTCAGATCACCTCTCAGACTTCTCTTCTCCAGGCTAAACATCCCCAACTCCCTAAACCAGGCTTCCTCAAACTTGGTCCTCCATATGTTTTTGGCCTACAACTCCCATGATCCCTAGCTAGCAGGACCAGTGGTCAGGGATGATGGGAACTGTAGTCTCAAAACATCTGGAGGGCCAAGTTTGAGGAAGCCTGACCGAAACCATTCCTCGTAAGGCTTGGTTTCAACTTTCTGGTCACGGAGCTCCAGGTGGGTCTGACCAAGGCAGAACAGTGTAGAACAACTGTTGATGCAGCCTAGAATTGCATGAGAGGTGTTTTGTTTGTTTTTTGCTGATGCATCACCCTGTGATAATCCATCTGTTAATAATCTATTGGGAGAGAAGGCTGTTGCAATTGAGGGGGTTCTAGATTGTGGTGGCGCTGTGGGTTAAACCACAGAGCCTAGGACTTGCCAATCAGAAGTTTGGCGGTTCAAATCCCCGCAACAGGGTGAGCTCCCGTTGCTCGGTCCCTGCTCCTGCCAACCTAGCAGAAGAAGAAGAAGAAGAGTTTGGATTTGATATCCCGCCTTTCACTCCCTTTAAGGAGTCTCAAAGCGGCTAACATTCTCCTTTCCCTTCCTCCCCCACAACAAACACTCTGTGAGGTGAGTGGGGCTAAGAGACTTCAAAGAAGTGTGACTGGCCCAAGGTCACCCAGCAGCTGCATGTGGAGGAGCGGAGACACGAACCCGGTTCCCCAGATTATAAGACTACCGCTCACAACCACTACACCACACTGGCTCTCAGTTCGACTAGCAGTTCGAAAGCACATCAAAGTGCAAGTAGATAAATAGGTACCGCTCCGGCGGGAAGGTAAACGGCATTTCCGTGCTCTGCTCTGGTTCACCAGAAGCGGCTTAGTCATGCTGGCCACATGACCCGGAAGCTGTACGCCGGCTCCCTCAGCCAATAAAACAAGATGAGTGCTGCAACCCCAGAGTCGGTTACAACTGGACCTAACGGTCATGGGTCCCTTTACCTTTTATGCAAAGGTGAGATTTGATGAGGAGGAAGAAGGAGCCATTTGCAAACTCTACAACAGATCCGCCCTATTCCCCCTGGCCTCACCAAATGAGATGTGCTGGATACGCAGCAGAGCAAATGCGGGCAGCACCAGCATTAGAATATTTGCAACGCGGTGCCATCAGCACTCGAAATAATGTGTTTAGGCACTGGATGAATTTGTTCCAAGCAAAGGTCCATCATTCATGTCAAAGGCAGTTAGCGCATTGCACAGTCGGAATATCTATTTCCCATTAGTTTCCCAACCCCAAACTAAACACGTGTCACTGTTTTGCCATCTTTTTTGGGGGGGGAATCTACTCTGACAGCTTGGTTAACCTTCTCACTCGAGATTCTCAAAATCCCAGCTGTGAGCAGCTGCAGAGAAGGAGGCAATGCACACAACCCCCTCTGATTAAACTCAGGGCTTGGGTTGAAACAGCAGGGCTGATAAGGACTGTGGAGTGGTCCATGTCTAGCGGGAGGGGAGGGCGGGGTGGGGAGGGACAGCTCCTAAATCAGAGCATCCTTCTTTCCCACCCTGCCTTGATCTACTTCTCAGCAGACCCTTGAAAAGGGGCTCCGTCCTCCTCCTCCATTGCCATACCAATAGCAGCACATAGCAGAGCAAGCCAGCGGAGCGATTCCAGCCTCCAAATTTGGCAGCAGCAACGTGGTTGGCAAACAATTTGTGGCACGATTTGCAAAGGATTAGCGTGTTCCTGCAGCTTTTGCACCATAGGATGTGGACTTTCTCTGCCCCCCCCCACCAGGTGTGCACTGGAGAAACAAACGGTTGCTGGTTATCATAGTTTTAAGCATGATAGATGCACATCTGTACTCAAAATGGCATAAACTGTGGCGGACGGATGAAATTATTTTCTCCCCTGTGGTGGTCCTGAGATATTTGCTCTGGAGGGAATGTTTCCATTGGCACCGGTTGTGTGGAACTGGCAATCATTCCACCAAGAGAAGCCATCTGGACCCCCTGCAATTATGACAGCCCCTTTGCATTCTGTCATACAGGAACCCAAACTTTGGCATTGGAGGGTGAGACACGCCACCACAATCTCCAAGGAGTGAGGGAATCCAGGGGTTTATCTAGGTTTGGTTGCCTTGCAATGAAGGTCAGCATAGACTCTGGTGTCTTTAGGATATATGGTTTTATTTACACACCTATAGGACATGACATCACCTTGCCAACAAAGGTCCGTATAGTAAAAGCTATGGTTTTCCCAGTAGTGATGTATGGAAGTGAGAGCTGGACCATAAAGAAGGCTGATCACCGAAGAATTGATGCTTTTGAATTATGGTGCTGGAGGAGACTCTTGAGAGTCCCATGGACTGCAAGAAGATCCAACCTCTCCATTCTGAAGGAAATCAGCCCTGAGTGCTCACTGGAAGGACAGATCCTGAAGCTGACACTCCAATACTTTGGCCACCTAATGAGAAGAGAAGACTCCTTGGAAAAGACCCTGATGTTGGGAAAGATGGAGGGCACAAGGAGAAGGGGACGACAGAGGACGAGATGGTTGGATAGTGTCTTCGAAGCTACAAACATGAGTCTGACCAAACTGCGGGAGGCAGTGGAAGACAGAAGTGCCTGGCGTGCTCTGGTCCATGGGGTCATGAAGAGTCGGACACGACTAAACGACTAAACAACAACAACAACAACAACAGGACATGAACATAGGATGGCGGGACTCACGGCATTAACACCACAGCAGATTTCACTTCTCCATTAGTCACAGCTTTGGATCCAGCACAGAGCAAGCAGGCCTCTGTGTCTCCAACTTCCAGTCTGCTTATGGTACAGCCCAGCCCACAACCCTCTGGCTTTCCTTCTCCTACCAAGCAGCTAGGTGAGCAAGGCAGGGAAGGCCCATCCATTCATTCAATGAACCAGAGCAGCTCCTTTGGTTATGCTAGTCATGACGCTTGACTAATGAGCCAAAGCCATTGCCTAGACAAAGGAGCTGATTTGGCACACTTGCTCTCATACCTTCTGCCCCCACAGAAACAGGAACCCAAGAATTTGAAGGGACTCAGTGTCATCCAGACTGACCTCCCCTAAAACACACAGCGATATTCTTTCATTATTCAGCAGCCAATGGTGAAAAGTTTGGAAGTACTGTTCCAATGATGCAACCTTAAAGAACGCATAGAGTCCAAATATGCAGGCCGCTGTGCCAAGGTACTATCATTATTGTTAGGCACACCCCAACCTCTGAGCCTGGCCCAGCACAGGCAAAAGTGCTGCTTTTATGCTTCTCCCATATCCCTGCACCATTCCCTGCAGCAGGATAAGACCAAAGGCCCATCTGGTCCAAACTTCCATTTCAGAGTGTGGCTAAGCAGATGGGAATGGCACAAGTATGGCACAAGCCGGTTCTGGGATGATGAGGGAGAAAACTTCTCTCTATCTACTTTCTCTACACCATGCATAACTTTGTACTCCTGTGTCATGTCCTCTCTTACACACGTCTTTCCTCCACTGTTTTTTTTTTGTTTGTTTGTTTGTTTTGCAACCTATTGATTATGTATTTCACCCCAAATCCCTTCATGTCTTGGGGAGTCCATGATTCTGAGGCCAGGAGATCAGCAGCAATTCATCCCAAAATACCGCATTTTTCGCTCTATAAGACGTACCTTCCCCCCTCCAAAAATTAAGGGGGAATGTGTGTGCGTCTTATGGAGCGAATGCAGGCTCCATGGCTTCAGCGAAAGCAACGCAAAGCCTCTAGAGCACAGCAGTGGCACTCCCGCTGCACTCCGGAGGCTTCGGGCGGCTATCCCTGAAGCCTGGAGAGTGAGAGGGGTTGGTGTGCACCAATCCCTTTTGCTCTCCTGGCTTCGCTTCGCTGGAGAGGCACTGCACAGCTTTCCCCCTCTGTGCGAAACGGGAGGAGAAATGGAAGGGGCTCCGTTTCTCCTGCCGCTTCACTGAAGGGGTGCTCTGCAGAGAGGGAGAGAATTTTTTTCCCTTGTTCTCCCCCTCTAAAACAGTGGCGTAGCGTGGGTTGTCAGCACCCGAGGCAAGGCAAGTAATTTGCGCCCCCTAACCCGGGGCAAGGCAAGTAATTTGCGCCTCCCCCCCCCCGCTGCACTGTCCCTCCCCCAGATAGTCCCTCGCTCTCTCTCCGCACCGCACCGCACGCCTGGCACCCTCCCCTCCACAGTGGGCGGCGGCCCGGTGGCTCGGATCGGATTCGCACAGCCAGCACTGCAGTGAGAGAGAGTGAGTGAGCCAGGTAGGGGCAGAGAGCTGCGAGTGCGAGCGCGCCCCCCCAGATGTTGCGCCCGGTGCGGCCGGCCCCCCTGCACCCCCCACGCTACGCCACTGCTCTAAAACTAGGTGCGTCATATGGTTGGGTGCGTCCTATAGAGCGAAAAATATGGTAATAAACTCTGGAACAGTTGGTGGGGATTTTTGGGGAGACTCCCCTATTCCACTCGTCATTTCAGGGACGAAGTTGCATTGAGCTCCTCTCCTGTCCACTGGCTGGGGCTCTTTATATCCAGTGACCAGCCCCCTGCCCTCATCAAAGCCCCTTGGATGCCTCCTAGTGCCTGACTCTCGGCTCAAGGCTGGGTTTTGTCAAGCCTCTTCCTCCCCTGCCTTCTCCTTTTCTCCTGGACACAGAGAAGCTATTTACACAGGCAGCTTTAAAAAAGAAGCAGCCTTTTGAGTTCTGCAGCAGAAGCAGGACCAACCTCTCTTCTCAGATTAATCACACTGCATGGCATTCCATCTCCCCAATTTCCAGGGTTCCAGTGCTGACCCCTTGGTCAAAGGCAGCCCCAAAGGCAGCCCCTTGTCGTGCCTGGTGCTTGTTCTGGCACCATTCAGCCCGGCATGTGTTCAACTCTTCCAGCCAAATGACCTCCTAAGGGTTTGTGTGTTGTGTTCCCAGGAACTTTTGCCATCAGCGTGAACTTGAACTGCCCTCTCTGGGATACTTTTTGTGCAAAATGAGCTCATTCTTCAGTTGAAGGAGAGGCAAGGCAGATCCCACTTGCCTCATGACACTTGTCTGGCAAACCTTCCCTTGTTATGAGGGTTTTTTTTAGGGGGAGGGAGTCTTGATGATGCCCTGAGTGACTTCCAATTCTTGGGCTCCGGTGTCTCTGGGGGTAGAAGGTATGAGAGCAAGCTTGCCAAACCAGTCCCTTTCTCCAGACAATGGCTTTGGCTGACTAGTCAAGCACCATAGGAGTTGCTCTGTGCCATGGAATGAATGAGTAGGTCTCCCTAACTGCTAGGTAAGAGAACAATTGCCAGAGAGGTATGTGAGAATCATAGAATCATAGAGTTGGAAGAGACCACAAGGGCCATCGAGTCCAACCCCCTGCCAAGCAGGAAACACCACCAGAGCACTCCTGACATATGGTTGTCAAGCCTCTGCTTAAAGACCTCCAAAGAAGGAGACTCCACCACACTCCTTGGCAGCAAATTCCACTGTCAAACAGCTCTTACTGTCAGGAAGTTCTTCCTAATGTTTAGGTGGAATCTTCTTTCTTGTAGTTTGGATCCATTGCTCCGTGTCCGCTTCTCTGGAGCAGCAGAAAACAACCTTTCTCCCTCCTCTATGTGACATCCTTTTATATATTTGAACATGGCTATCATATCACCCCTTAACCTCCTCTTCTCCAGGCTAAACATGCCCAGCTCCCTTAGCCGTTCCTCATAAGGCATCGTTTCCAGGCCTTTGACCATTTTGGTTGCCCTCCTCTGGACACGTTCCAGTTTGTCAGTGTCCTTCTTGAACTGTGGTGCCCAGAACTGGACACAGTACTCCAGGTGAGGTCTGACCAGAGCAGAATACAGTGGCACTATTACTTCCCTTGATCTAGATGCTATACTCCTATTGATGCAGCCCAGAATTGCATTGGCTGAGCTGGGAGCAGGCTGGGAGCTGGATACACAGGGACCTGCTTGCTCTGTGCTGGATCCAAAGCTGTGACTGATGGAGAAGCGAAATCTGCTGGGGTATTAATGCCGTGAGCCCCGCCATCCTATGTTCATGTCCTATAGGTGTGTAAATAAAACCATATATCCTAAAGACACCAGAGTCTGACCTTCATTGCAAGGCAATCAAACCTAGATAAACCTAGAAATCAAACCCTAAGTCATGGGTAAGCAAACTAAGGCCTGGGGGCCGGATCTGGCCCAGTTCCCTTCTAAATCTGGTCCACGGACAGTCCGGGAATTATTGTGTTTTTACATGAGTAGAATGTGTCCTTTTATTTAAAATGCACCTCAGGGTTATTTGTGGGGCATAGGAATTCATTCTCCCCCCGCCCAAATAAAGTCCAGCCCCCCACAAGGTCTGAGGGACAGCAGACCGGCCCCCTGCTGAAAAAGTTTGCTGACCCCTGCCCTAAGTAAACACCTGGAATCCTGAGGTCTCTCACCACTCTGAGATTGTGGCCACGTGCCACAATATTGCGGCACATGAAACATTCTTTTTGCTGCAATAGACTCATATGGCTACTCCAGTGGGAATCCTATTGGCTCCTATTTGCAGAGGTCATCAAAAGCTTGCTCAAGAAGACTCTTTTGACTTCTAGACCTGCCGCTGCAGCTCCCCTCCTCCCCATCTGCCTCTGTCAAGCCCTTGTTGGACAAATAGGATGTTTTGGGGCTTAGTTCATGCCTGCAAAAGAGAGCTCTTGTGTGTGGCATTCCTAATGACCAGAGTGACTCTCAAATGCCTGGTTTTAGCAGACAGCTGCTAGAACAAGGGCTGTGTTTCAAAGCCAAGCCTGCAAACCTGCAGCTGCCTCACACTAAGCCTCTCAAAGAAGCTCCTTTTTATTTTTATTTTTTAAAAGCAGTCAATTGATATTTATTTAGTGCATCAAAACAGCTTTGTTGAATTGGAGTTCCATTCAACAAGCATTTAGAGACAGGGAACATAGCATGCATGAGTCAGTGGGGGAGGGAATTAGGAGAAGCCCCACACAATCAAGGGTAATTACATTCCTCCTTCCTTGGAGAGTGACCTCTCAGTGCGTGAGTGAGTGACTAATGCAAAAAAGAGAGGAAGAAGGAAAAGGAGAAAGGGAGAGATGAGAGCCTGGGGCTTTGAACTGCTGCGATCTGTATCTCAGATAGGTGGGTTTTGCTTCTGGAGGGTCTGCATGGCTCTTATAGGAAACTCCAAGGAGAGGCAGATCAGAGATCAGTGACTGAATTAAGGTGGGTCACCTCTGGCTTAACTGGTTGGTTTTGGTTTGATTTTATATTTGTACAGTACGTTCACATCTTATATGCAATTTAATTGCACAATATCAACCCTAAGCAGCTGAAAGCCGACTAATAATAATAATAATAATAATTTATTATTTATACCCTGCCCATCTGGCTGGGTTTCCCCAGCCACTCTGGGTGGCTCCCAGCAGAATTAAAAGCACAATAAAACATCAGACATTAAAAACTTCCCCAAACAGGGCTGCCTTCAGATGTCTTCTAAAAGTCAGATAGTTGTTTATTTCCTTGACATCTGATGGGAGGGCGTTCCACAGGGTGGGTGCCACTACCGAGAAGGCCCTCTGTCTGGTTCTCTGTAACCTCACTTCTCGCAGTGAGGGAACCGCCAGAAGGCCCTTGACGCTGGACCTCAGTGTCCGGGCAGAACGATGGAGGTGGAGACGCTCCTTCAGGTATACTGGACCGAAGCCGTTTAGGGCTTTAAAGGTCAGCACCAACACTTTGAATTGTGCTCAGATATGTACTGGGAGCCAATGTAGGTCTTTCAAGACCAGTGTTATGTGGTCTTGGTGGCACCTCCCAGTCACCAGTCTAGCTGCCACATTCTGGATTAGTTGTAGTTTCCGGGCCACCTTCAAAGGTAGCTGCATGTAGAGCACATTGCAGTAGTCCAAGCGGGAGATAACTAGAGCATGCACCACTCTGGTGAGACACTCTGCGGACAGGTGGGGTCTCAGCCTGTGTACCAGATAGAGCTGATAGACAGCTGCCCTGGACACAAAATTAACCTGTGCCTCCATGGACAGCTGTGAGTCCAAAATGACTCCCAGGCTAGGCACCTGGTTCTTTAGGGGCACAGTTACCCCATTCAGGACCAGGGAGTCCCCCACACCCACCCGCCCCCTGTCCCCCAAAAACAGTACAGTGGTACCTCGGGTCAAGAACTTAATTCATTCTGGAGGTCCGTTCTTAACCTGAAACTGTTCTGAACCTGAGGTACCATTTTAGCTAATGGAGCCTCCTGCTGCCACAGTGCCATTGCCGCACGATTTCTGTTCTCATCCTGAAGCAAAGTTCTTAACCCGAGGTACTATTTCTGGGTCATGGAGTCTGTAACCTGAAGCGCCTGTAACCTGAAGCGTCTGTACCCCGAGGTACCACTGTACTTCTGTTTTGTCAGAATTCAACTTCTATCTATTAGCCACCATCCATCCTCCAACCGCCTCCAAACACTCACACAGGACCTTCACCGTCTTCGCTGCTTCTGATTTAAAGGCGAGGTACTGTTGAAATTGTACAAATTACCTGCACACAAGGTGAAGAAAACATGCTCCAAAAAGAGCTTTTGAGTCCTCCACCTGGCTTTACTGGGCAAGTCTCACTCAGTATGCTGGCTCTGGCATGCTCATGGGAATTTGGCCAGCCCTGCAAGAGCATCCCCGAGCCCACACACTGAGTGGGGCTTGCCCAGTAAGTGTGGAATGTAAAACACAAGAGCAGTCAAGTACAACATTCCTAGAGTGAACATGTTTACACATGGGGAGGAATGTTTGTCCAGCCAGCAGGTAAACTTCCTGTTTCCTTCTGGGCTGGGACAGACTTCCTCTGCATGTGACTAGAGGTGGGCGTGGCCTCACCTGTGCTGGTAACAACAAAAGCACAGGGCAGGGCAGCCATCTCTCTCTTTGACTACATGCATCGAAGAAGCAACATCTGCTTAGCCAAAGATGCCCTCTTGGCTCCAACCAAGAGAGGACAAAGGGACTGTCTTCTTATGGAATAATTTCCAAGTGTATGTTACTTTTCTAAGCTAAGTCTGCCTTCTGGGATCCATCTGTGAACAGAATGATGTGTGAGTAAACTTTTTTATACTTTTGTAGAAGACTGTGTTGTGTCTTATCTTTTATGAGGGAATAAGGGGGACAGTTATTATAGAGACTTTAGCGAGCCTGAGCAAACGCATCCGCTGCAAGTTTAAAAAGGGGAATGTTACTCTGCTAAATTGTGGAACTTGTTAACGCAAGTTGGAAAGGCTATAATCAAACAATATATCCTCTCCTGCATCCCTGAACATTCCCACAGTGAGCAGCCTGGAGGTGGTGGTACCAGCTTAGTTGTGGCCAAAGGAGTTATGTGGATGAGGCCGATGAGGTCACATGAGTGGGACCATGGGCATAGCCAGGATTTATGCGGAGGAAGGGGCAGGACTTTAGGGAGGGCAGAACCGAGCTACTTGTGACTCGATTGGTCAGTTGGTTAAATATGTTTATTTATTTACTTGATTTAGGGGGGCAGCTGTTCCCCCCGGCTAGGCCCATGGGTGGAACCAATGAAATCATGCGGCAAGCAGGATGCAAGCACAAGAATCCTCTCGCTTCCTGCAGCTTCCAGCAACTGTCTCCAGCTGCGGAAGCAGGACCAGAGCCATCATGGCTCGTGGCCATTGATTTTGTTGTTGTTTAGTCGTTCAGTCGTGTCCGAGTCTTCGTGACCCCATGGAGCAGAGCACGCCAGGCACTCCTGTTTCCACTGCCACCCGCAGTTTGGTCAGATTCATGTTGGTAGCTTTGAGAACACTGTCCAACCATCTCGTCCTCTGTCGTCCCCTTCTCCTTGTGCCCTCCATCTTTCCCAACATCAGGGTCTTTTCCAGGGAGTCTTCTATTCTCATGAGGTGGCCAAAGTATTAGAGCCTCAGCTTCACGATCTGTCCTTCCAGTGAGCACTCAGGGCTGATTTCCTTAAGAATGGAGAGGTTTGATCTTCTTGCAGTCCATGGGACTCTCAAGAGTCGCCTCCAGCACCAGAATTCAAAAGCATCCATTCTTCGGTGATCAGCCTTCTTTATGGTCCAGCTCTCACTTCCATACATCACTACTGGGAAAACCATAGCTTTTACTATACGGACCTTTGTTGGCAAGGTGATGTCTCTGCTTCTTAAGATGCTGTCTAGGTTTGTCATTGCTTTCCTCCCAAGAAGCAGGCGTCTCTTAATTTCGTGGCTGCTGTCACCATCTGCAGTGATCATTGATAGATCTCCATGAATTTGTGTATGAAGTTGTTACATTTTAATAAATATAACCTGTTCCGCCCTATTTTTGTGTCTTGAGGGGAGGTACTAGACCTGTTCCATTTCCCTCCTTCCTTTTATGAGTCATCTTCCAGGGTTCAGGTCTTTGGGTTTTTACACATTCCTTCTCCCCTTCTCCCCTTGCATATTTGTGATGCCTGCTTATTCAGACTAATCGCTCTCTCCAAAAAGGACCCTCCCCCCTTTCCATCCTTCACTCACAGCTCCATATTAACAGTACTAATAGCACTGAATCTCCATGTACTACCCATGAAAGGTGATTTGTCTTGTTTTAAATTTTTAGGAGGGTTCCTAATGAGCTGGCGTGTGCTGTGTCTATAGGAAACTTTATTCCCTCTACATTGTCAGCTCTGTGAAAGATTCAGGGCAGATGAAAGAAAGTCCTTTTTTAACGCAGTGCATAGTTAAACTTTGGAAGTCGCTCCCACAAGAGGCAATGATTGCCACCAATCTAAATAGCTTTAAAAGAGGGTGGGACAAATTCACGGAGGGCTGTCGATGGCTACTAGCCACAATGGCTATACTCAACCCTCCACAGTTAGATACCAGTTCCTGGTAATCACAGGAGGAGACAGGGCTCTTGCGCTCAGATCCTGCTTGCTGCTTTCCCTTTGGGACATCCAGGGTTGTAAAGACTGCAGAGAGAATAATTGGGTGCACTCTTCCCACCATGGATCAAATCTATGCTTCCAGGTGCCATAAGAAAGCTGCAGAAATAGTGCAGGATAGTGCGCACCCCGGAAATGATCTCTTTCAGTTTCTGCCTTCTGGAAGAAGGTTGTTGTTGTTGTTTAGTCGTTTAGTCGTGTCCGACTCTTTGTGACCCCATGGATCAGAGCACACCAGGCACTCCTGTCTTCCACAGCCTCCCACAGTTTGGTCAAGCTCATGCTGGTAGCTTTGAGAACACTGTCCAACCATCTCGTCCTCTGTCGTCCCCTTCTCCTTGTGCCCTCCATCTTTCCCAACATCAGGGTCTTTTCCAGGGAGTCATCTCTTCTCATGAGGTGGCCAAAGTATTGGAGCCTCTGGAAGAAGGTACAGGGTTATAAAGACTAGGACTAGCCGCCTGAGAAACAGTTTCTATTCAAATGTGATTTTGGTTTTAAACGCAGTGTAAGGTAGCCCATATTCTGCTTTATCACTACCCAAAGGAGTCTCAAAGCGGCTAACGTTCTCCTTTCCCTTCCTCCCCCACAACAAACACTCTGTGAGGTGAGTGGGGCTGAGAGACTTCAGAGAAGTGTGACTGGCCCAAGGTCACCCAGCAGCTGCATGTGGAGGAGCGGAGACACGAACCCGGTTACCCAGATTACGAGTCCACCACTCTTAACCACTACACCACACTGGCTCTCTATATATGGGAGTATATTGTATTTAATTATGGGGTATCACAGTTTTTAGGGGGCTAACCAGGCTGGGATAGCTGGGAAAGCAGGCTTGTTGGTTTTTGAATGTCTGATGTAGATTTTGTTTCAGTTTCGTTGGTCTGTATGGGACAATGGCATTAAATATTATCGCATCATTCCTTCTGGGCTGGGACAGACTTCCTCTGCATGTGACTAGAGGTGGGTGTGGCCTCACCTGTGCAGGTAACGACAAAAGCACAGGGCAGGGCAGCCATCTCTCTCTCTTTCACCACTTGGATTGAAGAAGCAACACCTACTAAGCCAAAGATGCCCTCTTGGCTTCCAGCCAAGAGAGGACAAAGGGACTGTCTCCTTATGAGATACATTCCAAGTGTATGTTACTTTTCTAAGCTAAGTCTGCCTTCTGGGATCTGATTGTGAACAGAATGTGAGTAAACTCTTTTTATACTTTTGTAGAAGACTGTGTCATGTCTTATCTTTTATGAGGGAATAAAGGGAAAATACCAGAACAGGTATTATAGAGGCTTTAGCGAGCCTGAGCAAACGCATCCGCTGCAAGTTTTAAAAAAGGGAATGTTACTCTACTGAAATTGTGGAACTTGTTAACACAAGTTGGATAAAGATATAATCAGACAATATATCCTCTCCTGCATCCCTGAACATTCTCACAATTCATAGGTGAACGGAAGCTGAATTGCTGGGATTGCCCCTGCCCTTGCCCTGAAACAGAATTTAACATTTTTAAAATAGTGTTTGTTTAAGTGTGCAACCTCTCACCTGGTTTTCTGTCTTGAAGAGGGTGGAATGAACCCCTCAAAGTGGGAAGCGGTAAAATGCCCACTGAGGAATTATTGTGAGACCCAGTGACGAAGGGCCACAATATTTCAGCCCCACTGCCTCACGCTGATGCCTGGGGGCACACAGAGCATACAGAGCTGGCAACTTTCAGGAAGGCTTGCATCCTGGTGAGAGTCCCTTCCTCGCTTAAAACCTTGCAGAAGGGACCACTCGTGTGTTTTTTGTCCCCCCCCCCCACCTCTCCCTCCCCAAGTCCCCTCGTGATGCTTTCTCTGGATTTCTTAGACGATGTTCGGCGGATGAATAAGCGGCAGCTGTTTTACCAGGTGCTGAACTTTGGGATGATTGTTTCCTCAGCGCTGATGATCTGGAAGGGGCTGATGGTGGCAAGGGGCAGTGAAAGCCCCATCGTGGTTGTGCTTAGCGGCAGTATGAAGCCTGCATTTCACAGAGGAGATCTCCTGTTCTTAACCAATCGTATCGAGGAGCCAATCAGAGTGGGCGAAATCGTGGTCTTTAGGATAGAAGGAAGGGAAATTCCAGTAGTGCATCGGGT
The DNA here is from genome assembly GCF_965153285.1 of Podarcis tiliguerta. Classification (NCBI taxonomy): domain Eukaryota; kingdom Metazoa; phylum Chordata; class Lepidosauria; order Squamata; family Lacertidae; genus Podarcis; species Podarcis tiliguerta. Next base: position 6,034,505 of record NC_139541.1, read on the forward strand.
TTTGAAAATTCATGAAAAACAAAACGGAGACATCAAGTTCTTGACGAAGGGTGACAATAAAGCTGTTGATGACAGAGGCTTGTACAAGCAAGGCCAGCACTGGCTGGAGAAGAAAGACGTGGTGGGGCGAGCAAGAGGATTTGTGCCATACATTGGAATAGTGACCATCCTTATGAACGATTACCCAAAATTTAAGTACACTGTCCTCTTTCTACTGGGCTTGTTTGTGCTGGTGCATCGAGAGTAGCCGGCCACCCAGGGAGGCCAGCTGGAGATGCCATTTGCTCTTGAGTAGACAGTGAGGTGTGATGTATGTACATTTCACTGCTTCTTAACCAAGTTTGGTTTGGCTTTTGTTTTTGTTTTTCAACAGCCGTGTAACAGGAGAATCGATCCCAGTATTTTGAACAGTTTGTGACATTTTAGCATTTTTGTACATCAGTGAATTTTTATATTAAAAGATTTAAGAAAAAAAGAAGAAGAAGAAGAAGGGACCACTCGTCACCTATGGTGCTGACTTGCCACTCTGGGAGCTCTGCAGGTATTTTTTACCTGCATGCTTCTCACCAGTGCCACTGATGGCCTCCAGGGAGCCGCTGCTGCGATCTGTAGGCTTCCCTGCTAAGCACATTCCTGAGAATTTGGACTGGGGTGCTGAGGGAGGGACAGTAGCCCTTCAGAAGCTCACTCCATGGATTTACCTCTAAGCTAAACAAGCTATAGCTTAGGGCCCCACTCTCTTGGGCGCCCCCCCCATCCAAAACAATGATGTAAGTAATGGGCCATGCAGAATGTAGGCACCCTACACAGGGGAACCTCGGGTTGTGAACGTGATCCATGCAGGAGGCATGTTCACAACCTGCAGCGCCGCATCTGCGCATGCGCATGATGTGATTTGGCATTTCTGTGCATGTGCAAAGTGTGATTTAGTGCTTCTGTGCATGCACGAGCTCCAAAACCTAGAAGTAACCCCTTTCTGGTACTTCTGGGTTTCGGCACGTCTGTAACCTGAAAACGCATAACCTGAAGCGTCTGTAACCCAAGGTACCACCGTACAGTGGTACCTCGGGTTAAGTACTTACCGTAATTCGTTCCAGAGGTCTGTTCTTAACCTGAAACTGTTCTTAACCTGAAGCACCACTTTAGCTATTGGGGCCTCCTGCTGCCGCTGCACCGCCAGAGCACAATTTCCGTTCTCATCCTGAAGCAAAGTTCTTAACCCGAGGTACTATTTCTGGGTTAGCGGAGTCTGTAACCTGAAGCATATGTAACCCGAGGTACCACTGTATATAGAAATGAGCAAACCAGTGATATGTGAGGGAGCAGGCTAGCAGGCGGGGCCCATTGCTTACATCATAGGAGCCTACACAACACAAAACGCTGTTGCTGTATGTAGGTTTTATTTCATTTGTTTTTGATCTTATGTTTTGGAAATCTACATTCAGGTTTTTTCCCTTTAATTTTTTTTTGGGGGGGGGGGCAAGAGAGTGGGGCCCTAAGCTATAGCTTGTTTATCTTATAGGTAAATCCGGCATTTCAAGCAGTCGACTACCTGGTACAGTATAGTAGGTCCTGTTGAAGGAGAGCTTTGCAGCACTCCCAGAATCAGAGAGCGGCAGCAATCTTCCTGAAGTCTGCCGTTGACGCAGTTGTGATTCATGACTCCCCATGTCTTACCTTGAATCGGCCTTCCTGAGACCTGGAGCTAAATGATTGAAGGGATGGAGCAATTTCCCTTCCAGGAAAGGTTATACAACATTCTGGACTTTTCAACTTAGGAAAAAAAGGTGCCTGAGACTTGGGAAGAAGTGGGGCTTGACTGAGCTGAGCCTACTATCGGCAGAATATTTTGAGAATCTGAGTGGAAACGGAACTTCTTTCCTATTGCCCCAAGATTCAACTCAAATCATTTCTCTTTCTATTAGTACCACTCTTGGAAAACTCTTGATGGTTTGAAAGCAAAGCCTGAGAGCAACTCCATTGAAGAGAGTAATTGTCACATAAGAAGTTCTAGAAATAAATAGATCTGAAGGACCATTTCTGTTCTGCCTTCAGGAACCTCTTGCTTATGCAATTCCACTTCATTATATGTTCCTTCGAGTTATTTAGGAAAAGCCCTCTGTATTTTCTTATGTGATGGAGCAGAGGAGCTGGTATCTTAGTAGGAACAGACTTTGGATTCTTCACCATTGATTACTGAAGATGTGGAACTTGGGCAGATCCAATATTATCTGAAGTGGTGATAGAGACAGGGACTGGTACCTATGCACCTTGTTGTTGTTGTTTAGTCATTTAGTCGTGTCCGACTCTTCGTGACCCCATGGACCAGAGCACACCAGGCACTCCTGTCTTCCACTGCCTCCCGCAGTTTGGTCATACCCATGCTGGTAGCTTCAAGAACACGATCCAACCATCTCATCCTCTGTCGTCCCCTTCTCCTTGTGCCCTCCATCTTTCCCAACATCAGGGTCTTTTCCAGGGAGTCTTCTCTTCTCATGAGGTGGCCAAAGTATTGGAGCCTCAGCTTCACGATCTGTCCTTCCAGTGAGCACTCAGGGCTGATTTCCTTAAGAATGGAGAGGTTTGATATTCTTGCAGTCCATGGGACTCTCAAGAGTCTCCTCCAACAACTCTGATGTTGGGAAAGATGGAGGGCGCAAGGAGAAGGGGACGACTGAGGACGAGATGGTGGGACAGTGTTCTCGAAGCTACCAGCATGAGTTTGACCAAACTGTGGGAGGCAGTGGAAGACAGGAGTGCCTGGGACAGGTGAGGCTGCTGATCCCTTATTTTCAAATCTGAAAGTTGACAGCTATGGCTGAACCAACATTCCCCTGCATGTTCACTCTAGGCAAACAGGAAATGTTGTACTTGAGTGCTCCAGAGGATTACATCCCACAAGGCCAAATGCTCAAAGTGTCTTGAAGTGCAAAGCCCTGATGCAAATGCCTGAAATCAGGAAGCGTTTTTGCCATGCCCTTTTCAGCCACTTTTGTTGGTCCAGCCGTGTTTTGAGAAAAAGACATCTCGCTATCATACACCTCTAAACAAAGCAGAGGACACTTGATCAAAACTCCTCCCCACTTCCAACAAAAATTGCAATAATCAAAGAACGACAAACATCAAAAGGAACATATTTCAAAACCTGCCCTGTAAAAGAGAGAGAATCAGTGAAATGGGAGCCTGTCAGTTTGAAGGCATAAGGCTTGGATGGGAGGTGTTTGGGTTTTTTATATAAAAAAGTCCAGAATCGTTAGAAGCTGTCAAGAATAGGAAATAAAGGCGTGTATGTTGCCTTTAAACTGCATTGAAGAGATATGTATAGAGGAAACAACCGCTTCAAAGGGAATAGGATTGTTCTAACTGCTTGTAGTGGAGGGGCTGCGGCAGATGTTTTTGAAAACACAGCTTAAACCTCGGCTTCCTAAAGCTGTGAAGGTTGAAGGGAGAATAAAGTCGCTGTTGAAGAAAGGGAATAATAAGCACCCACTGCTGGAAAGACAGGTGGCAAAAAATGTCCATTTCCTTTGACATACACAGTGCATAATGTGATCTTTCTTTAGATCACACTTAATGTAAAAATACACAGATCATAGTATTGGTCTGCATTTTTGCAGAAGGTTAAAAGTTCCGCTTTGAATGGTGCCCTTTTGAGTTAATTCCCTATGGACAATAATTTTTTTAAAGGAGCAGTTTCTTCACAGCCTGCAGAGTCAGCGGTCGCTTTTCTTTGCTGAAACTTAAACTCCAGATCTGACTGGCAGAATCCGAGACCAGGGAGAAGAGTCAGTGGAAGAAGACTGGAAAAAATTTAAAGCCTATCTACAAAAACATTGTAAAATTAATGAATGTTAGAAGGATGCTGGAATGAAGTTATATGGTTTTAGCAGCAATGTAATAAAGACTTAGGGACGCGGGTGGCGCTGTGGGTTAAAGCCTCAGCGCCTAGGGCTTGCCGATCGAAAGGTCGGCAGTTCGAATCCCCGTGGCGGGGTGCGCTCCCGCTGTTCGGTCCCAGCGCCTGTCAACCTAGCAGTTCGAAAGCACTCTCGGGTGCAAGTAGATAAATAGGGACCGCTTACTAGCGGGAAGATAAACGGCGTTTCCGTGTGCGGCTCTGGCTCGCCAGAGCAGCGATGTCACGCTGGCCCCATGACCCGGAAGTGTCTTCGGACAGCGCTGGCCCTCGGCCTCTCTGAGTGAGATGGGCGCACAACCCTAGAGTCTGTCAAGACTGGCCCGTATGGGCAGGGGTACCTTTACCTTTTTAATAAAGACTTAAGTAAAAACGGATTGATAACGGGATAAAATGGAAAATTTAAGGTTAGACTGTTAAGATAAATTATAGAACAAAAGTTGAGTAAGATGGAAAGAATTTGCTGAAATAGTTAATTGAAATAGAATACAAAAAAGGGAGGTGTGAGGAGGTCGATGAACCAAGTTAATGAAAGGTAAAGATATGGAATATTGGATGTGTGTGTTTTCTTTTTTCATTTTTTCTTGGTTTTTTTTTGTATTGTTGTAGTGTTTTCTTTTATTGTAATTGTAATGTATGTTCTGTTAACTTTATATTGTTTCCTTTTCTTTCTTTCTTTTCTTTCTGTAATTTCCAAACCTCTAATAAATATTTATTAAAAAAAGAAAGAAACTTAAACTCCAGATCTGCCAGAAGCAGGAGCTGTTCCTTCTGGCCAGTCGCTTGCAGCGCCTGAGCAGTTCCCGCTGAACCTGGCTCCGCAGCCTCCCAGATACCGTATTTTTCGCTCCATAAGACACACCTGACCATAAGACGCACCTAGTTTTTAGAGGAGGAAAACAAGAAAAAAAATATTCTGAACATAACAGTGCATGTATGATTTTTGTGGTTCATGCTGTGGCCACAGACATGTGATTTGATGGTAAGTTTGGGGTAGCCCAATGCAAAAATCCTGAGAATCCATGTGGATCCATGCTTTGTAACCACGTTTTTGCTCCATTGCAGCCCCACGAAACAGTGGGTGCATGATTTGTGTGTGTGTGCAGGCTGTAGCCATGGACATGCTATGTGATCTGATGGTGAATTTGGGATGACCCAATGCAAAAATCCTGAGGATACATGTACTTTTACCTCCCCCCCTCCCAAGCAGCCTCCTTTATTTGTAGAGTCCCTTATCTCCCTCCCCAATCGCTTGCAGATTAGCGGCTTTGTTTCAACACCCACTTCCCATGATCTGCTTTTTGCCCTTGGGCAATATGGCTCCAGGGACCAAACACTCGCTCCGTAAGATGCACAGACATTTCACCTTACTTTTTAGGAAGAAAAAAGGTGCGTCTTATGGAGCGAAAAATATGGCAGTTAACTTATGGAACTCACTCCTCTAGAATGTATTGATGGCCACCAACTTGTTGTTGTTGTTTAGTTGTTTACTCGTGTCTGACTCTTCGTGACCCCATGGACCAGAGCACTCCAGGCACTCCTGTCTTCCACTGCCTCCTGCAGTTTGGTCAAACTCATGCTGGTAGCTTCGAGAACACTGTCCCACCATCTCATCCTCTGTTGTCCCCTTCTCCTTGTGCCCTCCATCTTTCCCAACATCAGGGTCTTTTCCAGGGAGTCTTCTCTTCTCATGAGGTGGCCAAAGTATTGGAGCCTCAGCTTCACGATCTGTCCTTCCAGTGAGCAAGCAGGGCTGATTTCCTTAAGAATGGAGAGGTTTGATCTTCTTGCAGTCCATGGGACTCTCAAGAGTCTCCTCCAGCACCAGAATTCAAAAGCATCAATTCTTCGGCGATCAGCCTTCTTTATTTTCCAGCTCTCACCAGGATTAGACAAATTCATAGGTGAGAGGGCAGTCAATGGCTCCTAGCCATGATGGCTATGCTCTACCTCCATAGTCAGAGGCAGAAATGCTTCTGAATACCAGTTCCTGGAAACCGCAGGAGGGGAGAGAGCTCTTAGGCTTGGATCCCGCTTGCAGGTTTCCCATTGGGGCATCTGGTCAGCCACTGTAAGAACAGGATGCTAGACTGGATGAGCAATTGGCTTGATCCAGCAGACTCCTCTTATTTTCTTATGTTCTTCACACCACCCTCAGAGATGGGATGCAAGCTATCAGAGATCCCATTGTTGACAGGCTCCAGCACACCTTGCTATTAAATTCTGCCACTTTGTACTCCACAGTTACTTCAGCCTTGTGGAGAACATGTTGTCTTCAGATCAGTGGCATTGCCATGGTCACTTGCCTGGCTCCAAAGTTAAACAAACATTTAACGGTTGACACAGAACAAGTCTTCTCCACTCCAGCCTCCAAAAACCTCTCCTCTAGAAAAAGAGGTGCCAGAACTCACCATGAACACCTCCATCGTTCTCTTAGAATGGCAATGGCACCAACAGTGTCAGGAGTCCAGGTTGCCAGCTTGATAACATAGTAAGCGTAGGTAATTAAAAAGGAGGACTTATTGCAAAAACAAACAGATAGCTCTGGACGGCTCTGTCAAAGCCTCCGGCATCATTACTGAAGTTGACCCTTCTGAAGACTCTTTCCGGTGTCGACAGAAGATATTGAACTTACGACCCCTTCGTCTCTTGTTTTGCTTCCTGTCTAGCAACCCTCCCATTCACCCACTCTTTGGACTTAGTGGATCAGCTCAAACCTCTTCCTGGTCTGAGAGGCTGTCTCTGAATCTGTTCTCTCCTATTTGTGCTTCCTGCAAGCTTTGACTGTGTTCTAGCCTGCTCTCAGCTACTGCCTTATCAGCCGGCCCATCAAGCTCAGGAAGAGCCGAAGTCTGCAACTGCAGGCTCTCTCCTGCCTGACTAACATCTAAACCTCTCTGTTCCTGGCTGCTTTCTGCAGTTGGCTGCAAACCTTCACTTGGAGCTGGCTCATTCCTGACAAACAGAGAGGTGCCAGAAGTAAAAAGTCCTGTCTCTACCTGAGATACATGGACAACATCTTCATAATCTGGACTCATGATCAGGAGGCACCTGTACAGCTTCACCAGAACTTCCAGGCGAACAAACTTTCACCCCATCATCAGCCTGAGCCTAGACCAGTCCACAGAAGAGGTTCCCTTTCTGGACGGACCTGACACCTACATAAGGGCACCGCCTTACACAGGAGATCCACTGACTGCTGCTCAGATTTATATACTTCCAGCTTCCACCCAGAACAAGATCCACAACCAAGCTTAAAGATACTACCACTTTTCTTGAGACCCATCAGGCAGGGACTCTGCGTTTTAAGAATTTACATCAAGCATTCCTCAAACTGCAATACCCATCCAACAAAATGAAAAGGTGGAGGGGGAAACAGCTCAACAAGGCCAGACTGGTACCTAGGAATGATCTATCATAAAGGCAGAGCTGGAAGAGAAAGTGCTGTTGATAGTTCTCAGCTGAAACCACTCAAATGTGTCAGTAATGATCAACAGCCCAATCTTGGACAATGACAGACCTTCCTCCCTCTGACCTTGGTTGGCAGTTCTGTGCTTTCTTAAAGACAGCAACAGAAAATTGTGGACCAGACCCTATAAGAAAAAGGCAAGGGTCAAATCTGTCCCCATATTCTACTAGGGCAACCACCATTATAGGTCTCAATAACATCCCCCACAACATCAAGGGATAAAGGGATTTCTTTTATTTTTTTAAAAAAACGCTGCTCTTCAGCCAAAAAAAGAGCTCCCAGCTCAGCTTTCAAATCACTCAAAAGAAAAGGAAAAGTTAAAAAAGACAAAACAGCCCTCTAGCCTACAATCTAGAAAGGAAAATGGGGAAGAAGAGAGGAGAAATTCATTCACCTGCTTCTTCCAGTGGCATCACCTAGCACCATCTGTGAGCAAAGCCCTTCTGCATTCTGCAAAGGGCAAACAAGCCAGTCCTTAGGGGAGAAGAAAAAACGAACACAAATCTGACAAATGACAATATATCTAAAAACCAGTGGTGGTTTCAAACCTTTCAACCTCCCAGGGCATCCTAGAAGTGACTACAGTGGTACCTCAGGTTACATACGCTTCAGGTTACATACGCTTCAGGATACAGACTCCGCTAACCCAGAAATAGTGCTTCAGGTTAAGAACTTTGCTTCAGGATGAGAACAGAAACCGTGCTCCGGTGGCGCGGCAGCAGCAGGATGCCACATTAGCTAAAGTGGTGCTTCAGGTTAAGAACAGTTTCAGGTTAAGAACGCACCTCCGGAACGAATTAAGTATTTAACCCGAGGTACCACTGTATACATTTTTTAAAAGTAATTTCGTATCACTCTCAATTACCTCTTTTTGAAAGTTTGACACTGTGTAGCTGAAACCTTTCTTCTTGTCTTCCTTAAACTGTACATTCAATTGTCTATGATGTAACCAACTTTGCAATGTAGTCTTTAGTTCCTTCCAGGGACAATCCTGGAATTACAAAAGCCTTCTGATTTGATCCCAGAATGCCCCTATTTCCTCCGCCAGTAGAGAATGTGCCATTGTCTGTCACGGGTGTTGGGAGCTGTGGCAAGAGAGCATTTCATTGCCTCTCCATGGCCAGGGCCAGATTTAGGTTTGATGAGGCCCTAAGCTACTGAAGGTAATAGGGCCCTACTAAATATGCTCAATATAGGCCTACTAAATAATAAAGATGAATATTTTTCTAAAGTAATTTTATAACAGGATCAAAATAAATAAATTATGTATTACATGAAATCAATCAGTAGGCATACGACTCATACCCTTAGCCCATGCTTCCTGATCATCAGTCTACAAGAACTCTCTAATATTACACAACAGGTACAACAGCTTGAGCTACATTCAACTGTGCTGGGCTGCAGACTGAAGCTGCATGCTACATGTTGCCATGCAGCCAGTCCATGCAGAATGTAGGCACCCTATACAGTGGAACCTTGGGTTGTGAACGGGATACTGCCAGGGAGACAAAGTCCATCTCATCTCCACGTCGTCTCCGGACGTCCATTGATCTCCCGTAGACACACAGTATCAGCAATTAGCGACACGAGCTCCAGAAATAGCTTCCCACATTCCAGAGCCGAAGGCAGATATGCACGCAGCGAAAGATGCACCCAGGAGAGCATTACTTAGAAGTTTATTCAGCGTTGATCAGAACAAAGAAAAACATGACTGCCTGCTTCAGAGTCTCCGGCAGAGAGAGCATCTAATATTGTTTACTGGTGTGTAGTTTTCTTTTTGTAACTGAAATATACTCAGAGTCGCAAAGTGATTTCATGCTCTTTATTCAGCTCATAGTGGTGAGGAGGAATGAATGAATGTCCCCTCAAAGTATCTGCTTTATATACATTATTTACACAATGGGCTGCACATGATTGGCTAATTCTGGAATTCTACTGTAAGCCAATCAGGTTGTGGATTCACTTATATCTGGAGCATGATTGGGTGGTTCCTGCCAACCAATCATACTGCTGCATTGCTCCAGGACCAATCAGACTGCTGCATTATGAATCCTATTGTTCTAGGACCAATCAGACTGCTGCAATTTGGATCCTATTGTTCTAGGACCAATCAGACTGCTGCAGTTTGGATCCTATTCAACTCAGTACATAACAGTAACTCTACCAAAGAAGAAAATAAAATAGATATTAAGGGATTTTCTTGGAACAGTGGAGGTCCTGTTGGTGTCTTCTGATAGGAAATGAGGGGGGTCAAGAAGGGTCAGTTGTGGGAGAGTGACAAATGTCACTATTTCCATCTGAGGAATGTTGGAGGGTCTGCTTGTCAGGACCTCGTCTTACACTCGAGTAGGACCCTGGCAGAGACACATGCCCGACTGGCATGTTCTCTCCCTCCTGGTCAATCGTTCGGGAGCTTCATAAGCTTTCTTCTGCCCAAACATCACAGCGACTGATGCCAACAGACATCGGCACACTTAGGGATCCGCAGAGTTTGCACAGCTTGCATAACAGACCTCAGCAACTCAGCATTTTGGCTAATCTACTTTATTTACATATAAACACACAAGGAGCACTGCAACATGGCTCCCTCTCTCTCTAGCATCAGACAGCAAAGAGAAAGAACAAAGGACAATAGTCCCACCTCACGGAACACAGTAACACAAACATCCTGTCTCTGTCACTTCCCACTCTGTGGAGTCAAAACATACACCTTCATGTGGTAGACTAAAATCCCATGACTGCAATCACGGAGCAGGAATTCTAACACTGCTATGGGTATATGTACCTGTAACACAGGCTAACACTTCACACATCTGACGCCCCATACAAGCTCATGCCATAATAAATTTGTTAGTTTTTAAAGCGGCACGAGGTTCATCCTTCTAGAAAATAATTCTGAATGAATTATTTTTTATAGAAAGAAAGTGTTAAGAAGCTTCCTTCTGTCACATTAGATCCTTTGCTGTTTCGTTTCTCAGGCTTTCTCAAAATCTAAGGCCATAAGAATGGTAATAGCAGAGAAAAGCATTTTGCGGGCCCAGGGAATCATATTTAGAGCGGGCCTGTGCCCAGACCCAACAAATGCTCAGGAATGGATAGAATCACAGAATCATGGAGTTAAGAGGGACTCCAGGAGTCATCTAGTTCAACCCCCTGCAGGGCAGGTGAAAAATACTCAGAGTCGCAAAGTGATTTCATGCTCTTTATTCAGCTCATAGTGGTGAGGAGGAATGAATGAATGTCCCCTCAAAGTATCTGCTTTATATACATTATTTACACAATGGGCTGCACATGATTGGCTAATTCCGGAATTCTACTGTAAGCCAATCAGGTTGTGGATTCACTTCTATCTGGAGCATGACTGGGTGGTTCCTGCCAACCAATCATACTGCTGCATTGTTCTAGGACCAATCAGACTGCTGCCTTTTGGATCCTATTGTTCTAGGACCAATCAGACTGCTGCAGTTTGGATCCTATTCAACTCAGTACATAACAGCAGGAATCTGAACATTCCCCCATCCAATTGGAAACTGCTTGGCTTTTCAAATGCGCTAGCAGTGACTCTTATTAGTTTGGGTCCCACCCTCTGGAGCAGCAGAAAATAAGTTTGCTCCATCTTCCATGGGTCAGCCCTTCAAATACTTGAAGATGGCTCTGATATCTCCTGTCCGTCTTTCCTTCTCCAGGAAAACAGACCCAGCTCCCTCAACCTTGCTTTCCAGACCAGGTCACTGGAAAAGCTTTTTGCCTGGGAGAAGAACAGCTCTTGTCTTCCAATCTCTGCATGTGAAGCTAACGGAAGGGCTAAATATGGAAACTACAACAGCTTAGTTCTTTCTTGCCAAGCAGACCCTAGACCCGCATTACAGCAAAACCTCAGTGAGTCCAGGGCACGGCAAGGTGACCCTGAAAGACGGCAGTATTTCTTAGGTCTTTCTGAGAGGTCCAAGGTAGAATCTACAAGCATATAAGAACCACTGTGAAAATGCTTTTTTAAAAAAAGTGTTTTGAAAAATATATATATATTGAATTTGCCATAGCTCACCACCGCCATCTAGTGTCACATTTGTATGTTGCACTTTAAAACACACTTAAAACGTTTTATTTGCAGCTGTATAGCATCACCTCCTGGCAAATAGAAGGGGAAGAAATGAAGGCAGTGAGAGATTTTACTTTCTTGGGCTCCATGATCACTGCAGATGGTGATAGCAGTCACGAAATTAAAGGACGCCTGCTTCTTGGGAGAAAAGCAATTACAAACCTAGACAGCATCTTAAAAAGCAGAGACATCACCTTGCCAACAAAGGTCCGTATAGTTAAAGCTATGGTTTTCCCAGTAGTGATGTATGGAAGTGAGAGCTGGACCATAAGGAAGGCTGATTGCCAAAGAATTGATGCTTTTGAATTCTGGTGCTGGAGGAGACTCTTGAGATGGTGGGACAGTGTTCTCGAAGCTACCAGCATGAGTTTGACCAAACTGCGGGAGGCAGTGGAAGACAGGAGTGCCTGGCGCGCTCTGGTCCAGGGGGTCATGAAGAGTAGGACACGACTAAACAACAACAACAACATAGCTGAGTCCCAAGTGAGACTGTGCATTAGACAACCTGCAGCCAAAGGGAAAGGGAAAGGTTGGGTCTGGAGTGCCTCCTCTCAACTCAGCCATCCTGTGACTCTTGCCTGCCCACCCGCCCCCTCCATTCCCGACTCCTTGGCTGGGCTTGTCTGCCTGCATTTGTCATCTGTATTAGTTTTTAATCTCCCCATCAGTGTAGCTCGCCGGAGTTCAGAATGAGATGACTGGGGAAGTTTAATTGCAGCGCCTTCGACGGCCCTCGTAACACCGCATTCAATAAAAGTTTATGAAAAAGATAATAATCGCAAAGGGTTTTATAGTCCTGGATAGAACAAAGGTACCGTTGCAACGAACAAGGTGGCTCTTTTTCAGCCTCATATAATCCCTGCTTCAATTTGATTAAACAAGGAAACTGGAAGGAAGGGGAGAGAGAGAGAGAGAATGAGAGAGAAAGTCTAACACCAAGAGGGTCTGGTGGGCAAGCACGCCGTTCCTTTTGCCGTATGTAAGCAATAAGTGGCCTTTTCTGCTTCCTTCCCTCTCTGTGTGATCTCCTTGACAGGAAGATGAATTGGACTTAGGTGGGCAAGAAAGTAATGTTTATTTCGCACAGGAAATATGCTGAACTGCGGCGTGAGTGGGCCCAGGGGAGCTAACTGGAGCTAGTCAGTAGAAGGGAGGACAACCTGAAGATGAGGCCTGGCTCTCCAGTATCCTGTCTCCCACTGCATGTTCTCCTGCAAGAAGCATCACCTACATTTGGAACTGATAGGCAGGAAGCTGAATCACAGAGCTGGGAGAGGCACTGGGCGGATTTATTTATTTTTAGACCCCTGACCATTAGGTCCAGTCGTGGCCGACTCTGGGGTTGCGGCGCTCATCTCGCTTTATTGGCCGAGGGAGCTGGCGTACAGCTTCCAGGTCATGTAGCCAGCATGACTAAGCCACTTCTAGAGAACCAGAGCAGCACACAGAAACACCGCTTACCTTCCCGCTTGAGAGGTACCTATTTATCTACTTGCACTTTGACGTGCTTTCAAACTGCTAGGTTGGCAGGAGCAGTGACCGAGCAACGGGAGCTCACCCCGTCGTGGGGATTTGAACCGCCGTCCTTCTGATCGGCAAGCCCTAGGCTCTGTGGTTTAACCCACAGTGCCACCCGCGTCCCACTGGGCAGCTAGGTGTCTTCTAGTTCACATAAGAGGAGCTTTCTGTATCAGGCCAATGGCCATCTAGGTCTATGTTTTACATATCGTCCTGATTATACCAACATTCAGCTTCGTTGGATGAGGTCTGGTGTAATGACAGAGAGAGAAATGATTTTTTTCGTCCACTTTCTTCATGCCATGCAGTGGTGTAGCGTGGGGGGTGCAGGGGGGCCGGCCACACCGGGCGCAACATCTGGGGGAGGGCGCGCTCGCACTCGCAGCTCTCTGTCCCTACCTGGCTCACTCACTCTCTCTCACTGCAGTTCTGGCTATGCGAATCCGATCCGAGCAGCCGGGTCGCCGCCCACTGTGGAGGGGAGGGTGCCAGGCGTGCGGTGCGGTGCGGAGAGAGAGCGAGGGACTATCTGGGGGAGGGACAGTGCAGCGGGGGGGGGATGTGCAAATTACTTGCCTTACCCCGGGTTAGGGGGCGCAAATTACTTGCCTTGCCCCGAGTGCTGACAACCCACGCTACGCCACTGATGCCATGCATCAGTTTATAAACGTCTATCATGTCACCTGTCACTCATCTTTTCTCTAAAGTAAAAATCCCCCCAAATTGCAAACTTTCTTCATAAGAGAGCCACTCCAGACCCACTTCGCATCCTCTTTTCAATGCAATTTCAGCACTACTCCTATCAGACAGTCACCCTTAAATCTTAAGAACACCCAAGAAAGCCTGTTCTGCTGCTGAGCTGCTCTTACTTTTAGGACATCTTTATCTCAAATCAGCTTCCCTGAACTCTCTGCCCATTCACCCACACTTAACTTTTGCCCTGTGCTTTCTAGGCTATGTCTGAGCACTTTTTTTCACCTCGCACTTTCTCCACGATAACCTGCTCTTTGATATGGAATCGGAACAAAAGGCAATTTGAGTTTTTTGCAGGAAAGAGTGAGTTTTCAAAGGGAAATCACTGGGGAGGGGAACAGTGGCGTCACAACGGGAGGGCAGTGCACCCCGGGGGCCATGGCTGTCAGGGGTTATTTAGATGTGATTCCGGTGTTCCAGGGCACCCTTCAGAGTCCAAACTCTAGGACAAGCATGTTCCTTTCTTCTCAGACCTGCAACTCTGGATAAAGCTCCCTGCTGGAGGGCTGCCAGGTGGACGTGGTGCCCACTGCAAGGCAGCAGCTGGCACCTTCCCTAATGGGAGCTGAAGAGGCCTGTGTGGTGGAGCCAAACATTTTGGCCTGCCAAGGGCTTTCAAAGGGCTGGCTCTTTCATCCAGCCAGGCAAGGGAGAAGGAGGTGCAGCAGCTGCTACTCAAGAGAAGTGCAAGTGAGGATCCTGTGGAACGAGGCAGGCCCTTGGTAGCCTCAGAAGAAAAAGAGCAGTCCTACTTTGTGCCTTGTTTTCGCTGAGTGGTGCTGGTGGTTTTTCGTTCCGCAAAAGGAGATGCTATCATCTCAGCCAGGGCCAGGACTTAGGAGTGAGCTGTGTCTCTTTCTGTTTCTCCCTGGTGTGGCTTAGCTCTTAAGGGGCACCTGTAGGCTAGGGATGCAGAACTGAGTGACAGCAACTGATTGACAGGTGGGCATGGGGTTTATTTTTTTGGGGGGGGGAGGAATGATCCAGTGGGCACAATTGGACCCTCTAGTGGCTCAGGTTTGGCCTGTGAACTGGAGGTTCTCCACCTCTGTTTCAGAATATGAATGGATTTGATAAATCAGGATTCAAGATGAACAATACCCAACCTGGTGAGAACAAACTAAATCAGGGGTAGGCAACCTAAGGCCCGTGGGCCAGATGCGGCCCAATCGCCTTCTCAATCTGGCCCACAGACGGTCCAGGAATCAGCGTGTTTTTACATAAGTAGAATGTGTCCTTTTATTTAAAATGCATCTCTGGGTTATTTGTGGGGCATAGGAATTAGTTCATTCTCCCCCCCCCCCCAAAAAAAAATAGTCTGGCCCACTACATGGTCTGAGGGACAGTGGACTGGCCCATGGCTGAAAAAGGTTGCTGACCCCTGAATGATGCAGAGAAGGAGCTGCAGCCCAAGATAGGAAAAGGGGTGATAAGGGAACACCTAGCTACTTTGAATGAATTCAGATCTTCAGGGCCTGATGAGCTACACCCAAGGCTACTAAAGGAGCTTGCGGATGATGATAAGGAGGAGGAGGATAATTAATAATAATAATAATAATAATAATAATAATAATAATAATAATAATTTTTTATTTATACCGTGCACATCTGGCTGGGTTTCCCCAGCCACTCTGGGTGGCTCTCAACATTAATAATAATAATAATAATAATAATAATAATAATAATAATAATAATAATGTGATAAAACATCAAACATTAAAAACTCTTCCCTAAACAGGGCTGCCTTCGGATATAATCTCACAGAGCTCTGTCTATAATCTTTGAGATTCCTGGACAACATGTGAGTTCCCTGCAGACTGGAAGGAACTGGGAGCACTTAGAAAAGGATGTTGTGATTAGTAAGAACCAGTATGGGTTTCTCAAAAACAAGTTATGCCAGATGAATCTGACTAAACTTTAGGAAGAACTTTCTGATGGTAAGAGCTGTTTGACAGCGGAGTGGACTCTCTCAGAAGGTGGGTTGCTTTCCTTCAATGGAAGTTTGTAAGCAGAGATCTGTCAGGATTCTTTAGAAGAAGAAGAGTTTGGATTTGATACCCCGCCTTTCACTCCCCTTCAGGAGTCTCAAAGCGGCTAACATTCTCCTTTCCCTTCCTCCCCCACAACAAACACTCTGTGAGGTCAGTGGGGCTGAGAGACTTCAGAGAAGTGTGACTGGCCCAAGGTCACCCAGCAGCTGCATGTGGAGGAGCGGAGACGCGAACCCGGTTCCCCAGATTACGAGACTACCGCTCTTAACCACTACACCACACTGGCTCCACTTTAGCTGGGATTCCTGCCTTGGACTTTTGGGTTCCCTCCCAACTCTGTAGTTCTATGATATGCATTTTGCCCTTGCATTGTGAGTTGCTTTGGGCATGATTTCAGTGGGAAAGCATCAAACAATTTGGAGCCCCCGTCACCAGCAAGCAGAAGCACCCCCCCCCCTTCCTCCTCTGCCCCTCCCCCACGGCTCCCTTCTATTTCCTCGGCAGCCTTCTCTGAAAATCTGCAAGGGTTGACACTGATCCTTAACCAAAAGCTTTTCCAACCTCAAAGATAAGAGAAGTGATTAGTGGCTTTCAAAGGAACAACACAGCCAGGGGAGAAAGATGAATGGACGTTTGATTGAAACTCTGTTAATTCCCAGTGTGGGCATTTTGCGGCGGGTGGGTGGGAGGTGTGGATCCCAAGCTTTGTGCCTGCAAAACAGCCCCTGCTTCTTCTCCAGTTAAATTTAGCATTGCAGCCAAGCTGAGCGCTGGCCATTTCCGTGCCTGCTGCGCCATGCATCTAAATGCCATCTTTGGACACAATTACTCACGAATCTGACTGTCTGAAATTGTTCAAGTGCTTCTTGGGGGATGGGGTGGGGTGGGGAACAATAGCAACCGGAGCTTCAGAAGGACAAGGCAGAGAGGGAGAGGGGCTGACTGGTGGGGCTCTAGGGATGGAGAGGTTTGCAGAGAACAAATTTGCTGATCTGCAAACTGCCTGGGGCAGAGAGGAAACTTGGAAGGGTTTGGATAGAGACCTTGCAAATCAAGAGGGAGCCACAAAGGCAAGGTCCTGAGAGCCAGTGTGGTGTAGTGGTTAAGAGCGGTGGATTCATAATCTGGTGAACTGGGTTTGATTCCCTGCTCCTCCACATGCAGCTGCTGGGTGACCTTGGGCCAGTCACACTTCTCTGAAGTCTCTCAGCCCCACTCACCTCACAGAGTGTTTGTTGTGGGGGAGGAAGGGAAAGGAGAATGTTAGCCGCTTTGAGACTCCTTCGGGTAGTGATAAAACGGGATATCAAATCCAAACTCTTCTTCTTCTCTTCTTCTTGAAAGGGTCACCTTCAGCTGCCTCTTTTGGATATGACCAGAGATGGGAGAGGGTCGCTCTGCCTGTGAGAACGAAAGAACTGAAAGAATTGTAGAGTTGGAAAGGACTCAAAGTACAGTGGTACTTCAGGTTACAGATGCTTCAGGTTACAGACTCCGTTAACCCAGAAATAGTACCTCGGGTTAAGAACTTTGCTTCAGGATGAGAACAGAAATCGTGCCGTGGCGGCAGCGGGAGGCCCCATCAGCTAAATTGGTACCTCAGGTTAAGAACAGTTTCAGGTTAAGAATAGACCTCCGGAACAAATTAAGCTCTTAACCTGAGGTACTACGGTATCATCTAGTCCAGGGGCAAGCAACCTTTTTCAGCAGGGGGCCGGTCCACTGTCCCTCAGACCTTGTGGGGGGGGGGGACTATATTTTGAGGGGGGGGGGGAATGAACAAATTTCTATGCCTCGCAAATAACCCAGAGATGCATTTTAAACAAAAGGACACATTCTACTCATGTAAAAACTGTTGGGATACTGCCAGGGAGACAAAGTCCATCTTGACCTCTACGTCGTCTCCGGACGTCCATTGATCTCCCGTAGACACGCAGTATCAGCAATTAGCAACATGAGCTCTAGAAATAGCTTCCCACATTCTAGAACTGATGCACGCTCTATCAGCAGATGCAGTCAGGAGAGCATTATTTAGAAGTTTATTCAGCGTTGATCAGAACAAAGAAAAACCATGACTGCCTGCTTGAGAGTTTCCGGCAGAGAGAGAGAAATGAAAAGCAAAGACACAACAGAAACATCCTGTGAAAACAGGAAATACGCAGGCTGTGACACAAATATCCTGCTCCCTTTTAAGGTGGAACAGAAATATCCTAACAAAAACACGCTGATTCCCGGATCATCCATGGGCCAGATTTAGAAGGCGATTGGGCTGCATCCGGCCCACAGGCCTTAGGTTGCCTACCCATGATCTAGTCCAACTCCTTGCAATGCAGGAAACAGAGCTGAAGAATCCGTAACAGATGGCCATCCAAACTCTGCTTACATACCTCCAACAAAGCAGGGTCCACTGCCTTCTGAATGTGTCTGTTCCATTGTTGAATGGCTCTTACACTCAGAAAGTTCTTCCTAATGTTCAGTGAGAATCTCCTTTAGTGTTATTTGACCCTGTTGGTCTTCCCCTCTGGAGCAGCTAACAGGAAACAAGATTGCTCCATCGTGCGCGTGACAGCCCCTCAGCTGGTTGAAGATGACTTTCATATCCCATTTCGGTCTTCTCTTCTCCAGGCTAAACATACCCAGCTCCTTCCACCATTCCTCATAAGGCTTGGTTTGCAGACCCTTGATCATCTTGGTCGCCCTCCTCTACAACCTTCCAGCTTGCCAAGATCCTTCTTTAATTGTGGCTCCCAGAACTGGACACAAGACTGCAGGTGGGGTCTGACCAAGGCAGAATCTTGTTGTTTAGTCATTTAGTCATGTCCAACTCTTCGTGGCCCCATGGACCAGAGTACGCCAGGCACTCCTGTCTTCCACTGTCTCCCACAGTTTGGTCAAACTCATGCTGGTAGCTTTGAGAGCACTGTCCAACCATCTCATCCTCTGTCATCCTCTTCTCCTTGTGCCCTCCATCTTTCCCAACATCAGGGTCTTTTCCAGGGAGTCTTCTCTTCTCATGAGGTGGCCAAAGTATTGGAGCCTCAGCTTCAGCATCTGTCCTTCCAGTGAGCACTCAGGGCTGATTTCCTTCAGAATGGAGACGTTTGATCTTCTTGCAGTCCATGGGACTCTCAAGAGTCTCCTCCAGCACCATAATTCAAAAGCATCAATTCTTTGGCGATCAGCCTTCTTTATGGTCCAGATCTCACTTCCATACATTACTACTGGGTAAACCATAGCTTGAACTATACAGACCTTTGTTGGCAAGGTGATGTCTCTGCTTTTTATGATGCTGTCTAGGTTTGTCATTGCTTTTCTCCCAAGGCAGAACAGAATGGTCCTATTACTTCTGTTGATCTGGACACTCAACCTCTGTTGATACAGCCTAAAATAGTATCAGCAGAAAGGGAGGTGTCTGGCCATGTGGGGCTGCTCATATCTTTGAATCATCCTCCACAACAGAAAGGACTTTGTACCTTTCTTCACAAACAGACCTTAGCATCCTTAGCACTCGGCTTTAGAATAGGACAAATCCGTCCATTCTCATTTATCATTTTCCCCTAGCTTTAAGGCTGTTTTGACACATTTGAGCAACAGTTTGCAATTTTTAAAAAATAATCCTGTTGAAAATTCATCATCATTTCCATTTGCATTGCTCCTAACGCGGAACATTTCTGTACTTCATTTTACTTGACTCTGTGCATTTCTATTACATTATCAACCTCACAGTCATTATACACTTTACCCAAATATGCACACATCTGTATGTGTTTATTTTTTTATCGGAGGCATCACAAAATTCAGAGAAGTGTGAATTTCAAAAGCAAGCTCTGCCTCAGTTCACAGAGTTAAGAAGCACAAATGATCTCAGTTGGCATGAAAACGGAGTTTCCCCCAATCCCTCCCCCCAGGTCTAACACATAACAGAGTCAAACGGTTAGCTGTATTAAGGTTTAAATTAAGGGTGTCACCTTGAATTTCTGAGAAGCCAGCTGGGAAACCATCAGATACAACAGGGGCCCAGTGAGGCTACCATATCACCACCTCCAGCCGTGGAAACAGGCCACCCTTGTGGATACAGAGGTGCAAGCCCATGCCAATGGATCTGTGAATCGTGGCATGGTAAAAAGTAGGTAGACTTATTTTTAAAAAAACAAATTTGTATTAAGTTTTACATTTTTATGATATTACAGACTATCCAATTATCAAAATGAAAAAAGAAAGAAAAACATTCCCTGATTGCCACCCCCTTTGACTTCCCTCAACTTTCTCTTCTGGTTTTCCCCAATATTGGCTTCCCCTGCTTGCTTTATTATACCTTCATATGAATTCTCTAAGGTCCGTATAGTAAAATAATAATAATAATATTTTTTATTTATACCCCGCCCTCCCCAGCCAAGGCCGGGCTCAGAGCGGCTTACAAACAATAATAAAAACAAGATGAATGATTACAACTTAAAAACAAAAGTAAAATACAACATGAAAATAATGTAACATTAAAATATTAAAATGTAGCCTCATCGCAGGAGGAGAAGGAAAAGAAAAAAGAAAGAGAGGGAGGGAGGGAATCAAATTGGCTCCAAGCCAAAGGCCAGGCGGAACAACTCTGTCTTACAGGCCCTGCGGAAAGAAATCAGATCCTGCAGGGCCCTGGTCTCATGAGGCAGAGCGTTCCACCAGGCCGGAGCCAGAGCTGAAAAGGCCCTGGCTCTGGTTGAAGCCAATCTAACTTCCTTAGGGCCTGGGACCACTAGGGTGTTGTTATTTATGGACCTTGAGGCTCTCCGTGGGGCATACCAGGAGAGGCGGTCCCGTAGGTATGAGGGTCCTAGGCCGTGAAGGGCTTTAAAGGTCAAAAGCAGCACCTTAAATCTGACCCTGTACTCCACCGGGAGCCAGTGCAGCTTGAAAAGCACTGGGTGAATATGCTCCCATGGCAGAGACCCTGTGAGGAGCCTCCCTGCAGCATTCTGTACCCGCTGGAGTTTCTGGGACAGCTTCAAGGGCAGCCCTGCGTAGAGCGAATTACAGTAGTCAAGCCTGGAGATGACCGTCGCATGGATCACTGTGGCCAGGTCGGGGCGGGAAAGGTAAGGGACCAACTGCTTGATGCGGCGAAGGTGGAAAAATGTCGCCTTGGCTGTTGCTGTAACTTGCGCCTCCATGGAAAGGGAGGCGTCAAGGATTACACCCAAACTCTTAACGGAAGGCAATGGCACTAACTGGGCCCCCGCAAGAGAAGGGAGTTGGTCCCTCATCCCCATGCCATCCTGACCTAGCCATAGGACCTCTGTCTTCGAAGGATTTAGTTTCAATCGGCTCCCACGAAACCATCCAGCCACAGCTTCCAAACATCTGGTCAGTGTGTTCGGGGCCGAGTCGGTGTGGCCATCCATCAACAGATAGAGCTGAGTGTCATCAGCATATTGGTGACAGCCCAGCCCAAAGCTCCGGATAATCTGGGCAAGGGGGCGCATAAAGATGTTAAAAAGCATCGGGGAGAGAATTGCGCCCTGCGGCACTCCACACACCAAGGAGTGGCGCGACGACATTTCCCTCCCTAGTGTCACCCTCTGTCCCCGACCAGAGATAAAAGAGCACAACCAGTTACGGGCTATGCCCTGTATCCCCACGTCTGCGAGGCGGTGGTCCAGAAGATCATGATCGACCATGTCAAAGGCTGCTGACAAATCTAAAAGGATCAGCAGTCCTGACCCGCCTCGATCTAGTTGTCTACGGAGATCATCTGTTAGGGCAACCAGAGCCGTCTCCGTCCCAAAACCAGGACGAAAACCGGACTGAAATGGATCTAATGCCGATGTTTCCTCCAGAAACCTACCAAGCTGTTCAGCAACCGCTCTCTCAATTACCTTACCCAGGTATGGAAGATTTGAAACTGGGCGGTAATTGGATAGGCCTAAGGGATCTAATGAAGTTTTCTTTAAGAGTGGACACACCACTGCTTCCTTCAGTTCCCCTGGGAATGTCCCCGTGTCAAGGGACAAATTGATAATTTCAGCCAGGGGGGTCCGCACAACATCTGGACACTCCCTAATCAGCCAAGACGGGCACGGATCAAGGAGGCAGATGGTGGGCCTACTAACTTGGAGGAATCTATCCACATCAGTAGGGAGTATCCGATCGAAATGGTCCAACACTGGACCCGAAGTCAGTCGAGGGGTCTCCAGTTCAGTCACTGTATCTAAATTGGCAGGGAGGTCACGGCGGAGCAACAGGACTTTCTCCGCAAAAAAGCTCGCAAATGCCTCACAGCTGTGGGTCGAATTTGTGCTTAGATTTGGTTGTCCTCCTAAGGACGTTAATGACCTAATTATTCTAAAAAGTTGTGCCGGGCGAGAGCTAGCGGATGCAATGGAAGCTGCAAAGTAAGATTTTTTAGCAGCTTTCATAGCCATCTCATAGGCTTTCATAAGCATCCTATAAGATGTTCTTGAGGCTCCGTCACGAGTCCGTCGCCATACTCGCTCTAGCCGTCTGAGATCCCGCTTCATTTTCCGGAGCTCCTCAGTAAACCAAGGTGCCCGGTTTCGACGGGGTCGCAGAGGGCGCTTAGGCGCGATCTCATCAATGGCTGCCAAGAGCCGGTTATTCCAGTCCTCAACAAGGTCATCTAATGAGTCGCCAGGAGGAGCAGGGTTCCGCAAGGCTTGTCGGAATCTATCAGGATCCATCAGTTTTCGCGGACGAGCCCAAATAGGTTCGCCACCCGAGCCAGGGAGGAGCGGGAAGTCAATCTTGGCTTTCAGAGCGTAGTGATCAGACCATGGCACTTCCACAGTGGGGAGCATGATCACATCTATGCCAGCCCCAAAGATCAGATCCAGCGTGTGGCCTGCTTGATAGGTGGGGCCCAAAACAAACTGGGAGAGCCCTAGTGTTGCCATGGAAGTCACTAGGTCCAGAGCCTGTGAGGAGGGAGCGGCATCGGCATGGACATTGAAGTCTCCCAAAACCAGTAGGTTTGGGAACTCCAAGGCCCAGCCCGCCACCACCTCCAGCAGGTCTGACAGGGTGGCTGCAGGTGTGCTGGGTGGTCGGTACACCAGCCAGACAGCCAAGCTCTCCTTGGTGCCCCACACGAGACCAACACATTCAATGCCGGAGATCGCTGGTGATGGCAGAGCTCTGAAAGAGCAATCCTCCCGGAATAACAACGCTACTCCTCCCCCCCGACCCACAGTCCGCGATTGATGGAGGACAGAGAAACCTGGGGGTGTTATCTCATGTAGGGAGACTACTTCGCCTTCCCGTACCCAGGTCTCCGTCACGCAAGCCAAGTCAATCCCCTGCGAGATAAAAAAGTCACGCATGGTGGCGGTTTTGTTGCCTACAGACCTGGCATTGCACAGCACCAATGTCGGAGGTGTGTAATCCTTGCTCTCCCTACCCTCATCCCTTGGGATGGGGCGTAGATTGGAAGGGGTTCGAGGATCACTGCATCTCAAAACCCTTCGCCGATAGAGATATCTAGCCCCACCGCCATTCCTCCCTAGCCCTTCAATTGCGGAAATCCCAGATCCCATACTAGCCTCCCCAATAGATGGGTAACATACCCTCAATAACAAGTCATCCTTGGGCCAGGACTCCTGGGTCAAGATGGTATGGGAAAGAGGTGAAGGTCTGATAGGGTAAGTATCCCTAGAAGATAAAACCCAACCAACCGCACCCCAAACGGGGGGGACAGTCCCATGGTGTTTCATTAACTGTCAATCCCCCTCTCCCTCCTGGGTTAATTGGAGGATTGTTGGTTCTATCTGTGGCTGTGGAAGTATTAATGAGGTATGTGTTATAAAATGTGGATCACTGGCCAACAAAGAGCCAGATTCAATTTCGAAAGATCTGTCCATCCTGTCTCGCCAGGAGTACAGTAGAGAAGGCTGATTATTCTGATAAGTTTTTGGAACATTAGGCAAAGGTCCAGATGTAGATTTGGTGCTGGATATCTCCAGATTGTCAGCAACATAGAGTTCTTTAGGTGTTGTTGCCATAGAAATGTCGGAGGCGCCAAATTCCTCATCTAATTTGGTGTCGTTTAAAAAGGGGAGTTGCACTGATGTCTTTCTATGGGATAAAGAGCTGTTGGACATCTTTAAATATTGTGCTCTAGGCTCTACTGTCCTTATATTTTGGGTAGAAATCTCAGTCTTTATACTCATTAGTTTCTTCTTCAGGTCTTGTAATTCTAGGCTTACAAAGTTCTTTTCTTCCTTCGGGCAATTAGTTTTTCTAGTGTTGAGCTTGGTTTCCTTTATCCGCATTAGCTTTGACTCTATGCAAGGGACCAATTGCCTCCTAATTTTGTCCTTAAATACCCTCACTGGGCGGAGAGAATGGAGCCACCATAGGGTATCCTTTATCTCCATGAGTCGAGATGGGAGGGTTGATGACCTAAAGGTCATAAATAGGCGCATGGTGTTTCTCAAGGTAGGCAGGAAGTGGAAATTTTCTAGATCTACATTCCGGTAATGGTAATTCAGGAGCTGAGACAAGGACTTAATAATTTGTCTGCGGTTCTTCCACCTATGAGTGTATCGGTGAATCTCAAGCATTATCTGGTTCGTTTGCAAGACTTGACAGGACCTCACTTCATCCATAGTTTGAGTTGGTGAGTTATTAACAGGGTCATTTCTTATCATCCCTTTGAGCCCTTGGGCATTTAAAGGGGAGGAACTAGTATCCAATTGTTTCTCAATGTTAACTATTCTGGTGAGGATTTCATCCAGTCTTTGGAGAACCAGAACCATAGTTTCTGCAGACAACATGCAAATCTCTTGGTAGGGGTGCGTATCCCGGATTGGTTGAAAGCAGGCTCCTCTGATATCTTGTTCTAGAGGCATGGGTGGGTCAGCGTTAGGAGTGGGAGGAATCCCTCCTGCTCCTGCTCTTGCCCTCTTGGACGGATTAGCTTTCTCTGGGAGGAGGGGGGTCAGGTCATTGCCATCCTCCTTAAGAAGGGGTGAGGTTCCCCCAACGTTGTTACTCACTGTTTGTTCTATTTGCTCCGTTTTCTTGGCTTCCTCAACCCGCTCTATTTCTGAGCCAGGGCAGATGGCATTGGCTTTCTGCCGATTCTTTGTTTTAGAGGAGTTGTGAGTCTCAATAATGGTCTTCTGGCTCTTTCCGCCTCGTTTTCTCCGTCCAGCAGGCATTCTCAATCTATGGTTTTCCGAGTAGTGATGTATGGAAGTGAGAGCTGGACCATCAAGAAGGCTGATCGCCGAAGAATTGACGCTTTTGAATTATGGTGCTGGAGGAGACTCTTGAGAGTCCCATGGACTGCAAGAAGATCAAACGCATCCATTCTGAAGGAAATCAGCCCTGAGTGCTCACTGGAAGGACAGATCATGAAGCTGAGGCGCCAAGACTTTGGCCACCTCATGAGAAGAGAAGACTCCCTGGAAAAGACCCTGATGTTGGGAAAGATGGAGGGCACAAGGAGAAGGGGACGACAGAGGACGAGATGGTTGGACAGTGTTCTCGAAACTACAAACATGAGTCTGACCAAACTGTGGGTGGCAGTGGAAGACAGGAATGCCTGGCGTGCTCTGGTCCATGGGGTCACGAAGAGTCGGACACGACTGAACGACTAAACAACAACATGAATTCTCTGTATCAATTATGTATTAATTCTTGTTATCTTTTGTCAGGGAACTGCCATCAGTGTCTGAGGGAGAGAGCAAGCTCCGAAGGGATCCCAGAGGGCGTCCCGGGAGTGGGAGGGGCAGCCCATCTTCTGGGGGAGAGAATCAGCGTAGCTCCAGTGGAGAAGGGGGGGGGAGATGGGGGAATCGGCGAGGTGGTCCCATGACTCCTTGCCGGGGACCAGCAGGGAGAGAAGGGGTCCTCCGCTGCCCACGCTCTCCTTGCGCAGAAGGCTTCCGCGCAGGGAGAGTAGGCGGAGACTTGGCATCAAAGAACTTCTTTGCTGGAAGAAGTTTAAGAAACGCCCACTGACGGATTCTGCCAGCGATTGAGACAGCCACGGGTGAGTGGCTGCCCGGACAGGAAAGGTTCACTCAGGCAACCCAGCCAGATGTTGGGACAAGCTTACGCACGAGCAACCCCTAGAACCATTACATCTTTTATCACTTTAACATCATCTTTACAGTGGTACCTCGGGTTAAGAACTTAATTCATTCCGGAGGTCCGTTCTTAACCTGAAACTGTTCTTAACCTGAGGTACCACTTTAGCTAATGGGGCCTCCCGCTGGCATCACGCAATTTCTGTTCTCATCTGAAGCAAAGTTCTTAACCCGAGGTACTGTTTCTGGGTTAGCAGAGTCTGTAACCTGAAGTGTCTTTAACCTGAGGTACCATTGTATAGCTTTTATACTCACTTTTGTTAATTGTAAATGTTTACTCAAACCCTGCTAGTGAGTCTATTTCTTTATGTTGTTTCTGTAAATACAACATAAATGATTCCCAATCTTTTAAAAATTCTCTGTTATCTTTGTCTCTGAGTCTTTCTGTTAGTTTCACCATTTCAGCGTATTCCATCAATTTTTGTATCCATTCTTCCTTGGTTGGTATTTCTTCGTTTTTGCATCTTTGGGCTAGTAGCATCCCAGCCGCAGTTGTAGCGTACATAAATAGTTTCTTCTTTTCTGTTGGCAGTTCTTGACCTGAAATGCCTAATAAAAAAAGCTTCTGGTCTTTTAATAAAGGTCAATTTAAACATTTTCTTGATTTCATTATAAATCATATCCCAATAATTTTAAATCAATTTACAACTCCACCACATATGAAAAAAGTGCCTTCCTTTTATAACCTTAGAACTTGTCAAAATCCAATGAAGTTGAGTACAGTGGTGCCTCGCAAGACAAAATTAATTCGTTCTGCGAGTTTTTTCGTAGAGCGAGTTTTTTCGTCTTGCGAAGCACCACGGCGGGGAGGGGTGGGGAGAAGCAGGGCAGCTGCCACAGCCGGTCCTTGGACTCACCCGCGCCTTGTGGACACCGCACGACGCAGCTGCTGGAGGGCGGCGGGGCTCAGGAGCTCGACTCCGGCTGCAGCGCTGGCTGCTGCTGGCAACGGCTCCCGAGGGGAGCGCGCGAGGGCGGTGGGCAGCGGCGTGAGGCAGCCGGAAGGTCGGAAGGTTGGCCGGAAGGTGGGAGGAAGCCGGAGGAGCGGGGAAGCGAGTGTGCGACCGTTGCCATGACAGGAGAGGCAGGGCTGTTTTGTCTAGCGAAGCAAGCCCTTTGGAAAATCCGTCTTGCGAAGCACCTCAGAAAATGAAAAACCCTTTCGTCTAGCGGGTTTTTGGTCTTCCGAGGCATTCGTCTTGCGGGGTACCACTGTATTGGAAGTTTCTTCTTTACGCAGCACAGAGTTAAACTATGGAACTCCCTTCCATGGGAGGCAGGAATAGCTACCAACTCGGATGGCTTTAAAAGAGGATTAGACAAACAATACGGGATGCCACACATGCGCAGTCTGTGCGGGCTGCACCACCCCGGGTGCCGGGGAGGGTTCCTTCGCCACTGAGGCAAGCAAACAGACTCAGCTGAGTGCTCCTTTGGGGCTGGAGGGGGGTCTCCCGTGGGGTGTCAGAGGCCCCTGCCAAGGAGACCCTCTTTGCACTGCCGCAGTTTGATCTGTGAATTGGATGAGGCCGTGAAGGAGAGCTAATGCCCTTAAGGAGAGGTGAAAAATCATCTTGACCAGCGGAAACAAGATCAAATCCACAGAGATCAAAGTCAGTGCTTGCATTTGGGTGCCAAAGAAGGAAAATCAAAGGCATGGCATAGGATGGCAGAGACCTGACTTGGCAGCAGGGCACAAAGGAAGGATCAAAAGCCGAATGTTGAGCCAGCAGGGATGCTTTTGAAAAGGCCAATGCAATCACAGGTGGCATCACCGGAAGCAGGGAATGTGCAGGTTGCAGGGGGTTCCATGCCCTTCTTCTCCTTACAGGCAGTGGCGTAGCGTGGGGGGTGCAGGGGGGGCCGGCCGCACCGGGCGCAACATCTGGGGGGGGGGGGCGCTCGCACTCGCAGCTCTCTGCCCCTACCTGGCTCACTCACTCTCTCTCACTGCAGTGCTGGCTGTGCGAATCCGATCCGAGCCGCCGGGTCGCCGCCCACTGTGGGGGGGGGGTGCCAGGCGTGCGGTGTGGTGAGGAGAGAGCGAGGGACTATCTGGGGGAGGGACAGTGCAGCGGGTGGGGGGGCGCAAATTACTTGCCTTGCCCTGGGTGCTGACAACCCACGCTACGCCACTGCTTACAGGTGCCAAATATATACAGGAACAGGAACACTCAAGGCAAAGAAATAGCTGGAAATGACGAGGAGTCTCATCCCACAACATTTTAGTGATGGCATCAAGTTTAAGACCCTAACATGGATGTTTGTATATAGCAGGGGTCTGCAAACTTTTTCAGCAGGGGGCCGGTCCACTGTCCCTCACACCTTGTGGCGGGCTGGGCTATATATTTTTTTGGGGGGGATGAATGAATTCCTATGCCCCACAAATAACCCAGAGGTTCATTTTAAATAAAAGCACACATTCTACTCATGTAAAAACATGCTGATTCCCGGGCCATCTGCGGGCAGGATTGAGAAGGCAATTGGGCCACATCTGGCCTCCGGGCCTTAGGTTGCCTAATCATGTTATACAGTGGTACCTCGGGTTACATACGCTTCAGGTTACAGACTCCGCTAACCCAGAAATAGTACCTCAGGTTAAGAACTTTGCTTCAGGAAGAGAACAGAAATCGTGCAGCAGCGGCATGGCAGCAGCAGGAGGCCTCATTAGCTAAAGTGGTGATTCAGGTTAAAAACAGTTTCAGGTTAAGTACAGACCTCCGGAACAAATTAAGTTCTTAACCCGAGGTACCACTGTATGGTGTTTGGGGAGCCCTGTTGCCAGAAGCCTTCCTTCCCATCAGATGGCTAGGGATGCTTCTCCTGTTGAACAGCTAGGACTCTGCTTTACCAGTGCTATTACTGGCTGTACTCCAATGAGCACTCAAATGAGCACACATAGAAGAGATCTCTCTCTCTCTGTGTGTGTCCCTCTCTCTCTGTGGGTGGGTGGGGGAGAGAGAGTGAGAGCGGATTTCTTAGATTCACAGTCCAGTTTAAAAGGAAGAAAGGGAATTGAGTAAACAAGGCAGTCGTGATTTCCCCCCTTTCCGTCCCCCTACATACTCAATCCATAATGGCAACAATCTTTTCTTTGCTGGCATCTGTGAACAGGAGTTTAATAAACAATGTCTAATCCCAGCTTCCAGAGCCAAGTCTTAGGATTTAGGTGGCTGCCGCAGAATGAAAGAAAAGTCATTTGAGACCTCTGAGTTTGGCCTCGTTGTCACCCAATCAGCACAGCTTGGCAGAGAGTCCAGCTTCTTTCTCATATAACACGCAACAGCAACATATAATATTTCCCTACACACTAAGGGCTGCACCTTTCAAAGTCTTCTGTGTAGAGGGGGACGTGGACAGCGCAAGGTCTGCCCTCACTTCCTCTGACTCCAAAAGAATCCTGCTTGCTGGTTTCCCATTGGGGCCTCCGCCTGACCACTGTGCAAACAGGATGCTGGGCTAGATGGGCCATTGTTCTGATCCAGCAAACGCCTCTTTTGTCCTTCTCCCACTTTGGTTCCATTTTCCTCCTTGCGTGGTCTGATGCCTCATCCCACAAAGTTTTTGTTCTAATGATGGAAATATTTTGGAATTTGAGGGAAGGTTTTTAGACTGTCCCACAAAACCCTTTGCAATTGCACAACAGGCAATAATTCAGTAGGTTTTCTTTCTTTTTTCTTTTAGCTACAAGATTAGAGCAGATCATATATTCATTTTTGTGTATATTCATTTTTGCATATGTTTTTGGCATATATAGATATATTTTTTTAATAAATGTGCAATTAATTGTTACTGTTCTGAATTTTGTTGTGTTATTATTTCCCAATTTTATTTATTGGGAGGAGTGCAGAGAGAAGAAATGCCATGGTGTATCTGCAGCAATGCAACCACACGTCTTCATTATAATTATAATAATAATTTATTATTTATACCCCGCCCATCTGGCTAGGTTTCCCCAGCCACTCTGGGCAGCTTCCAACAGAATATTAAAATACAATAGTCCATCAAACATTAAAAGTTTCCCTGAACAGGGCTGCCTTCAGATGTCTTCTAAAAGTCTGGTAGTTGTTCTTCTCTTTGACATCTGGTGGGAGGGCGTTCCACAGGGCGGGTGCCACTACCAAGAAGGCCCTCTGCCTGGTTCCCTGTAACTTGGCTTCTCGCAGTGAGGGAACCGCCAGAAGGCCCTCGGAGCTGGACCTCAGTGTCCGGGCAGAACGATAGCCCCACTTGCAATAAAACACATCTCTCCTGCATCCATCTCTACAGCCAAAGCAGATGCTGTAACTTTCCAATAGTTTGACTTTAACCCCAAAAGCACACTCGTCCATTGTCTCCCAAGACATGCCAGCAACAATTATTTTCCTTCCTGGGCTTTGCAAACTGCTATTTTGAATAATGCTTTTTATAGGGTAGAGTGGGGGGCACTGGGGGTGAATTTATGGGACCAAGCAAGTGGGGGCCTAAAGAAGTTTATGAACCACGATGGCAAATGAGCTGCTGGTCAGGGAAATGGAACAGACCACAGTTGTTTCCAATCTAATCTGTTGCCCAGAGTATGGTTACCAGAAGTCCCCATTTCCCGGGGACAGTCCCCCGATTTACAAATCTGTCCCTGGACAAAATCTGTCCCCGGAATGTCCCCGGATTTCATTTAATGTCACCGGATGTATATTTTAAGTGTTGCAGATTTATTAGTAGGGAATGAATGTTGTGTGATTGGTTCAACAGCACATCATATGGGGACTTCCGGTGAGGCAGAATGGCGGATGCCACAGCAGCGAGCAGCTCCTGAAGCCAGCCAGAGCCACTGCCGAGGAGGAACTGGGGACGCCTGGCGTGTCAACTGGGGGAACCGCTGACCCAAATTGAGCCGGGAGTGACAGTACCCAGCCATCTGGCCGACTGCCCAGCGGCTCTCCAGGGCCAGTAAAAACCCTGGAGCCAATGCAGGGAGAAGGAGGAAGAAGAGAAAGAGGAAGGAGAAAAAAGAGGGAAGCCCTGACCTTGCCGCACCACTGCCGCTGAGGAAGAGAGGTAGGAGAGCACCGGGAGGGCAAGGACACCTGGCCCAGCCCAGGCCCGACCCAAGCCTACTCCACGGCAGATAGCGCTCCAAGAGATAGGCTGGAGCCCAAAGGAGGGCTGCACAATAGAGGAGACCCAGAAGAGACTATATTACAGTGGTGCCTTGCAAAACGAAAAGAATCCGTTCCGCGAGTCTCTTCGTCTTGCGTTTTTTTTCGTCTTGCGAAGCAAGCCCATTAGCAGATTAGCGCTATTAGCGCTATTAGCGGTTTAGCGGCTATTAGCGGCTATTAAAGGCTTAAGGGATTAGCGGATTAGCTGCTAAAAGGCTATTAGCGGCTATTAAAGGCTTAAGGGATTAGCGGATTAGCTGCTAAAAGGCTATTAGCGGCTTAGATCAGCTGATAAGCGGCTTAGATCAGCTGTTAAGCGGCTTAGCGATCAGCTGTTAAGCGGCTTAGCGAACAGCTGTTAAGCGGCTTAGGGGCTTGGGAAAAAGGGGGGGAGGGGAAAAAAACACCAGGAATTGCAAGGCATTTTCGTCTTGCAAAGCATGCCCATAGCAAATTCGTCCTGCGAAGCACCTCCAAAACGGAAAATCCTTTCGTCTAGCGGGTTTTCTGTCTTCCGAGGCATTCGTCTTGCGAGGTACCACTGTACTTCTTAAATTTTATAAAAAATGATTTTTAAAATAGAACTTTTTTTCTCTTTTTTTAAAAAAATGTCCCCGGATTCTTTGAAAAAAATCTGGTAACCTTAGCCCAGAGATGGGAGCTTTTCTGGGGTAGGAGTTTGATCTTTGGGAATTAAACGCCACCTGCCCCCCCCCCATCAACATACTCAATCTGCTCCAAGAGGATATTTTTCTAAGACCAATGGTTCGCCGTCAGAGCATCAGAACAGGAAGTGATTCAGGACTAGCATCGGTGACCCCTGGGGTCATGGAGTGGTCCCTTGAACTGGGATGGGGGGTCATATATCTTGTCGGGGGCACATGACTGAGATCCGACATCCTCTCGCCTTCTGCTTTGCCATGAAATGTTTGACTGTTTGTTCAAGGAGGATCAGCAAGAAGCCCCTTGTGTATAAAAGTGACCGGATGTCACCAGGAGCAGAATTAATTGCTAGAAAATTGCAAATGATGACATGGCAATCAGCCGCGCTATTCTGGGACAGGAGTTTGATCTCTTGGAAATTGGCAGCCAGCTGTTTGACATCCCCCTCTGTGGATTTGTTTTGATGTTGCGCTCACACTTCAAAGAGGAAGGGGAATCAGATGAATGGAGACTCCCTTATTAGGCAAGAACATTGTTGGGTTCCAGATTAAAACGTGGGCGAAAAGGGGCTGCTTCTTTCATGCTACATCCCAGCAACTTTCAACACCCTGGTGGTCTTCCAGATGTCTGTACCCAAATTCCCGCCAGTCCCACTGTCATCTGACTGTGTTGTCTGCGACTGATGGGATCGGCTTTCTGAACATCCAGAAGGATCTTCTCCACATGATGCAGGTAGATCCAGGAGTCATCAAAGCTATTGCAAAGAGCTTTTGCAAATTATACCCAACTCTGTGCACCTTCTTACCTTTTCCTGTAGTGATAGAGATCTTAAGTTGTGTTCTAAGCTGTATATCACCCATATCTCTATTCAGGAAAGTTCACAGGCAAACAGGTTGTTACGAGTTTTGGGGGTGTTGGGTCCCTTCTATTTCCAGGGGTCTTGTGCCCAAGGAAGGGTTAGAATCTCTATTTCTGAACTAAACAGACAAGTGTCTTTGTAAAACGATAAGCTTAGCTGGCCACTTCAATGCCCTCAACAGCATCGCCAAAGAATGACCCAGGTTGCAAGAGCTAACACTAAGTGATGGGGCCACCCAGGCTAATGGGTGGGCCTGTCCTCCACCCCCAGAGTGGCGTGTGAGAGTTGAGCTGGAAGCAGGCTGGAAGCTGGATACACAGAGACCTGCTTCCTCTGTGCTGGACCCCAAACCGTGTCTGATGGAGATGCAAGATCTGCTGGGGTTTTAACTCTGTGAGTCGCTCCATCTTATGCTCAGGTTGTATGCATGTGTAAATAAAACCACCTATCCTAAAATATACCACAGGCTCCATTGACCTTCGTTCCAAGGAAATTAAACTGCACCACTGGATTCTCTCGCCGCTCAAATAGTGGGATGGAGTGTAACCCTACTTACGTGGCAATGTGGCTTGGAGATTGCAAGATGAGGATGACTACATTTTAGACGGATGTATGTTTTTAGACGGATGTATTTTGGGGGGCAAAAAGCAGAGACAGCACCTTGCCAACAAAGGTCCGTATACTTAAGCTATGGTTTTCCCAGTAGTGATGGATGGAAATGAGAGCTGGACCATAAAGAAGGCTGATCGCCGAAGAATTGATGCTTTTGAATTCTGGTGCTGGAGGAGACTCTTGAGAGTCCCATGGATTGCAAGATCAAACCTCTCCATTCTGAAGGAAATCAGCCCTGAGTGCTCACTGGAAGGACAGATCGTGAAGCTGAGGCTCCAATACTTTGGCCACCTCATGAGAAGAGAAGACTCCCTGGAAAAGACCCTGATGTTGGGAAAGATGGAGGGCACAAGGAGAAGGGGACGACAGAGGACGAGATGGTTGGATAGTGTTCTCAAAGCTACCAGCATGAGTTTGACAAAACTGCGGGAGGCAGTGGAAGACAGGAGTGCCTGGCATGCTCTGGTCCATGGGGTCACGAAGAGTCGGACACGACTAAACGACTAAACAACAACAAATCAGTTCTGTATGAAATTAACTTTATGAAATCCGCAACTCAAATGAGGGTGTCCTTGGGGTGTCCTTTTTAAAGTTTACCCATTAGGATAGTGATACT
This sequence comes from Podarcis tiliguerta, assembly GCF_965153285.1. Classification (NCBI taxonomy): domain Eukaryota; kingdom Metazoa; phylum Chordata; class Lepidosauria; order Squamata; family Lacertidae; genus Podarcis; species Podarcis tiliguerta. The sequence continues at coordinate 6,068,242 of NC_139541.1, forward strand.
AACAAGGCCCCTCCCCAAGTTGAAGTGCCACCCCCTGCCCCCTAAAAGCCTCCAGTTGTTCTGTTGACTCAGTCCCCTCGCCCCCAAAAAATAAATATACCCTTCAGATTTTTGTTCTTAAAAGTGAAACCAGGCAGGTTGTAAGGGAAACACTTTCATTGGGAGTTGAAGAGGAGAGCTCATTTTGAGGGACAGTTCTAGTTTTTAAGAAGGGGAAATTATTGTCACAAGCTCCCCCAATCTACGAGTGGTGAGAGACTCCCGGGGTTCCGTGCATTTACCAGGCTTGGTTTCCTTGGAATGAATGTCAGCAGAGACTGTGGTGTCTTTAGGATATATGGTTTTAATTACATACAGCTACAACTTCAGCATAGGATGGAAGGGCTCACAGCAGTAACAGATTTCGCTTCTCCGTTAGGCACAGCTTTGGAACCAGCACAAAGCAAGCAGGTCTCTGTATCTCCGCCTTCCAGACTGATCCCAGCTCAGCTCACACACACCACCCAGGCTCCTGTTCTCCTACCTAGCAGCTAGGTGAGGGTGGGGTATTATCAGCATCACGCTCTAACCAAATGAGCTACCATATTCTACGCTCCATAAGATGCACTTTTTTCCTCCTAAAAAGTAAGGGGAAATGTGAGCGCGTCTTATGGAGTGAATGCTGCTGCACAGAGAGGGAGAACTGCGCAGCGCCCCTTCAGTGAAGTGCCTCTCCTGCAAAGCAAGAGGAGGAATGGAGCTTCGCTTGCTGTCCTGGCTTCTGCCATAGACACGCACAGCCTCTTCCGGACAGAGAGAGCCTTCATCCCGCTGCCCTGAAGAGGTTTCGCACGGCTATCCCAGAAGCTAGAACAGCAAGAGTCTATCCCAGAAGCCAGATCACTCTTGCTGTTCTGGCTTCTGGGATTCAGAATATATTTTTTCTTGTTTTCCTCCTCCAAAAACTAGGTGCGCCTTATGGTCTGGTGTGTCTTTTAGAGCGAAAAATACGGTAAGTAGTTGGAAGATGTAGCAAACTTGTTTGTTGCTGAACCAATGGATTCAAATTGCATGACAGGAGATTCTGACTAGACTTTAGAAAGAACTTTCTGACAGCAAGAGGTTTTTGATTGTGGAACAGACTCCCTTGGAAGGTAGGAGGTTTGCTGAAGGTTTCTAACCAAGAGTTCCGGTGGCCATATTTCGGGGCTTCTTCCTCTGTGATTCTTGTATTGTAGCGGGTTGGGCTAGATGACCCCTGGGGGGGGGTCCCTTCCAACATCACGATTCGGCGAGGCTAGGTGGCGATGTCCAGTTTCTGTGGAGTCACGCTTAGCTAGAGAGCCTTTGCCTGCCTGCCTCCAATTCTTTTTATCATCTTGGCAATGTCCTGAAGTCAAACGCTCCCATTATAGCTCAAGAGAGAGGGGAGGGAGGGGAGGGGCAGGCCATCACAAAACGGGCAGCGGGGAAAACGCCGGCTCCTTTCATCTGTATAATAGCCTGGTGTTCTGACAAGAAGCTTCTGTTCCTGTAACCTGGAAAGCTTTTAAGCGCCACGGAAAAGCAGGCAATTATGGGTTAGGGTGAGGTGCACCCGATTGGATGTTGTTACAAATCACTCATTGTCATCGGAGGCGTTTTGGAAAAGAGGCCGCCGGGGAATGATTGCCGTTTAGCAGAAGAGACAATTTTGTTTTATTTTTGGTGGTTTGTTTAGAGTGCTTGATGAGTACATGCAGATTAGGGAGAGAAAGCGGAGAGCACAATCCTCCTGACTCTCTGCTAGCAGGCTCTCCACTTACGGAGGAACAGGCTGAAAGATGCTTCCCTCTTCTGGCGAGGTCAAGGGGCACATCTCCCCACACTCAGCCACCAGCACCTCCAGGTTTTCCAGGCCACAAGTTGTTGTTATTCTGCAGGGCTGTGCCCAAATGACTTTGGCCATCTTCGCTGAAGGAGGCGGCTGTCGTTCCAAGCAATTCCACCTGCCTCCCAACCGCCCATTAAGTTTGCGTGCCAAAAATGCCAACTCCTTTGGCTAAGAGCAAATGTTATCGGATGTTTGTTTCATCCGAGTTGACAACGCTGCTGTAGTTCCTAAAACAAATCCAACACAAATTGCTTTTACAACAAACGACCTTTTTGGAATTTAGTCCTGAATGTACTCAGGAGAAGGCTCTGCTATATATCCTCCCTGATTTATTGTCCCCTAAAATGGTGCCCTTGATCGCCACCCCGGTGTTGACATGTATTGTGGTGTAGTAAGAAGGTCAGAAGGTCAGACTTGGACCCTGGAGAGACCAGGATTCAAATCCTCTCAGTCAGCCATGAAGCTCATTGGGTGGTCACTGCTCCTCAGCCTTACCTACCTCACAGAAGAAGAAGGAGAGTTTGGATTTGATATCCTGCTTTATCACTACCCGAAGGAGTCTCAAAGCGGCTAACATTCTCCTTCCCCTTCCTCCCCCACAACAAACACTCTGTGAGGTGAGTGGGGCTGAGAGACTTCAGAGAAGTGTGACTGGCCCAAGGTCACCCAGCAGCTGCATGTGGAGGAGCGGGGAAGCGAACCCAGTTCACCAGATTACGAGTCCACCACTCTTAACCACTACACCACACTGGCTCTCTACATCAGGGTTGTTGCAGGGATTAAATGAGGAGGGAAACCATGCATGCCATAGGAAGGAAGGAAGGAAGGAAGGAAGGAAGGAAGGAAGGAAGGAAGGAAGGAGGATCTCTCTCTGAACATCTACCCCAGAGCCTCCATTGCCAGCCAGGTGTCCTCCAGCTGTTTTGGACTTCTACCAGGACAGCCCCTGGTGATGGGGCAAAACATCTGGAGAGGACTAAATAGGCAGAGAACCAGCAGCAACCATACCTCCTACAGGAGGAGGCACATGGCAACCAAATCTTCCTCGGGGAATCTTCCTTCTTTGGATGTTTTGCTGGAATCACAAAAACTCAAGACAGCCTTTTGTGAATCCCATTTCAAAGCACACAGCTCCATCCTCGAGGGCAGCGGTTTCCTAATTGGGCAGTGGGGTTATTAAAGGTAAAGGTACCCCTGACCATTAGGTCCAGTCGTGACCGACTTTGGGGTTGCAGCCAGCGCTCATCTCGCTTTATTGGCCGAGGGAGCTGGTGTACAGCTTTCCAGGTCATGTGGCCAGCATGACTAAGCCGCTTCTGGCGAACCAGAGCAGCACACGGAAACACTGTTTACCTTCCCGCCAGAGTGGTACCTATTTATCTACTTGCACTTTGGCGTTCTTTCGAACTGCTAGGTTGGCAGGAGCAGGGACCGAGCAACGGGAGCTCACCCCGTCGCGGGGATTTGAACCGCTGACCTTCTGATCAGCAAGTAAGTCCTAGGCTCTGTGGTTTAACCCACAGCGCCACCCACGTCCCACAGTGGGGTTACTTGGGGGGCAACAGGAGATGTAAATGACTATCAGACCCAACTTGGCTTCAGACTGGAGCTTTCCCACCCTGCTGAGTGCTTCCCCTCCAGGCTTAATACCTTTGACACTAGTGCTGGCTGGTGTTCTTTGCTCAACCTCAGAAACATCTGGAATTGGGAAATGGCTCAGATCTGGGGCAGTGTCACAGTCCTTTTCACAGGCTATCGAAGTCCCAGCTGGGGACATCGGGACTGGGGGCAAGATGGTGGGGTGGGAGCAGGAATGTGAGCCCAGAAGCCAGGAGTCAGAAAGCCAAGGGTTTGAGGGTCAGAGAGCTGGGAGTCATGAAGTCAAGGGTCCGAGGATCAAGGAGTCAAGGAGTCAAACCGACCAAGGCAGGGAACATGTTCCTGTGGCAAAGAGCTGAATGGAAAATGCAGACCTTATATCCCTTCCCAGCTCTTGCCACCAGATGCTGTGAGTTACCAATCAACCTCACCTGTGTGGCCGCGCCTTGCCTCTTCAGAACAAACTTAGGAAGGCCCCAGTCCTGCAGAGTCCTATTGGTCACAGGGCACACACACCTGACAGGCAGATCCCCCAGTGCCATCACAAGAAGAGCCCGGCAGCAGTAGCTGGGTCTGGGCAAAGGGGGTCTGCCCTTGTCCAGCATTCTGTTCTCATAGTGGCCAGCCAAGTGTCAGGAAGCATAAAAGATAGTACTTCTTCATGCAGCACATAGTAAAACTGTGGCACTTGCCCCTGCAGAAGGCAGTGTTGGCCACCAACTTGGATGGCAAGCCAATCTGTTGTTGCAGTCTAGGATCCTACTTGCCTATTGTTCTAGGATCCAAGCTTAGTACATAACGATGGCTTTGGAAAAAAATAAGACAAATTCCATGCGGAGAGGACTATTGGCCGCAGGGCTGGCTCACCTGTGAGGCAAGGTGAGGTGACTGACTCAGGTGGCGTAATCCACAGAGGCAGCAGATCTGGCCTCCAATAAATGCCTTGGCAACTCCTTCATGGTGGTAGCAACAACAGCAACATGCTTCTTGGAGGCCAGGTCTGCCACCGCATCAGCAGCACAGACACACACACTGCCTCTACAGCAGCCTCTCAGCAAACCATCTCCTCCCAACCCTGGGGTCAAGTCTCCCTCCCACCCCTAGGGAGGAAATGGACAGGGGCTGCCACCTGAGGTCTCCTAGGTTCTGCACCCACCCAGCATGACTCAGGGAAGGCTCCTTCCCCCTACTCCCACCCCCCTGGCCTTTGATCCTCACTCCAAACATCAGATTAGGTGGTTTGGATTCCCTGCCTTGTTCTCTCTTTTTAAAAAAAATAATATTTATTAAGGGTTTTATAATTACGGGGGGGGGGGGAGGAAAAAGACAATAAAAAGAAAATTAAAGAACAATACATCAAAAAAGAAAAAACAATACGTCAACACAACAATAAAAAGCAAAAACATTTAAAAACACACCCATTTTCCATATCTTTATCTTTCAATGACTTATTTCCTCAACCTCCTCCCACCTCCCATTTTTGTATTCCAGTTAATAATTAAAACAGCAAATCCTTTTCATCTTCCATTGCTTTCTATCATTTAGTTGTCTTAATTTATTTTAACCTTATTTTACCATCAAAAAATCTTAATATTTATCTATACTTAGGTCCTCATCATATTTCTACTAAAGTCATATACTTTCATTCCACCATTTCCCAACATTCCTTAATTGTGCTATATTACACTAAATAAAGTTTTAAAAAATTTCCCAATCTTTTTCCACCGTCTCTTCTCCCTGGTTTCGGGGTTTTTCAGTCTTTTTTATCAGTTCCATGTAGTCCATCAACCTGGTGCTCTTGTATCCGAGGCTCTTAACTCATCTCCCTGTCCTGTCTGCAGATTTCTTTTAATGCCAAAGATTAAGTCCCAAAGGGTTTCCATCTTAGCAGCTCCTTGATTCCATCTCAACCCATTGGCCCATACCCCATATTCGAAGCTGTAATCCAAAGGATGTTCCAGGACATACTCCAAAGGCCCTTTGAGACTAGAGGGCTCCGCGTCCCCAATCTCTCTCTCAGTGCCTCCATCCATACAAAGGATTCCCTGCCTTGTTCTCAATGTTACTCTTCACTCCCTGCTTGTTCCCTGTCGTTTTGTGCTTTGCCTCGGGTGCCAAAATGTGCTGTGCTTTTCCATCACGGTTGGAGGCAAGCAATGCTGCTGAGTACACCAGTTGCTGGAAACCACACAGGAGGGAACAGAGCTCTTGTGAGCAAATCCTGCTTGCTGGTTTCCCACAGGTGTCTGGTTGGCCACTCTGAGAACAGGGTGCTGGACTCGATGGCTCCCTTTGGTCGGATCCAGAAGGCTCTTCTTATGTTCTGATGTCCTAATGGGAAGCATAGAAGCGGAACCTAAGTGCAGGGGACATATGGCTTCTGATAATAGAGGTTACCCAGGATGATAATAATAATAATAATAATAATAATAATAAATTTTATTTATACCCCGCCCTCCCTGGCCAGAGCCGGGCTCAGTGGGGCTAACATCAATAAAATCACAGTAAAAACATAATAAGGAAAAAAAGGAAAAAACAATTTAAAATACAGGTTAAAATGCAATTTAAAATGCAGCCTCATTTTAAAAGTCAAAACCATAAGGGGAGGGAAACCTAAGGGTCAGACTGAGTCCTAACCAAAGGCCAGGCGGAACAGCTCTGTCTTGCAGGCCCTGCGGAAATATGACAAGTCCCGCAGGGCCCTGGTCGCTTGTGACATGACAGAGCTTTCCACCAGATCGGGGCCACGGCCGAAAAAGCCCTGGCCCTAGTTGAGACCAATCTAACCTCCCTGAGGCTCGGGACCTCCAAAGTGTTGTCCATTTGTGGACCTTAAGGTCCTCTATGGGGCATACCATACTAACTCTCCACTTACTTTTTAAAAGTATATATAAATGAGTCCTGGGATCAGCACTGAATTTTGGAGCTTTCCCTGTTTGGCTTGCCATCTGTGGGCACTAGCAGTTAACTGAGAGGAGCTCTGTAGTCAGTGGCGTAGCGTGGGGGGTGCAGGGGGGGCCGGCCGCACCGGGCGCAACATCTGGGGGGGCGCGCTCGCACTCGCAGCGCTCCGCCGCTCTCTCACTGCAGTGCTGGCTGTGCGAATCCGATCCGGGCCGCCGCCCACTGTGGAGGGGAGGGTGCCAGGCGTGCGGTGCGGTGCGGTGCGGTGCGGAGAGAGAGCGAGGGACTATCTGGGGGAGGGACAGTGCAGGGGGGGCGCAAATTACTTCCCTTGCCCCGGGTGCTGACAACCCACGCTACGCCACTGTCTGTAGTCCTTGCCTACTGCTCCAGTCCATTAATAGAATTATAAAATTGTTCGAAAATACACCCAAGGGTCATCTAGCTCAAACACCCCCCCCCCACACACACACACTCAATGCAGGAAACACAAGGAAAGAACCCCTGACATTCTTAGGCTGCAGGCAAGGATTGGATGCAGGCAAGCTCTTCTCTCTGCCTCTGCCCCACATCTGCGATGGAAGCTGATGAGTGGCACTCATACACCCAAATGCTCATTCGCGAAGAGATGCTGGAGAGGATTTAGATGGAGACTCTGCAATTAACAGGTTGACACTGAAATCAATAGGCAGCTCTATCCAGGCATCATCCCAGGAACTCAGCACACAGTTGGGGGGGAGGGGAGGGGGAGCTCTGCAAGTTCAGAAAAGCAAACCCAGGAGAGATTGCAGAGAGTGTGCTAATGAAATTGGCTGGAGTTAAAAGAGTGATCAGCCGCTGATCCCAGCCCTCTCCTGCTGGAGTGCCTGGGGAGCGCTGAAGGCTTAGGCAGCCGCTGCCCAGGGCCCCTGGCAGGGGTGGGGAGTCCACTCATTTCCAACTTTGAATGTTAACCTACTTAAGTTGTACTTTCCCAAAGCTATACATGAACTGAGAGGCAGCTCGCCTTTGAAATTCTCATGCCCCCAACTTTTATAATGCAATTCTCCAGGCAAGCTATATTTTCATATATTATTAGTTTTTTAACATATCATTTCCAACATTCATATAACATATCTTCTTATCTTATACTTCCGTCAACACCTCTGATGACTTTCCGTTCTTTATCACTTATTCTGCATTTCTTAATTTCTCTATTACTCGTAATTATCCTAAACTAATAATTCTCCTCTGAGTCTTACTTGTAATATTTCAAATAGTCCTCCTTACAAAGCTTCTTGCAATCCTACAAGCGTAATCTGTTCATTACTATTACTTTTCAAATAGTTCATATATTTACTCCAGTCTTCTAAGAATCTCTGGTCCCGCAGGTTTCGAATCCTTCCTGTTAATTTATCTAATTCTGCATAATCCAGCTCCAGGCAAAATAAAAGTACAAAAACACACATATTGGTGTGCAAGAAAATTCATATTGTGGGTTTGGGGGTCAGTCTGGATGATGCCCTGAGTACCTTCAAATTCTTGGGATTTTGTATCTGTGGGGGGTCCTTCCAGCAACTCCTGTAGCCAAGTTGGTTCCAAATTTATTGCTCTGCTCTCCTTTGGACCACATCAAGAGGGGGGCAGGTCTTGTCATCTAGCCAGGCCAGGGTCTCCATGTACACTGTCCAGGCTTGCACCAAGAAGAGGTCATGTTGGTGCTTCAAATGCAGCAAAAACAACACAGGAGGCAGAAGTTGATGTTGGTACCCGCTGCTGGTTTCATTCTGGTACAGGTCCCTGGCCAGGTAACACTGAGCCTGATGGGAGTTGTAGAGAGCCAGTGTGGTGTAGTGGTTAAGAGCGGTGGACTCGTAATCTGGGGAACCGGGTTCGATTCCCCGCTCCTCCACATGCAGCTGCTGGGTGACCTTGGGCTAGTCACAGTTCTCTGAAGTCTCTCAGCCCCACTCACCTCACAGAGTGTTTGTTGTGGGGGAGGAAGGGAAAGGAGAATGTTAGCCGCTTTGAGACTCCTTCGGGTAGTGATAAAGCGGGATATCAAATCCAAACTCCTCCTCCTCTTCTTCTTCAAACACTGGGGGAGTTGAGCCAGCCACTCCAGGGAGTTATGCAGGTCTGATCCAAAACGAATCTCAAAGAGGAAGGGCAGTGGCCTGTCTTTACTGCCCTTCTTCCAAGGAGCTCAGAGCAGTGGGCAAGGTATGTGCTCCCTCTTTTCATCCTCAAAACAAGCCTGAGAGGTAGGCATGGCTGAGTCAGCAATTCTGTTAAGGCCACCAGGTGAGCTGGATGGTGGGTGGGGATTTGAAGTCATGTTTCTCGTCTCTGGTCCAGCACTCTGACCACTGTGAAACACTACCCTAGACCCCTGTCCCCAGCCTCATCTTCCCCAAATAGACAACCGATTTGATTGCCATGAATGGATGCCAAATGGCACAGCAACAGAACCATGGAATGACGGGACCTCTTTGTCATGACTGGACATGGCCAGTCTATGTAACCCAGCGTGCAACAGTTGTGAAAAAGGCAAATTTCATGTTAGGAATCATTAGGAAAGAATTCGGAAACAAAACTGCTGATACAATAAGGCAATATAATACAAATCTGTGGTGTGACCACCTTTAGAATACTGTACGGCGTTCTGGTTGCCTCACCTTGAAATGGATATTGTAGAGATTGGACAAAGTTCAAGAAAGGGCAATCCAGATGATTGAGGGGGTAGAACAGCTCCCTTATGAGGAAAGGGAGCAGCATTTAGCAGTTTCTTGTTTAGAGAAAAGGCAAAATTAAGTCACCAAGATAGAAGATTATAAAATGATACGTAGGATGGAGAGAGGATAAAGGATAAGTTTTTTCTCTCTCTCATAACGCTAAAACTCCTGGACACCCGGCGAAGCTCAATGTTGGAAGGTTCAGGACAGGGAAAAGAAAGTCATTCTGCAGACAGGGCAGAGTTGAACTATGGAACTCATTGCTCCAGGAGCCACCAACTTAGCTGGCTTCAAAAGAGGATTAGACAAATGCATGAAAGCATAGAAGCCAACTCCTAGGGGCCAAGGGGACTTTGCCCCACCCATAAAATGTTTGAGGGGGGCATCCCCCCAAGTTGATGGGCATTGCCATTCAAATGGGGTGCATGCCCTGTGTCACGGGATTGATTATGCAGGGCAGGGCTTACTGTTGGGATACTGCCAGGGAGACAAAGTCCATCATGACTCCACGTCGTCTCCGGACGTCCATTGATCTCCCGTAGACACACAGTATCAGCAATTAGCGACACGAGCTCCAGAAATAGCTTGCCACATTCCAGAGCCGATGCACGCTCTATCAGCAGATAATGCACAGCGAAAGATGCACTCAGGAGAGCATTATTTACAAGTTTATTTCTGCGTTGATCAGAACAAAGGAAAACATGACTGCCTGCTTCAGTGTTCCGGCACCGAGAGAGTGAGAAACGAAAGCAAAGACACAACAGAAACATCCTGTGAAACAAGAAATATGCAGGCTGTGACACAAACATCCTGCTCCCTTTTAAGGTGGAACGGAAATATCCTAACACTTACACCCCCCAAAAAAATATTTTATTCAAGTTGGCACCCCTGCAAGGAAGAGAGGGCTATTGATGGCTACTAGCCATGATGGCTCTGCTCAGCCTCCATGGTTGAAGGCAACAATGCTTCTGAACACCAATTGCTGGAAACTAGGGGAGGGGAGGGGTGTCTTTAGTGTTCAAATCCTGCTTTCTGGTTTTCCCTTTTGGGGCATCTGGTCGGCCACGGGATGCTGGACTAGGTGACCTCTTTGGCCTGATGCAGCAAGCTCTTTTTAGGTTCTCAGGGAAGTTGAAGTAACCCATTAGTACTGTCAGGAGTTCAGCCTACACTCGAGTAGGACCCTGGTAGAGAGACATGTCCGACTGGCATGTTCTCTCCCTCTTAGTCGTTCGTTCACGAGCTTCATAAGCTTTCTTCAGCTCGAACATCACAGCAACCGATGCCAACCGGCACACTTAGGGATCCACAGAGTTTGCGCAACTTGCGTGACAGACCTCAGCAACTCAGCATTTTGGCTAATCTACTTTCTTTACATATAAACACACACGGAGCACTGCAACATGGCTCCCTCTCTCTCTAGCATCAGACAGCAAAGAGAAAGAACAAAGGACAGTAGTCCCACTTCATGGAACACAGTAACACAAACATCCTGTCTCCGTCACTTCCCACTCTGTGGAGTCAAAACATACACCGTCATGTGATAGACAACAATCCCATGACTGCAATCATGGAGCCAGGAATTCTAACAACATCTCCACTTTTGGACTCTTTTCCTTGATCTGATTCTTCATCTGAATATCTCCCTGAGAGTTTTGATCAGAGAGAAAATGACACACACCCTGTTTCAGGCTCCCTCTGGGACCCCGTATCAACATCCATAACAATTCTGTCCCTTTTGGGATTTCTGATCCCCAAAGGATCATCTAGTCCAGGCATGTCCAAAGTCCATTTTGGGGCCTAATCTGGCCCACCGGTCAGTTTAATCCGGCCCCTGTGGTAGTTTATTTCCTGGGGTAAAATCCCCAAAACCTCAACTTCAATCCTCAAAATAAGCTCAACAACTTCAATCCTAAAAAAAGCCCAACAACTTTGGGGTAAAATCATAAAAAGGTCAACAACTTCAACCCTAAACAAGGTCAGCAACTTCAGTTGGGCCTTGTGGCCCTTCACTTCATCAAATCTGGCCCTCTTTGAAAAAAGTTTGGACACCTCTGATCTAGTCCAAAACTGTGCAATGCAGGAATCCGTTTAAAAAATTCCAATGAAGGAGAGTCCATTACCTTTGAAGGTTGTCTGTCCCACTGTTGAAGAGCTCTTACCATCAGAAAGTTCCTTCCCAGTGTTTAGTTTGAATCTCCTTTACGATATACGATATCTTTATTGTCATTGTCCCTTGCGGAACAATGGCACATCCTTTCCTCTCCTTCCTTGAAAGCTTCTATCCAGAGATAACTGTGTTTCACTGGTTCCCTTTGCTCCACCAGGTCTCCATGATGCCCACTCTATCAAAGCCATCCTCACCCATCCTTGCTTGGAGGCTCCTTGGTGTCTCCTGCTGCCAGAATAGACCCTGGAGCACCAAGCCCTAAGTCCAGGACTCTTACTAAGATGACCTATTTTGTCAGAATCTATCCCTAATTAATTCTAATGGAACTAAACTGTTTGTTATTCATTTTGGGAGAGGGTGGAGGCAGGGGACTCAGCCTCTAAATTAATTCCACTTTATTGTTAATGAAACCTACAGGCTAAAGTGCGGTGCAGGAAAACAACTCCTCAGAGAGGGAGAGTGAAGGAGAGACAGGCAGGCCCCGTCTCTCTCTCTCTCTCTGCTCAGGTTATTTCCAGCTCGCCTTAATGTGCTCAAAAGCCACAGTGATGCTGCAGAAAGCCTCAGCCATAGGGAACTTAATTAAACTTTACTTATGAGAGTTAAATATTCATTATTGGGCTTCAATTACTGGCTTTGCTGTTTCTCCCCTTTGCTTATTTTCATTTGCATGATGGCTAATTAGTCTGATTGCTCTTCCTAGCTCAGAACCCTGGCAATTACAGTATTTGTGCAGCTCTGAGACCCTGCCTGGAACCAGGTCCCCACTGGCTGGGGGTCCAGCAAGAGAGTGGGAGGGCAGGGCGCCCCCATGTGGTGGTCGATGAGGCAAGCAGACCCAGGCTGCAAATACCGTATTTTTTGCTCTATAAGACGCACCAGACCATAAGACGCACCTAATTTTTGGAGGAGGAAAACAAGAAAAAAAATATTCTGAATCTCAGAAGCCAGAACAACAAGAGGGATTGCTGCGCAGCGAAAGCAGCGATCCCTCTAGCTGTTCTGGCTTCTGGGATAGCTGCGCAGCCTGCATTCGCTCCATAAGACGCACACACATTTCCCCTTACTTTTTAGGAGGGAAAAAGTGAGTCTTATAGAGCAAAAAATACGGCACCAGTCTTGTGCCCCTCCACCTCTGCCTTCCAGGGCCTCTAGCTAAAGCACCTCACTCTGGGCTGAACTCTCCCACTGGGTTGCTGTGATGCTTCTCTCTGCAGCATGGTGGCTAACAGTTGCAGGGGTTGGACTAGATGGCCCTTGAGGTTCCTTCCTTCTATTTATGAGCTTTCAGGGGTCCATAGGATTGGAACCTTTGCTCAGGTTCATGCTACCCTTTCCATGGAGGCGCAGGTTACAGCAACAGCCAAAGCGACATTTTCCCACCTTCGCCCATCAAGCAGTTGGTCCCTTACCTTTCCCGCCCCGACCTGGCCACAGAGATCCACGCGACGGTCACCTCCAGGCTTGACTACTGTAATTCGCTCTATGCGGGGCTGCCCTTGAAGCTGTCCCAGAAACTCCAGCGGGTGCAGAATGCTGCAGCGAGGCTCCTCACGGGGTCCCTGCCATGGGAGCATATTCACCCAGTGCTTTTCCAGCTGCACTGGCTCCCGGTGGAGTACAGGGTCAGATTTAAGGTGCTGGTTTTGACCTTTAAAGCCCTTCACGGCCTAGGACCCTCGTACCTACGGGACCGCCTCTCCCGTTATGCCCCACAGAGGACCTTAAGGTCCATAAATAGCAACACCTTAGAGGTCCAGGGCCCTAAGGAAGTCAGATTAGCCTCAACCAGAGCCAGGGCCTTTTCAACACTGGCCCCGGCCTGGTGGAGCGCTCTGTCTCATGAGACCAGGGCCCTGCAGGATCTGATTTCTTTCCACAAGGCCTGTAAGACAGAGTTGTTCCGCCTGGCTTTTGGCTTGGAGTCAATTTGATTCCCATCCCCTCTTTCTTTTTTCCTTTCTCCTCCAGTGATGAGGCTGCATTTTAATGTTTAAATGTTGTATTTTAATCTTGTTTTTAAGTTGTATTCATTCAACTTGTTTTTATTATTGGTTGTTAGCCACCCTGAGCCCGGTCTTGGCTGGGGAGTGCGGGGTATAAATAAAAAAATATTATTATTATTACCCATCACGGATCTGGCCAGCTTCATCCTTGATTAGTCGCTGTCCTGTATGTATCTTCTTTAACTGCTGCAAAGCTTGTTTTCCCTATTGCATTTGTTACACTTCCAGGGGTTCAAATGTAAGTATTATACTTTGGAACTCCCTGCCTCTTGATATCAGGCCTTCACTGCTCTTATTTTGTCACCTCGTTAAAAATATTTCTGATTAAACAAGCCTACTCACAGTTGTTAAGAAACTTGGTGTGAGTTTTTAATCTATTTTAGTCCACTGTTATCGTAACTTTTTCGAAAGGCGTGGCCCTGACCGACTCCATAAAAGAGCCGAGTCATGCAGCCATTTTTTCAGGCGCAGTCTCCTCTTCTTGTTGTTTTGCCTCAGAAGTTGTCTTGATTCTTGTTTGCCTTGATACTGTTCTTTTGCTGCCATGCTGCTCTCCTGCAGCCATTTTGTATTCTCTTAATGTAATTTTGCTGTCTGCTGGCTCTCAGCCAGCTGCACATGAGTTCAGTCTCCATATCAGATCAACTCACAGTTTCTTTGCGCAACTACCAAGCAGAGCCCACCTTTCAGGGATCAAATCGTGAACTGAAATGTGAGTACACTTTTTGTTACTTTACTCAGAAAGACTCTTGTGTCTTTATTCTTTTAAGAGGGATCAAAAGGGGACACCAGGAATAATCTTAACTCAGAGATTCAAACAAATCTGCAAACAAGCTTCTAGCTATATTGAGGGGAATTTGCTCTGCTACATCACTCACTAGCATGAGTGAAGGAAAGATAATACTTATTCAATACAGTGGTACCTCGGGTTACAGACGCTTCAGGTTACAGACTCTGCTAACCCGGAAGTAGTACCTCAGGTTAAGAACTTTACCTCAGGATGAGAACAGAAATTGCCCGCCGCCAGCGTGGCAGCAGTGGGAGGCCCCATTAGCTAAAGTGTTACCTCAGGTTAAGAACGGACCTCCAGAACGAATTAAGTTCTTAACCCGAGGTACCACTGTATATCCTTTCCTATAGTCCTTAACATTCCCACAAATTGCATTGAAAAAAATTGTTGATTTATCTAATTTTAATTTTATAATGAAATGGTTTTAGAATGTTGTATTATTTTATTGTTAGCCGCCCTGAGCCCAGCTTCGGCTGGGGAGGGCGGGATATAAATAAAATTTATTATGATTATTGTGATTATTATGATTATTTTGCCGGGAGGTTGTTTTCTTACAATCAAGTAGTTGGAGGGCTAAGGTGTGACCAGGATGAAAAATCAGGATTTTAGAGCTAGAAGGGTGGACTAGAGAACCCATGGAGTCCCGACATTGCAGGAGCCAGACATTGCAGGAGCCAGAATCCAGTGTGAAAAGAGTTCTAGAACTGATTCAGGAATTTGGTCGATTGGCAGGCTTTAAATTAAATAAAACAAAAACAAAGGTCTTGGTAAAGAACTTAACAGAAATTGAGAAAGAAAGGTTTCAGAATGAGACAGGTTTGACAGTAGTGAAAAAAGTGAAATATCTGGGAATTACTATGACTGCTAAAAATGGGAACTTATACAAAGACAACTATGATAAATGTTGGTCGGAGATAAAGAAAGATCTAGAAATATGGTCAAATCTGAAACTCTCATTAATGGGCCGTATTGCCGTGATAAAGATGAATGTATTGCCAAGAATGCTGTTTTTATTTCAGACATTACAGATTATAGACAAAACTGATTGTTTCAAGAAGTGGCAAAAAGACATATCTAGATTCGTCTGGCAGGGCAAAAAGCCAAGGATAAAATTTAAAATATTAACAGATGCAACGGAAAGAGGAGGCTTTGCCCTGCCAGATCTGAACCTTTATTATGAAGCAGCAGCTTTCTGCTGGCTAAAAGAATGGCTACTTCTTGAAAACACAGACATTTTGGATTTAGAAGGATTTAATAACGTTTTTGGTTGGCATGCATATCTATGGTATGACAAAGTTAAAGTGCATAGAATGTTTAAAATTCACATTGTTAGGAATGCATTGTTTAAAGTTTGGATGAGGTATAAAGATTTGCTTGAAAACAAGACTCCAAGGTGGTTGTCCCCAATGGAATCAAAAGCATTAAAAAAACTCAATATGGAGGCCAACTGGCCAAAATATTGGGAGATTCTAGAACAAGATGGAGAAAAATGGAAATTACAGAGTTTCGACAAATTAAAAAATAGAGTTAGTGACTGGCTTCATTATCATCAGATAATGGAGGCTTATAAAATGGACAGGAAAATTGGCTTCCAGGTGGAAAAATCAAAATTGGAAACAGAACTGTTAGAACCCAAAACTAAGATTTTGTCAAGAATGTACAACTTGCTGTTGAAATGGAATACACAGGATGAGGAAGTGAAATCAGTGATGGTTAAGTGGGCCCAAGACCTGGGTCATAGCATAATGTTTGCTGACTGGGAACGGTTATGGACCACTGGTATGAAATTTACGGCATCTAATGCTTTAAGAGAGAATATTATGAAAATGATATACAGGTGGTACATGACACCAGTCAAGCTTGCAAAAATCTATCATTTGCCCGATAATAAATGTTGGAAATGTAAAGAGGTTGAAGGTGCATTCTTTCACCTTTGGTGGACGTGCCCAAGGATAAAGGCATTCTGGGAGATGATTTATAATGAGCCGAAAAAAGTGTTTAAATACACATTCCCGAAGAAACCAGAAGCCTTTCTCCTGGGTATGGTTAGCCAACAGGTGCACAAGAAGGATAGGACATTTTTTATGTATGCTACAGCAGCAGCAAGGATACTCATCGCACAGTATTGGAAGGCACAACAGCTACCCACGCTGGAAGAATGGCAGATGAAAGTTACCGACTACATGGAATTGGCAGAAATGACTGGCAGAATCAGAGACCAGGGAGAAGAGATGGTGAAGGAAGACTGGAGGAAATTTAAAGACTATTTACAGAAACATTATAAGATAATGAACGTTTGATGACAACGGATTGAGGGTGAATGGTTATTAGTTAAAAAGTGAACAGAGAATGATCGAACATTTTATCAGATTTAAGGAAATGCAACTATCTAATAGATTTTAAGATTATTAGAAAATCAAAATATGATAGAGGGAAAGAATCTGCAGATAGAATATTTGATTTGGAATACAGGAAAGGGAGGTCTGGGGAAGTCAGAGAAACAAGATAATGCAAAGAATACAAGGAGACAAAAACTGTTTTTAACATGTTTATTTTCTTTTTTTGTATTTTGCTGTTTTACGTTTGTGTGTTGTAATGTTTTTTTTTCTGTTTCTTTGTTGTGATGTTGTTTGTTTATTGTTGTTTTATGTCTATTGTAAAACCCAATAAAATATTATGCATAACGAGAACCCATGGAGTCCCTTCCGGCTTTACAATTCTGTATGATTCCATACGTTTAACACAGCTTGTAGTGAGTTTCTCTACAAACAGCAGGAGACAGAGGGCCTTGTTAAGGGCTCCTTTCTTCTCGCAACCAGCGGCCCTACAATACTTGGGGTCAGTGTCTGCCTGAGAAGGTCCTAGCCGCTGGACTTCCCTTTGACCTCTACTATTCATAAACTCGAATCTGGCAGTCGCTGTGTCACAAAGGCATCGGAAGAGTGTCACAGAGAGTTTTGAAGTCAAGGGTTGAATGACAGAAGATGCCTAAAACATTTAAGTTTGACCTTCTGTTGGGCCCCCGGGCCAAAGGCTCCTTCCTGCCAGCCGCCCTCTTCCTGCTGGCCTAAATGGCCGTCAAGGCTGCCCTTTGTTTCCTCTCCAACACCCAACATCCTGGTGTCGTTTCAACCACTGTGTCAATTTCACAGGCAGAGGCTTAGATGTTCTGAGCCAAAGCCTTGTGCTGGAGGTGGGGGGTGTCCTTCCGTGGGAGTAAGCTGGCCCACAGAGTCTGCCGGCCAGGAAGGGTTGAAAGGGAAGCCTCTGATTCAACGGCTGATGCAGACGTAAACTGACAGCGATGCCACAGAATCATAGAATCGTACAGTTGGAAGGCACCCTGAGGGTCATTCAACCCTCTGCAATGCAGCCATCACAGCCCAAGAATCCCTGGCAGGTGGCCATCCAACCTCTGCTTCAAAACCTTCAGTGAAGGAGAGCCCACCACATTCTGAGGAAGTCCTCTCTACTGTCAAACAGCTCTTACTGCCACGTTTCGGTTCACAGGCAATCGAAGTCCCAGCTGGGGATGTCAGGACTGGGGGCAAGATGGCGGGGTGGAAGCAGGAACGGGAGGCCAGAAGCCAAGAGACCGAGGGTCAGGAAGCAAGGAGTCATGAAGTCAAGGGTCTGAGGGTTAGGAAGCAAGGAGTCACGAAGTCAAGGGTCTGAGGGTTAGGAAGCAAGGAGTCACGAATTCAAGGGTCTGAGGGTCAGGAAGCAAGAAGTCATGAAGTCAAGGGTCTGAGGGTCAGGAAGCAAGGAGTCATGAAGTCAAGGGTCTGAGGGTCAGGAAGCAAGGAGTCATGAAGTCAAGGGTCTGAGGGTTAGGAAGCAAGGAGTCATGAAGTCAAGGGTCTGAGGGTCAGGAAGCAAGGAGTCATGAAGTCAAGGGTCTGAGGGTCAGGAAGCAAGGAGTCATGAAGTCAAGGGTCTGAGGGTCAGGAAGCAAGGAGTCATGAAGTCAAGGGTCCAAGGAACAAGGAGTCAAGGAACCAAACACAGCAAGGCAGGGAACGTGTTGCTGTGGCAAAGAGCCAAAGGGAAATGCTGACCTTATATCCCTTCCCAGCTCTTGCCACCAGGTGCTGTGAGTTACCGATCGGCCTCACCTGTGTGGCCACGCCTTGCCTCTTCAGAACAAACTTAGGAAGGCACCAGTCCTGCAAAGTCCTGCTGGTCACAGGGCCTGGCTCCTGCACGCACTCCTGACACTTACCATCAGAACGTTCTTCCCAAGGTTTAGTCAGAATCACCTTCCTTGCCATTTGGATCCATTGCTTCTCCCCTCTGGAGCCGCAGAAGACAAGCTTGCTCCATCTTCCATCTGACAGCCCCTCAGATATTTGAAGGTGGCTATCCCATCACCTCTCGGCCTTCTCTTTTCCAGAGTAAATATACCTGACTTCCTCAACCGTTCCTCATAAGGCTTGGTTTCCAGACCCTTGATCCTGTGTTGGTCTCCCTCCTCTGCACGTTTTCCAGTTTCTCAATACCCTTCTTAAACTGGGGTGCCCAGAACTGGACACAGACCAATGCAAAAAACCTTCCCTTGATCTGGACACTCTGCTTCTGTTGATGCAGCCTAGAATTGCAGTAGCTTTTTCTTTTGCTGCTGCTGCTGCGCATTGTTGCTGGCATCTGTCTGTCTCAAGAGACACACAGTTTATTCGTGTTTATTTCTAAATTGGTCCCCTATACTTGGGCATTGCATGTGGCTGCCTCCCTGCTGCAGGGAAGACACTCTTCCAGCAGAGATTCATCAGGCATCCTCATGTTTGATTTTCAGATTGTTTGAAGGCTGGATTTGTGCCAACAGGCCTGTGCAGCTGTTTAAATCTGTCTTGATTAGCCAGCCACTGTAACAATTATTTTGTTTCTAATATTTGACTGTTTTTAATGTGGATGCCTTATTGTGTGCATATTGCTTTGCACCACCCAGATGGTCTATCTATGAGATGGTGGTATGCAAACACTCATATAAATACATAAAGTGGAACTTCTATTATTGTGGTTTCAAATAACCTCAAAGTGCCTCGGGACAGAAAGCCCAACTCCGGCCAAAGTTGCTCATTCAGTTTCCTATCAGTAAAGACAAATGGTCAGCAGCACTGACCTGTCAAGAGGCAACGGTCTGGGGGAAAGGCCTGGGGAGAACTAGGAATTTGAAGCTGCGAGAGGCTGACATGTGCTGAAGAATCTGGCCGTTTGCACCCCTTCCTTTGCAGGAATTAAAGGGAAACATGGAACTGAGAGAGGCTGCTTAGGAAAGGATGCCTCGATTTCGCTTTGCAAGGGAGGCAACAGCAGCCTTGTGGCACAGGGCTTGCAAGCAAGGGGAAAAGAGGAGGGGGGAGAAATGGGGGGGAGGGGAAACTGTCTCCTCATTCCACCCCTCCCACACCCCCTCCTTCTCCCTCAAACGCACAACACACGCACGCACGCACACACAATAGTGCCCATATGCATGGCGGCGATAAGGCAACTTTGCAAGTCCTCCAATTCATCACTCCGCCCCAGATGGAATTTGTAATTTATTTCTGCAGCATATGTTGTGTTTTGAGGATGATGCAACATTAGAGCTGGGAGATTGAGAATGAGATGCAGCCTGAAAGGAACGTGCCCAGAGCCACAATCGAGAGCTGGGACCTTTCCTTCGATCACTCGCCCTGGAGGGAAAACTTGAGCTCAAGGAGAGCAGCAAAGTTATGTGAGAAGTGCAGGAGTGGGAGGTATCCATGTGGTCAAAAGTGCCCAGGGGCCACAGCTCAACCCCAGCAGGAGGGAATGCCTCATTTGGCCATGCAGACAAGGCTGCTTCAGTTTGGAAGAAAATTAAGGGTTTAACCATACCTACCTTTTGCCTTGTCAGGGACCAGGGTGGTGCTGTGGGTAAAAGCCTCAGCTCCTAGGGCTTGCCGATCGAAAGGTCGGCGGTTCGAATCCCCGCGGCAGGGTGCGCTCCCGTTGTTCGGTCCCAGCGCCTGCCAACCTAGCAGTTCGAAAGCACTCCCGGGTGCAAGTAGATAAATAGGGACCGCTTACTAGCGGGAAGGTAAACGGCGTTTCCGTGTGCGGCTCTGGCTTGCCAGAGCAGCGATGTCACGCTGGCCACGTGACCCGGAAGTGTCTTCGGACAGCGCTGGCCCCTGGCCTCTTTGAGTGAGATGGGCGCACAACCCTAGAGTCTGTCAAGACTGGCCCGTACGGGCAGGGGTACCTTTACCTTTACCTTACCTTTTGCCTTAGGGATGCAGGTGGCGCTGTGGGTTAAACCACAGAGCCTAGGACTTGCCGATCAGAAGGTCAGTGGTTCGAATCCCCACGACAGGGTGAGCTCCTGTCGCTCGGTCCCTGCTCCTGCCAACCTAGCAGTTCAAAAGCACATCAAAGTGCAAGTAGATAAATAGGTACCGCTCCGGCGGGAAGGTAAACGGCGTTTCTGTGCACTGCTCTGGTTCGCCAGAAGCGGCTTAGTCATGCTGGCCACAAGACCCAGAAGCTGTACACCGGCTCCCTCGGCCAATAAAGCGAAATGAACACCGCAACCCCAGAGTTGGTCACGACTGGACCTAATGGTCAGGGGTCCCTTTACCTTTTGCCTTGCTCTTTCTAGGGACAGGTCCACACTCTAAAACTCCATGTGTGCGCACAAACCCTCCCCCCCCAGCTTTACCTGTGAAAACCCGCTCTTTGGTGCTCAATCAGAGGAAACATCAGTTCAGATTTCCTGTGGATTGCTGTTTGCTCCAATTCAGCTTTAAAAAGTGAGGCTTCGTGGGAAAGCTCTGAAGCAAAAAAAAAAAAAAAAAAAAGAGTCCATGCTCAAACATGGAGCTTTAAATCATGGACTGTACCTGGGGAAAGCGCAGGAAAGAAATGTGTGACGAAGGCCTCTATATCAAAACAGAGATGCGAGCATATTATTTGTCGATGATGTGAAGGCCACGTTGCAGGCCCAATGGAAACGCTCTTTTGAGATTCATTTGGATAAGGATTCAGCAGGCTCCGGTTAAAGCAAAACAATGATAAAGTTGTTTGGAGGGGTTGGGAAAAGCAACTCTGGAGGTCAGGGTACAGCTGCATTACACCTCTTCTTTTAATAAAATTTAACCAAAATGCATAAGGCCATAAGAATGAGGCCAACAGCCCATCTACTTTTAAGTAACAGTGTGCAATAGAATGTAAAATATATACAGTGGTGCCCCGCAAGACGAATGCCTCGCAAGACGGAAAACCCGCTAGACGAAAGGGTTTTCCGTTTTGGAGGTGCTTCGCAAAACGAATTTGCTATGGGCTTGCTTCGCAAGACGAAAATGTCTTGCGAGTTCCTGTGATTTTTTTTCACTCCCCACCCCCTTTTTCTAAGGCACTAAGCTGCTAATAGCCTTTTAGCAGCTAATCCGCTAATCCCTTAAACCTTTAATAGCCGCTAATAGCCGCTAAACCACTAATAGCGCTAATCCGCTAATCCGCTAATAGGGTTGCTTCGCTAGACGAAGAGACTCACGGAACGGATTCTTTTCGTCTTGCGAGGCACCACTGTATATATTAATAATGTCAATGTTATATAGAAGAGAATATCAAGGACTTTAAAGCAGCGTCTATTGCATTCATATTACAGTGGTACCTCAGGTTACAGATGCCTCAGGTTACAGACGCTTCAGGTTACAGACTCCGCTAGCCCAGAAATATTACCTCGGGTTAAGAACTTTGCTTCAGGATGAGAACAGAAATCGTGCTCCGGCGGTGTGGCGGCAGCAGGAGGCCCCATTAGCTAAAGTGGTGCTTCGGGTTAAGAACAGTTTCAGGTTAAGAACGGCTCTCCAGAACGAATTAAGTTCTTAACCCGAGGTACCACTGTAACTAGTTTAACTTTTTTGCCCTCAACCAGGGCCAGCTCAGGATGTTTGAGGCAAAAACAAAAAAAATACCATGGAATGTGGGAGGGAAAGGAGGCCAAAAGGGAGGAGGGAAGGGAGGAGGAGTAGGTGGTGGCAAGCAGGGAAGAGCTGTCATTGGTGGCGGAGGTGGGGGGAAGAGGAGGGCGTGACCAGTGGACCCAGTGGCGTAGCGTGGGGGGTGCAAGGGGGGCCGGCCGCACTGGGCGCAACATCTGGGGGGGCACACTCGCACTCGCAGCTCTCTGCCCCTACCTGGCTCACTCACTCTCTCTCACTGCAGTGCTGGCTGTGCGAATCCGATCCGAGCCGCCGGGTCGCCGCCCACTGTGGAGGGGAGGGTGCCAGGCGTGCGGTGCGGTGCGGAGAGAGAGCGAGGGACTATCTGGGGGAGGGACAGTGCAGCGGGGGGGGGGGCGCAAATTACTTGCCTTGCCCCGGGTGCTGACAACTCAAGCTACGCCACTGAGTGGATCTTCTCATGGACCTTGGTCTGCCTCACCTGCCAACTGCCCCGAGTCTCCCCCCCCCCGAGAGAGTGTATAAATTTTATGAAAAAATAAATAACTCTACATTGCAAGAAGGAAGTGTGGGAGGATGTGCAGCTAGCATCATAAATGCATGATGGCTAGACAAATAGGGGCAATGGCACCTATGGAGCTTCAGAACCTGCACAGAGGGGACTCTATGATGTCATACCCCCCAAAACCTGGTGGTGGGGAAAGGGCAATGAGTTAATTCCTGCGTTTTCCATCCTGTCACTCACACCCTTTTTCTTGCCTACAATGGGGTAGGATGTCTGTGAGCTCTCCCCCAGAGAGCATACACAATTTTGAACTGGACTATGGACTTGGGTGAGGGACACGGGTGGCGCTGTGGTCTAAACCACTGAGCCTAGGGCTTGCCGATCTGAAGGTCGGCGGTTCGAATCCCCGTGATGGGGTGAGCTCCCGTTGCTCAGTCCCTGCTCCTGCCAACATAGCAGTTCAAAAGCACATCAAAGTGAAAGTAGATAAATCAGTGAATAAACCTTGTATTTTCCCTGTTTGCTCAACAGTCTGAGAGTGACTTCTTTGTTAAGAGGAAAACATAAAAACTGAGGAGATAATCCAAGACTGCCTATCGCATCCTTGCATATTGTAATTGTTCTAGAAGGTCGCGCAACCTTGTCCTAATAGCTTCTAGAGCTAAGCTGCGCATGGGTGGTGATATTAACTCTGCTGAAACAGATATTTACATTCTCACACAAGCGAGGAAAAGAGGAAGGATAATTCATAAATAAAATAGCCTCTCCTCCTCATCTAAAGCCAACCAACAAGAAGAACAATATCTACTTAGCTACAAAGACCACAGATATGAAGACTCTGGAGAAGGAACTGAAATATACTCCTGTAGTGATTTCATCCCCTTTATTGCAGCTAGTAAAACAGTGATTGAATTGCCCCCCCAAACCTCAGGCTTTTATATACATTATTTACACAATGAGTCCCATCTGATTGGCTGGTTCTGCTTCCCTCCTGGAGCCTGATTGGTCGTCTCCTGTAGGCCAATCAGTTGTTGCATTCTACGCTCCAACCAGCCTAATAGGCTGATTAACTTCCTCCTGGAGCCTGATTGGTCTTTTCCTGCAAGCCAATCAGTTGTTTCATTCTAGGATCCTACTTGCCTATTGTTCTAGGATCCAAGCTTAGTACAAAACAGGCAAAGGCAAAGACAAACAGACCCCTGACCGTTAGGTCCAGACGTGACCGACTCTGGGGTTGCGGCGCTCATCTTGCTTTATTGGCCGCGGGAGCTGGCGTACAGCTTCCAAGCCATGTGACCAGCAGGACTAAGCCGCTTCTGGCGAACCAGAGCAGTGCACGGAAACGCCGTTTACCTTCCCGCTGGAGCGGTACCTATTTATCTACTTGCACTGGCGTGCTTTCAAACTGCTAGGTTGGCAAGGAGCTGGGACCGAGCAATGGGAGCTCACCCCGTCACAGGGATTCGAACCGCTGACCTTCCGATCGGCAAGTCCTAGGCTCTGTGGTTTAACCCACAGCGCTACCCGCGTTCCTAGGAGCCCTCCCTATATCACTTGTCTCAGAAGAGTCAGTCAACTTCAAACCAAAGACTCTGGCCACTCTGCTTGTGGGCTTCTGACTGGCCCCAGGGCCCTGGATAGGATGCTAGGCTAGCTTCATCTAAGTGGGGCTCTTCACCTGCTCCTGAAACTCTGCCTTGCTCCCTGCCTGCAATGTCCTGGCTGATTTCAGTTGCTCCCCACACTCAGTTATCAAAGGGGCTATTGGAGGCCAGCTGCCTGCACACCCAGCCTTTGGAAAGAGCTGCTCTGCTTTCTCCGTGCCCAGAGCCTTGGCTCAGGCTGCAACGGCTGCCTTGGAGGTATATCAATAAGAAGCAATCAGGAGTGGCTGTAACGATGCCAATCGATACATAATTGCATCAGGACCACTCTATTACTCGTCTGGGTGACAAGCAAGGAGCCTGTTTAATTTGAACAATTGTTTTATCGTGTCACCAGGACCCGGACCAGGAGGGCAACTTTCACACGGCAAATAAGGCAGGATGGCCCAGCGGGGACAAAGAATGGATGGAGACAGGAATTGAATATGGGCTCCCAGTACGTTTCTGAGCATAATTCAAAGTGTTGGTGCTGACTTTAAAGCCCTAAACGGCCTCTGCCCAGTATATACCTAAAGGAGCATCTCCAACCCCATTCAATGCTCCAGCACGATTACTGGCAGGAGCAAGCAATACCTTGTTGGCGTACAATACCTGCACTGGTTGCTGATATGCTACCAGGACAAGTTCCAGCTGTTACTGTTAGTATATAAAGCCCTTAACAACTTGCGACCTGTTGTTGTTTAGTCGTTCAGTCGTGTCCGACTCTTCGTGACCCCATGGACCAGAGCACGGCAGGCACTTCTGTCTTCCACTGCCACCCGCAGTTTGGTCAGATTCATGTTTGTAGCTTCGAGAACACTGTCTAACCATCTCATCCTCTGTCGTCCTCTTCTCCCTGTGCCCTCCATCTTTCCCAACATCAGGGTCTTTTCCAGTGAGTCTTCTCTTCTCATGAGGTGGCCAAAGTATTGGAGCCTCAGCTTCACGATCTGTCCTTCCAGTGAGCACTCCGGGCTGATTTCCTTAAGAATGGATGCGTTTGATCTTCTTGCAGTCCATGGGACTCTCAAGAGTCTCCTCCAGCACCATAATTCAAAAGCGTCAATTCTTCGGCGATCAGCCTTCTTGATGGTCCAGCTCTCACTTCCATACATCACTACTGGGAAAACCATAGCTTTTACTATACGGACCTTTGTTGGCAAGGTGATGTCTCTATCTTCATGGATCACTGCCTTGCCGTGGCGAAGGGGCTTGAAGAACTCAGAAAAGCTATGAACTATGCCGAGCAGGGCACCCAAGATGAACAGGTCATAGTGGAGAGTTTGGACCAAACGTGATCCACCTGGAGCAGGAACCGGCAAGCCACTCCAGTATCCCTGCCAAGAAAACTCCATGGACAAAGACAACTTGCGACCTAGGAGACAACTTTATCCAATATATTTCCACTCTAATGCTTTTATCGGAGGAATTGGCACTACTGCGAGTGCCACATAATACGCATTCCGCCCTTGTAAGAACTTGACCTTTTACTGCTGCACCTATACAGTGGTGCCTCGCAAGACGAAATTAATTCGTTCCGCGAGTCTCTTCGTCTAGCGGTTTTTTTGTCTTGCGAAGCAACCCTATTAGCGGATTAGCGGATTAGCGCTATTAGCGGTTTAGCGGCTATTAGCGGCTATTAAAGGCTTAAGGGATTAGCGGATTAGCTGCTAAAAGGCTATTAGTGGCTTAGCGGCTTAGAAAAAGGGGGTGGGGAGCGGAAAAAAAATCTCAAGACTCGCAAGACATTTTCGTCTTGCAAAGCAAGCCCATAGAGAAATTCATCTTGCGAAGCGCCTCTGCAAACGGAAAACCCTTTCGTCTAGCAGGTTTTCCGTCTTGCGAGGCGTTCGTCTTGTGGGGCACCACTGTACTTTGGAACTCCCTGCCTATTGATATCAGGCAGGTTCCTTCTCTCTCCTCTTTTGGGCACCTGCTAAAAACGTTTTTGCTTAGACAAGCCTACCCGGATGTATTGAAAGCTGAGACGAGTTTTAATCTGTTTTTAGGATGCTGCTATTTTAACTTTTCAAAAGTCTTAAAAGTACAGTGGTACCTTGGGTTAAGTACTTAATTCATTCTGGAGGTCTGTTCTTACCCTGAAACTGTTCTTAACCTGAAGCACCACTTTAGCTGCCGCCGGAGCACAATTTCTGTTCTCATCCTGAAGCAAAGTTCTTAACCTGAAGCACTATTTCTGGGTTAGCGGAGTCTGTAACCAGAAGCGTATGTAACCTGAAGCATATGTAACCCGAGGTACCACTGTATTGTTATTCATTCTTCTTGATAATGCCGCTGCTGCTGTTTTCTTGTAAAATGCCTTTGAGATTTGTTTCAGCGCACCACGTTTCGGTTTGCAATTTGAAACAAAAAGAAAAGAAAAGGTTTCACCAGTCCCATGCCACAAAGAGACTGAGACTTGATTCCATTTGTGGTGCCTCCTGTGAGATGAAGCTGATGAAGACTATTACGAAACAGTAGTATCATTCCAGAGACACTGTCCTTTTGAGGCTTTTGAGACATCTTCCATTGAAACTTTTGAAAGACTATTGTGAGACTGTCTTTAGATATCTGTTTTGAATACACAGCTTGACGATCCTCACTACCACTCTGTTATATTGTACATATGAACTTTGAATGGCTTACTCCTATAATTTGAATGATATCATTATTTCTACTAACTATTAGCCTACTTGTTGTGTTTGTATTGTTGTGTTTGGTTCTTATTGGCTCCCAGTACGTTTCTGAGCACAATTCAAAGTATTGGAGTTGACCTTTAAAGCCCTAAACGGCCTCAGCCCAGTATACCTGAAGGAGCATCTCCGCCCCCATCGTTCTGCCCGGATGCTGAGGTCCAGCGCCGAGGGCCTTCTGGTGGTTCCCTCATTGCGAGAAGCAAAGCTACAAGAAATCAGGTATAGGGCCTTCTCAGTAGTGGCACCCGCCCTGTGGAACGCCCTCCCACCAGATGTCAAAGAGATAAACAACTACCTGACATTTAGGAGACATCTGAAGGCAGCCCTGTTTAGGGAAGTTTTTAATGTGTGACATTTTGATGTATTTTTAATCTTTGTTGGAAGCTGCCCAGAGTGGCTGGGGAAACCCAGCCGGATGGGCGGGGTACAAATAAATTATTAGTAGTAGTATTGCAACACAGGGGTTTGTTTATGTTTCCTGTGAGATGGAGCAGCTCGTTCCTTGACCGTCTGTTGGTTTGGGCAGAAGATCCTCTGTGTGTGTGTTGTTTGCAAGGGCCACAGCTCAGAGACAGAGCATCTGTCTTGCAAGCACAAGGTTCAATCCCTGCTGGCATTTTCAACTAGGGCTGGGAGAGACTCCGTGTGTAAAATCCCATAGAGCTGCTGTCAGTCCGTGTAGACAATACTGAGCTACAATGGTCTGAGTCAGTGTAACACCCCCCCCCCCACGGACGCCATCTCTGGCCACGAAGGCACAGCTGCTGGCCACCACAGGCTGCGAAGGGCCATAAAAACCTCCAAGTATGAAATTAGCTTGACTCTGTAACTGAGCTACATCAGGCTGGCTGTCAGGAAATCAATAGCGCACCGTAATTATGTCCATAAACATGCTGGAGAAGCAGAATGAGTCAAAGGGAATGGAAGCGGGAGGGAGGGGCTCTCGGCCAAAGATAACTCAGAGAAGCATAGAATTGCAGAGCTGCGAGGGGTCCCCAAGAGACATCTATTTTTTTTTTTTATAATATATTTATTGAAGTTTTCAAATAAAGCATATATTAGATAAGCACAACTTGTCATTGTCCATTTAACATCTCTCAATTGTTACATGGGACTCCCCCACACCTCCCGCATACACTTACATCATTATTAAATTAATTTCAAACAAATTATCATTTAACTCATCTTAATTAATAATCTTAATTTGGTTTGACATATAATTCAACCTTAAATCTAATTTAATGGTAGACAATTATCTGCACTGGCATCCAATTCAACACTCAGCCAAATTACAATATTTTTGTAAATAAATCTTAAATTCCCTCCAATCTTCTTCCATCCTTTCTTCTCCCTGGTCTCGAATTCTGCCGGTCATCTCGGCTAATTGCATATAGTCCATCAGTTGCATCTGCCATTCTTCCACAGTGGGTAGCTCCTGAGTTTTCCAATTCTTGGCAATTAATATTCTTGCTGCTGTTGTTGCGTACATAAAGAATGTTCTGTCCTTTTTTAACACACTCTGGCCGACAATACCCAGGAGAAAGGCCTCTGGTTTCTTAGTAAAGGTGTATTTAAACACCTTTTTTAATTCATTATATATCTTCTCCCAAAAGGCCTTCACTCTAGGGCAGGTCCACCAGAGGTGAAAAAATGTTCCTTCATTTTCCTTACATTTCCAACATTTGCTATCAGACGAATGGTATATTTTAGCCAGTTTAACAGGGGTCATGTACCATCTATACATCATTTTCATCACATTTTCCTTCAACGCATTACATGCAGTGAAGTTCAGCCCAGAGGTCCACAACCTTTCCCAATCTTCAAACATAATATTATACCCAATATCCTGCGCCCATTTTATCATTGTTGATTTTACCATTTCGTCATGTGTGTTCCATTTCAGCAGCAAGTTATACATTCTTGAAAGTACCTTAGTCTTAGGTTCTAACAGTTCAGTTTCTAACTTTGACTTTTCCACTTGGAATCCTAGCTTTTTGTCATTTTTAAACACTTCTTTAATCTGAGCATATTGTAACCAGTCTCGCACTTTGTCTCTCATCTTTTCTAAACTCTGCAATTTCCAGTTGTCACCATCCTTTTCTATTATCTCCCAATATTTTGGCCAGTTGGCCTCCATATTGGCTCTTTTCCAAGCCTTAGCCTCCAGGGGTGACAGCCACCTCGGAGTTTTATTCTCCAGTAAGTCTTTATATTTTGTCCAGACATTAAAAACTGATTTTCTGACAATATGGTTCTTGAAGGCCTTATTTATCTTAGCTTTATCATACCATAGATATGCATGCCATCCAAACGCATTATTAAAACCTTCCAGATCCAAGACATCCGTATCTTCAAGAAGTAACCAATCTTTTAACCAGCAGAAAGCTGCAGCTTCATAATACAACCTTAAATCTGGCAGGGCAAAGCCCCCTCTTTCTTTCGCATCTGTTAATATTTTAAATTTGATTCTGGGCTTTTTGCCCTGCCAGACAAATTTAGAAATATCTTTCTGCCACTTCCGAAAGCACTCTGTCTTGTCTACAATCTGCAGTGTCTGAAACAAAAATAACATTTTTGGCAATACATTCATCTTGATGGCAGCTATTCGGCCTAACAAAGAAAGATTTAGTCTTGACCAACTATCCAAGTCTCTCTTAATCTCTGACCAACATTTTTCATAATTATCTTTAAATAAACTCAGATTTTTTGCTGTTATGTTTACCCCTAGGTATTTAACTTTTTTAACCACATTTAGTTCTGTCTCTTTCTGAAGCTGTTCCAACTCAGTATCTGTCAAGTTTTTCCCCAAAACTTTAGTTTTTTGCTTGTTTAACTTAAATCCTGCCACTCGACCAAAGTTTTGAATCAGTTGTAGTACTCTTTTCAAACTAGACTCCGGCTCCTGTAATGTCAGAACTAGGTCATCTGCAAAAGCTTTAAGTTTATATTGTTTCGCTCCGACCTGAATCCCTTCCACCAACCGGTCCCCCCTAATCATATTCAGGAGCACTTCCAGAACCGAAATAAACAGTAATGGGGAAATCGGGCAGCCTTGTCGTGTACCTTTTTCAATTTTAAACTCTTCTGTAACCACATTGTTAACTATCAGTTTAGCCTTTTGTTCTGAATATATTGCCTCAATCCCGTTCTCAAACCCCCGTCCCACTCCCATTTCTTTTAAATTCCCCTTCATAAATTTCCAAGATATGTTGTCGAAGGCTTTCTCCGCGTCTATAAAAATTAAAACTGCTTTAGTGTTTATGTTTGTTTGTAAAAGTTCCAATATGTCTATAATGTTCCTCGTGTTAGTAAACATATGTCTGCCCGGGAGAAAGCCTGCCTGGTCTTTATGGATTATCTCACTTGAAACTTTCTTAAATCTTCGTGCCAAAACATCTGCAAATATTTTGTAATCCACATTTAAAAGGGAGATGGGACGGTAGTTCTTGAGTTGTGTCTTTTCAGTTTCTGACTTTGGAATCAATGTGATAAATGCTTCTTTCCACGATTCAGGCGCCTTCTTCCCCTCCATTATTTCATTACTGACCTCCAACAAAGGTTGTATCAAATAATCCTTCAATGTCTTATAGTAGTTAGAGGTCAGTCCATCTGGCCCTGGTGATTTGCCCTGTTTCAGACTCTGGATGGCCTGTTCAATCTCTTGTCGTGTTATTTTGCCATTCAAAATTATTCTATTTTCTTCTGACAGCTTTGCTAATCCATTTCTCTCCAAAAATTGTGTAATCTCTATTTCATCTTGTGGCCCTTGAGTGTATAACTTTTTAAAATACCTCTGGAAGCACTTTCTAATCTCTCCCGGGTTCTGAATGTTCCTTCCTTCAACCTCTAAGTTTGTTACTGTATTTAATCTTTGTCTCCTTTTCAACTGCCAGGCTAGCAGTTTCCCACATTTGTTTGCCGATTCAAAAGTTTTTTGTTTCATTATTTTAATCTTCCATTCTATTTCCTGATTTATCAGTTTGGAATATTGTGCCTGATAAAGTTTAATTTCTCTCAGAATCGGTTGGGACTTCGGGTTAGATCTTAACTTCTTCTCCAACTCTTTGATACTTTCCAGAATTTTATCTTTCTTTTCATTTTGCAGTCTTTTCTTTAAAGAATTCTGTTGAATCAAGAACCCTCTCATCACAGCTTTACTTGCATCCCAGATAGTTCTTTTTTCCACCGTAGTGTTCAAATTAATCTCAAAATAGTCCTTTAAAGTTTTTTGGGCCTTCTTTACAATTCTTTGGTCTCTAAACAGGCCATCATTCATCTTCCATCTAAAGGAGCCGGTTGGGATCAATGTCATATCCATTCTCAAGGCGTTATGGTCGGAGCATGTTTTAGGGCAGATTTTCACCTTCCTCACCTTAGGTGCCAGACTTCTAGTTATCCATATTTGGTCGATTCGTGTCCAAGTCAGTTGAGCTTCAGAAAAGAATGTTCCTTCTCTTCCCAAGGGGTTTCTAACTCTCCAGATGTCAACCCAGTCCATATTGTCAGTCATTTCAAAAAAGGTCTTAGGTAGTCTTCCCTCTTTAGTAATGTTCTGGTTCTGTGACTTATCCATATTTGTTGATGCGACCCCGTTCATGTCCCCCATCATGATGACGTTGTTGTAATCCAGATAATCCAGCATGGTCTCGTGCAACTTCTTATAAAAATCCGATTTACCTTCATTTGGAGCATAAATTCCTAATATCAAAATTTTTTCTCCTTGATACTGTACTTCTATTGCGAGGATTCTTCCACTTTCATCTTTAAAAAGAAATTTTGGTGAAAGGCTCTCTTTTGCATAGATCACTACACCTCTCTTTTTAACTGTATCCGATGATATAAATTCTTGACCAAGCCTTTTATTTATTAACACCTTTCTATGGAGCCTAATCACATGTGTTTCTTGTAAGCATATAATGTCCAATTGTTCCTTTTTTAAAATATGAAAAATTTTAGACCTTTTTTCAGGACTGTTACAGCCATTTATGTTCCAGCTCAAAAGCTGCAGAGACATCCTGGATAGGTCTGGTTATTCTTTCTGGGGTGGTACCTTGTTCTCCGGTCCTTGAGGATCCGAGGGGGCGGGCTCCCCTGGAAGTTCTGGCGCTGGCAATCCAAGTCCTTTGTGGAGGTCTTCTCCGTGTGCTCCCAAAAACTTGTCTCTATCTTCCACTGTTTTGATTTTGATCTTTCTCCCTCTGTAGGTAAAGGATAATCCTTGTGGAAACTCCCACCTGAAGATAATTGCGTTGCTTCTCAACAGTCTTGCCAATTCCGTGTAGTTAGATCTAAGGTCCAGCAACTGCTTAGGAATGTCCTTGTAGATTTCAATTTTCTTGCCCAAAATGCCTAGTGACTTTTCGTAGTGCAGGCCCAAAATCTTGTCCCTTTCCTCCTTTGATCTCAGTGTTATCAAACAATCTCTGGGCTTCTCTGTCCTTCTGACTCTGCCAAGCCTGAAAGCAGATACGATTTTAAAGTCTTTTTCCTCTAACTTCCAAAACTTGGCAAATTCCTTAGTTAGAAATTCAATAAAATTATCTTCTTCCACCTCTGGTATTGACCGTATCCTCAAGTTGGTCTCCCTGTTTCGCAGTTCTGTCATCGAAAAGTAAGTCTGATGTTCTCCAACTTGTTTGCTGAGTGGTCTTACTTCTTTCTCAAGTTCTTCCAGTCTTTGACTAGTATCTTCAGCCAGTTTACGATTTTCACCTACAGCCTCCTTTAATTCTCCAATAGACTGGGCATTCTGTGCAACTTGTCCAGTCAGCTTATTCAAGCTTTCTGTGTTCTGTTCAATTTTAGCTGTATGCAAATCAGCCTTCTTGTCCAGAGCCTCCAGTTTCTCCAAAATTTTCTCCAAGACAGAGCTACTTGTCCCTGAAGCCATATCTCCCAGGTGCAGCTCCTCTGTCTCACCCTCCCCTACCTGTATTAGGGAGGCCGCCTCTATGTCTGGAGGCAAAGTGGAAGGCAAGGCCGGCACAGAAGATCTACGCTGTGAGGCTGCAGATAAAGTTAGAGTTGTTTGTTTGGTCCTTCCTCTTCTCCTTGCGCCACTCATTCCAAAGTTATCTGTAATCCAAGGTCAATCCAAGTTGTTCCCATGAGAAAGCAGAGTCCCAGATACAATAGTCAAACAGAGGCCGGGAAAGGGAAAGTAAAACAAAGTCACTGCTGTAAATCCAAAATCCTCTAGAGGGAGCTTAATACGTCTTCAGGGAAAAGATCAAATCCAATACGTCTTCAGGGAAAAGATCAAATCCAAGTTAAACTTATAAGTTTAAATCCATGTCCATCGCCTCCACAATGTATTATTTTTAGCAGAGTAAAACTTAAAGCAAAACAGTGTTTCTTACAGTGCCTTGACTGCAACAGTTTCAAAGTATCCAGTTCCAACTCAGAATGTTTCAAAACCTGAATTCAATGTATCCAAAGTTGCAAACTGGTGTTCATCCAGGCAGCTCCAGCACCAGAGATTCTTATTTATTTTGTAATCCACTGGTGCCACAGAAGAAGGATATCAATGCACCCCCAATATGACCAGCAAAAGTCAATAGCTCAAAGTCTTTCACTCAGAAAACTGCTTTAACAGGGTGCCAGCATTTAGTTAGCGCATAACTTTTTGTCTCCACTCCTCCTGCTCTTTGCTTAAAGTTCAGTATAGCGGGAGATGGGCTTCCTGCTTATCCTCACTCCGTTTTCAGCCAGATTTCAACTTTTTTTAAAAAAGTTTTAAAAGTTTCAGAGAGTTCTCAAAAAGTTTCAGAAAGTTGACAAAAGTTTCAGAAAGTTTTCAATATCCAAATTTACTCACGGGTTGTAGTTTCCAAAGTTCAGAAAAGTTGCAGGAAGAAAGGACAGCGCTGACCGGCCACAGCAACGCGGCTTCACTTCGCTGTTTGCGCAACGACCCACAGCGCCGCTACCCCCTCCGCGATCCGGAGCCCCTTACGGGGTCCCTTCAGCGTTTTGGGGGCTGCTTCTGGCGCCCGCCGGGTCCCGAGACCACAGGCTTCTGCCACCTGTGGTTTTCCTGAATGGGTCTCCGCTTCGCCGTAGCGGACGACCCGTTTACAGCGGAGCTCCCTTCTCCTTACTCGGAGAAGGCAGCCATTACCGGTCGCGCCGCCTCCGGAAGTGCCCCCAAGAGACATCTAGTCTAACCTCCTGCAATGCACCAGCCGCTCACATGCCACTGAGCCGGGTCCAGTCTCCTTCATTATTTGGGTCCAGGATACACCTGAAACCTTATATTCCTATCCAGGTTGTCAAGGGACTCAGTATTTGTGGTTCCCCGTCGCTCAGGCACACAGCTCCTAATTTCCAGCATCCCTGTATTCAAATTCTGTGGATCTCCCTCCCGTCTGAGATGAGGAAGGCCCCCTTCTTGTGGAACATCTGTCCGCTTTTGAATTTATTTTCTTTTCCAGCAGGCATTTTCAGTATGTTTTCCTGATTCTGTGGTTAATTGCAACTGATTGCCTCTCTATTGTAGCCCTTTGCAAAGCTCATTGTACACCACTTAGAAATCGCAGTGCTAAACACAGTGTGTGTGTGTGTGTGTGTGTGTGTGTGTGTGTAGTTAAGAGACACAGTCGCATGTGTGTTTGAGCATCATTTGGAGGGATTCCATGAAGGAGTTGAAATGAGTGGAGCAAGAGTGTGTTGTGGGTTGTGAAGCCTGATGTGCAAAGGAAACTCTTTCGAAAACAGAGGGGTGGCGAAATATACTCAAGTCAAGTGTGAATTTCATGCTCTTTATTCAGCCCATAGTAGCAATGAATGAAACTTTCCCCAAAACGTCTAGCTATATACAGTGGTACCTCGGGTTACATACGCTTCAGGTTACAGACTCCATTAACCCAGAAATATTACCTCAGGTTAAGAACTTTGCTTCAGGATGAGAACTGAAAACGTGCAGTGGCGGCATGGCAGCAGCAGGAGGCCCCATTAGCTAAAGTGATGCTTCAGGTTAAGAACAGTTTCAGGTTAAGAACGGACCTCCGGAACGAATTAAGTACTTAACCTGAGGTACCACTGTTCTTAACTTGAAGCACCATTTTAGCTAATGGGGCCTCCCGCTGCTGCCGTGCTGCCGGAGCACGATTTCTGTTCTCATCCTGAAGCAAGGTTCTTAACCTGAAGCACTATTTCTGGGTTAGCGGAGTCTGTAACCTGAAGCGTATGTAACCTGAAGTGTATGTAACCTGAGGTACCACTGTATACATTATTTACACAATGGGCCCGCGTGATTGGCTAATTCCGGGCTGCTCCTGTTTGCCAATCAGGTTGCTGATTCACTTCATCCAGGAGCCTGATTGGCTGCTCCTGCAGACCAATCAGGTTGCAGATTCACTTCATCCAGGGGCCTGATTGGCTGCTCCTGTGGAGGAAATGACTGGCAGAATCCGAGACCAGGGAGAAGAGCCAGTGGAAGAAGATTGGAAAAAAATTAAAGTATATTTACAGAAATACTGCAAAATTAATGAATGTTAGAAGAATGCTGGAATGAAGTTATATGGTTTTAGCAGAAATGTTATAAAGAATTAAGCAGAAACTGATTGTTAATGGGCCAAAGTGGAAAATTTAAAGTTAGATTGTGTTAAGATAAATTATAGAACAAAAAATTGAGAAAGAGGGAAAGGATTTGCTGAAATAGCTAATTGAACTAGAATACAAAAAAGGGAGATGTGAGGAAGTCGAGGAAACAAGTAAATGAAAGGTAAAGATATGGAAATATTGGATGTGTTTTTAAATGTTTTTGTTTTTCCTGTTGTTTTGATGTATTGTTTTTTTGTTTTTCTTTTTATTTTTGATGTATTGTTTGTTAAACTTTTTATTGTCCCCCCCCCCTTTTTTTTCTGTAACTGTTAAACTTCTAATAAATATTTTTAAAAAAAGGGAAAAAAAAGATTGGCTGCTCCTGCAGGCCAATCAGGTCGCGGATTCACTTCCACCTGCAGCTGGATTGGGTGGCTCCTGTGGATCAATCAGACTGCTGCATTCTGGATCCTCTTGTTCTAGGATTCAGCTCAGTACATAACAGGTGGTGAGCTTGTTGGGACCGTATTGCTGGACTCCTGGAGCTGATGGGACTTCTCTACATCACAGAGGCATCTCCTCTGCCACGAACCACAGGCAAATCTCTGAACTGGTCAGCAGCCTGATTCCATCCCACCTACTGTGTCCCCAGAAGAAAAACCTTAATTTCACACACACGCTCATGGGGTCAGAACTGGCAGTGAAAGAGCAGGAAAGAAGCCTTGGGGTCATAGGGGATAGCTCAATGGAGATGTCGACCCCGTTGAGGTGGTGATGGGGCATGAAAAAGGCAAATTCCATGCTAGGGATCATTAGGAAAGGCATTGAAAATGGCCGATAACATCATGCCGCTGTACAAATCTATGGCTCATTTGAAATACTATGTACAGCATCTTTGGTTTGAAAAGGCATTTCTCTGGAATTTCCTGCGAAGATCTATGTTATGTACTGAGTTGAATAGGATCCAAATTGCAGCAGTCTGATTGGTCCTAGAACAATAGGATTCAGAATGCAGTAGTCTGATTGGTCCTAGAACAATAGGATCCAGAATGCCGCAGTCTGATTGGTCCGCAGGAGCCACCCAATCCAACTCCAGTTGGAAGGGAATCCGCAACCTGATTGGCCTACAGGAGAATCCCGGAATTAGCCAATCACCTGGGGCCCATTGTGTAAATAATGTATATAAAGCAGACATTTTGGGGGAACTTCCATTCCTCCTCACTACTATAAGCAGAATAAAGAGCACGAAATCCACGCTCAACTCCTATAGTCCTCTGGACTATAGGAATATAGAATCTCTCTCTCTCTCTCTCTTCTGGAGGGAGGGAGGAGACCTTGTCTGTGAGGTTTAGGACCCCCTTCTCTGAAAAACTGAACTTCCTAGAGACTTATGTCCAGTGGTAGCCTTTTTTTTGGGGGGGGGGAATCAGGCCCTGGCACAAAACGGGACACCCCCACCCCGATCCATCACAGTACCAGCTATGGAAGCAGCCCCAGGCCTGGCTCCTGCCCCGTCACGTTAAGCAGAGACAATTCTATTCCCCCCAGAAACTGCCTGGTTGTCATTACCCATTAGCAGCGCTTAGAAGATGCCTCAAAATATTGGAGCTGACGCTCGCTGGCATTAATATCGCCATTAATATTAATATCTCCTGGAACACTGGAGTCTTGTTAATAGCATTTCTTGCCGCCTTTGCAATCTGTTTCCCAGCTGCACATTCGGAGACCTCAGACCAGAAGCTGTTTTCTAAGGATATTTTTAAATTAACAGTTTATTGATCACCCAGTAAAATGGAGCCTGGCTGGGCCACTGGTTCCCTGCTTATCCAACAGTGGAGGTTAGAGGAAGTGCGCTGCGAGGAAGGAGGTTTGGCGATGCAGCGATGGAGTGGAGGCCTGGCTGAGCTGGCAGACAGCTATGTTTGGTAAAATGCCCTTCTCGAAAACATATCTCATAAACTAAAAGTATCTAAAGGGTAGAGCTCAGGCATGATTTTATTTCTTATACAAATATGCCTGTGAGGCCCGTGGTTGCTCAGCGCCACCAAGTAAATGCAAATATCCGGCTCATTTAAAACCATAAGGTAAAAGTAAAGGGACCCCTGAGCATTAGGTCCAGTCGTGGCCGACTCTGGGGTTGTGGTGCTCATCTCGCTTTACTGGCCGAGGGAGCCGGCATACAGCTTCCGGGTCATGTGGCCAGCATGACTAAGCCGCTTCTGGCGAACCAGAGCAGCGCACGGAAACGCCGTTTACCTTCCCGCCGGAGTAGGACCTATTTATCTACTTGCACTTTGACATGCTTTCGAACTTCTAGGTGGGCAGGAGCAGGGACCGAGCAACGGGAGCTCACCCCATCACAGGGATTCGAACTGTCGACCTTCTGATCAGCAAGTCCTAGGCTCTGTGGTTTAACCCACAGCGCCACCCACGTTAAAACCATAAGGTAAAGCTAAAAGGACCCCTGACTATGAGGTCCAGTCATGGACGACTCTTTAAAACCATATAGAACTTTTTTTGTCAATATCTATGGAACTCACAGGTGGAGAATACTTTTATTTTTTTATAAATCTTTATTATCTGTGAAGGGGATGGGTGGTGTTTTTTTGCTCCCAAACTGCACTAGAACTTTGTACTTCGGTCCTTCCTGGCTGTGATACTTTACGGTCTACATTTTTTCTTCATTTCTTTTCATAATAATAATAATTTATTATTTCTACCCCGCCCATCTGGCTGGGTTTCCCCAGCCACTCTGGGCAGCTTCCAGCAAAAGATTAAAAATACATTAAAACATCAGTCATTAAAAACTTCCCTAAACAGGGCTGCCTTCAGATGTCTTCTAAATGTCATATAGTTGTTTATTTCTTTGATATCCTATAGGAGGGCGTTCCACAGGGCGGGAGCCACTACCGAGAAGGCTCTCTGTTATGCTTTGATAGGAGCCAGCCAGCCGTAAATTATACCATGCACATCAGAGTTAACTGCAAGAACAGGGTCTGCACAGATTTAGCAGTGTGTCAGACCTAATGAGCACAGGAACTCTCCACCCCCATCCCATAGGTCTTTGCCTCCATGGGTCAGTTGCCAAGAATAGAGCCTCCTCGCAGCCATCTATGTCTCCTCCTCTCCAGGGTTTTCCCCAAGCAATCGGAGACGGCGCCTGTGTGCAGCCAACCTCTCCTCCACCTTTTTCATGCCTCTCTTGGTACTGAGAGACCATCAGAGAGGGCAGCTTGTCCCAGAAGGAGGGGAAGACACCAGCCTGACTCATCTCTGCTTCTTGGCCTCTGTGATGGCCTGGGATTCGGACTCGGATGCTGAACCTGAGGGATCCCAGCCTGCACAGGATGCCCTGCCTCCAGAACCAGGTGAGCCGGGGCTGGGGCATGAGCCTGAAGGGTCCTCACCTGTGCTGGATCCTCAGGTGCAGGCACCAGCTGAGTCTGTCCTGGCTCCTGAAGTGATGGAGGACCCATTGCCTGCAGGTGCTCCACTCTCAGCCCCGTCAGAGGAAGCTGAGGTTGCCTCTGGGTCCGGTAACCCTCCAGCCTCTCCTGAGCTGCAGAGGCTCAGGGCAGAGAGGCAGAAGGAACTAAGTTCCCACAGGAGGAGTGCTCGTGAAATATACTCAGAGTCGCAAAGTGATTTCATGCTCTTTATTCAGCTCATAGTGGTGAGGAGGAATGAATGAATGTCCCCTCAAAGTATCTGCTTTATATACATTATTTACACAATGGGCTGCACCTGATTGGCTAATTCTGGAATTCTACTGTAAGCCAATCAGGTTGTGGATTCACTTATATCTGGAGCATGATTGGGTGGTTCCTGCCAACCAATCAGACTGCTGCATTGTTCTAGGACCAATCAGACTGATGCATTCTGAATCCTATTGTTCTAGGACCAATCAGACTGCTGCGATTTGGATCCTATTGTTCTAGGACCAATCAGACTGCTGCAGTTTCAATCCTATTCAACTCAGTACATAACACCCCTCCCCTCTAAGTTCCAGTCCTGCCCGGGAGGTCACATTCATAGTCCTCGAGGTACGCCGGCGGCCTACGTGTGCGTTGCGGCCTGTGGTGTTCTCTGGTCCGGGGTTCCGGTTCTGGCTCGTGTTCCAAGGATGCTGGCTGTGATGGGCCTGTTTGGTCTGGCGCAACCGGCTCGCTCAGTCGTGGTTCTGGTTCCAGTGTCCTTTCGGCCTCGCGGGTCCTCTCTGTATTTACTGATTCTGCCTCTCCTGCTGGCCCCTCCTGCTCTATGGGCCTCACTGCCGCTCTGTTCCCTTGGGACTCCTCTGACCTTTCCTCCTCCTGGTTTTCTCCCGGGAATCGTCGCCGTATCTGGTCACAGTGGCGGCGCCAGCATTGCCCCCCATCCGTTAGCACCTCGTATGACACGGGGCCAGTGACCCTGGTGACTGTGGCGGGTACCCATGCTGGGCCTGCCCCAAAATTCTTTGCGTACACTGGGTCCTGGGCCTCGAAGGTCCGGGGGTTCCTGCCTTCCCCCACCACTACCTCATCCTGAGCTCTATCGGGGTGAAGGCGGTCCAATCTGATTGCAAGGCGCCGACCCATTAGTAGTTCAGCGGGGCTCCGGCCAGTCGTTGAGCTGGGGGTGCTGTGCTGTGCTAGGAGGAATGTGGCAAGGCGGTACTCCCAATCCCCTTGCGTCATGCGGCGAAGGGTGTCCTTGGTGGTCCTCACCATGCGTTCTGCTTGGCCATTGGTGGCAGGGTGGAATGGCGCCGAACGGATGTGGCGGATGGCGTTCTGCGCTGTGAAGGTTTGGAATTCTCCTGACGTGAATGCAGTCCCGTTGTCTGAGACGAGAGTGTCAGGGAGCCCGTGGGTTGCAAACAGCCTGCGTAGTACCCGGATGGCTGCGGATGTAGAAGTGGACGGTACCAGTGCGACTTCCAGCCATTTGGTGTAGGAGTCCACCACTATGAAGAATGTTTTCCCCTGAAAGGGGCCAGCGAAGTCCACATGCAGGCGTGACCATGGTGCTCGGGCGGACTCCCAGGACTGGACTGGGGCCCTTGGGGGATCTGGGCGGGATTCTTGGCAGGCCTGGCAGTGTTTGACCCAGGCCTCTATCTCTCCGTCGATCCCCGGCCACCACACATAACTCCTGGCCAGGGCCTTCATTCTTACTACCCCTGGGTGTGTCTCGTGTAGGGCTGTGAGGACCCTTTTGCGGAGGGGCTGGGGAACAACGACCCTGCTTCCCCATAACAGGCACCCCTTGTGGGCCGACAGTTCATGTTTGCGGGTTGTGTAGCCGGCGAATTCTGGCCCAGGGCTGTTGCTGGGCCATCCCCTCCACACCCAGTCCAGGACCCGGGAGATGACCCTGTCTTTCTTGGAATGGTGTGCAACTTCTTGTGCCTGAATGGGGCGGTCGGGAAGCAGCTCCAGGCTCATAACCTCTTGTGCAGGTGCTGGGTCAGGGCCTGTTTCCGGTAGTGGTAGCCTGCTGAGGGCGTCCGCATGGCCCATCGCCTTCCCAGGTCGGTGAATCAGTGCATACTGGTAGCTGGCAAGGAAAATTGACCACCTGAGGACACGAGGAGACAGCACTTGGGGGGTCTGCTTTTCGGGGGCAAACAAGCCAAGCAACGGCTTGTGGTCAGTCACCACAGTGAAGGGCCGCCCGTACAAGAAATCATGGAATTTTTTTACTCCCTTCACAATTGCCAGCCCCTCCTTGTCTATTTGTGAGTAGTTCCGTTCGGTTGCGCTGAGTGTCTGGGAAAAGTATGCTACTGGTACCTCTCTTCCATCCGGGAGTTGGTGTCCCAGGACAGCGCCAATGCCATAGGGTGAGGCGTCGCATGCTAGCACCACCGGCAGCCTCTCGTCGAAGTGTGCCAAGACCGAGTTTGAGACAAGCAAGTCCTTGACTGCCTGGAATGCAGCCTCCTGGCGCTGGCCCCACACCCAAGGGGCCCGCTTGTCCAGAAGTCTGTGTAGGGGCTCTGCTACCGCCGCTTTGTGGGGAAGGAAGGAATGGTAAAAGTTCAATAGTCCCAAGAAGGCCTGAAGTTCAGTCTTGTTCTTGGGCGCTGGGGCATCACAAATGGCCCGTACCTTGTCCCCAGTCGGGTGGACCCCTTCTGCGTCCACCATAAATCCCAGAAAGTCCACCTGAGGCACTCCTAGTAGACATTTTTCCCGCTTCACCTTGAGACCCGCCGTCTGGAAACGGTGCAGAACGGTGCGGAGGCGGTCCTCAAACTCCTCTGGTGTGGGCCCGGCAATCAACACATCATCGAAGAAGGGGGTGACGCCAGGAATTCCTTTAAGGAGAGAGTCCATTAGGTTCTGGAATATGCCTGGTGCCACGCTGACGCCGAATTGCAGCCGCTTTACCCTGAACGCTCCTCTGTGCGTCACAATCGTCTGTGCCTCTGCTGTGGCCTCATCTACTGGTAGCTGTTGATATGCTTGGGCCAAGTCCAGCTTGCCAAAAATTTTCGACCCAGCCAGGGTGGCAAGGACGTGGCTGACCACTGGCACTGGGTATGCATGGGCCGTGAGGGCCTTGTTTATGGTACATTTGTAGTCTGCGCAGATGCGGACTGAACCATTAGGCTTGACGGGTGTGACGATTGGGGTTTCCCAGGGGGCATTAGGCACCGGCTCCAGCACTCCTTGCTCCACGAGCCGGTCCAATTCCTCGTCTATACGGGGTTTCAGGGCGAACGGGACCCGGCGGGCCTTGAGCCTGACTGGTCGTACTGCGGGGTCAAGCTGTAGAGCAATGGGGGGGCCCGTATACTGTCCCAATT
Source organism: Podarcis tiliguerta (assembly GCF_965153285.1). NCBI lineage: Eukaryota > Metazoa > Chordata > Lepidosauria > Squamata > Lacertidae > Podarcis > Podarcis tiliguerta. Next base: position 6,110,386 of record NC_139541.1, read on the forward strand.
TCCCATCAAAAACCCCCGGAAATTCCTTGCATATGGCGTCCACGTCCACTTGTAAGCTAGTGTTGTTCACCCCGGTGACGGCTAGCCCCAGTGGTCCAAACCATGCCAATCCCAGTAAGCTAATGTAGGGGCCCTTGACCACAAGCAAGTCCAGTTGCCGCGTCCGCCCTCGGTATTGCACCCTGAAGGTCCCCACCCCCATTGTGGGGACCTTACGTTTCTGGAAGTCCCGGAGGGTGAATGGGGCCGGCCTGAGTTTGGGACCCCCAGTAGGACACAGTTTCCTTAAGGTCCTTGCCGAGATTATGGATAGATTTGAACCGGTGTCAAGCTCCATGCGGCATGGGGCCCCCTCTATCTGTACCTCTACATAAATTTTCTCTACGCTGGGGTGGGGCAACTGGTATACCTGGAAGTCCGTGAGCTCCGTTGAGTTGCCTTGGTGCGTTGGGCCCCGGGACCTGGGGCTCTTGGATTGGTCATCTGATGCCTGGCGTCGGGTGGGCCGAGCCCGACACACCCGGGCGATGTGTCCCGATTTTCTGCACTGCCTGCACTCTGCGTTGCGGAAACGGCAGGTCCTCCTCTCGTGACTTTCTCCACAGCTTGCGCAGTTTCCTCCTTCTCGTCGAGGCAGCTGTGGTATGTGGGCTGCTTGAGTGCGCTGCTGTACTCGGTGCACCTCCTCCCTATTGGATCCTGAGTCGTCGGTGAGGTCTTCGTGGTGGACCCTCGGTTGGGACGGCTGGCTCGGCCGTGCCTCTTGCGTTGACTTCTCAGCAGCTTCCGTTGCCAGGGCCTCCTCCAGAGCGACCTGGAACGTTAGGTTCTTCTTAGCGTAGAGGCGTCGTTGCAGCTTCTCATCCCTCAGGCCACCGACGAGGCGGTCACGAAGCATGTTCTCCAGCTCTGAGAAGTTGCAGAACCGGGCGGCTTGGCGGAGAGAGGTCACAAACCCAGTTATGGTTTCCCCAGGGGCTTGCCGCTTTGCGTAGAAGGCATTTCGACGAGCCACCACTGAGGGCTGTGGCGAAAAGTGCCCCTTCAGCTGTTCCATTATTGTTTTGTATGGAACTGTAGCGACGTCTTCAGGCGCAAGGAGAGCCCGGGCGATTTCAAACGTCTCCTCTCCGCAGACGCTGAAGAATATTGCCCTCTTCTTGGCGTCTTCTTCATCGGTGACCCCTTTGGCTTCTAGGAGGAAGGTGAAACGAGAGGCGTACGCTTCCCAGTCTCCAGATGCTGGGTTGAACGGCGAGAAGCTGCTGTTGGTTGCCATTCTGAGTTCCTTGTGTCCCGGAGCTGAAGCCTAGATACACGGTGCGAGGCAGCGGTGCGGCAGGTGGCGGTGCTGCGGTGCGGTGTGTGGCAGTCAGCTCAGCGGGATCCCATCCTCGTCGCCAGTGAAATATACTCAGAGTCGCAAAGTGATTTCATGCTCTTTATTCAGCTCATAGTGGTGAGGAGGAATGAATGAATGTCCCCTCAAAGTATCTGCTTTATATACATTATTTACACAATGGGCTGCACCTGATTGGCTAATTCTGGAATTCTACTGTAAGCCAATCAGGTTGTGGATTCACTTATATCTGGAGCATGATTGGGTGGTTCCTGCCAACCAATCAGACTGCTGCATTGTTCTAGGACCAATCAGACTGATGCATTCTGAATCCTATTGTTCTAGGACCAATCAGACTGCTGCGATTTGGATCCTATTGTTCTAGGACCAATCAGACTGCTGCAGTTTCAATCCTATTCAACTCAGTACATAACAGCTCGTCTCCAGGCCAGGAGATGCGAGTCACCAGAGGATCGGGGCTGCCCTATGCCTCGGGGCAGATAAAAGCCGGCCAGCCCCAGTCCCAAGTTGCGGGAGCAACGTTGTTGGTTGCTAGTTCCTGCCTGAACCCTGTCCTGCTTTCCTGCCTGAGCTCCTGACCCGCCCTGGCTCCCTGCTTGCAAGCCTGTTCCTGACTTCACCCGGCTCCCTGCCCTGCCCCCAGCTTCAGCTACAATGGACTGCTTCCACGTTGCACCTTCGACCATGGACCGGACTTGGACCTCGCCTCTTGGGTAATTCACAGGACCAGCACAGCCTCACTCCTCCCACCTTCCTGATTCAGCTTCTACCTCTGATTCTGAATTTCTCTCTGCACAGACTCTCCGAGCTCACTAGCCCCCGTTTCCGCTTCAGCTTCTGACACCTCCTCCTCCCAATCTTCTCCCTCTGAACACTCACCATCATCCCACCAGCACTCCCTAGCCTCTGAGCCTTCTTCTCTTGGGTGCTCCCCAGTGGTTCCTCCCACCATTCCTCAGCATCTAACCAGTCTATGACATTCCAGCTGGGACCTCTCCGCCACCCCTGCCCCGGGCCACCCATTTGCACTTCCCTCCATAGGAGAGTCTTCTCTAAATTTGCAAAGCTTTGCCCAGTCACACTGAGATGCTCCTGCACACAAATAATCCTGCTTCATCTCTTAGGCTCCCAGCACCCCCGCAATCTCACTGCCGCTTTTCCTGGACACATCAAAGAGTTCCTCACTGTTATTATTATTTACATAATTACCGCCACTATTGTGCCTTCCACCTTCAAAGCACTTTATGATGAAGTGCTAATCCTCTGCTTAATTAATTTGCTGGCATTCATTGTAAGGGGAGGGGGCTGGCATGTGGATCTCTGGTGGTCAAAAGAGCAGCCAATCCTTGTCCCGTGCACTTGACCAGCTGCATCTTGTATTGGGAGGTGTTTTGGGAGACAACGCAACAGAGAGGAGCCCTTAACTGTCGCACAATTCCTACCCTAGAGGCAGTGGCATAGCGTGGGGGTGCAGGGGGGGCGGCCGCACCGGGCGCAACATCGGGGGGGGGGGGGCGCTCGCACTCGCAGCTCTCTGCCCCTACCTGGCTCACTCACTCTCTCTCACTGCAGTGCTGGCTGTGCGAATCCGATCCACCGGGTCGCCGCCCACTGTGGAGGGGAGGGTGCCAGGCGTGCGGTGCGGTGCGGAGAGAGAGCGAGGGACTATCTGGGGGCGGGACAGTGCAGCGGGCGGGGGGCGCAAATTACTTGCCTTGCCCCGGGTTAGGGGGCGCAAATTACTTGCTTTGCCCCGGGTGCTGACAACCCACGCTACGCCACTGCCTAGAGGTTCCCCTGTCAGACATGCTCACCCATTCATAGCCAGCAAGGGCATAGGGTCTCTGCCTACCTCCAACAGACTGCTGGCATTGGTTGCCTTCTGTTAACGGAGAAATCTGAGGGCTCCCTTGGACAAAAAATCAAGGGCACCAGCCAGGAATACCAGAGCAAAACAGCAGCCAGTAGGCTTGGTTGAAGACTGTTGATGACTCTTGCGATAGGACTCCCACCTGCCACAAGGTGGAACAAGATGGAAGCCCCGAACAAAAGAGCCCCCCAAACTTTTATTAGCTGCTAATCCCCATGTTACAGCCCCCCAAACTACATCACTAATACATCACAGTTACATCATGAAAGGGGAGGTCTGGTGGCAGTAATCTGAGCATCCTGGACCCTGCCCCATGGTTCCCCTTGCCCTCCACCAAACACCCATCAAGTGTAAAAAAAGAGATATTTACATTTCCCTGTTTCCCAGCCAAGTTAATCACACCCTTTTGTCTTCATCTGGGTTTGTTATTTCTGGAATGGCTACCTGTTTGGCACTCAGGTATCAGGATGCCAGGGATTATCACTCAGGCAGAGGGGCTGCTGAGTAGCTGAGCTCACATGTCTATATGAATTTCTGAAGTTTTCCCAGTGAGCCAGTACATTTATCAGTGAAGTGTTACATTTGGTATCATGCAGCAAAGGCTCTTTGAATAGATAGGAAGAAACTGTGATGAAGTGTTTTGTGGGGACAAATCACAAAAGTCACAAAAGCGATTGTGCTGATTTTGGTAGTGGGCTCCATGTGCATGATATCTGCTGGAGGGGCAACCCCCCCCAACATATACATAAATTCCTGCAACACTTGGGAGAAACCCCAAACAGTCATGGGTTGTTGGGGCTGTGTTGCAAGGTGTGCGTCTGAATGTCTAGCACTTGTGTGTGCTTCCACAAACACTCCCAAATATCAAGCTGAGACGGTTGCAGGATCTTTTTGCTAGAGTTGCATTTGTTATGAATATGCGCTTACTTTATGCCCACAAGAAGTTATTGCGCAAGATGGACAAAGAAAGGTTGGCTGATTACATGAAATGAAAGTGGCATGTGTGCTGCTTCAGTCAGCAAAGCTGCAATATAAGCAGGCAGCAAATCTTATAACACAAACTAACCACAGTGGTACCTTGGTTCTCGAACTTAATCCGTTCGACTCCCGGAACCATTCAAAAACCAAGGCACGGTTTCCAATTGGCTGCAGGAGCTTCCTGCACTCAATCGGAAGCCTTGTATGTTCGACTTCCGAAAAATGTTTGCAAACCGGAGCACTCAGTTCCGGGTTTGCGGCGTTCAGGAGCCGATTTGTTTGGGAGCCAAGCCGTTCGACAACCAAGGTACCACTGTATCCCCAAAAGACAAAAGGAACTGAGGGCTCGTCCACATGTCCACTTGTCCTGTGCCTGGAAATGAATTTTTGCTGATAAGTAGGTTACTTGCTGATAATTTACCTCAAGTTTTTAAAATACAGTGGTACAGACGAATAAAATACAGACGAATGCCTCGGAAGACGAAAAACCCGCTAGACGAAAGGGTTTTTCGTTTTCTGAGGTGCTTCGCACGACGGATTTTTCTAAGGGCTTGCTTCGCTAGACGAAACAGCCCTGCCTCTTCTGTCATGGCGACAGTCACTGCACGCACGCACACTCGCTTCCCTGCTCCTCCAGCTCCCTCCCACCTTCCTGCTGACGGCTCCTCCGGCTCCCTCCCACCTTCCGGCCGACCTTCCGACCTTCCGGCTGCCTCGCGCCGCTGCCCACCGCCCTCGCGTGCTCCCCTCAGGAGCTGTTGCCGCCAGCAGCCAGCATTGCAGCCGGAGTCGCGCTCCTGAGCTCCGCCGCCCTCCAGCAGCCGCATCGCACGGTGTCCACAAGGCGCTGGTGAGTCCGAGGTACCGGCTGCGGCAGCTGCCCTGCTTCTCCCCACCCCTCCCCGCCGTGGTGCTTCGCAAGATGAAAAAACTCGCTCTACGAAAAAACTCGCGGAACGAATTAATTTCATCTTGCGAGGCACCACTGTATCAGGAAACCTTCCAGGACATGTTCAAGATGAGAACTTGTCCCAGGATCAAGAAAGTTCATTGAGGAGTATATTCTATATTGAATGATACCAACTGTACTGATACCATGATATACAGTAACAAACCACCTAAAAAGTTGAGAATTGCACAGACACCATTACAGATGCTGTTCCTGCTGACTTTCCACGGTAGTGCCTCTCCAGGGATGGGAGGTCTGTGTGAGTGTGGGAAATTGCAGTCAAACATAACTACACATGAGTGCTAGTTAGTGTGTGAAGGGGTTAAGACCACAGAGTTCTGTTCCCAGACTCAGCTAGGTCACACCCCCTCTTCTTCATGAGGAAGGAAATGAAGCTTCTCCTTCTTCCTATTCCTCACTCTCTTTCAGCCATGTAACCGACTAGGATGTAAGTGTCTGAACAAGTTCAGACCATATGTTTGAAACTCTATTACGTATTTTGCATAGTAATCTACCTGTGTTCTCCTTGCTGCTGCATGGAACAATGCATGAAGAATGCATTTGAATTTAGTAAGTAAAACTTTTAAACTAACTTAAGAATGTAGAGGAGGGCAAAGGCTTTAAAGCAGACTAAAAGGGATGTGCAAAAGGGTTTAACAAACTATGCTTCACACTATTCTGCTGCTTAATTCTGTGAATGTTTTAAACTCTCCTGGGGGTTCTTTGTGGATGGAGAGTGTGCAAAACCCCACGTTTTGAATATAGGAGCCCAGGTAATTCTTTTGTTAATTGCTCACACAGTGAGAACTAGACAAAGGCCCATCAGCTCCCAGACTGCTAGACCAGTGGCGCTGGCTACAATCACTGCGCCAGCACTGCACCCCCATTTCATTATTTACAAAATGTGAACAAATTGGGTCCACCACCATCCCCACCTCAGCTGCCACAGATGGGCAAGATAGAAAACACTGGACTGACGCAAATGCACTGAAACATCATCTGGAAGCTTTGCAAAAAGGATTTATTGAATTGCTGCATTTATGTATCCTGCCTTTCCTAATCCCCATGTTATCTCCACAACAACTCTGTGAGGTGGGATAGGCTGAGAGAGAGTGACTGGCCCCAAAGTCACACCCAGTGAGCTTCGTGGCTGAGTGGGAATTGAAACCCTGGTTGTGAGCCCAGCCCAACATTCTAACCGCTACTCTCTCTAAACCTCGGCCCTCCAGATGTTTTGGCCTACAACTCCCATGATCCCTAGCTAGCAGGACCAGTGGTCAGGGATGACTGGAGTTGTAGTCTCTAAACATCTGGAGAGCTGAGGTTGAGGAAGCCTGCTCTAAAGGAAACAGATTGGTGAATGAGGAGAGGGTGGTGATTCTAAGGGCCAGTGCACTCCCCCACTGCTCCGTTCTGGGTGTGGGACCACAGAAGGTACAGAGCGAAGAGGGACTGACTGGTCATGCCTGCCTTGCTGAAGCAGCACTTTGCCACGTGGGCTGGGTGATGATAGCTGCAGTCCTGGTGAGTGGATGAGTTTAATTAAATTCCAGCTGAATGGACTGCTATGGGGAAGGGAGATAACACATGTGCGGGGTGGCAATTTTGCAATGCTAACGTCTTCTCAAAGGTTACATAATTGCAGCTATGATCCACCCTGGAAAGACTAGCCCCCCAGTCTCTGTTTGGAGAACTTCTTCTTCTGCAAAAATGCAAATGGGAACAGAGTCAAACGGAACACCCGGTTCATCTAATCCAGTGTTCTCACAGTGGACACCCAGATGCCTCTTTTGAGAAACCGGTAAGCAGGTTCTGAGCACAAGACCCACCTCCTGTGGTTTCCAGGAACTGGTTTTCAGTAGCATTGCTGCCTTCAAGGCTATTGCCTTCAAGGCTATCTCAAAGGTGTACAGAGGAGGGCAACCAGGATGATCAAGGATCTGGAAGGCAAGCCTTATGAAGAACGGTTGAGGGAGTTGGGTGTGTTTAGTCTGGAGAAGAAAAGACTGAGAGGTAATAGGATAGCCATCCTTAACTATCGGAAGGGCAGTCACACGGAAGATGGAGCAAGCTTGTTTTCTGCTGCTCTGGAGGGAAGAACCAAATCCACTGGCTTCAGGTGACAATAAAGGAGATTCCGACCAAACATTAAGAGCTTTCTGATGATGAGAGCTGTCCAACAGTGGGATAGTCTCCCTTGGAAGATGGTGAACTTTCCTTCTTGGAGATTTCTTTTTTTTTAATAAATAATTTTTATTAATTTACAACAAAAACAAATCACACAATAATTTCACATCCAATTTTCACAAAATCTTTCTTTTCTGGACTTCCTTCAGCTTTTCCGTAAATCATTCGTAGTCATTATTAATTTACGCATTTCTTAAGCTTGTATTGTCATTATTTAAACCTTTCTTTTTCTATTCCCTTTTAACAATACTTCTCGAGTTTCACAGTGCTTTTTAAAACCCCTCTAGCGTTATTTGACCCTCACTTGTGCTCTCCAGATATTCCACAAATTTTCCCCAGTCCTTGGTGAACTTTTGGTCTCTTGAGTATCTGATCTTCCCAGTCATTTTATCCAACTCAGCATAGTCTAACAGCTTCCTTCTCCATTCTTCCATTGTCAGTATTTCCTGTTGTTTCCATTTCTGAGCCAATAACACCCTTGCAGCTGTCACTGCATATTGAAAGAATTTACTATCCTTTCTATTTATCTCATTTCCTAAAATACCTAGCAGAAAGGCCTCTGGCTTCTTTGTAAATGTATATACTTTGTAAATGTATATTTTAATACACATTTTGGAGATTTCTAAACAGAGGTTGGATGGCCATCTGCCAGGGATTCTTTAGCTGCGATTCGTGCATTGCAGGGGGGTGGAATAGATGACCCCTGGGTGTACCTTCCAACCCTACAATTCTGTGAAACTGTCAAATGGGCAGCCCACTGCCAGGAGAGAGGAACAGGCTTCATATTTTAAACCTCTTGCAGGATTCAATTATGTCCAGGTGCCCAGGCCTGGCATTCACTTCATGATGCCTTAATTTCCATACCTCCAAGTCCAAAACAGAGCTATAACTAACGGCAGCTGACCTGACTTCAATGCAGGCATGAGCAAAATTAAAATTCCTTTTCCCACTTCCCAAGAGCAGCCAAGCTGCCCTCTGCAGCTGAGATTTACAAAGAGGCTTGCTAATGGAGCCTTCCCCCTGAGAATTGGCTTCAGGTGAGCCTTCCATTATTTATTATATTTACTTGCTAAATGTATTAATCACTTTCCTCTCGCAAGGTGCCCAGTAAGTCACTGTTGATTTGCCAGCCTCCTGGTTTTTGCAACCATTTACAGCCCACCCAGGCCCAGTGGTGGAGCATATGACAGTGGTGCCCAGGGTGGATAGTGTAGGCTGGTCCCGTGGGTCACCCGAGATGCAAGGTCCAAGTCTGGTCCATGGTCAAAGGTGCAACGTGGAGGCAGTCCGTAGTAGCTGAAGCTGGGTGCAGGGCAGGGAGCCGGGTGAAGTCAGGAACAGGCTTGCAAGCAGGGAGCCAGGGCGGGTCAGGAGCTGAGGCAGGAAAGCAGGACAGGGTTCAGGCAGGAACTGGCAGCCAACAATGTTGCTCCCGCAATTTGGGACTGGGGCTGGCCGGCTTTTATCTGCCCCGAGGCATAGGGCGGCCCCGATCCTCTGGTGACTCGCCTCTCCTGGCCTGGAGGCGAGCCCTCCTCCTGTGGGAACTTAGTTCCCTCTGCCTCTCTGCCCTGAGCCTCTGCAGCTCAGGAGAGGCTGGAGGGTTACTGGACCCAGAGGCAACCTCAGCTTCCTCTGACGGGGCTGAGAGTGGAGCACCTGCAGGCAATGGGTCCTCCATCACCTCAGGAGCCAGAGCAGACTCAGCTAATGCCTGCACCTGAGGACCCAGCACAGGTGAGGACCCTTCAGGCTCAAGCCCCAGCCCTGGCTCAGCTGGTTCTGGAGGCAGGGAATCCTGTGCAGGCTGGGATCCCTCAGGTTCAGCATCCGAGTCCGAATCCCAGGCCATCACAGGTGCCCTCCCAGGCGTGGGATATCCACTCGGGTGCATGGAGCAGTGTGCGCACCCTGCAGTCAGGGGTGGAACGAGCCACTCATGGCGGAGATTCGACGCGCCACCCGCCCATGACTCCCAAGCCTCCCCCAAGGTTTGAAAATGGAGGGGGAAGGGGGGAATGCCATCAACAAAGCGGCGCAGTTCCCCCCTTGCCCTGATGGCTCCGGGTAGGCTTGGGCGTTGTGGGCGGGCGTCGCACCAAATGTCACCCCCCTCAGTGAAGATACCCAGAGCAGTCCACCCCCACCACACACCCCTTCCTCCACCCCTGCCCAGGCCTCTCCCTTGTTAGCAATATCCAGTTCTTATGTTAGCAATATCCTAACTGAACAGATTGTATTTCCTGGTCAATCTGCTAGACTCTAATTTCTCATAATATATTTTGTTTATATGATAAGTTGGTCTACAGAATCACATATGCTGATATGACATGTTGAATTGTATTTTAAGAAGAATTAAATAAGAATTTAAGAAAATAATTCATATAATTACATACAGCCTGTCACATTGTGTGTGTTGTTCATGCTTGGAGTGGCAGCAACTTCCTCCAGGGCGGCTCTGTCCCAACATGCAGCCACAGAATGCCCACAACCTTTTTCTCCAGGGAGCTCAAGGTGGAATACATGGTTTACCCCCTCCTCGTTTTATCCTCACAAGAACCCTGCGAGGTAGGTTAAGCTGAAAGGCAATGGCTGGCCCCCAAGGCCATGGCTGAGTGGGGATTAGAACTCTGGTCTTCCAGGTTCTTAACCCAAAACTGTTCTTAACCTGAAGCACCACTTTAGCTAATGGGGCCTCCAGCTGCCGCTACACCGCCGGCGGGCAATTTCTGTTCCAATCCTGAGGTAAAGTTCTTAACCCAAGGTACTATTTCTGGGTTAGCGGAGTCTGTAACCTGAAGCATCTGTAACCTGAAGCGTCTGTAACCCAAGGTACCACTGTACAGTGGTACCTCGCAAGACGAATGCCTCAGAAGACGAAAAACTCGCAAGACGAAAGAGTTTTTCGTTTTCGGAGTTGCTTCGCAAGACGGATTTCCCTATGGGCTTGCTTCGCAAGACGAAACGTCTTGCACCTTTTTTTAAAAACCGCCAATGCATTCCTATGGGAAACCGTCAATACACAGCGGTGCTTTGCAAGACGAAAAAATTCACAAGACGAAAAAACTCGCAGAACGAATAAATTTCGTCTTGCGAGGCACCACTGTACTGCGATACCACTTTAAATGGCCATAGCTTCCCCCAAAGAATTATGGGAGCTGTAGTCTGTAAAGGATGCTGAGCAGTGTTAGGAAACTCCCTATTCCCGCCCCCCCCCCACCTGCTACAATTCCCAGAGTAATCAATCGCTCTTTCCAGGGAACTGTGGAAACTGTAGCACAGAAACCCATCCAAAAGTTACTCTGTCCCAGTGGCAGAGAGCAGGGAGGGCATGGCTGGCGCACGTCCCAGGGGCATGGTGTGCATCCTGGGGGCATGGCACCCAGTGTGTGTGGGGGGGCAACTGCGATGGCACCCCACCGGGATCGTGGTGCCGGGGGGTGGTGTGCTCCTCCCGCCCCCCTCTTCCTCCGACAGTGCTCTGTCCATGTCTGGGACGTCCAGCATGTTGCAATATACATCTAGAAAGGCATCATGTAGGCTTTCCTGTATTTCCCACCTGCAAATAGCTATGAGCCATTATGGTTATTATTATCCCCCTACATGGTTGGAGTGGTGGGACGCGGGTGGTGCTGTGGGTTAAACCACAGAGCCTAGGACTTGCTGATCAGAAGGTCGGCGGTTCGAATCCCCGCGACGGGGTGAGCTCCCGTTGCTTGGTCCCTGCTCCTGCCAACCTTGCAGTTCGAAAGCACCTCAGAGTGCAAGTAGATAAATAGGTACCACTCTGGTGGGAAGGTAAACGGCGTTTTCCGTGCGCTTCTCTGGTTCGCCAGAAGCGGCTTAATCATGCTGGCCACATGACCTGGAAGCTGTACGCTGGCTCCGTCGGCCAATAAAGCAATATGAGCGCCACAACCCCAGAGTTGGCTATAACTGGACCTAATGGTCAGGGGTCCCTTTACTTTTACCTTGAAGGCAGCAAGGACAATAGGCTCAGGAGTTGAACTCGTTCCTGACCCGAGGCAGCAGCAATCAGACTGCTGCAGATATATGCAAAGGGGGCCTTTGGGGTGAAGTGTTCAGACTGCAAACATCAAGTGGCTTTGTCTGTGAATCCAGTTGTGCACCACAACCCTAAACAAAATTCCCTTGTCCGTAAGTCATGCAAGAGTTCACTCCCATTTTCTTCCAAGTAAGGGCACCAGAAATGAGGCCTCCTCTCCTCCCTTTTAAAAATGTGTCTTGTTAGGTGTTGCAGAGAGGAATAATCGTGGGAGAAACCAGAGTCCATTCCGGGTCTTCCAGCCCAGTTTGGGGAACTCCAGTGATGATGAGCAGAAGGAAGAGGATCTCCTGAGAGCTTTGGGATCCAGGAATTCCCCTGCTGGACATTTCTGCAGAGAAAGAGGGAGGGAGGGAGAGCGAGAGAAGCCGCCTCATTTGCATTCAGATGTGCCAGTTACTGTTTTCAAGTCCCAGGATGTGATTCCGATGAAAGACAGTTAATTCAATTTCAACAGAGAAATTGATTAATGGACTGGATTAAAATAAATCCCTGATGTCCCCAAGACTGCAAAGCATACCAATTCCACTTTCTCTCCCAGTTTCTCCCTTCTCTTCTTTGCATGATTATTCCACTTTTTTTGGGGGGGGGGCAAAATAAAATAAAGGGAGAAGGAGCAGATTGTGGGTGGGTGGGTTGTGTGTGTGTGTGTGTGTGTGAGAGAGAGAGAGAGAGAGAGAGAGAGATTAAACACACCTTCCTCTTTAATTAGCTTGATTTATATGCATTTATACTAACAGACTAGCCTGTTGGGAATACATTGATCTTGGGTTTCTTCTCGCTGCCTCCAGCAGATTTCAGAAATGAATATGCATTTGCAAGAAGCAAAACATAAAGAAGGATGCAGAACTCTCAGTATGTAGGTCAAAGCCTCCACACTCCAAAAGGAGCCTTTGGCACCAGGCAGAATCTGACTTCTGTACTTCAGGGACTGATCTGTGTCTGGACTGGGCAGCGGAGGGTCCAGGGCCCTGCTGCACTTCATCTTCACCAACCTTCTCTTGTTTTAAATATTTAGACAATGGGTCCCAACCTTTTCTGAAAATGTGGAGTGTATAATCTCAGGAAAAGACAGGGGAGGTTGACTGCTGTGTATTCCACAACTGTCTGTTGCTATTTTATTTTTTAATGAAGTCTTTAATGAATGGTTGGTAGGAAGTTTTGGGGTTTTTTATTAAGAAGGTAAAAAAAAGGACTTCACTGAAAATAATGACTAATCAGTTGATGGAAGTCAGTCTCCCTGGGGTTTTGCACTTCAGGGGAAATGCTACAGGAAGACTCCCGAGAGAGCCAGTGTGGTGTAGTGGTTAAGAGCGGTGGACTCGTAATCTGGTGAACCGGGTTCGCTTCCCTGCTCCTCCACATGCAGCTGCTGGGTGACCTTGGGCTAGTCACACTTCTTTGAAGTCTCTCAGCCCCGCTCACCTCACAGAGTCTTTGTTGTGGGGGAGGAAGGGAAAGGAGAATGTTAGCCACTTTGAGACTCTTTCGGGTAGTGATAAAGCGGGATATCAAATCCAAACTCCTCCTCTTCTTCTTCTTTGGGTCATTGCGGAATGCTCCCTCAAAAACCATGAGGGTTAGATGATAAACTATGCCAAAATGGCAAAACTGACTGTGAGGAGAATGTTAGCCGCTTTGAGACTCCTTAGGGTAGTGATAAAGTGGGATATCAAATCCAAACTCTTCTTCTTAACCTGGAGGGTCCCATCACTCAGCTGTAGCTCTTGCACCATGGTTAATTCTTTGGGGATGTTGATGAGGAGACTTAAGTGGACAGTTAAGCTCATTGTCTGAATTCTGACTAGTTCAGCAACAGGATTCTCTCTTAGATTCTAACCCTCCCTGGGTACAGGACCCCAAGAACAGGAAGGGACTCTATCCAGACTGGCCACTACACCAAACTCATAACAGTTTTCTAAGATGGGCTGTTGGGCTGCACACTGTGGGATGTAAAACACAGGAGCAGTCAATGACAACATTCCTAGAGTGTACATGTTAGAACATGGGGAGGGATGTCAGTCCAGCAAGCAGGTAAACTTCCTGGGGACGGAATTCCTCCGCATGTGACCAGAGGTGGGTGTGGCCTCACCTGTGCAGGTAATGACAAAAGCACAGGGCAGGCAGCCATCTCTCTCTCTGCCATCTTCCTTCGATGAGGAAACATCTAAGGATGCTCTCTTGGCTCCCAGCCAAGAGAGGAGATAAGGACTATCTTGCTACAAGATAGATTCTAAGTGTATGTAACCTTTTTAAGCCTGTCTGCCTTCTGGGATCATATTGTGAACAGAACGTGAGTAAACTCTTTTATACTTTTATAAAGACTGTGTTGTGTTTTGTATTTTAAGAGGGAACAAAAGGGGAAATTACCAGAGTAATTATTATAGAGGTTCTAGCGAACCTGTGCAGACGTTACCGTTGCGAACTTAAAGGGGAATGTCTAGAAACTCTGCTGACATTTTGGGAACTTGTTAGCACAAGTTGGATAAGGATATAGTTAGTCAATATATCCTCTCCTGCACCCCTGAACATTCCCACACACACATGTATGTGAAGCACTGACCTTTCAAGATCAGCTTGTAGCCTGCCTGAGCTTCCTAGGGCGCCCAAGCAACCCCGTAACACCATGTGAGGAATTGAGAAGATAAGCTGCATTTGCAATGAGCTCTATTTGCAGAGACATCTTCTTTTCATCCGCACCATCCTTGAATTGCTGGCAATACAGGCAGCCAAAGGCTTGATGCAGCGCTCTCCTCCTGACTACTCCTCCACGTCCTCAAAGACTTTCCTCCCCTGTAATCTCCTCCTCAAAAGATCTCTTCCTCGTGGCCAAAGAGGTTCCCATTTCTCTGCCTCATTCATAAGGCACTTTAGAACTTCTTGCAGCAGAGGTTGGCCTTACTTCAGTGCTTCATGCTGGTGATGACAAGAGCAAGCCAACAGCAAATCACAGGAAGCAAGCAGAGTCAACTCTTCAGGAGAAAAAACAAGATATGCACAGGGGTGTCAGGCCTAATGAGCACAGCAACTCATCTCTGGTAGGTCTTGCCCCCATGTAGTATTTAAGAAAACAACTGCTTAAGTCCCCTCCTCTCTAGGGTTACCCCCAAGCAATCTGAGACTGTGCCTGTGTGGTGCTAATTGCTCCTCCGCCCTCTTCATGCTGCTCCTGGTTCTGGGAGTCACAGCAGGAAGGGGAGACACTTGTGCCTCTTCAACAGCATGGCTCATCTCTGCCTCTTGGGCTCCCTCATCCCACTCTCCGGCTTCTGTGAAATATACTCGGAGTCGAGAGCAAAGAAGCTGCCAGTTATATCTGTAAAGAGGCAGGAGTTACACAAACACCTTGCTTCTTGCAGGTGTCTGTCTGTCCCTCAGAAGTGCTGTGTCTGTCCAGCCCAGGCATCCTCCAGGTGATGATGATAATGATGATGATGATGATAATTTTTTATTTATACCCCGCCCTTCCCAGTTCAAAAACCGGGCTCAGGGCGGCTAACAACAAATTTAAAACACTTTAAAACACTTAATTATAAAAGCAGCATAAAATACAGTATAAAAACATGAATAACAATAAAAATCAAAAATCAATTAGATAATCCCCAAGGCTAGCTGGCTGAATTGGTCCTACTTGGGCCAGCACGGAGGCCAGGGGAGAATTAGCTGTGGGGTCTCAGAGCGGGTGATCTTCATAAAAGGGTAGGGGGAGGGAAGAGAAGGGAAATAAAAGATCAGGCTGAATTCAAATGAAGGGACCATGAAACCAACGCTTCTGAGAGGCTTCCTGGAGTCTATTACTGAACAGCCATAGGATTAGCAAGGACACGTTTGCACAGTGCGACCTGCCTGGAAGGTTGACGAATGCCTTTTAAAGATACTTTAATTAGCATGATTTACACCACCTCTCATTGATTGGCTTGTCAACACTTCAGGAATCTATCAAAGAGAAAATGGACAGCATCGACCACAGTGAGCCAGCCCCTTGGAAATGCATCAGCCTGCTCTGCTTCAGAACAAAGTGGCTGGAACAGTGAGTAGCAGATGGAGGAAGCCGTGCTTATTCAAATACAGCTCAGCTAATGAAAGGGGGCATTTTCACACTGGGGGATTCCTGAAAGGAGCTGAGTGGAGGTTTCTGGAAATGGCTGGATGCAGAAGTCATTCTTTTAATATTATTTATCATTGCAATAATTTATCGCAATAATAGTACACCTCAATTAGTGTACAAGTTTTCATAAGCAAACATATAGGTAGGTCTCTGCTTCCAAAGAGCTTATTCTGGGCTGCATCAATAGGAGTATAGCATCTAGATCAAGGGAAGTAATAGTGCCACTGTATTCTGCTCTGGTCAGACCTCACCTGGAGTACTGTGTCCAGTTCTGGGCACCACAGTTCAAGAAGGACACTGACAAACTGGAACGTGTCCAGAGGAGGGCAACCAAAATGGTCAAAGGCCTGGAAACGATGCCTTATGAGGAACGGCTAAGGGAGCTGGGCATGTTTAGCCTGGAGAAGAAGAGGTTAAGGGGTGATATGATAGCCATGTTCAAATGTATAAAAGGATGTCACATAGAGGAGGGAGAAAGGTTGTTTTCTGCTGCTCCAGAGAAGCGGACACGGAGCAATGGATCCAAACTACAAGAAAGAAGATTCCACCTAAACATTAGGAAGAACTTCCTGACAGTAAGAGCTGTTCGACAGTGGAATTTGCTGCAAGGAGTGTGGTGGAGTCTCCTTTGGAGGTCTTTAAGCAGAGGCTTGACAACCATATGTCAGGAGTGCTCTGATGGTGTTTCCTGCTTGGCAGGGGGTTGGACTCGATGGCCCTTGTGGTCTCTTCCAACTATATGATTCTATGATTCTATACACTATACAAAGGTAAAAGCAGGAAGGAAGTAGAATTATGGAATTGTAGAGTTGGAAGGGATCCATTGATTCATGTAGTCCAACCCCCTGCAAGGCAGGAATTGCAGCTAACGAATTGCTGACAGATGGCCATCCAACCTCTGTTGAAAAATCTCCAGCGAAGGAGAGTCCACCACTTTCCAAGGGAGCCCATCTCACTGTTGAACAGCTCTTATCACCAGAAAGTTCTCCTTCGTGTTTATTTTGAATCTCCTTTTTCATATTTGAATTCATTGGTTGTCCTCCGCAGCAGCAAAAAAACCCAAGCTTGCTCCATCTTTCATGTGACAGCCCTTCAGATATTTGAAGATGGCTCCCATTTCACCCCTCAGTCTTTGCCAGACTAAACATGCCCAGCTGACTCAAACGCTCCTCATAAGTCTCTGGAGTTCAGCTTCAGGCTTCAGCCAAAAGATCACCACAAGAAGCCAGTGCATTTCCGGGCACAATTCAAAGTGTTGGTGCTGACCTTTAAAGCCCTAAACGGCCTCAGTCCAGTATACCTGAAGGAGCATCTCCACCCCCATCGTCCCACCCGGACACTGAGGTCCAGTGCCGAGGGCCTTCTGGCGGTTCCCTCACTCCGAGGAGCAAAATTACAGGGAACCAGGCAGAGGGCCTTCTCAGTAGTGGCACCCACCCTGTGGAACGCCCTCCCACCAGATGTCAAAGAGAAAAACAACTACCAGACTTTTAGAAGACATCTGAAGGCAGCCCTGTTTAGGGAAGCTTTTAATGTTTGACGGACTATTGTATTTTAATATTTTGTTGGAAGCCGCCCAGAGTGGCTGGGGAAACCCAGCCAGATGGGTGGGGAATAAATATATGATGATGATGATGATGATGATGATGATGATGATGTTGCAGAGTAGGGGGTGGGGTGCTGAAGTTTGAAACCACATTGCTATGCTCTACATCCAAGCTTGCTCCTTTGAAGCACCTCCACTGGTACAATGAAACTGGGAGAGTGTGTGAGATCCAGCCAAGGGAGGAGTGTGATGCATAGATGTTCTAGAGAAGCCCACTGCCGGTGCCTCGGTGTGGTGGCTCAGAGGGTTGCCCTTTGGCAACCATTGCCACACCATTGCCACAGAAGATGCTCTGGTGCTACCAGCTTCCATTTGAAGAACAGCCCTTGGCTGCCCTCCCCGCATCCCATCCATCCAAATTCATCCGTCTCCTACTGTGCTCAACTCCTGGCTGTGCAATTATCATTTTAAAGGCTCATAAATGCTGATCAGGCTGCGGGATAATTGAAAGGAGGATTGAGCTGGGTGCCTGAGAAGGCTTTGGCTGGCTAGAAGTGGGAGGGTGCATGGGAAGGGGGTCAGGGCCCCCTAAAAGGGAGCAGAAGCTAAGCAGGGAACTTCTGGGCTCCACAGAACCATGATTACTTAAGGTCATGGCTTTGCGTGTGAAAGGTCCTAGTTTCAATCTGCACTGACAGCATCTCCAGGTAGGGCTTGGAAGTGCCTCCACCTGGGATTCTGCTCTTTCTTGCAGCTGTGTACTCACGATGAGCTGAATGCACAGTGAGGTTGTTTCTTCCACACACACACACACAAACAAACAAACAAACATGTGCACTGTGTCAAATGGTATCCACTTGTCATTCCAGTTGGAGGTGTTTCCATGTTACTCGCTGTTGGGGTACTTCAAAGGTCTCTGGTTTGGAATCCCCACAGAATTATTTTTTAAGAGTTCTTTTAGGTTTACCCAAAGATGTGCAATCTGCCATGGTCAGGTTGGAAACTCGCATGTTGAGCATGGAGAGCCAAATAGATAAAAGAATCCACTGTTACTGGTTTAGAGTTCAACAGATGGACAACACTAGGCTACCAAAAAAATGCCTGATTGAGCTCTCAAATGGATTACCCCTTAAAAACTGGATACATCATGCTGCCCAACTGATGGGCAAATATGACCTCTCAGTGACGGAGATCAAAGAACTTCCCTTATATTCCCAGAAAAATATCTTTAAACAAACCACAAGGGCAGTGGCAACTAAAATCCATCTAAACTCTATGTACACATCTACATGTGCCCCATTATATTTTAAACTTAGAGAGGCCAATGAACATACATCTTATTTTAATGAATTGACTTTTGTTCAACTTCGGAAAGCTTTTACAGAGTTACGGTTAAATACAATAAAATCTGCTTATAGAGATGCGAGACACAGAGGCATACCAAAAATGAACGTGTTTGCATTAGGGGATGTTCTGAAGTAGAGGACCTTATGCATTTTATCTTGCGCTGCCCCTTATATAATGAAGCAAGAGAACGATTTTTAGCACCTATAATGACAAGGTCCCCTGGCCAGAACCCCTCTGACATGATTTTATATCTCCTCGCAGACACAGATAAGTATGTGACCTGGTGTGTAGCACTCTTTGCAACTGCCGCTAGGAAAATTAGAGGAAATTATATAGCCAACTGTAAAGGAGATGAATTTATTTGACCCTGTCTATATCAAGCTATATTCACCAAATTCTGAATACAATTGCACATTGTATTAATTAACATTATTTTTTAATATATTAGTGGCCATGTGATAATTTTAGCTTATAAATTTTATTGTTTAATGTCTTAACTTGTATATTAAGGTACTTTTATAGCTCTGTTTAGAGTAGGTAATGTCTTGATGTTATAAATGTTTTAAGTTTTTTGTATCAATCCTTCCAGTATATTTTCTTTTAATTGTTGAATTATTCTGTGTACATTGCTGTACATGCAGTACATCTGCAGTACATGACTGACTGACTGACTGACTGACTGACTACTCGCTGTCCATCAACATCACTGGAAGGAGAGGAGGCATGGAGGTCTTCATATGGAGGCCGTGATGGCGACCAACCTAGATGGCTTTAGAAGAGGCTTAGAAAAATTAATGAAGGAGAAGAGGGCTATCGGTGACTATAATAATATTATAATAATTTATTATTTATATCCCGCCCGTCTGGCTGGGTTTCCCCAGCCACTCTGGGCAGCTTCCAAGAAAACACTAAAATACAATAACATTAAAAGCTTCCCTAAACAGGGCTGCCTTCAGATGTCTTCTAAAAGTTTAGTAGTTATTTTTCTCTTTGACATCTGGTGGGAGGGCGTTCCGCAGGGCGGGTGCCACTACCGAGAAGGCCCTCTGCCTGGTTCCATGTAACTTGGCTTCTCGCAGAGAGGGAACTGCCAGAAGGCCCTCAGAGCTGGACCTAAGTGTAAGAACGATGGGGGTGGAGACGCTCCTTCAGGTATACTGGACTGAGGCCTTTTAGGGCTTTAAAGGTCAGCACCAACACTTTGAATTGTGCTCGGAAACGTACTGGGAACCAGTGACTACTAGTGGGGAGGGCTAGGCTCTGCCTCCACAGTCAGAGACAGCTTCTGAATGCCAGTTGCTGGAAACCACAGGACGGGAGAGTTGCTCGTGTGCAAGTTCCTGACAGGCATTTACTTGGCCGCTGTGAAAACAGGACATTGGACTAAGTGGTCCATTGGCCTGATCCAGCGGGCTCTTCCTAGGTTCTTAAGTTCCCTGTCTTCCTTCAGATCTCCTCCTTAGAACACAGCCTGCCAGAAAGGGACGGGGCTTCGAAATGTGCAATGAAACAGCTCTCATGTGCTGACAGTCACCCAGGGAGTTTGCTGTTGATGAGAAACTTCCATAGGGAAATGGTTGGATTTTGGTCCCAGAGCTGGGGACATATCCACCATCCACATTTCTAGTTGAAAAGGCACTTCATTGTTTTTTTATATAATAGTTTTTATTAGGATTTTTGCATAAAAGGAAAGAACAAAAGAAAAATACAAAAAATACAAAGATACAAAAATACAAAAACAACACAGAAAAAACAAATAAAAACAATTCCATTCTCATAATGTACCTTGCATTTACTTATTTCCCAGACTTCCCCACACCTCCCCTCACTGTATTCCAGTTCAAATGTTTAATCAGCAAATCCCTTCCCTCTATCTTAACTTATTCTTTATCTTAATATCTTAATGTATCCTAATCTTTTCTTAATATCTTAATATGTTAAACCTTTAATTTTACACCTTTTAACCTTCGAGTTTTCCATACTCCTTCACCACTTTGTTGCTAATAACCTTTTAACCTCAATCTGATGTCATTCTAACATTCATTAATCTTATGATATTTCTGTAAGTAGTCTTTAATTTTTTTTCCAATCTTCTTCCACCATCTCTTCTCCCTGGTCTCTGATTCTGCCAGTCATTTTTGCCAATTCCATGTAGTCCATCACCTTCATCTGCCATTCTTCCAGAGTGGGTAGTTCTTGCGTCGAAAAGGCACTTCAGATCTGTTAGGGCTCGCCCACATTTCCTCTGGTCCTGGGCCTAGAAAGCACATGTTCAAGTGGTTTTCTGCTTTGTGGGCACGGTTCTGAGCAGTTTTACCCTTGCCCTGCTCGTTTCCAAGGGAAAACCCACTCTTTAGTGATAGATCACAACAAATGACTCCTATCCGCTCCAGCCACCCAGATGCCTTTTCAATTCTGGCAGGGCCAGGCTGGCTGGTGTTTTGGGGGGTTTCAGCCCTGATGACCTGGAGCTTGGGGAAGGCAGCAAAAATGGTCCATGAGGCTTAAAAATAAGATTCCAGTGCCTGGAGCAAGGCTTTTAGTGGTGCATATTGCATCATCTCTAACTGTATTAGCCATCTCGGGCAACTATAATTTATAGCTGCTCTTCTAAGGAGAACTATCGATATATTTATTTCTTACTAATATATAGAGCTGAGCTGTGCACCGAGCCTTCTGAGCCTTGCCAGTTTTCTATCAGTGTTGGTATGAATGAATACTTATTTGACTTCGCAGCAGAAATAGAAAAAGCATTTTTAAAGGCTGGAGAAACGTTTAGTCCCTTTCGCTTCTCCCTGGTGCTGAAAAGGACTCTTTTTTTATTATTTAGGAATGGAATAAGGAGGGGGAATCACATTTAACAGCCCCAGTGCTGGGTTTTGTTTAATATTTAATGTCTCAGAGCACTTTATAACAATAGATGCTGCTGTTCTCATTTTTCAAAGACAGCCAAGATACCTTTGCTAGTACCTTAAAGACTGGCGAATTTATCATTACAGAAAATATTCAGGAGACAGAGGCCACTTGGCCAGACAAGCTGAGTGGTCCCCTAAGTGAGTTGGTATTTGATGAATAGAGAGAAGACAGAAGGGGAGGAGCTCAAAAGGTGATTCAAAAGGTGAGCTAGTATGGACCAGCCACCTGGCTTGGTATAGGGTGACACCTGACGTTCCCAGCTACACACAAATGCACCCAAGGGGTTTTGTTTTTGTATCTTTTTCTCTTTTTTGGTCATTGTTATATATTGGAAACCTACGGTATCTATCTAATCTACGGTATCTATCATCTATCTATCATCTATCTATCATCTATCATCACTTATCTATCTATCTGTCATCTATCTGTCATCATTATCATCATCTGCAACAAATGAGAGTCCATCACCTTCCGAGGGAATCCGTTCCACCATCAAACAACTCTTTCTGTCAAAAGGTTATTTCTAATGGTTTGTTAAAATCACCTCACTTGTCATTTGAGTCCACTGCTTGAGGAAGGTGGCATTCTGTCCTTTGTTGGAGGTTTTTGTGGGATGTGCAACACAAGAGCAGTCAAGTACAACATTCCTAGAGTGAACATGTTTACACATGGGGCGGAATGTTTGCCCAGCCAGCAGGTAAAACTTCCTGTTTCCTTCTGGGCTGAGATTGACTTCCTCGGCATGTGACTAGAGGTGGGTGTGGCCTTACCTGTGCAGGTAATGACAAAAGCACAGGGCAGGGCAGCCATCTCCCTCTTTTTGACAACATGCATCAAAGAAGCAACATCTGCTTAGCCAAAGATGCCCTCTTGGCTTCCAACCAAGAGAGGACAAAGGGGCTGTCTTCTTATGAAATAGTTTCTAGGAATATGTTACTTTTCTAAGCTAAGTCTGCCTCCTGGGATCCTATTGTGAACAGAATGATGTGTGAGTAAACCTTTTTATACTTTTATAGAAGACTGTGCCGTGTCTTGTCTTTTATGAGGGAATAAGGGGGAAATACCAGAACAGTTATTATAGAGGCTTTAGCGAGCCTGAGCAAACGCATCCGCTGTGAGTTTAAAAAGGGGAATGTTACTCTGCTAAATTGGGAACTTGTTAACACAAGTTAGAAAGGCTATAATCAGACAATATACCCTCTCCTGCATCCCTGAACATTCCCACAGTTTTCGACCTGGGGCTGGATGGCCATCTGTCAGGGATTTTTCAGCCGTGATTCCTGCATTGCAGGGGGTTGAACTAGATGACCGTTGGGGTCCCAACTCTATTATTCTGTGATTCTCTCTCCCCAGTGCTCTGGAATGATGCTAGCCCTGAGCCACGGGGGGAGGTACAAAATGCTGGCCAGGCTGCCTACTGTACGTAGGTGCTACCACTGCAGAGGCAGCCCTACCACTAAAATAGAAAGACATGGTGTGAGCCTTGCCCCGAAGAAATTCCTTCACATGGTCTAGCTGAAGAAATGAGGGAGGCCAAGAGTGGGTCAACCCCATCCATCTGTGATACCCCATGGCTTTCTTCTGTTACCGGAAAAATCCGAGGGCTCCCTTGGACAAAAAGTAAAGACACCAACCAGAGTAAATTGGAGCAAATCAGCAGCCTGTAGGCTTGGCCTTTATTGAACTGTTGCAACAGGGTGCTCCCCTCACTTGCAGGAGAGAGGAAAGACACAGAAAATGGTGTGCAAGCCCTTATAAAAACTTGTGAAATTCCCATCCTCTAGGTCAAGCCCACCCCCAGAAACATCATGCATACATTACAGAAAGGAGGGGTTGAGGGAGGAGTTGTGGTGGTAACCTGAGTGTCCTGTCACCTGGCTGGTTCCCCTCTTTCCCCCCTCCCATGAGTCATTTTCTGAAGACAAAAGGTAGTCGCAGTTTCCTGCCCCCTGAGGGGAAATCCAATCACTGTTCTTTTGTTATAGTCCGTGTTGAATCCACTCGTGTATGCAGTCTGTAGTGTAGTTGATGGTCTTTTGTCTAGGACCATCAGGGTTGGCATAGCAACTGGGCAGGGCTCCTGTGGATGTGCTGCTATGCTCAAGGGATTATGATGGCCTGCATCAAACCTTCCCCATTTTGTAGTCCTTCCTTCATGGAGTAAAATAAAAGTGGAACAGTGCAAATCTGAAGTATGGTTGATTTTCCATGAGTTTATAACAGAAGTGTAGCGTATGTAGTGTGTGAGTGTGAGTGTGTGTGAAGTCTGTACAAACTGAATGATGGGGGGGGGGGGGTTTCCTGCTACACTTCCCAGTACAGCACCAGTTGGAAATGGTCAGTGCTGGTGGAATCCCAGCTTAGAACCATCCTGGCACAACAGCCCAGCAGCCCCTGAACCTCAAGGTTCAAGTAGCCCCCTGGGCTCTCCGGGGGTCATTTGAATGACACCCCACACCCTGCACGTGCCCCTGAGCTGAGTTTACAAACCCCTCATATCCTTGATCCACCTTCAGAACTGTAAAGGGAAATCTCCTCTTTTCCATGGGGAGGAGGAGGAGGTTTTAGAGGAGGGGGGGCAGGGTGATTTAATCAAGGGGTATTTAAATGGTGGGGTGGACTTCATTTACCATAATAGCATGATATTAAAGTTTAAAGGCTTCCACAAAAAATCAATAAATCTATGATCCGATTTTATGCCCCTTCAAGTCCTCCTTATAAATCTACAAAAGAGGATGTATCATCTCTCAGTAAATGTGTCACATGGCCACTTTCTTTGGAAAAAGCCTTGGTCTGCTTGGGCATAAATCGCTTTCCTCCTCCATCCTTTGTCTCTGTGAGTTTCAATCTCAACTTCCGCCCACCCGCCTTGCTGGAAAGCTGCCTAATCTGTGCTGGAAATAAGGCCCAGAAGTTGGATGGCTATCTGTGTCAGGGATACTTTAGCTGTGATTTCTGAATTACACTGGATGATCCTTGAGGTCCATTCCAACCCTGCGATTCCAGGAAATTGTGAAATACGCAGAGGTCAACATCCCAGATACTGAACTCTCCTCACTGTCCTATTATTTCCCCCCAGGACTTATTGACCTGTTTTTGCCCTCAGAGATCTCCTTGGCAAGGCTGCTGGTGTCCACCCTCAATTTATCTATTAAACTGTTATTCCAGGAAGGATTTGTTAAAATACTGTTATAGGAAATTTCCTCAGGCTCACTTGGATTCTCAAACAAAGACACCAGCCAAGAATAAAGGAGCAAAACAGTAGCCAGTAGGAAACAGTGCAGCAAAACCGTCCTAAAAGCATTTTGACGCTTTCAGTGACCTCAAATATCTGTGCTCACAAACCCTGCCTTAAGGGCACATTTGGGTATGAATAGGGTGAGCCTGTGACCTGGACTCAGGAATTAAGTATTTATCAGCACAAAAGAATAGCCAGGTTCTCCATCAACAGGTTTCCTGCCAGACATGAATTTGCTGTAGACTGCCCCATCAGTGATGTATGTACAGTGGTTACGAACTTAATTCGTTCTGGAGGTCCGTTCTTAAGCTGAAAATTCTGGGTTAGCGGAGCTCGTAACCTGAAGCGTTCGTAATCAGAAGCATTCGTAACCAGAAGCTTTTGTAACCAAAAGTACCACTGTATGATGTATTGAGGGTTGGTCTTGGGCAGGGGTAGGCAAACTAAGGCCAGGGGGACGGTCAATCCGGCCCGCGGGCGGTCTGGGAATCAGCGTGTTTTTACCTGAGTAGAATGTGTCCTTTTATTTAAAATGCATCTCTGGGTTATTTGTGGGGCATAGGAATTCACCCCCCCCCAAAAAAAAATATAGTCTGGCCCATCACATGGTCTGAGGGACAGTGGACCGGCCCATGGCTGAAAAAGGTTGCTGACCCTTTGTCTTGGGCTTCAGGGTGGACAATTGCAAAAGTCTCTATAAGGCCTTGTGTGCCATTGTTCTTGGTTCCTCCTCCCTCCTTTATGTGGTGAGTGAGGACCCTGTTGCAACAGTTAATAAAGATCAGGCTTACTAGCTGCTTTGCTTCTCAATACAGTGGTGCCCCGCAAGACGAATGCCTCGCAAGACGGAAAACCCGCTAGACGAAAGGGTTTTCCGTTTTTCAAAGCGCTTTGCAGGACGAATTTCCCTATGGGCTTGCTTCGCAAGACGAAAATGTCTTGCGAGTCTTGAGATTTTTTTCCGCTCCCCACCCCCTTTTTTTAAGCCGCTAAACCGCTAATAGCCTTTTAGCAGCTAATCCGATAATCCGCTAAGCTTTTAATAGCCGCTAATAGCCGCTAAACTGCTAATAGCGCTAAGCCGCTAATAGGGTTGCTTCGCAAGACAAAAAAAACGCTAGACAAAGAGACTCGCGGAACGAATTAATTTCGTCTTGCGAGGCACCACTGTATTCTCTGGTTGGCCTCTGTTATTTTCTCCTACCAATAGGGAACCTACAAAAGGACTGTATATGGGCTCTTGGGAACCCCATAAGGGAAAAGGAGCAGTTTTTTCTCATAATAATTTGGAGAGCCAGGCCTCTTGGGTACCCCCTAGGGAAAGGGAGCAGTTTTCTCTTCTAACACCATCACCCTTCTGTTGCCTCCTCCCCTGACCCCAATTCCTCTTCCTCCACCACTCCTCCCCTTCCCAGTCATGACAACGAGAAAAAGGGGAGCAGAAGGATGGTGGCGAGGGCAGTAGGAGCTTGTGTGTTTGGCTGTAAGTTTTGCAAGACATGCCCCCTGCCTTGGCTGGCCACTTTTTATCTGGCTGGGGAGGGCGGGGCCCTGACTGACAGACTGACTCCAGCATACCCTCCAACATTTCTCCCATGAAAATAGGGACATCGCATTCCATAATGATAATTTTACTATTTCTGCCCCACACATCTTATTGGGATTGCCAATAATATAATTTTAATATAAAAACATAATAAAACTTTAAACATTAAAAAAAAACCACTTCCCTATACAGGATTGCCCAGATGGCTCAGGGATCAAATAACTCCGTACTGTTACGGTAAAATCTGGGTGCGAGGCTGCTCTGCCACCCAGCTCATCGGACTAAGTCCGCGGGTCCCTGCGGAGGAAAATGAGCTCAGCCGGAGACAGGAGCAAGCTGCAGAAGATCCAAGTTTATTGCGCAACAGGTTCAAGGCGAGATTGAACAGCGAGAAAGGGGTGACATGAACTTTTGAAACTTCCCTCCATGTCCCAGAATACAGTGCAAAATACATCCCAGTTACATCATGAATACATTAAGAAGAGGTTGGGTTACACAGGATTAACATATGGAGGAGGGAGGGGGGAATATGCAGAGCTGGAGATATGCGCAGATAAGCACATACTGAGTACCGGTGATGAGAAGACAATGGTCCATGTATGCATAGTCTGTCACCTGGCATTGCCTGGAGGAAAGGCTTGGCAGAGTGATTTGACAGGATTAGGGTCTTGACACCTTGCTTGAGGGATTGTGGAGGACAGGGGAGGTGTCATGGAGTCCTAGAGAAATTGAGCAAATTGGCATGTTGATTTTCTATGAATTTTATAGATTTTAGTCCCTTTTGACATTGATAATTGGAAATAAATGGATATATTGTAGCGAAGAAGAAGGTGAAGAAGACATGCCCCCCCCCCTTCCGTATCAGTACCCTCCAACATTTCTCCAATGAAAATAGGGACACCCTAAGGAAAAGTGGGACATTCCGGGATCAAATCAGAAACCTGGACAGCTTCTCTAAATCAGGAATGTCCCTGGAAAATAGGGACACTTGGGTCTGCTCCAGCTACAAAATCAGAGGCTGCTGAAGAGGCCAGAGGTCATCTTTGCCATGTTCTTCAAGCCCTGCTTTTTTTTATTTGTTGCTTGTGACTACTTTTGTTATACAGTGGTACCTCGGGTTAATAACTTAATTCGTTCTGGAGGTCCGTTCTTAACCTGAAACTGTTCTTAACCTGAAGCGCCACTTTAGCTAATGGGGCCTCCCGCTGCCGCCGCCGCGTGTTTTCTGTTCTCATCCTGAAGCAAAGTTCTTAACCCGAGGTACTATTTCTGGGTTAGTGGAGTCTGTAACCTGAAGTGTCTGTAACCTGAAGCATCTGTAACCCGAGGTACCACTGTATTTTTGTGTTTGTGTAAATGTTTTCATGCTGTAAGCCGCCTTGAGTAGGGTTTTAACTATGGGAAGGCAGCGTGCAAATAAACAATGACACAGAGGACCCGCCCTGGGATTGTCAGCCCTGGCCTAAATTGGGAGGGATTAACAGTATCTCACTCCATCTGTGTACTTTCACAAGATCAATAAGACTTCTCCCTTTTAAAGGACTGGGCTGGTTGAGCGAAATGAGAGAGAGAGGCAGATAGCTAGTCTGAAGAACTCAGTGGTGTGCTAGGCCTGTCGAGTTGATGAATGTGCCAAGGGCCTGGGCCAACCACTTAGCTTCTCCCTGTGCTTAAACTAATCCCTGGGTCTATCAATCATTGGGCCGGGGGCGGGGGGCGAGCCTGGACCCTCATTTGTTGCTAGGTCCATGAATATGCACAGCAAAGACAGCTTTTCCTTAAGGCAAAGTGGAGGGAAAGCAAGCCTTCTTTCCTTTTTTGGTCTGTTCATTTTGCTCTGCTCTTCCCTCCAGTCTTGGTTCCTGTTATGTACTGAGTTGAATAGGATTCAGAATGCAGCAGTCTGATTGGTCCTAGAACAATAAGATCCAGAATGCAGCAGTCTGATTGGTCCACAGGAGCCACCCAATCCAGCTCCAGGTGGAAGGGAATCCACAACCTGATTGGCCTACAGGAGAATCCCCGAATTAGCCAATCACGTGGGGCCCGTTGTGTAAATAATGTGTATAAGGCAGACATTCTGGGGGAACTTCCATTCCTCCTCACCACTATGAGCTGAATAAAGAGCATGAAATCCACTCTCGACTCCAAGTATATTTTAGTTCCCTTCATTTATTCAAGCAGTAAAGGAGGGGGCGCCATTGGAAGCTTCTACAGAGTTACAGTTGGTGGCCATCACTGCCTCTTCTAGGAGAGTTCCATAGTTCAACTGTGCACTGTGTGACATCCTTTCTTTTATCTGCCCCAAATCATCTAGCATTCAGCTTCATTGCATGTCCACAGTTTCCTCTGTGGCACCTCAGAGGTGACAGATTAGCAAAATTAGCTTCCAAGACTATGTTGTTGTTGTTTAGTCATTTAGTCGTATCTGCCTCTTCGTGACCCCATGGACCAGAGCATGCCAGGCACTCCTGTCTTCCACTGCCTCCCGCAGTTTGGCCAAACTCATGCTGGTAGCTTCGAGAACACTGTCCAACCATCTCATCCTCTGTCGTCCCCTTCTCCTTGTGCCCTCCATCTTTCCCAACATCAGGGTCTTTTCCAGGGAGTCTTCTCTTCTCATGAGGTGGCCAAAATATTGGAGCCTCAGCTTCACGCTCTTTCCTTCCAGTGAGCACTCAGGGCTGATTTCCTTCAGAATGGAGAGGCTTGATCTTCTTGCAGTCCATGGGAATCTCAAGAGTCTCCTCCAGCACCAGAATTCAAAAGCATCAATCCTTCTTTATGGTCCAGCTCTCACTTCCATGCATCCAAGACTATGAAGAGCTCCAAAACGGCTTTTCCCAAGTGGATCACTCAGCAATGGATGGACTGATGAGATCCAACATCACCATTCGCTGATTGATTGTGCCTTGGCACCAAGAGATCAGAATTGACTATGGAGGAGTAATGGGGTCCCAATGATCTTAGGGTCACTGTGGAATGCTCCCTCAAAAGCCACGAGGGTTAGATGATAGACTATGCCAAAATGGCAAAACTGACCGTGACGATCAGGCATCAAGATGAGAAGAAATTTAATCAAGAATGGACAAAATTTATTATTTTAAAGAACATTTCAAACATGTTAAAATATTAGCAGGTTTGATGTAGCATTTATGAAGTAACATGTAAAATAAGGGTTAAGGAATAGAGTTGAAAATTAATTGAAAAATCTAAAGATATATAAGGATCCCAAAATGGGAAATTGGAAACCGGTGTGGGGGGGGGGTGTCAATCAAATGGAAAGGGGATAAAAAGTGAATGTATGATCATTGATGTTAAAAATAAAAAATAAAATTTATTTTAAAAAAGAGCATAATCCACGAGGCTTTACATGTTCACCATTCAAAATAAAACTTCTGGCGTCATAATGCTGTTATACAAATTTGTGGTGCAAATGCATTTTGAATACTGTGCATAGTTCTGCTCACCTTGCCTGAAGAAGGATGTTGTAGATTTGGAAAAGGTTCGGAAGAGGGGAACCAAAATGATTGAGAGGGTGGAACAACTCTCCGCTGAGGAAAAGTTACAACCGTGGAGCTTTTAAGAGGAAAACCTCACGATAGAAGTGTGTTAAAATTATGCCTGGCATGGAGAAAGTGGATAGAGGAAAGTTTCTCTCTCTCTCTCTCTCTCTCTCTCTCTCTCTCTCTCTCTCTCTCATAACACTAAAACTCATGGAAATCCAATGGAAGATGAGTGTTGGAAGGCAGGTAAAAGTAGGTCCTTCTTCAAGCAGCCCATAGTTCCACTGTGGAACTTGCCCCCATAGAGAAGGTAGTGAGGACCACCAACCTAGATTACTTTAAAAAAGGAAGGGGACGGCAGAGGAGGAGATGGTTGGACAGCGTTCTTGAAGCTACCAGCATGAGTTTGACCAAACTGCGGGTGGCAGTGGAAGACAGGAGTGCCTGGCGTGCTCTGGTCCAGGGGGTCATGTCAGATGCTGGTGGTGGTTGCTCGTGAGTAACCAGGCAGGACTCCGACCTGTCTTTTACAGGTTTTATTGTGCAAGCTATTTACAGTGCAGATCTACAAAGTTCATGTCCGTCTTAGTCACTTGCAGAATCCGGGAGTGGCCCCTTCTGGTTTCTCCCCTGAAATATACTCAGAGTCGCAAGGTGATTTCATGCTCTTTATTCAGCTCATAGTGGTGAGGAGGAATGAATGAAAGTCCCCTCAAAGTATCTGCCTTATATACATTATTTACACAATGGGCTGCACATGATTGGCTAATTCCGGAATTCTACTGTAAGCCAATCAGGTTGTGGATTCACTTATATCTGGAGCATGATTGGGTGGTTCCTGCCAACCAATCATACTGCTGCATTGTTCTAGGACCAATCAGACTGCTGCATTCTGAATCCTATTGTTCTAGGACCAATCAGGCTGCTGCAATTTGGATCCTATTGTTCTAGGACCAATCAGACTGCTGCAGTTTGGATCCTATTCAACTCAGTACATAACATCCCCCAACATAAGAACTTCAGCTCCCCAAGCCTCCTCCATCCCTCCTTGCATTTCACACCTCTGCGCAAGCTGGGCGATGGAAGTGGCGTGCGTCCCTCCTGCCCAGCCCAGCCAGGTGAGGCGCTGGGGCTCTCAGCAGCATCCTCGAACCCTTTCCTCTCTTGGCTGGCCCCTTCCCTCTCTTCTCCACTGGAGGTGTGGCTTTCCCCACTGCTGGAAGAGGAACTGCTCATCAGGAGTTTTGGAGGCTCTCTGTATCCCAACTGGCCTCCTCCCTCCCTCCCCTGTTCCGATGGCAGTCCCCTGACAGGTCACAAAAGAGTCAGACACGACTAAACAACAAACAACAATTTATGGAGAAGAGGCTGTTAGCCAGGGTGGCTGTGCTCTGGTTTCATGGTCAGATCTAGCAATGCTTCTGAAAACAGTTGCTGGAATCCACAGGAGGCTAGAGAGGGCTCATGTGGACCAATCAGTGGCGTAGCGTGGGTTGTCAGCACCCAGGGCAAGGCAAGTAATTTGCACCCCCTAATCCGTGGATTTGCGCCCCCTAACCCTAACCCCCAGATGTTGCGCCCGGTGCGGCCGGCCCCCCCTGCACCCCCCACGCTACGCCACTGGGACCAATCCTACTTGAAGGTTTCCTGTTAGGGCATCTGTGAGAGCAGGGTGCTGGACCCTTCTTATGCAATGGCAGAGCGTGTCCTCGTGGGCCCCAGGGTGCACACACACACAGTGGGGCAGGCACCTGCCCTCCCAATCAGTCCAGATTGGACTGATGGGAAGGGTGCACACCTGTTGCATCCTCCGGACACTGCCCTGCCAGCCCCACGCTGCTTTGTGAGGCTGGGATGTGGGATGGACTTGCAAAGCATTACAGTGGAACCTCGGGTTAAGAACTTAATTCGTTCCGGAGGTCTGTTCTTAACCTGAAACTGTTCTTGAGAGCCAGTGTGGTGTAGTGGTTAAGAACGGTGGACTCGTAATCTGGTGAACCGGATTCACGTCCCTGCTCCTCCACATGCAGCTGCTGGGTGACCTTGGGCCAGTCACACTTCTCAGAAGTCTCTCAGCCCCACTCACCTCACAGAGTGTTTGTGGTGGGGGAGGAAGGGAAAGGAGAATGTTAGCCGCTTTGAGACTCCTTAAAGGGAGTGAAAGGCGGGATATCAAATCCAAACTCTTCTTCTTCTTCTTCTTCTTCTTCTTCTTCTTCTTCTTCTTCTTCTTCTTCTTCTTCTTCTTCATCTTAACCTGAAGCACCACTTTAGCTAATGGGCCTCCCGCTGCCACCGCGCCGCCGGAGCACAATTTCTGTTCTCATCCTGAAGCAAAGTTCTTAACCCGAGGTACTATTTCTGGGTTAGCAGAGTCTGTAACCTGAAGCGTCTGTAACTTGAGGTACCACTGTACAGGGCTGGCAGGGGTGGTGTGAGAAGCAAAATGTTCCCTTGAAGAAACTGCACTCAGCAAAATGGGGGGCCCTCGCCCCAGCCATTCTACGCCCCTGTTTTTAGGTTCTTATGTTTCCACAGATCAGAAAAGGGCACCCCAGTCGGCCAACCCCCTACTCCCTTACAGAACAGGTTCTTGGGTGTCCGATCCTGGCAACCAATGAAATGTGAGCATGTTGAAGTGGGCATTGCGTGGACAGGCGGAGTCCACCCCCCCCAACCACAGACGAGCCCCTGAGTGGAATAATGACTCAAGACAACGTGCTATGGGATTAAAACTGGCCACAACTTTATTAAGTTTCAGATGTAGGGAGACCTTGGCTCAGGCATTGGGCATTTATCCTTCCCGGTCCCCAGCCGGGGATATGGGAGACATCAGGGTTTTCCAGAATGTGTGGGGATTGGGCTGGCTCTGGAGAACATATGTTCAAGCTGAGAGCCCGCCCACCGTTTCACCGCCATCACAGGGGCGAGCAATGACAACCTCTCAGCGTATGGCCAACGCTTCCCCTCAAGACCCCTTTAACGGGGAACCCTGGGATCACTGCCACAAGGGAGGCATGGGCCACCTCTTCACACCCCTCCCCCCATTTAGGAAGGTAGACTAAAGGATTCCACCCAAGGCCTGAAACCACCAAAGTTGTGACATTTTGCTATGGGAAAGGCAAAACCTGCCAATGCAGGTAAATTCCTTTCCGGCCCTTCAACAGCGACCTTGACATAGCAGCGCCTGTGTACCTGTGGAAAAGAGGTTAACCTGCAAAAGAAGGCTTAACTGAGGGAGGGCAGGGTGGGAGATGCTCTGGAGCCAACTGATGCTTCGCAGGTAAGATTTACCTTCTGTCCCTCCCCCTACCTGGCCAATCCCCTGGTAACGCCTCCCCAGGTGGGATTGGGTGATTGGCTAAGGTAGGTGGAGACCTCCAGGTATCCAGCCCATACTACCGGGAGCTGCCCTGGGATCCGGGGGGGGGGGGGTAGAGGCTGCCCTAGAAGACCAGTCAGACTGTTCATAACAAACGCCTTTCACTGTGCATGGTGAATGATGCAGGCATTCAATGTTTCCATGGATGTGCATTCATGTACACTGTAGAGACCCAGAGAGTGATGGAAACACAGAAGGAAGCATTTAAGCATTTTAAAGAAAGGAGCAGAAGACAGGAGAGTGAATTGCCAGGTTTGAGCAAACAGCAACTGTCTCTGGGAGAGTACAGTGATGCCTTGGTTTACGAGCTTAATCCGTTCCTGAAGTCCGTTCTTAAACCGAATCCATTCTTAAACTGAGGAGCGCTTCCCCTAATGAGGCCTCCTGCTGCCGGTGCCCTTCCATCGTTCGGATTCCGTTCTTAGACCGAGGTAAAGTTCGCAAACCGGGACACTACTTCTGGTTTTGTGGAGTTTGTAAACTGAATTGTTCATAAACAGGACTGTTCTTAGACTGAGGTATCATTGTATCCTCATATGCCAGCCCACCTCAAGAGACCAAGGCAAGAGCAAGTGTCAAGGGAAGTGGTGTCATTTCTAAATGGACTGCCTGGTCTTCCTGCAGTGACTAAAAGTCTTTGGAGGTGTCCAGGCTGGGATGGGGTCTCTGGGTGCTTAGCGGAGGAGCTCAAAAAGCACATGCACAAACACGCAATAGGTGTTTGATGTGGGGAGCGGTCCTTTTCAGTGTAGGAGGGGCCAAGCCACTGTAGGCAGTCGCCCTGATCTTCCTCATGGGTTCCTCTCCTTGGCACCTCTCCTTGGATGCCCGCAAGACGCCCAATTTGTTGTGTGTGAAATAATTCAAACATTACGGGCCAAAGCTACTCGCGCATTTCACAGGATGTGCTCCGTATGATGTCCCTGGTTTTTCTTCTGAATTATGCAAATCAGGATATTCATAGGGAAGGCTCTGAACTGGCGCTGAATCGTTTAGCTACAGCAAAGATTCTGATATGTAAATACTATAATAGTTCTAAAATCCCAGTGGTATCACAGGCACGGGATGAGGCTGCAGCGGCTTCTGAAAAGCAGCAATTTTATTCAGTTGCAAGAAGGGAAAATAATGAGTTATTCTGCTTCCAAAAGGACGAAGCTTTTGGAATAAGAATTTTTCACACTGGCTATTTTTGTGACACTTCATTCTCTTGTAATAAATTGAGCCATTAGCATTCTCTCTCTTTTTTTATGCGTTTGATCGTCATTTTGATATTGTAGAATAAATAAATAAACAAAACAGGGACATTGTAGATGCCAAAAGTGGGGAACTCGGAAGTTTTGGCAAACGCCATATTTCAAGTAAAGAGAAGGAGGTAAGGGCCATCATCGCCCAGCGGCAGAACATCTGCTTTGCATGCAGGTCTCAAGTTCAGCCCTCAGCACCTCCAGCTTGTGCTGGCAACATCCCCTGCCTTCAGCCCTGGAGAATGGCTGTCAGTCAGTGTGGACAACACTGAGTTAGGCAGACCAATGGTGTGAATCAGCATAAGGCACAGTCCTATGTTCCAGGGACTGCAAGACACGACTAGGTTTGGAAAACTGTGCATAGTTCTAGTTGCTTCATCTGAAGAAAGGTTATTTTGTGCAGCTGGAAAAGACTGAGAAGAGGTAACCCAAATGATCAAGGGGATAGAATTGTTAGAATATTCCGTTCCACCTTAAGGGACAGGCATGGGACTGTTGTGTGTCACATGCCTGTTTACACTCCAGCACAGCTTGCTGGGAACTTCTGCTTGTGTATAGCTTTTGCTTATGCTGTCTTGCTTTGGACACGAAAAGGATCAGACATGTTTTCCTTTTGCCCTGATGTACGCTGACTAAACTGCTTGTAAATACGCTCACACAACTTCTCCTGCCACTTCTGTTTGCGCGTTATCTCTGCTGAGTTGCATGCTCCAGCTTTTGAAGCTGTGAGTCGCAGATGCTGCAACAAGGACTGGAGATTGCCCAGCACACCGGCCAGTGAATTGGAGCTAGCTGGGGGCCTGCCAATTGCCCCCATTTCCTTGGTTGTATGCCAACAAGAAGGACTCCCCTATGAGGAAAAGTTGCAGTGTTCGGGACTTTTTCGTTTAGAAAAAAAGGAGAGTGAGAGGCGACAAGATAGAAATTTAGAAAGTGATGCACGTCGTAACTGTTAGATTTCTGTTATGCCACTGTGCAGTTTTTGGAGTCACAAGACTCTGTTGATATTCCAGACTGCTGGAAGTCTCATGAGAGATGGGAGACAGATGTTGATGTTACTGGTTTCCTGTTTCTTTGTTCCAGTTGTTCACTGACTCTCACAGAGAGCAGATGCATATTCTTTTCTGTGCTGCGTAGTTAGCAATAAACGTAGCAATGTAGCACATATTTCTCGGCTCCTTCTTCTGTTTGGGTACTCTGCATAATGGGGAGGGCGCCTGAAGCCTCATTAAAGGCTTAGGTCATTAATCACCATCGGAGCAGAGGTCGATAGATTCCAAAGATATGACAATGAGGAGAGCCATTACAACTTGGTCGTACGGAAGCTCCGACAGTAACACCTGAGCTCGTGGGCTTCCAATGAAGATGAATGTCAAAGGATTTGGGACAGATAAAATAAATGACTTCATCACGCAGCACAGAGTTAAACTGTGGAACTCCCTCCCACTGGAGGCAGTGGTGTCCAGCAAACTAGATGGCTTTAAAAGAGGGCTATTGATGGGCGCAGGTGGTGCTGTGGGTTAAACCACAGAGCCTAGGACTTGCTGATCAGAAGGTCGGCGGTTCGAATCCCCGCGACGGGGTGAGCTCCCATTGCTCGGTCCCTGCTCCTGCCAACCTAGCAGTTCGAAAGCATGTCAAAGTGCAAGTAGATAAATAGGTACCGCTCTGGCGGGAAGGTAAACGGCGTTTCCGTGCACTGCTCTGGGTCGCCAGAAGCGGCTTAGTCATGCTGGCCACATGACCCGGAAGCTGTACGCCGGCTCCCTCGGCCAATAAAGCGAGATGAGCGCCGCAACCCCAGAGTCGGTCACGACTGGACCTAATGGTCAGGGGTCCCTTTACCTTTATGGATGGCTACTAGCCATGATGGCTGTGCTCCGCTTCCAGAGCAATGCTTCTTAGCAGCTAAATACAGGAGGGGAGAGTTGCTCTTGTGCTTGGGTGCCGCTGGCAAGTTTCCCAGAAGCATTTGCTCAGCCACTGTGAGAACAGGACGCATGACTAGATGGGCCATTGGCCTGATCATCAGGCTCTTCTTATGTTCTTAATTGGGTATCTATCTGCCCAGATGCTTTGACCTACAACTCCCATCAGCTGGGGATTGATGGCGGCTGACACAAGGCAGTGCACTCAAGCTCTTGAGTCTCATGAGATCTTAGAGCAGGAAGGTGAAGAAGGAAGGAATCTCTTCCTCACACCACCCCCTGGTGCTGATGCTGTTCCATTCCTGCGGCTGCTGCGCTCTATTTGCCAAGGTCTAATCTCTGGTGCAGCCGGGTGTCAGTTCCAGCTATTGCCCCGGAACGCCTCCCTAATTAACACTTGGGGATTGTTAAACAGGAATGAGGCTGTTTAGATTCAGTGCAGTGATTTCAAGCATGCAGAGTAAATAACGGGATGAGCGTGGCCCGCAAAGGAGTCTCTGTGACCGCTCGGCGAATATGTTTGAAATAATCAGCTGCTACTTATGGAACACGCAATTATTCTTCCGCTGAACCTCAGTGAAAACAAAGCCTGGATAATTTAAAGTGTCTCTGAAAGGGTCCTTCTAGGAAGGAGGCTTCTCGTGATTGCCTGGCCTCCTCTTCCTCCCCTGCCCCGTATTTCATAGAATCATAGAATTTTATGAGTCGGCAGGCACCCCTGTGGTCATCTAGTCCAACCCCCCTTGCAATACAGGAATCACAGTTATGTAATCCCATGCATTAGGCTAGTCAACTGTATTTTTAAGAATCTCCAAGGAGAGTCCATCATCTTCTGAGGTTGTCTGTCCATTCCACTATTGAACAGCTCTTGCTACTTTTTTCATGGGCAGAAAAGCCTCTTTGGCCAACCCAGAATCTCCCTGCTTCAGATCAGTCCTGCTGAAATCTCCAGAGCAAGAGGGGTGCATTTGGAGAGGGCCTTCAGTAACAACCCCCTTCCCAAGTCCTGGAAATCCTGATGCACTACATCTTGAAATGCAAAACAAATCGTGTCCACCTGGGATAAATTATGCAATATGTTCAGTGTGGGGATTTTCATGGTGTGCATTTCAGATCGCTGGTTGTAGTCTTTTAGTGCAGAGTAATCCTGCTCTGGCCTGAGACCAGTGGTTCCCAAACTGGACAGCACTGCCCTCTGGGGGGCTGTATGATTACATAAAAAAGGTAAAGGGACCCCTGACCGTTAGGTCCAGTCGTGACGTCTCTGGGGTTGCGGTGCTCATCTCGCTTTATTGGCTGAGGGAGCCGGTGTACAGCTTCCACGTCATGTGGCCAGCATGACTAAGCCGCTTCTGGAGAACCAGAGCAGCGCACGGAAACACCATTTACCTTCCCACCAGAAGGTACCTATTTATCTACTTGCACTTTGACGTGCTTTCGAACTGCTAGGTTGGCAGGAACAGGGACCGAGCAACGGGAGCTCACCCCGTTGCAGGGATTCGAACCGCCGACCTTCTGATTGGCAACTCCTAGGCTCTGTGGTTTAACCCACAGCGCCACCCACGTCCTGTATGATTACATAAAGGTAAAGGGACCTCTGACCATTAGGTCCAGTCGTAACCGACTCTAGGGTTGCGGCGCTCATCTCACTTTATTGACCGAGGGAGCCGGCGTTTGTCCGCAGGCAGCTTTTGGTTCATTCGGCCAGCATGTGCTCTGGCAAACCAGAGCAGCGCACAGAAACGCCATTTACCTTCCCGCCAGAAGGTACCTATTTATCTACTTGCACTTTGACGTGCTTTCAAACTGCTAGGTTGGCAGGAGCAGGGACCGAGCAACGGGAGCTAGTCGTGGGGATTCAAACCACTGACCTTCTGATCGGCAAGTCCTAGACTCTGTGGTTTAACCCACAGCGCCACCCGCATCCCTTTTTGTATGATTACATGGGGGGTTGTTAAAAGGCAAGGGGTGGAGGGAGGTGATTGGAGATTGGAGGTGTAAATGACTATCTGCCTTTGAAAGCAGCTAATCACTGGATCAAGTTGATCAATTATATTTGTAAAACTAAATAGTCTTAACTGGATTTTGTATAAATGTGCATTTCATTGTTACTCTTTTGAATTTTACTGTGTTTTCTTTCTTAGCAGGTCTTGCAAACCACTCGTCTGAATACAATGGTACCTCGGGTTACAGACGCTTCAGGTTACAGACTACGCTAACCCAGAAATAGTACATCGGGTTAAGAACTTTGCTTCAGGATGAGAACAGAAATCGTGCGGCGGCAGCAGAAGGCCCCATTAGCTAAAGTGGTAACTCAGGTTAAGCACAGTTTCAGGTTAAGAACGAATTAAGTTCTTAACCCAAGG
Organism: Podarcis tiliguerta; assembly: GCF_965153285.1. Classification (NCBI taxonomy): domain Eukaryota; kingdom Metazoa; phylum Chordata; class Lepidosauria; order Squamata; family Lacertidae; genus Podarcis; species Podarcis tiliguerta. The sequence continues at coordinate 6,148,923 of NC_139541.1, forward strand.
TACCACTGTAATGCTTTTTATAGGATAGGGTAGGGGCACAGGGAAGGGTTTGTGGAACCAAGGGGACAGTGATCTAAAGAAGTTTAGGAACCACTGCCTTAGACTGGTAAAGGTCTGGCAACAGTGATAATCAGACCAGGGCACGATGGGATGGGCTTGCAGGGACATGTGACCCAGTCGTGTGCCAACATCCAGCCTGCTGCCCCAAAGCCCTGTGCACTTTGCAGCTCAGCGAGATGTTCTTAAACGCTGACAGCTCTGGGCGGAGGAGCCGAGGGTTGCCCAGCCCAGCCTGTGAGAATCCAGCGCCGATTACAGCCGAAGAGAAGCAGAGCTGGCAGATTTGTGAAGCCCCCCCCCCCCCCCCAGCTTCCCTGGAGCCTGCGCCATCCCTTACCCAGAACAAAAGCAAGGTGATTAAAAGTTAATATCAGATCATGGCTGGAAGCAGTAAGCCGGCTGTAATTACTGGGATGTGGGGATATTAAGAGCTGGTGTAATTATAATTCTGCGGTAATCGGGAGAAGGCACAGAGCCAGGTTTTTCTGCTAATGTTTTGTTTCACATATCAACACGGTGTGGAATGAGGAGGCTCCCTGGGCTCTGTCTCTCTGGTTATTTTCACCTCTTTGAGAGCACTTCATTTTCCCCAGACAATGGCTCCCCAGGCAGAAATTCTCCAGGGGTTGGAGGTTTCTCCTAGGAAGGGCCCGCTCCCAATACATTTTACCAACTGAGATGAATCCTGAGGGAGAAAGACTTTCTGCACACCAGGCATAATTTTCTAAACTTCTATCCTGTCACCTCTTAAACTAAAAAGTCCCAAACTCTGCAACGTTCCTCACAGGACAGTCGCTTCATCCCCCGGATCATTTTGGGTACCATTTTCTGAACCCTTTCCAGCTCTATCCTTTTTGAGGTGGCGCTGTAGGTTAAACCAAAGAGCCTAGGACTTTCTGATCAGAAGGTCGGTGGTTCGAATCCCCGCGATGCGGTGAGCTCCCGTTGCTCGGTCCCTGCTCCTGCCAACCTAGCAGTTCGAAAGCAGCTCAAAGTGCAAGTAGATAAATAGGTACCGCTCCGGCGGGAAGGTAAACGGTGTTTCCGTGCGCTGCTCTGGTTCGCCAGAAGCGGCTTAGTCATGCTGGCCACAAGACCCGGAAGCTGTACACCGGCTCCCTCGGCCAGTAAAGCGAGATGAGCGCCGCAACCCTAAAGTCGGCCACGATTGGACCTAATGGTCAGGGGTCCCTTTACCTTTACCTAGCCAGAATCAGACCACTTCATAACACACAGGCCAAAGGCAGAGATGAATCTGTCCATTTTCGTTCTCTGAGAGTCTCCTTTTTCTAATCTTAAATCCAGTCCTCTCTGCTTCTGCAGCAATTGGAGGTTGCAATTAAAAAAAAAAAAATCCGTATGAAAATTATTCAGCATTTGAGTGTGAATTTCTCCTAATAAACATGTTTCTGTCCTCCTCCACCAGGAGAAAAATGTATACCCAGAACAAGGCTGATTTATTTATTTTTTGGTCTTTTTCTTTTTTTAAGAAAAAACCCCACGTATGCCTCTATACCAAACACTTTGAAAGTTAATTTCACAAAGCTGGGAACACTTGATAGTTTTAATTAATCGGCTGCCTGGGGAAATGCAGGTTGCGAAACCCACACTTCACTCCCTCTGGGTTGCTATTGTATGCCTGATAATTCTGAAGTCTCCAGCTTGACTCCCAATCAGCTGGAGGAGGGAGGGGGAGATTTTTGCTTTCATCAAGAGAAGGGAGGCTTGCCCAATTGCTTTCCCTCTAATCAAGCCAAACAGTTGGGCCTTCTCTTTGGCGGTTTTCCAGAACTACTCTCTTCTCCGCCCAAGTTCGCAAGAAGCCCTCAGACGCTGGACAGCTCCAGCATCAAAGACAATGACTGCCTCAGGGAGGGAAGATGCCAAACTCAGGCAGCATGAGGGAGATGATGGTGGTGATGTTCATGGTGGTTCTTCTGGAGATTTGTTGTTGTTTAGTCATTTAGTCATGTCCTATTCTTTGTGACCCCATGGACCAGAGCACGCCAGGCACTCCTGTCTTCCACTGCCTCCCGCAGTCTGGTCAAACTCATGCTGGTAGCTTTGAGAACACTGTCCCACCATCTCTTTGTTGGGCGGCTTCCAACAAAGATTAACAATATATTAAAATGTCACACATTTAAAACCTTGAGAAAGGGGGTTCTGACTTAGAATCAGTAAAAGCTGTTGGCAGTTGAGCAGAGTCCATCGGAAGCTGGTGGACTCTCCTTCACTGGAAGTTGTTAAGCAGAGGTTCATAGAATCATAGAATCATATAATCATAGAGTTGGAAGAGACCACAAGGGCCATCGAGTCCAACCCCCTGCCAAGCAGGAAACACCATCAGAGCACTCCTGACATATGGTTGTCAAGCCTCTGCTTAAAGACCTCCAAAGAAGGAGACTCCACCACAGTCCTTGGCAGCAAATTCCACTGTCGAACAGCTCTTATGGTCAGGAAGTTCTTCCTAATGTTTAGGTGGAATCTTCTTTCTTGTAGTTTGGATCCATTGCTTCGTGTCCGCTTCTCTGGAGCAGCAGAAAACAACCTTTCTCCTTCCTCCATGTGACATCCCTTCATATATTTGAACCTGGCTATCATATCACCCCTTAACCTCCTCTTCTCCAGGCTAAACATGCCCAGCTCCCTTAGCCGTTCTCATTAGGCATTGTTTCCAGGCCTTTGACCATTTTGGTTGCCCTCCTCTGGACACGTTCCAGTTTGTCAGTGTCCTTCTTGAACTGTGGTGCCCAGAACTGGACACAGTACTCCAGGTGAGGTCTGACCAGAGCAGAATACAGTGGCACTATTACTTCCCTTGATCTAGATGCTATACTCCTATTGATGCAGCCCAGAATTGCATTGGCTTTTTTAGCTGCCGCGTCACACTGTTGGCTCATGTCAAGTTTGTGGTCAACCAAGACTCCTAGATCCTTTTCACATGTACTGCTCTCAAGCCAGGTGTCACCCATCTTGTATTTGTGCCTCTCATTTTTTTTGCCCAAGTGCAATACTTTACATTTCTCCCTATTAAAGTTCATCTTGTTTGTTTTGGCCCAGTTCTCTAATCTGTCAAGGTCGCTTTGAAGTGTGATCCTGTCCTCTGGGGTGTTAGCCACCCCTCCCAGTTTGGTGTCATCTGCAAATTTGATCAGGATGCCCTTGAGTCCATCATCCAAGTCGTTGATAAAGATGTTGAATAAGACCGGGCCCAAGACAGAACCCTGTGGCACCCCACTAGTCACTCTTCTGGATGGCCATTTGTCAGGAATCCTTTAGCTGTAATTCCTGCATTGCAGGGGGTTAGACTAGATGGCCCTTGGGTCCCTTCCAACTCTATAGTGCTATGATTCAAAGTGCAAACAGCTCACCCAGCACGCTGGCACTGACTTGGCCTGGGATCCACATGCTTTCACTGTGAACTCTCCTGATCAGCCATATGGAAAGCTCATATGCAGAATGCCACGGTGAGACTCCTTACAGGGTCCTCGCCGTGGGATCACATTCACCCGGTGCTATACCAGCTGCACTGGCTCCCAGTGGAGTACAGGGTCAGGTTTAAGGTGCTGGTTTTGACCTTTAAAGCCCTATACGGCCTAGGACCCTCGTAGCTACGGGACCGCCTCTCCTGGTATGCCCCACGGTGGAACTTAAGGTCCTCAAATGACAACATTTTGGAGGTCCCAGGTCACAAGGTGGTCAGACTGGCCTCAACCAGAGCCAGGGCTTTTTCGGCTGTGGCTCCGATCTGGTGGAATGCTCTGTCCCAAGAGACTAGGGCCCTGCGGGACTTGACATCTTTCCGCAGGGCCTGCAAGACAGAGCTGTTCCACCAGGCCTTTGGCCAAGGCACAGTCTGACCCCCTCCTTTGGTAATCCTCACAGAACTCTAGCCCAACGGTTGCCATTAATTTGATTCTGAATGAATTGATTTTAGAATGTATTTCAAATGATTGATTGTGATTTTATGTAACTGTGTTACTTTTACTGTTGTTAGCCGCTCTGAGCCCGGCTTTGGCTGGGGAAGGCGGGATAGAAATAAAAAAAAATTATTATTATTTTATTATTAAGAGGCTGACTGATGGCATTGCTAATACCCTGTGTGCATGTATGCAATTGAAATTCCTTGCGCCATGCACCCAGCAAGAAGCTTCCTCGCTCCTCCTGCCCTTGATCTCCATGCAACGGCCATGCTGCCTGCGAAGAAGCTTTTGGAGAGCACACTGGGGAGGGTGAAAATGCCCCCTGGCCGTGCACAGGGGCCGGATCCAGCCTCTGAGGCCCGCCTACCAGGAAATGGAGACTCCGCCCTAGCTGAACTACTTGGCTGTGTTGCCAGTTAACTGAGAGTGGCATTTGGAAATGGCATTTAAAGGTCACTGCCAATCTTTCTGCGCAGAGACTATGGAGAGAGGTTTGCCACACACACACACACACAAGGAATGATTTGGGGACAAACTCAGTTGCCTAATGAGCATGACGAGGCCACTAGCTGCACATGACTAGCAGTTAAAGATGGAGAGGCAAGGAGGGGTCCCCTACAAATTGGAGGAGGCGAGGGGGCTGCCTTGGCTCATCTTCTCCCTGCCAGCTGGGATGAGTTCGGGGGAGGGGGAATCAGGGTGTGTCCTCCTTCCTTTCCCTCTACCCCACCCAATTCATGTTATTTGTTTGTAAGTCTCTCCTAGTCAATCACTCATAATGCAGAGGCATGCAATGTTCATTATTATGGAGTTATTTATAAAATATTTATATACCGCTTAATCACAAAAGAAATCAAAGCAGTTTACAACTTTTAAAAGCATGCAATAAAAGCATTGCATTTAAAAAACAACAACTAAGAGCAAAGATTATAGATGATAGATAGATATAGATAGATAGATGATAGATATAGATAGATAGATAGATAGATAGATAGATAGATAGATAGATAGATAGATATAGATAGATAGATGATAGATAGATTAGATAGATATAGATAGATAGATAGATAGATAGATAGATGATAGATAGAAGATAGATAGATAGATAGATAGATAGACAGACAGTAGATGATAGATTAGATAGATAGATGATAGATAGATAGATGATAGATAGATAGATAGATAGATAGATGATAGATAGATAGATGATAGATGATTGATAGATGATAGATGATAGACAGATGATAGATAGATAGATAGATGATAGATAGATAGATGATAGATAGATAGATAGATAGATAGATAGATAGATAGATAGATGATAGATAGATAGATAGATAGATAGATTAGATAGATAGATGATAGATAGATAGATGATAGATGATAGATAGATAGATAGATGATAGATAGATAGATGATAGATGATTGATAGATGATAGATGATAGACAGATGATAGATAGATAGATAGATAGATAGATAGATGATAGATAGATAGATGATGATAGATAGATAGATAGACAGACAGTAGATGATAGATTAGATAGATAGATGATAGATGATAGATGATATAGATAGATAGATGATAGATAGATAGATAGATAGATAGATGATAGATGATAGATAGATAGATAGATAGATAGATGATAGATAGATAGATAGCCTGGCCACCACATTGTGCACCATTTGGCTCTACCAAGCCAGAACCAAGGGAAGCCCCACACAGAGCGCATCACAGTAATCCAGTTTCTTGTGGTGTGGGGGGGGTGTTTGTGTGTTTGGGCATTGTTTGTGATATGTGTTATTAAAAACTGAGAAAGACAGTTAGGAAGAATAAAATAAATAAATAGAAAGACGTAGGCAAATGGAGCAGCTCAAAGCGGCAGGAGAGGGATCAATGAGTGCCATTGATTCAGTATTCCTGACTCTTTCAGGAAGGAGAGTGCTTGATATCGACAGGACTTCATGAGAGCGGCTTCACGGGTGCAGCATGTCTTATGTGTGATGTCCGTAAGAGAGAGGATGTAACAAGGCAACGATTATCAATGGGACTTTGACACCGGGCTGCCTTCGGGGCCTGAGTGCAATCGGAAGGGGCCGAGGTGGGCGATTCCTTCCAGAAAGGAGGAAAAACTGAAGCAAACGGGTCTGACTTTCTTCCATCCGTTTCCAGCAGAGAAACAAAAGGCAAACATTGTATTCTGGCTGCTGTCTAGTCACAAAGGAAGCTGCCTTAGTATAAGTCAGAGCAGTGGTCCATCTGGGTCAGTACAGCCTACACTGACTGGCAGCAGTGGCTGTCTAGGATCACAGGCAGGAGACATTCCCAGCCCTTCTTGGAGATACTACCGGGGCTTGAACCTGGGGCCCCCCGCTTGCAAAGCAGATGCTCCAGCACTGAGCTACGAAGTCATTTGAGCTCCCCACTTCTCATTTTCTATAGGTCAACATTGCAGGGAGTGGGGGGCCTAGGCTGGGAAAGAGATCACATCAATCATGCTTCCAAAAGTGGGTGGTGTCACCTGTTTTGGGGGGGCGGAATTGAGCTTACTTAAAGGTAAAGGGGTAAAGGGACCCCTGACCATTAGGTCCAGTTGTGGCTGACTCTGGGGTTACGGCGCTCATCTCACTTTATTGGCCGCGGGAGCCGGCGTACAGCTTCTGGGTCATGTGGCTAGCATGACTAAGCCACTTCTGGCAAACCAGAGCAGTGCACAGAAACGCTGTTTACCTTCCCGCTGGAGCGGTACCTGCTGGAGCGGTACCTATTTATCTACTTGCACTTTGACGTGCTTTCGAACTGCTAGGTTGGCAGGAGCAGGGAGCAAGCAACGGGAGCTCACCCCGTCACGGGGATTCGAACCGCCGACCTTCTGATCGGCAAGTCCTAGGCTCTGTGGTTTAACCTACAGCGCCACCTGCGTCCCTTTGCGCTTACTTAGGAGAGTGCAAAGAGGCAAGCAGTTGGCAGTGGGTTGCTGGAGGTGTAAATGACTATCAGACTTGGTATCACTGAATCAAGTTCATCCGTTCTGTTGAATTCATTAAACAAAATAGCTTTAATGGGATTTTGAATAGTTGTGCAATTAATTGTTGCCATTTTGAACCATAGAATTGTAGAGTTGGGAGGGACCCAAAGGATCATGCAGTCCAATCCCCTACGATGCAGGAATCACAACTGAAGAATCCCTGACAGATGACCAGCTGAACTCTGTTGCAAAGCCTCTAACGAAAGATAGTCCACCACCTTCCAAGGTGGTCCATTGCAATGTCGAACAGCTCTTATCATCAGAAAGTTCTTCCTAAAGTTTAATCAGAATTTCCTTTCTTGAAGCCCTTCAGATATTTGAAGGTGGCTATCCTATCACCTGCTTTTGAATTCTGGTGCTGGAGGAGACTCTTGAGAGTCCCACGGACTGCAAGAAGATCAAACCTATCCATTCTTCAGGAAATCAGTCCTGAGTGCTCACTGGAAGGACAGATCCTAAAGCTGAGGCTCCAATACTTTGGCCACCTCATGAGAAGAGAAGACTCCCTGGAAAAGACCCTGATGCTGGGAAAGATGGAGGGCACAAGGAGAAGGGGACGACAGAGGACGAGATGGTTGGACAGTGTTCTTGAAGCTACCAGCATGAGTTTGACCAAACTGCGGGAGGCAGTGGAAGACAGGAGTGCCTGGCGTGCTCTGGTCCATGGGGTCACGAAGAGGTGGACATGACTAAACGACTAAACAACAACATCCTATCGCCTCTCAGCCCTCTCTTCTCCAGATTACACATACGTTCAGCATTGTGTCTAACTCTGGTTTTCTCTTCTGTTGTGCCAGCTATTCTTCATATCATCTGCAGATGTGATCAGCATCCCCTCTGCTCCGTTAATGAGCCCTTGCTGGGTATGGTTGCTCAAGCAGCTTCTGATTCACCTGTCATCAGTGTCATGCAGCTTAGGTTTTATCACCTTGTGAACAAGACTATTATGGGACAGGTTGCCCTGTGCTTTTCCTGAAATCCAAATGGGATGCTTGTTGTGGCATAACTCTGCTGAACTAGCAATTCTACCAAGAAGCAAGATAAGGTTGGCCTGAGATGAGTTATTCCTGATAAACCCAGGCTAGCTCCTAGTGATCAAGCCATTCTTTCCCGGGGGCTCACAGACAGGGAGCTTAATAATCTGCGAATTTTGCCCAGTTCTGAAGATCAGTCTTTAGGTTTCTGTTTCGTTCAGACTCCTGGGGCGCAATTAACTTGGGACTGCAGGGCAGAACTCGTTGGATGAATGAAGGGCCAAGAATCCTGACTTCACAAATCCACTGATGGGGTGGATCTGAGCTGGCCGTGACTTGTCAGGAAAGGCTCATGGAGCCACAGAGCAAACATTCCCTTGCCTATCTTTCTTCTCATGCCTTCCTATCACCTTTCAGACAGCGTTACACCACCACGTGGGGGTTGATGTGGTCACTGCATCAATCTTCAAATGAGATTTGTTATCGAAGATGCGCCAAAAAAAAGTCTATTAAATGTACAAACTGCGAAAGTGCATCCCCTGTTAGAAGCTAAACTTATCTGCTGAGGCAGTAAACAGCTTTGGGGGGGGTGTTAAAAAATTTTTTAATCGTGCATCACAGTCCCTTCAGCTCTGAAGTCAACAGGCAGCTGTTCCTTTCTTTTTAACGAGATAAAACTTCTCTCCAGAAGGAAAGAGCTCTGCTCAAAGCAGCCCAGCCTTTTCTTCTGTAGTCAGGCTCTATATATCCCTTTCCACCTTGCCTAGGCTGCTGGGGATGTCGGGATCCAACCTCTCTGATTGCTCTTTGATTTATTTCAGTGGCTTCTGAGGGATGCATTGGCAGGCCAAGATTAACGATCCTGCCTTCTCCCCCCTCCCTCCCCCCGCCCCGCTGCAACCTGCCCACAATAGCTGCTTCTGAGTAAATACATATAATAGACTAGGAGGTCTCCGAGGGCGGGGGCAAGGCTTTTCTTCAGCTAGGGAAGTCACAAGGAAAAATATTCAGTCTAGGTCCAGTCCTGGATACACACCACAACTGAAAAGGGCTGGGAAAGGGGTAGAGGCAGGCAAGCCAAATGTTCAAGGGGTTGGAGAAATTCCACTACAAGGAGAGGCTTTAGCATTTGGGGGCTTTTCAGTTTAGAGGGTAGTGATGTATGGAAGTGAGAGCTGGACCATAAAGAAGGCTGATCGTCAAAGAATTGATGCTTTTGAATTCTGGTGCTGGAGGAGACTCTTGAGAGTCCCATGGAGTGCAAGAAGATCAAACCTATCCATTCTGAAGGAAATCAGCCCTGAGTGCTCACTGGAAGAACAGATCCTGAAGCTGAGGCTCCAATACTTTGGCCACCTCATGAGAAGAGAAGACTCCCTGGAAAAGACCCTGATGTTGGGAAAGATGGAGGGCACAAGGAGAAGGGGACGACAGAGGACGAGATGGTTGGAAAGTGTTCTCGAAGCTACCAGCATGAGTTTGACCAAACTGCGGGAGGCAGTGGAAGACAGCAGTGCCTGGCGTGCTCTGGTCCATGGGGTCACGAAGAGTCGGACACGAATAAAAGACTAAACAACAACAAGTTTAGAGGGAAGGATGGTAAGGGGTGGAATGGTAGAAACAGTGCCGGATTTACGTATGAGCTAAAAAAGCTATAGCTTAGGGCCCCACTCTCTTAGGGGCCCCCAAAAAAATTAAAGGAAACAAAACCTGGATGTACATTTCCAAAATATAAGATAGAAAACAAATAAAATAAAACCTACATACAGCAACAAGTGTTTTTTGTTGTGTAGGCTCCTATGATGTGAGTAATGGGCCCCACCTGCTAGCCTGCTCCCTCACATATCACTGGTTTGCTCATTTCTATATACAGTGGTACCTCGGGTTAAGTACTTAATTCGCTCCGGAGGTCCATTCTTAACCTGAAGCTGTTCTTAACCTGAAGCACCACTTTAGCTATTGGGGCATCCTGCTGCCGCCGCGCCGCCAGAGCACGATTTCTGTTCTCATCCTGAAGCAAAGTTCTTAACCCGAGGTAATATTTCTGGGTTAGTGGAGTCTGTAACCTGATGCGTATGTAACCCGAGGTACCACTGTATAGGGTGCCTACATTCTGCATGGACTGGTTGCATGGCAATATGTGCAAATGCCTTTAGATACCTATTAGCTCCATAAGTCACCATATAGCATATATTCAACACGAAAAACAGCGACAATTAGTTATTGACAAAGCACAGCCCCATTACCTTCAGAAGCCTAGGTCAAACCTAAATCCGGCCCTGGGTAGAAATGTATACAGTTGTGCATAAAAATTCTGATAGGTAAAGGTAAAGGTACCCCTGCCCGTTCGGGTCAGTCTTGCCAGACTCTAGGGTTGTGCGCTCATCTCACTCTATAGGCCGGGAGCCAGCGCTGTCCGCAGACACTTCCGGGTCACGTGGCCAGCGTGACATTGCTGCTCTGGCGAGCCAGAGCTGCACACGGAATGCCGTTTACCTTCCCGCTGGTAAGCGGTCCCTATTTATCTACTTGCACCCGGGAGTGCTTTCAAACTGCTAGGTTGGCAGGCACTGGGACCGAACGACGGGAGCGCACCCCACCGCGGGGATTCGAACCGCCGACCATGCAATCTGCAAGTCCTAGGGGCTGAGGCTTTAACCCACAGCGCCACCCGCGTCCCTCCAAAATTCTGATACAGAGATGTTTTCTCTCTCTCCCTAATCACAGAATCATATAATTGCCACCCAACCCCCTGCAAAGCAGGAATCACAGCTAAAGAATCCCCGAGAGATGGCCATCTTTTTAGAAACCTCCAAGGAAGTAGAGTCCACCACCTCCAGAAGGAGACTGTTCCACTGTCAAATAGCTCCTACCGTCAGAAAATTATTCCTTATATTTAGTCAGAATCCCCTTTTTTGTAATTTGAATCCATTGATTTTGGTCCTCCCCTCTGGAGCAGCAGAAATGAAGATTGCTCCATGTGACAGCCCTGCAGATATTTGAAGATGGCTCTCATATCACCTCTCACCTTTTGTTCTCCATTTTGCTGCCGCATTCAGCTTTACCAGTTGAAATGTCTGTGAACATCCTGTTTCATCACAGTGGCACCAGATTCCTTAGCAGCACACACTGTATTGATCATAGCAGCCACTTTCTTTTGTCAATATCCCTCCTATTCCCAAGACTCGGATGCAAACCCACAGGACTTGTGTCTCTTCCAAGAAAGCTTCTTACACCATAAATACATTTGCTAAAATGCAGGGCGAAGCATAATGTATAAAAGATTGAGCAAAGGATATATATTATGCAATCTAGCTGGCAGGAATTTATAGCTCCGATGCATTCCCTATTTTAAAAGGGTTTTGCCCGCTGGTGGAGGAGCTCAGTCCATGGATCTTCTGAAAACCAGCATTTTGATTTAACCATTTAAATGGAATCAAAACTTGTTCAGTCATAATAACAAATGAATAGATGACACCTTTGTGGCCCTCTTATTTTTCAACCTTGTCTCTGTCAGACGCCCGCTCCAGTGGGAAGGTAAACGGCGTTTCCATGCGCTGCTCTGGTTCACCAGAAGCAGCTTAGTCATGCTGGCCACATGACCCGGAAACTCCCTCGGCCAATAAAGTGAGATGAGCGCCGCAACCCCAGAGTCGTCCACGACTGGACCTAATGGTCAGGGCAGTGGCGTAGCGTGGGGGTGCAGGGGGGCCGGCCACACCGGGCGCAACATCGGGGGGGGGGGGCGCTCGCACTCACAGCTCTCTGCCCCTACTTGGCTCACTCACTCTCTGTCACTGCAGTGCTGGCTGTGCGAATCCGATCCGAGCCGCCGGGTCACCGCCCACTGTGGAGGGAGGGTGCCAGGCGTGCGGTGCGGTGCGGAGAGAGAGCGAGGGACTATCTGGGGGAGGGACAGTGCAGCGGGGGGGGGCGCAAATTACTTGCCTTGCCCCGGGTTAGGGGGCGCAAATTACTTGCCTTGCCCCGGGTTAGGGGGCACAAATTACTTGCCTTGCCCCGGGTGCTGACAACCCACGCTACGCCACTGGGTCAGGGGTCCCTTTACCTTTACCAAGGAGATGTAACAAACAAATAGAAAGAGAACCTATCCACTTGACACAGACACAAAACACCACATGTACATTATAAAAAAGAAAATAAGTTTCACCCCTCCTCTCTCCCCCTTTTTCCTCCTGTTTCTTTTTCTTCCCCAACCTTATACTGTACTCAACACGAATGTCTCACAACAAATGTAACTGATCTGTACAAAAGACCTGACAACTTGAAAAAGAGACAATGCATGTGCTTTTGTAAACCCAAAAATCTTGTAATACAAATTATTTTTTAAAAAAGAGAAGAAAGAAAGCAATCCAGTGCAAGTAGATAAATAGGTACCACTGCGGCGGGAAGGTAAACGACATTTCTGTGCGCTCGGACACTCATCACAGTGTTCCGTTGCACCAGAAGCGGTTTAGTCCTGCTGGCCACATGACCTGGAAAGCTGTCTGTGGACAAAAGCCAGCTCCCTCGGTCTGAAGGCGAGATGAGCGCTGCACCCCATAGTCACCTTTGACTGAACTTAACCGTCCAGGGGTCCTTTACCTTTACCCTTAGATAAACCCCTAGCAGATGGACTGGGGTAGAATAAATGAATTCATCCAATCTGATGCCAAACCAATAAAGTTGTAGCCTTTTGAAAACTGCTTTTAATTTTGTGTTTTAATGTCGTTACCTGCCCTGGGACATTAGGTGAAGGTGAATATTTATTAAATAAATATTCATAAGCATAAGCAATGGGGACGCGGGTGGCGCTGTGGGTAAAAGCCTCAGCACCTAGAGCTTGCCGATCGAAAGGTCGGCGGTTCGAATCCCCGCGGCGGGGTGCGCGCCCATCGTTCGGTCCCAGCGCCTGCCAACCTAGCAGTTCGAAAGCACCCCCGGGGGCAAGTAGATAAATAGGGACCGCTTACTAGCGGGAAGGTAAACGGTGTTTCCGTGTGCGGCTCTGGCTCGCCAGAGCAGCGATGTCACGCTGGCCACGTGACCCGGAAGTGTCTCCAGACAGCGCTGGCCCCCGGCCTCTTGAGTGAGATGGGCGCACAACCCTAGAGTCTGTCAAGACTGGCCCGTACGGGCAGGGGTACCTTTAAGCATAAGCAAAATAAAGTCAGTCTCAGGGCAGCTCTCCAGGAAACAGGAATGCACTGCTAAACCCATGTTTGCATGTGTGCATGTTTGCATCAGTAGCCTTCTGTGCCCACTGCCACATACTGTATTTTTTGCTCTATAAGACTCACTTTTTCCCTCCTAAAAAGTAAGGGGAAATGTGTGTGCTTCTTATGGAGCGAATGCAGGCTGTGCAGCTGTCCCAGAAGCCAGAACAGCTTTCACTGCACAGCGATCCCTCTTGCTGTTCTGGCTTCTGAGATTCAGAATATTTTTTCCCCCTTGTTTTCCTCCTCCAAAAACTAGGTGCGTCTTGTGGTCAGGTGTGTCTTATAGAGCAAAAAATACGGTACTTTGACATTAGCGATTCCAGTGCCTGAGTCGAATACTCTGCAAAATCTACTCTGCACAGCTGTCCTCTAAAGCAAACGGGATCAATCACTGGTGGAGTGGCAGAGCAGGCAGCGTGTGTGACAGGATGTGTGCCCATCACACTTTCATCGCAGCGGAAGCCAACCCAAGCACCAATTCCAAAAGGCCATCAAAATCCCAGGGGATGCATTCATTGTGCCTGGGAGCTTGATTGAATGTTTTGTCACCCGCTCTCGAAGGCTGAAATAAGCTGTAATGTGGTCCAACCTACTCAAAACCAACTTCCGTTAAGGAACGCCGAACTCAGATTCTGAAGATACATAGGAGTATAGCATCTAGATCAAGGGAAGTAATAGTGCCACTGTATTCTGCTCTGGTCAGACCTCACCTGGAGACCTCAACTTCCGTTAAGGAACGCCGAACTCAGATTCTGAAGATACATAGGAGTATAGCATCTAGATCAAGGGAAGTAATAGTGCCACTGTATTCTGCTCTGGTCAGACCTCACCTGGAGTACTGTGTCCAGTTCTGGGCACCACAGTTCAAGAAGGACACTGACAAACTGGAACGTGTGCAGAGGAGGGCAACCAAAATGGTCAAAGGCCTGGAAACGATGCCTTATGAGGAACGGCTAAGGGAGCTGGGCATGTTTAGCCTGGAGAAGAGGAGGTTAAGGGGTGATATGATAGCCATGTTCAAATATATAAAAGGATGTCACATATAGGAGGGAGAAAGCTTGTTTTCTGCGGCTCCAGAGAAGCGGACACGGAGCAATGGATCCAAACTACAAGAAAGAAGATTCCACCTAAACATTAGGAAGAACTTCCTGACAGTAAGAGCTGTTCGACAGTGGAATTTGCTGCCAAGGAGTGTGGTGGAGTCTCCTTCTTTGGAGGTCTTTAAGCAGAGGCTTGACAACCATATGTCAGGAGTGCTCTGATGGTGTTTCCTGCTTGGCAGGGGGTTGGACTCGATGGCCCTTGTGGTCTCTTCCAACTCTATGATTCTATGATTCCTAGGATCGCCCTGCAAGAGTTTTGTAACCAGAGATCACAGCAAAAACAAAGGCGTGATTAAATTCACTCAGTCGACAGGAACATAAGAAGAGCCAAGGGGATTGGGCCAAGGGGACTCATCTGTTGCGGCAACCAGTTTTCAAAGTTGCCAGCCCGATGCCCCAGGGGGAAGTCTACAAGCATGATGCAACCACAAGAACTCTCCCCTCCTGCAGCTTCCAGCAAATGGTACTCAGAAGCACGGCTGACTCAAAGCCTGGAGACAGAGCATAAGCAATAAGCATCCTGGCTTATGCTGGATGTCAGGGAACTGCCATCAGCTCAGAGGCGAGAGGTGGAAGGGCAGTTGGGTTACAGGGAGCCTCCAAAGATGATGATGATGATAATAATAATAATAATAATAATAATAATAATAATAATAAAATTTATTTATATCCCGCCCTCCCCAGCCGAAGCCGGGCTCCGGGCGGCTAACAACATTATAAAAACATTATAAACATTAATTAAAATCAAAATTGATGGCAACCATAAACTAGAGTTTTGTAAAGATTGCCAAAGGAGGGAGTCAGGCTGCACCCTGTCCAAAGGCCTGGTGGAACAGCTCTGTCTTGCAGGCCCTGCGGAAAGATGTCAAGTCCCGCAGGGCCCTGGTCTCTTGTGACAGAGCGTTCCACCAGGTTGGAGCCGCAGCCGAAAAAGCCCTGGCTCTGGTTGAGGCCAGCCTAACCTCTCTGTGGCCTGGGACCTTCAAGATGTTTTTATTTGAAGACCGTAAGTTCCTCTGTGGGGCATACCAGGAGAGGCGGTCCCGTAGGTACGAGGGTCCTAGGCTAAAGATCGTGAGAAGCAGCTCTTCCTCCGTGGAGGAGGGAAGCCATGCCTCTAGTGGGGAAGGGATGCAGGGCACGGAGGATGCAAGAGAGCCAAGACACCGTGCATGAGCAAAGCAGGGGGAGGCAGGTCCCCCTTTGCCCACACCCTCTCTGTACAGTCGTTTTACGTGCAGAGAGGGAAGGCGTAGGATGGGGGTCAAGAGACTACTCTGCTGGGGAAAGTTTAAGGACCGCCCACTCCCAGATTCTGCTAGTGACTGAGCAAAACATGGAATTGAGACGTCCTGAACTGTGAATAATAAATAATAATAATAATAAATTTTTATTTATATCCCGCCTTCCCCAGCCGAAGCCGGGCTCAGGGCGGCTAACAACAATAAAATAATACAACATTCTAAAATCATTTCATTATAAAATTAATTCAAATCAAATTAATGGCAACCATTGGGCTACAGTTCTGTGAAGATTGCCAAAGGAGGGAGTCAGGCTGGACTGGCCTGGTGGAACAGCTCTGTCTTGCAGGCCCTGCGGAAAGATGTCAAGTCCCGCAGGGCCCTAGTCTCTTGTGACAGAGCGTTCCACCACATCGGGGCCACAGCCAAAAAAGCCCTGGCTCTGGTTGAGGCCAGCCTAACTTCCCTGTGGATCTCCAAGATGTTTTTATTGGAAGACCGTAAGTTTCTCTGTGGGGATACCAGGAGAGGCGGTCCCGTAGGTACGAGGGTCCTAGGCCGTATAGGGCTTTAAGGGTTAAAACCAGCACCTTAAACCTGATCCTGTACTCCACCGGGAGCCCCAGCTAGCAGGACCAGTGGTCAGGGATGATGGGAATTGTAGTCTCAAAACATCTGGAGGGCCGAGTTTGAGGAAGGCTAGACAAGATGATCCTTGTAGTCCCTGCCAGCTTGGCAATTCTTTGCCTCTATGAAGTCAGCTGACCAACCAGATGAGAGAATATCGGCCTCAGTTGGAGGCTGAATTCCTGCCTTAGCTCTTAAAGAAACAGGCACTGCTGCTTCAGGTCAGAGAGCAAGTTTGTGGGAGTCTCCTCTTAAGGGAGACCCGGCGCATTTCTCTGTTTTTCGAGTGTCCGCATTCCTTCGGCTGCATCGCTGAGCCTGACTGAACCCTCCTTATCCAACCGTGCTCCTCTGATCATGCCACACTTTCTCAAGGTGAATAAATAAGCCTGCAGACAGCCATCGATTTTCTAAAAATGAAACCTATACACAAACCCCAACATATCTAAAATACTCTGCCTCCTGGGAACAAATGGCTGTTTCTCAAAGCCTCCAAAATCAATTGCAACAGCGCGTGTAAAAATAGCACGCTGCTAAAACTCCAGAAAAATTAGGTAATTGTGCCAAGTGAATGTCTTATGCAGGAGAAGCAGCAGTATCTAGGTGAGCAAGCAAGAAATTGCTTCTGCTTTTTAAAAAATGGAATAATTGGAAGGAACGGCTCAGGTGGTCACAAGAGCCATATGCAGCCATCATTTTGCCCAAGAAGTAGAAGCAGTATACTGGGGGGAATGGAGCCACAGGTAGCAGACTGAGGAGCAAAGCCACTTTACAAGGGGAAGGATGTGATTTCTTGGGGAAACAGGCTCCAAAGGAATCACAGAATCGTAAAAATGTACGGCAGGGTCCTCTAGTTCAACCCACTGCAATGCAGGAACCACAGCTACAGAATGCCTGACAGATGGCCATCCAATCTTTGCTTAACATCCTCCAGTGAAGGACCATCCACTACCTTGCCAGGGAGTGTGTTCCACTGCTGAACTGCCCTTACCATCAGAAAATTCTTCTTAACGTTTAGTTAGAATATCCTTTCTTGCAACTTGAACCCACTGGTTCAGGTCCTCCCTTCCGGAGCAGCAGAAAACAAGCTTGCTCCATCTTCCATGTTACAGCTCTTCAGATATTTGAAGGTGGATCTCCTATCACCTGTCAGTCTCCTTTTCTCCAGGCTGAAGGAATCCTCTGCAGTGTTGGAGATGGCACTTGGGAATGGTCAGGACCTCATCTGAAGCATTGCACGGGGAGACCAGGACCTTCACAGAAGTGCCGGACTTGGCAGCCCAAGAATCCAGAGAACATTCTGGAAGCACCTGAATTCCATCCAGGGGCAGATCCTCCTAACAGGTTCCCAAATTGCAGAGTGGTGCGGACTGCCATTGTCGATTCAGATCTGATATAGGCCATGACAACAGGACTGTTAACAAACCCAACCTTCCTCCATCCTAGAGCAAGCACCAGATTTGCATTGAAAGTATGATAAATTGAGAGAGCTGTGGGATATAATCCATTGGAGCAGTCAAATACAACATAACTTGTTTCTCTAGAGTGGGCACAGGCAGGGGGGATAACTTCCTGTTCTACTGGTCTGGAGCGTCCTTCCACTGCATGTGACCAGGGAGATGGGTTTGACCCTGGCTGACTCCATAAAAGAGCCGAATCACACAGCCATCTTTCTCTCTTGATGCTGTTCTCTTAATGTAATTTTGCTGTCTGCTGGCCCTCAGCCAGCAGCACATGGGCTCAGTCCCCATAAGGGATTAACTCACACTGTGTTCTGTAACTACTAGCTAAAGTCTGCCTTCAGGGATCATACTGTGAACTGAATATGAGTAAACTTCTTGTTACTTTTAAGGAAAGACTCTTGTGTCTTTATTCTTTTAAGAGGAATCAAAGGGGACACCAGGAATAATCCAGTACGATCAAGCCAGACTGGATTGCTCAACTAAAGAGATTCAAATGAATCTGCATACTAGCTTCCTGCTGTATTGAGGGAAATCTGCTCTGCTATGTGACTCACTAGCATGAGTGAAGGAAGGATAATATTTAATAATAATAAAATAATAATAATAATAATAATAATATTTTTTTATTTATACCCTGCCCTTCCCAGTTCAGAAAACCGGGCTCAGAGTAGCTAACAACAAATTTAAAACACTTAATTTATGCAACAAAAAACAGCATAAAATACAGTATAAAACGTGAATATCAATAAGTTCAGAATTCAAAAATCAATTTAGGGGGGAAATCCATCCAATAAACATTAGATGATCACCAGGGCTAGCTGGCTAAATTAGTCCTATTTGGGCCAGCGAGAAGACCAGGGGAGAATTAGCTGTGGGATCCCAGAGCGGATAATCTTCATAAAAAGGGGAGAGGAAGGGAAGGAAGCAGAATAAAAGATCGGGCTAAGTTAAAATTGAAAGCCAGGTGGAATAGCTCTGTCTTACAGGCCCTGCGGAAGGAAGTTAAATCCTGCAGGGCCCTGGTCTCATGGGACAGAGCATTCCACCAGGTCGGAGCCATCACTGAAAAGGCCCTGGCCCTGGTGGAGGATAATCTGACTTCCTTAGGGTCCGGGACCTCTAAACTATGATTATCCATGGACCTTAAGGTCCTCTGCGGGACATACCAGGAGAGGCGGTCCCGTAAATATGAGGGCCCTAATCAATATATCCTCTCCTACTATCCTTAACATTCCCACAAGAGCCACACAGTTGTCATGGCAGTCATGAAGTGCCTAGCTGGATTACCATGTAATGAAAACCACTACTCTGAATCAGTGGCGTAGCGTGGGTTGTCAGCACCCGGGGCAAGGCAAGTAATTTGTGCCCCCTAACCCGTGGATTTGCGCCCCCTAACCCTAACCCCCAGATGTTGCGCCCGGTGCGGCCGCCCCCCCCCCCTGCACCCCCCACGCTACGCCACTGCTCTGAATAATCCTTTTTTTATAGGGTAGGGGGCACTGGGGATGAGTTTATGGAACCAAGGAGATGGGGACCCAAAAAACATTGGAAACCACTGCTTTTTAACACCCTCCATAGCCAACCTCTGTCTGAGCAGAAGCCTGGGCAACACAGCTGTATGTGCCCTATGACACAGCTGAGTGGGGCAGTGATCTACTCCCAGAATGCTGCTTCCCCCACCCACTCCACCCCAGAGACATTCTTCCTATTGGAATGGACATCAGAGGCGGGACCCATGACCTTCTGCTTCCAAGAACTGCCTTCATTCATTCATTCACTTATGTATAACACTGAGTCATTTTTCTGACTCAGAGGATGATGCTGGCGTACAGAAATCACAACCTAAGTAAAAAATACAAAGCAGAACTCAAATGATGAATGCAAATAAGCAGCACAGGCACTCTCCGGAAGCGTTTTTCTCCCATCCTGCAGGATGTCAAAGAGGGACAGGAAACGCCACCGCATTTGGAAAATTGAGAGTGGTCGTTTCAGGACTTTGTGGTGTTTCAGGAGTCGTTTCATTGGGGATGGGGCTTGTCATTGTCACAAGAAGAGTGCTCTTCCTTTTCCAAAAGACTCAATACCGTATTTTTCGCTCTATAGGGCGCACCGGACCATAGGGTGCACCTAGGTTTTTTTTGGGGGGGGAATAAAGAAAAAAAAAATATTCCCCCCCCCAGCCCCAAAGAGCAAAGAAGCCAAGACAGCCAGCAGGATCCATCCCTCTGGCTATCTTGGCTTCCTCTTTAGCCACGCACAACCTCTCCAGCTGGGAGAGGCTGCACGCGGCTTCGTTTTTAGCCGCGGGGCTGGAGCGGGGGAAGCCCAAGTTTCCACCAACCCCAGCCCCCACAACAGGTCCGGGAGTGGCGGCAAGCACTGCGGATAGCTGCCCAAAGCCCAGGGAGTACAGTGCTGCACTCCCCGGGCTTTTGGCTGCAGGCTGCTATCTGCAAGCCTTCGGAGCCCGACGGGAACTCCCGCTGGGCTTGCAAGGCTTGCGGATAGCTTCCTGAAGCCTGGAGAGCGAGAGGGGTCGGTGTGCTCCCTCTGCGCTTCGGAGGCTTCGCTTTGCTATCGCTGAAGCCAAGGAGCCTGCATTCGCTCTATAGGACGCACACACATTTCCCCTTCATTTTTGGAGGGGGAAAAGTGCATCCTATAGAGCGAAAAATACGGTATTTTCTAAAGCTCCGGGTTTTGTGTGTGGCTTTGATGACCCAGGAGCAGGAATGAAAGGCCATTCTAGAAAGGCGCTAACAACTTTTTATGTGATTGACTGGCAATTATTGCTACTTTATTTTTAAGTACAGAAGAATCAAACAGCCTGCTGGATCGGGCTAGTGGCCCATCTAGTCCAGCATCCTGCTCTCACGGTGACCAACCAGATCCCCAATGGGAAACCAGCAAACAGGATTTGAGAGCAAGAGTCCTCTATCATCCTGTGGTTTCCAGATGCTGGTATTCAGGAGCATTGCTGCCTCCAGCCATAGAGGCAGAGCGCAGCCATCCTGGCTAGTAGTCATCGATCACCCTCTCTTCCTCCATGAATTTCTCTGATCATTTTATAAAGCCATCCTAGTTGGCAACCATCGCTACACTTTGAAACTCCCTGCCTATTGACATCAGGCAGGCACCTTTGCCGTACACTTCCTGGCACCTGTTAAAAGCATTCTTGTTTAGGTAGACAAACCGACCTGGAGTGGCAGCCGACTTTGGGCTCTCAAATCTTGGGCTCTCGTAGGGGTGCCCCTTGCAGTGCTGGTGCCCAGTGCAGCCAAACCAGTCGCGCTGCCCTAAAACTGCCTCTGCTGCCTGGATGTTTAGAAAGCCGATAAGAGTTTTCATCTGTTTTTAGTCAATTGTTACTTTTCAAAAGTCTTAGATTATTGCTGATAACTTTTCCTAGATAAATTTATTGTTCTCTCTTTTCCCACTTTGATAGGTTTTTTTAAACTATCAAATGTTGTAAATGAATTCCAAATATTGTTAAATTTGTCCATGGCAAATTCATTTTTATAAATACAGTATTAAGTTAAGGTCTGGTTAACTACAATAATGTAATTACAGTGGTACCTCGGGTTAAGTACTTAATTCGTTCCGGAGGTCTGTGCTTAACCTGAAACTGTTCTTAACCTGAAACACCACTTTAGCTAAATGGGGCCTCCTGCTGCTGCCACGCCACCGGAGCACGATTTCTGTTTTCATCCTGAAGCAAAGTTCTTAACCTGAGGTACTATTTCTGGGTTAGCAGAGTCTGTAACCTGAAGCGTATGTAACCTGAAGCATATGTAACGCGAGGTACCACTGTATGTATAGAAATTGTTTTTTGGTTCTGTTTTGTTTTCTACATGGGCGTTATTTCTTTTCCTTCTTTTTTGTGTCTTATTTTGCTCTGTGCACTTGCAATTGTGTACTTTTTATCTTCCAATAAAGAATATAAAATAATAACAATAAATATCAAATGGTGCATAAATAAGTCAATAAATAGGGCTTATGGGAGCGCATGATGTTGATGCAACCCCAACAGTGCGAGACTGAGTTTCCCTTTCCTTCCACAGTATAATTCCCACAGGCACACGAAAACAATATTTGTGAATGGGGGGGGGGAGGCACTGGGCATGATGATGCTTCAAGGACCACTTGGCACATGGCTTCAGGAGTCACATGGAGCATTCCTCCTGTGTGGCATAAACGGAGCACAGAAGCCTCCTGCTCTTGCAAAGTCAGCGAGAAGGGCAAGGCTGTCTGATAAACAGATGAGTCACCTATATCCATGTAGATGGAGAAACATGAACACCCCACTCCACACCCAGGCTGATGAGATGCCTTCTGCCTCCACCTGCCTTTCCCGAGGGAAGGGCTGGCTTCATGCATTTAAAGGGTTTGTAAATTTATTGCTAAGAGGCGCAAAATCAAAGCGGGGACACATGCCCACATGCTTCCCTCCTCTTGTGTACACGTGCTCATTTTGGGAACCACTAGTCTAGATCAGTGGGAGGTGGCCAGTTCCCATCTTGGCTGGTTTCTCTCCCAAGTTGCCTTGTTATTCTATGCCGGGGTCCCCAAACTAAGGTCCGTGGGCCGGATAAGGCCCGAGGGACTCGATAACCCCCCCCCACACACACACACCTGCTGCCACTGCCCGCTCTTATTGGCGCTGCGCTGCTCGGCTGCCCACTTCCAGGTCGGAAGAGCACCGGAAATAGCTTGTGCACATGCGCAAGTCTTATCTGTGCATTCACAAGCATCACCGTATTTTTCGCTCTATTAGACGCACCGGACTATAGGATGCACCTAGTTTTTAGGGGAGGAAAACAATAAATAAGAAAGCAACGCAAAGCATCCCGAGCTAAGAGGGAACGCTCCTCCATCTTTGCTCAGGAGGCTTTGCGGGGCTATCCCTGAAGCCAGGTGAACAAGCGGGATCAGTGCGCACCGATCCCTCTTGCCCTCCTGGCTTCAGTGAAAGCAAGCCTGCTGGCTTTCCCCCCACCTCCTGCAAGAAGTGTGCGCTCTTTAAATGGAGTGCAACTCTTGGGGGCTTTTCTGTCAGGTGGGGAAAGGGACTGAGCAAAAGCCAGGGATAGCCGTGTGAAGCTTCCACAGGACAGAGGGATGAAGGCTCCCTGCTGCCCTGCGGAGGCTTCGCGCGGCTAAGCCAGAAGCTAGAACAGCTAGATGGAGCGCTGCGCAGCGATCCCGCTGGCTGTCCTGGCTTCTTGCTTGGCTGCTCGAAGCCTCTCCCAGGCCTCCCACAAGAGGCTGCGTACAGCTAAGGCTCCCCCAAGAGCCACGCTCCCTTTAAAGAGCGCACAGAGCATGTGTGCAGCTCTTGGACCCTTCTCTATCCTCGGGGAAAAGCCCCCAAGAGCCGCACACACGCTCCACGTGGCTCTTTAAAGGGAGCTCTGAGCAGAGCCTCCCGCCTGCATTCGCTCCATAAGACGCACACACATTTCCCCTTGCTTTTTAGGAGGGGAAAAGTGCGTCTTATAGAGCGAAAAATACGGTATTTCCAGTGCACATCCAGGTCAGAGGAGGCCCGTGCACATGCGCACAAGCTATTTCCGGTGCTCCTCTGACCCAGAAGTGTGCCAGAAATAGCATGTGCGCATGCGTATGGGCATGCGCTACCCCGCCCTCCAGCCTGCCACGCAATCAGCGCTGGAGATACCGGCCCGAGGCACGGTAAGTTTGCTGACCCCTGTTCTATGCACACGCCATCCTTTCTCTGAGCCCCAGGCAGCACAGAGTCGCTTCTCTGCTCCAGACAGTAGAGAGGTGATGCTGATGTGAATCTGCCCTGGGCCGCCCAAATCAGGAGCAGCTTCTAATGTTCATGATGCCAGGGCTTGGCTAGGAGCGATAGTCAGAGCTGAGCCAAGGCTAGAGCCACAGGACAAGCCAGAAGGCATGGTCAAGGCTGTCTGAACCCTCCAGAGGACAGGAAGCTCATGTTGCTCAAACAAAGCTCAACTGAAAACAGGGATGCTGGCCTGCTGGCCTTTGCTTTATTGCAATAATAGCATCAGTGGCAGGTTTAGGCAAGCACAACCAGTTCGGTCACACTGGGTGCAAAAGAAGAAGAAGAAGAGTTTGGATTTGATATCCCGCTTTATCACTCCCCTTCAGGAGTCTCAAAGCGGCTAAGATTCTCCTTTCCCTTCCTCCCCCACAACAAACACTCTGTGAGATGAGTGAGGCTGAGAGACTTCAGAGAAGTGTGACTGGCCCAAGGTCACCCAGCAGCTGCATGTGGAGGAGCGGGGAATCGAACCCGGTTCACCAGACTACGAGTCCACTGCTCTTAACCACTACACCACAATGGCTCAGGGTTGCTTCAGGGGGCGCTGCAACTATGAAGTAGAATGGAAGGTGAGAGGCAGCGGGAGCCACTGAAAATTGAGACCTCAAGGTTTGCCACTGATAGCATTACACACCACCTCAGTCTCTGAGAGTCTGAGACACTCCTTGGGTTTAAGGTGCTTATCTAGGTTTTGGCTTCCTTACCATGAAGATCTACAGAGACTGGTGTCTTTAAGATATCTGGTTTTATTTACACAGCTCATAGAAGCATGCAACGGTGGCCACACCCCAGGAATGGCTTTGACTGCCCAGCTAAACCAGGTGAGGGTAGCCAATGGGTCTCAAACCCTTACTGAGTTAAAGACTTCCCCCTGCATGTGAAGACAGGCTCTGGCAGAATGAGCAGATGAGACCAAGAGTCGGTCCAACCATAAAGAAGGTGGTTTCTGTATACGCTGTAGAGGGAAGTGAGGGGCAGATGAGACCCATCAACCGTGGAGAAGGAAAATGCTGGTCCCAAACCTCCCCTGCCATGTGGGATATCTTTGGGATAAGTTATATAGTTTCCAATAATACCTAAGGAAAAAACTGAAATCTTGAACTCACCAATAACAGCTATGGAGGTGCAACAAGGTATACAGAGATCAAAATTAGGATGGTCTCCAGATGGTCTCCCAGCTAATTACTATGAAAAGTTAGAACAAGCATTATTTCTTCCCATGAAAGACCTAATGAATAATATTTTGGCAAATGGAAAGCTACCGAAAACCTGGAAGGATAGCTTTATTACTCTTATCCACAAACAGGGAACAGATGCCTCAAACATGACCAATTACAGACCCATTGCACTGTTAAATAACGATTACAAGATATTCGCAGACATTCTTGCAAATAGATTAAAAATGGTGCTGAAAGAGATAATTCATAAAGATCAAACTGGATTTCTTCCCGGACGATTTATGCAATCCAATATTAGATGTGTGATTCATGTATTAGAATATTTGGATATTAAAATTGACAAACCAGCAGCTATTATGTTGGTGGACGCTGAAAAAGCTTTTGATAATGTGTCCTGGAAGTTTATGAAAAATTAATGGAAGAAATCGGGATAAGAAAAGGCTAAGGCAGGGGTCAGCAAACTTAGCGCGCCTTGGGCCAGGGTCTCCAGCGCCGATCGCGTGGCGGGCTGGATCGTGTGCCCATACGCATGCGCACACACTATTTCTGGCACACTTCCGGGTCGGAGGAGCACTGGCAATAGCTTGTGTGCATGTGCATGGGCCTCCTCCAACCAGGACGTGCACCGGAAAAAACGCTTGCGCATGCACACAAGCTCCTCCGACCTGGAAGTGGGCAGCCACGCAGTGCAGCACTGCGCCGGTAAGAGCGGGCAGCGGCAACAGGGGTCACCATGGGGCGGATAAACAAGTCCCTTGGGCCTTATCCGGCCCGCGGGCCTTAGTTTGAGGACCCCTGGGCTGAGTATAAAGGTAAAGGTAAATGTACCCCTGCCCGTACGGGCCAGTCTTGACAGACTCTAGGGTTGTGCGCCCATCTCACTCAAGAGGCCGGGGGCCAGCGCTGTCCGGAGACACTTCCGGGTCACGTGGCCAGCGTGACAAGCTGCTCTGGTGAGCCATAGCCGCACACGGAAACGCCGTTTACCTTCCCGCTAGAAAGCGGTCCCTATTTATCTACTTGCACCCGGGAGTGCTTTCGAACTGCTAGGTTGGCAGGCGCTGGAACCGAACAACGGGAGCGCACCCCACCACGGGGAACCGAACCGCTGACCTTTCGATCGGCAAGCCCTAGGTGCTGAGGCTTTTACCCACAGTGCCACCCGCATCCCCGGGCTGAGTATAAGTCATGCCCAAATCCAGAGTGGAGTCCCTAAGGCGGTTGGATGGTGGCCTTGTACACCTCTTCCAGCAACAACTACAGCCAAGCTGGTGCTAAATGTATTGCTCTGGTTTGGACCACATCAGTGAGGTCTTGTCGTCTGGGCAGACCAGGATGGCTTGTGCCCCAGGGAGGTCACTTTGGTACTGCTAACACAGCAGTTTGCTTTCATCCCTGGAGGTGCACTCCATTGTCTCTCAAGACAGATGCTGACAACACACAACCCGAGCATAAGACTGAGGGGCTCACTGCATTCATACCCAGTACCATAGTGTGGAGCGTGCAGGGGGGGCCGGCCGCACCGGGCGCAACATCTGGGGGGGGCACTCGCACTCGCAGCTCTCTGCCCCTACCTGGCTCACTCACTCTCTCTCACTGCAGTGCTGGCTGTGCGAATCCGATCCGAGCCGCCGGGTCGCCGCCCACTGTGGAGGGGAGGGTGCCAGGCGTGCGGTGCGGTGCGGTGCGGAGAGAGAGCGAGGGACTATCTGGGGGAGGGACAGTGCAGCGGGGGGGGGGGGCGCAAATTACTTGCCTTGCCCCGGGTGCTGACAACCCACGCTACGCCACTGTTCATACCCCAAGAGATCTTTCTTCTCCATTAGTTGCAGCTTTGGATTCAGCACAGAACTAGCAGGTCCCTGTGTCTCTAGCGGCCAGCCTTCTTCCAGCTCAGCTCACCCACACTCTCCCTGGCTATTGTTCTGCTTCCTAGCAGCTATGGGTGCTTGTGGAGGGAAGACCCATCCAGTTGTCTGGAGCAGGGGTCAGCAAACTTACTCCGCCTCGGGCCGGTGTCTGCAGCGTCAATAGTGCAGCAGGCCAGAGGGCGGGGGAGCAGATGCCCCTACACGTGTGCACACACTATTTCTGGCGCACTTCTGGGTCGGAGGAGCACCAGAAACAGCTCGGCCTCCTCCAACCCGGATGTGCACTGGAAATAATGCTTGTGCATGTGCAAATAATGCTTGCACATGTGCACAACTATTTCTGGTGCTCCTCCGACCTGGAAGTGGGCAGCTGCACAGCGCAGTGCCGGTAAGAGTGGGCAGCAGCAGCAGGTGGTGGTGGGTCGCGGTGGGCCAAATAAACAAGTCCCTTGGGCAGTGGCGTAGCGTGGGTTGTCAGCACCCGGGGCAAGGCAAGTAATTTGCGCCCCCCCCCCCCCTGCTGCACTGTCCCTCCCCCAGATAGTCCCTAGCTCTCTCTCCACACTGCACCGCACGCCTGGCACCCTCCCCTCCACAGTGGGCGGCGACCCGGTGGCTCGGATCGGATTCGCACAGCCAGCACTGCAGTGAGAGAGAGTGAGCCAGGTAGGGGCAGAGAGCTGCAAGTGCGAGCGCCCCCCCCCAGATGTTGCGCCCGGTGCGGCCGGCCCCCACTGCACCCCCACGCTACGCCACTGCCCTTGGGCCTTATCTGGTCCACGGCCCTTAGTTTGGGGACCCCTGGTCTGGAGGATGCCATCACTTGATTGTAGCTCTTACAACCTAGCTCATTCTTTTGGGATGCTGATGAGGACCCTCAACTGGCCAGCTAAGGTCCTTGTCTTACAAAGAAACCCCAAGCAGTTCTGCAATCTCCTCTAGTTAGATTTAACCACCTTCGGGTACAGCGCCCCCCCCAAAAAAAAAATTGGAAAGACTAACCTTCCAAACCCTCAACAAAAACTTAGCATTGCTTACGGTTCTACACTGATGCTGTTGGGATTTGTACCTTTTAGGATTACGGGCTCTCTCTGGGAGCCATTTAAATACAACTTGAGCACTAATCTCTAAACAAAGAGACCATTATTCCTGTAAAGTGCAGTGTGTGTTTTTTTTTATCAAGACAAAGTCAAGTATGCAAAGGAAGCCATGTATTTTCTATTGCCAAATGCTAATGAAGACAGGAGATGCTGCTGAACAAGGTCACTTCTCAGGAACACACATGGATAAACACACCACTGTTTGAGCAAGGCTAGTTTCATGATTACATAGTTAGACCTTTGTCAGCCTGGGCTAATTGGACAGGAGGCGAGCAAGAAAGGGATAAAATGTTCTAGGGATGGAGACAGAAAGCAAGAGGAGTCATGCTGGATGTTGTGTCCTTCGTGTGTAATATACATAGCATCATATAAATGCAATACAGGAATCATACATCCTTTATTTGGTCTGCATGGGAGGGGGGCAGGGATCTGTGTGAAGTCAGTGCCCATCAGAGAGTGGGATAAAAGTCTGTGAGGTAGGGAGGCTTATCCTGATTTATCACTGCGAAGTGTTTTCCATCTGGAGGGTCCTAGATATTTCTATTCTTTCTGTATGCTCTTAGTGAAAGGATCTGTTCTAGGGTCTTAGTAGAACGCAAGTTTAACATGGGTCAATAATATGATGCAGCAGCAACAGGGGGAAAAAGTGAATGTACCTCTAGGTTGCGTCAACAGAACTCTAGTGCATGGGTAGGCAAACTAAGGTCCAAGGGCCGGATCCGGCCCAATCGCCTTCTCAACCTGGCCCGCGGACGGTCCGGGAATCAGCATGTTTTTACATGAGTAGCATGTGTCCTTTTATTTAAAATACATCTCTGGGTTATTTGTGGGGCATAGGAATTTGTTCATATTTTTTTCCAAAATATAGTCCGGCCCCCCACAAGGTGTGAGGGACAGTGGACCGGCCCCTGCTGAAAAAGTTTGCTGAAAAGAGAGAAAAAAAGTTTTGGTTTTGTTAAGTTATTTTTTAAACAATTAAGAAGTAATATCTTTTCTTCTGTGGTCTCCTCTGTTGCTTGGCCTTCCTCTGGGCCCTGGCCTGCTCTCTTGGAGCGTTAGCCGCCATGGAGTAGGCTCAGGTTGGGCCTGGGCTCAGCCACGTGTCCTTACTCTCCTGGTGCTCTCCTACCTCTCGTCCTCAGTGGGCTCCCCTCTTTTTTCTCCTTCCTCTTTCTCTCTTTTCCTTCTCCTCCCCTCCTCCCTCTCCCTGCGTCGGCACCGAAGCGCCGCTGGGCAGTCGGCTGGGTGGCCAGGTGCTCTTGCTCCCGGCTCGATTTGGGTCATGGGGGGGCAGCAGTTCCCCCAGTTGACATGCCAGGTGTCCCCGGTTCCCTCTTGGCAGCAGCAGTCTCAGCAGCCCTGAGCCAGCCTGGTAGCGCAGTTGGCTCTGGCTGGCTTCAGGAGTTGCTCGCTGCCGTGGCATCCGCCATTTTGCCTCACCAGTAGTCGCGCTGGTGTCTTGTGGCATTGAACCAATGTGTCTTGTGGCATTGAACCAATCACGCAACATTCATTCCCTACTAATAAATCTACAACACTTAAAATACAGTGGTGCCCCGCAAGACGAATGCCTCGCAAAACGGAAAAACCGCTAGACGAAAGGGTTTTCCTTTTTACAATGCGCTTCGCAGGACAAATTTCTCTATGGGCTTGCTTCGCAAGACGAAAATGTCTTGCGATTCCTGGGGTTTTTTTTTTTCGCTCCCCACCCCCTTTTACTAAGGCACTAAGCTGCTAATAGCCTTTTAGCAGCTAATCCGCTAATCCCTTAAACCTTTAATAGCCGCTAATAGCCGCTAAACAGCTAATAGCGCTAATCCGCTAATGGGCTTGCTTCGCAAGACGAAAAAACCGCTAGACGAAGAGACTCGCGGAACGGATTTCGTCTTGCGAGGCACCACTGAATACATCCGGAGACATTAATGAAATCCGGGGACATTCCGGGGACGGATTTTATCCGGGGACAGATTTGTAAATCCGGTGACTGTCCCCAGGAAACAGGGACGTCTGCTAAATATTATATAAGAAGAATCTTGACAAGCTGGAACATGAGCCGAGAACATGCGCAGGATGAACAAGGCCTTATGAGGAACGGTTGAGGGAGTTGGGCATGTCTAGCCTGGAAAAGAGAAGACTGAGAGGTGATAGGAGAGCCACCGTCAAATATCTGAAGGAATGTCACACGGAAGATGGAGCAAGTTTGTTTTCTGCTGCTGCAGACAGTGGGACCCGAACCGATGGATTCAAATGACAAGAAATGAGATTTGGACTAAACCTGAGGAAAAACTTCCTGACAGTAAGAACTTATTGACATTGTAATGGACTACCTCAAAAGGGGTGGACTCCCCCTCACCAGAAGTTTCCAGCAGAGATTGGATGGCCATGAGCCAAGGATTCCTCATTTGTGATTCCTGAATTGCAGGGGGTTGGACTAGATGACCCGTTGGGTCCCTTCCAACTCTGCAATCCTATGATTTTATGAGGGAGAGGAGCCATTTCCATGCCACAAACTCCTTCTCGCTCCTCCCTCTTTCAAGTATTAAAGACCATGGCAGGTGGAGGCTTTTCAAATCAACTGAAGTATTTGGCCACTGGCGGCTGCAGGCAGGAAAACTTTTGGATTTATTCATGGACACCTGTCAGAAGCTGTCATTCCCTCAGCTGACGAACAGTCTGAAGTTTTCGGTTCCATAAATCAGGGCCTCTTGGACATCGTAAGTCTTCTTTATGGCTTCTTTCCCTCTCATAAATAAACCTCATTCCATATGTACATACAGCAAGCGGCAGCAAGGCTGATTTGCAGTGTGCCTCAGCTCGAGATGGCAGAAAAGCTCAGCAAAATGACCAAGGGAGATTTTGAGCTGCTTGGTTATGTTGTGAAGGAAAGGGACCTGGTCCTGGGCCACTGCTAAGAACCTAAGAACTTGATTCCCTCTCCCTCTTTCTTTTTTCCTTCTGTGAAGGAAAACTCCTTCTTGGGGACTTCCCTGGCTTTTTTTCTGGCCCACGTAGGACCAGTCTGGATAGTTAGCCTTGGTGAAGACTCGATGTTTCATCCCCCAAAAAGTTTTTGAGTTTCTGCTGAAATGAGGCTGCATTTTAATGTTGTATTTTAATCTTGTTTTTTAAGTTGTATTTCAATCAATTGTTTTATATTTGGTGTTAGCCGCCCTGAGCCTGGTCTTGGCTGGGGAGGGCGGGGTATAAATAAATTTATTATTATTATTATTATTATTATTATTATTATTATTATTACTAAGATGGGCCTGCTGGATTAACGTGCAAAATAGGTTAACGTGCAAAATTAGGCCACAACTTTTATTGGTTACAGCATGTGAGTAATTTTGGCTTAGGCACTGGATGAAACAGCAATACCAGACTCCGTGGGAGTCATATCAGGGTTAACAACAAATGGGAGGAGCTTGTTGACGCAAATACAACTGGAAGCTCCCCCATGACGTCACCGGGGGTCATGCCATGGCCCTAGCCACCAGCAGGGCATCAGACAGGATCCACGACCGCCAGATTCCTTTAACGGAAAGCGTGTTCTCCTTCATGGAGAGCACGTGTTGCGGTGGGGTCTGCTGAGCCACCCCTCTATTACCAGGCAGGGTCTCTAAATATGGCCTGGGGCAGTGATTGGTTCACTGGGTTGCTGGGGTAAAAGTTATGTTGCAATTTTGGTGGGAGGGGTAAAAGGTTTAAATACTCTGCACACAGCCTGGAGCTTTCTCTTTGCTGCGTGCAACGGATCACCCGCCCACCCGCCCTTGAGTAAGGGGTTGTTGCATTGACCTCACTATGCCTGTCATGGGGTCGTCTGCCGTTGGGGCAGGGGCCTGGTAGGAATTTTGTCCATCTGGCTGATTGGCTGGGCCATTTGGTCTTTGCCTACTGCGTAGCAAATCGTCACAACTTGTAAGGTTGCGGTTAGGCATTGGTTATAAATTGGTGGAGGAGGGGTTAGGATAGGCTCTGCCTGCCCCTCCATGGTTGCTGCGGAAAGGGAATTCCGTTAAAGGAATCCTGGGGCTTGCCATCTTTTCGTCCAATCCCTGGAATGGGACTAGGGCCGGCAAGCCTTCGGGGAGCATGCGGATGAGAATTGAGGGTCTGTGACTCAGCTCCAATGCCTCCCTGACTTGCTTTCCCCTGCACTGTCTTTCGGTGGTGCCCGGAAGTCAGTCCTGTCCCCAGGCGGGGGGACAGATAGTCTTAACCAATGCCTAAACAACCACTCACGGTTTTGTATTTAAATAAAGTTGTGGCCAAAATTATGCCAAAAAACTTAAACAAAAATTAAGTGTGCGTTGTGAGTTATTTGGGGGGTGGCTTGGGGACCTCGACACGCAATACCCAAACAAGGCGAGGGGTAGGTGATGGCCACAACCTGCCCTACAACACACCACACATATTCCAATGCCTAACCAGCAATACCCGAAGAGTTGTGACGGTTTGCTACGAGGTTTGCCACGACCGCCGGATTCCTTTACCGGAATACCCAAAAGAGGAGGGGTAGATGATGGCGCATACCCAATCCTCCAACACAACACACATATTCCAATGCCTAACCGCCACCCGAGCCAAAGAAAGCGGGAACAGACTGGGAGCAGAGCACTGTCGCGGCTATTTAAACACATTTAGCCCCGCCCACCAGCCGGCCCTATTGGTCGGCTGGGAGGCTTGGCCACAGCAGCAGAAGCAATCAGGAGCAGGGAGCCAAATCCGCCTCACTGCTCCTGCGGGAGGCTGCTCCCACTCACAACCCCTCCCCTCTGGGAGGAGGAGAGGCCTTCTCACAGTGACCAACCAGGTGCCTCTTCTGGGAAGTCAGCAAGCAGGACCTGAACATCAGACCAACCTGATCTCCTGTGTTTTCCAGCAACTGCATACCGTATTTTTCGCTCTATAAGACGCACCAGATCACAAGACGCGCCTAGTTTTTGGAGGAGGAAAAGAAGAAGAAAATATTCTGAATCTCAGAAGCCAGAACAGCAAGAGGGATCGCTGCGCAGTGAAAGCAGCAATCCCTCTTGCTGTTCTGGCCTCTGTGATAGCTGCACAGCCTGCATTCGCTCCATAAGACGCACACACATTTCCCCTTACTTTTTAGGAGGGAAAAAGTGAGTCTTATAGAGCAAAAAATACGGTAGTTGAGTAGAGCAGAGCCATCTTGGCTAGTAGCCATCGATAGTCCCCTCCTCCTCCATGAATTTGTCTAATCCTCTTTTAAAGCCATCTCGATTCATGACCATCACTGCTCACTCCTCCTCACCTGAGCCTCCGCTGACAGAGATGTCTCTAGCAGCATGCCCAACCTATGCGCCTGTTCTTTCAGTGGGAATTGCAGCCCCACCCAGAAGAGGTGAACTCTCCAACTCCTGGACCTGGGAACTACTTGCCCCCAGAGTCTCCATATTACAAGGATCGTGGGCCCTCATTCAGCCCATCAGGGATGCGGGTGGCGCTGTGGGTTAAACCACAGAGCCTAGGACTTGCCGATCAGAAGATCGGCGGTTCAAATCCCCACGACGGGGTGAGCTCCTGTTGCTCGGTCCCTGCTCCTGCCAACCTAGCAGTTCGAAAGCACGTCAAAGTGCAAGTAGATAAATAGGTACCACTCCAGTGGGAAGGTAAACGGCGTTTCCGTGCGCTGCTCTGGTTCGCCAGAAGCGGCTTAGTATGCTGGCCACATGACCCGGAAGCTGTACGCCGGCTCCCTCGGCCAATAAATCAAGATGAGTGCTGCAACCCCAGTTGGTCACGACTGGACCTAATGGTCAGGCATCCCTTTAGTAAAGGTAAAGGTACCCCTGCCCGTACGGGCCAGTCTTGCCAGACTCTAGGGTTGTGCGCCCATCTCACTCAAGAGGCCGGGGGCCAGCGCTGTCCAGAGACACTTCCGGGTCACGTGGCCAGCGTGACATCGCTGCTCTGGCGAGCCAGAGCCGCACACGGAAACGCCGTTTACCTTCCCACTGGTAAGCGATCCCTATTTATCTACTTGCACCCGGAGGTGCTTTCGAACTGCTAGGTTGGCAGGCGCTGGGACCGAACGACGGGAGCGCACCTGGCCGCGGGGATTCGAACTGCCGACCATGGGATCAGCAAGTCCTAGGCGCTGAGGTTTTACCCACAGCGCCACCCGTGTCCCTCAGGTGTCCCTTTACCTTTATTCAGCCCATCAGGGCATCCGCCAGCCTCTCCTGATTCAGTTTCAGACACAACAAAGCTGAATTCGTTGAGGTCAGATAAAAGAAAGTCATAGAATCATAGAATTGTAGAGTTGAAAGGGACCCTCAGGATCATCTAGTCCAACCTCCTGCAATGCAGGAATATGCAGCTGTCCCATACGGGGATTGAACCTGCAACCTTGGGGTCATCAGCACCATGCTCTATCCAAGTCCTTTATGCAGTGCATAGATGAATGATGGAACTTGCTCCCTTGGGAGGCAGTGATGGCCACCCACATTATTTATTTATTTAACAACAACAACAACAACAATAATAATTTATTATTTATACCCCACCCATCTGGCTGGGTTTCCCTAGCCACTCCGGTCGGCTTCCAACAGAACACTAAAATACAATAACCTATTAAACATTAAAAGCTTCCCTAAACAGGGCTGCCTTCAGATGTCTTCAAAAAGTTTGTTGGTTGTTTTTCTCTTTGACATCTGGTGGGAGGGCGTTCCACAGGGCGGGCGCCACTACCGAGAAGACCCTCTGCCTGGTTCCCTGTAACTTGGCTTCTTGCAGCGAGGGAACCGCCAGAAGGCCCTTGGCGCTGGACCTCAGTGTCTGGGCAGAACGATGGAGGTGGAGACGCTCCTTCAGGTATACTGGACCGAACTTCCGACTTAGAAGAGGATTAGACAAATTCATGGAGTAGGAGAGGTCTATTAGGCATGATGGCTATGAATACCAGCTGCTGGAAACTACAGGAGGGGAGAGTTGCTCTTGTGCTTGAACCTTGTTTGCTGGTTTCCCACAAGGGTCTGGTGGCCACTGTGAGAACAGGATGTTGGTCCAGATGGGCCACTGGCCTGATGCAGCAGGCTCATACCTCCTCCATGAAGCCCCAAAGGGCTTGGGGCACCTTAACTGCCCCTCGGAGTTAGGTGACTCATGCACAGTCATGAGGGTTCCCTGACTGAGATAGCCACAGACCACCCCCAGCTGGCAGAGCAGAATAATAATAATAATAATAATAATAATAATAATAATAATAATAATAAATTTTATTTATATCCCGCCCTCCCCAGCCAAAGCCAGGCTCAGGGCGGCTAACAACAATAAAACAGTACAAAAGTACAGCACAAACA
This sequence comes from Podarcis tiliguerta, assembly GCF_965153285.1. Classification (NCBI taxonomy): domain Eukaryota; kingdom Metazoa; phylum Chordata; class Lepidosauria; order Squamata; family Lacertidae; genus Podarcis; species Podarcis tiliguerta. The sequence goes on from NC_139541.1 coordinate 6,183,843, forward strand.
ACACTCTAAAATCATTCAATTATAAAATTAATTAATTCAAGCCACTGGCAACCATTGGGCCAGAGCTCTGCAAAGATTGCCGAGGGAGGGAGTCAGGCTGTGCCCTGGCCAAAGGCCTGGTGGAACAGCTCTGTCTTGCAGGCCCTGCGGAAAGATGTCAGGTCCCACAGGGCCCTAGTCTCTTGTGACAGAGCGTTCCACCAGATTGGAGCCACAGCCGAGAAAGCCAGCCTAACCTCTCTGTGGCCTGGGACCTTCAATATGTTTTTATTTGAAGACCGTAAGTTCCTCTGTGGGGCATACCAAGAGAGGCGGTCCTGTAGGTACGAGGGTCCTAGGCCGTATAGGGCTTTAAAGGTTAAAACCAGCACCTTAAACCTGATCCTGTACTCCACCGGGAGCCAGTGCAGCTGGTATAGCACCGGGTGAATGTGATCTCGCAGCGAAGACCTGTAAGGAGTCTCGCTGCAGCATTCTGCACCCGCTGGAGTACCAGACCACGGTCCATAGAGCTAAGAATCTGAGCTGCCTGGAGCACAGCAGAGTAAAGAAAAAAGCTCTCCAGACTTCCAGTGAGCAGATGATGCACTTGTTTTCAATGGACTATGAGATCATGACCAGGTTGGGTCACGGGAAACTGGGCCATAAAGTTTTATGGCAACCATATTTCCATGCACAGAACGTATTTGCTTGTAACTTTCACTGCAGCTGAGGAAGAAAGATAGTCTTCCCAAGTCTTCTTCTCCAGCGCCTGTGGGCTGTTCTGCAGGTGTGGAGAGCTCTGGTGCCCTCAGGAGGGCTGGAGGCTTTTCTAAGCCTCAGGATGAGTCTCCGGACACCAAGCCAGGTGCATTCACACACACACCCTTCTTGTCCTCTGAGAGGGGTGTGGCGAGATCTTCTTCTTTGTGCTTTGTTTCCTGCAGGCACGGACTCACCTGCACAAAGAGTCCCAGGCTCCCTAATGAAGCACACATTCCTGGCCTCAGCTGGATCTTGATGCTTGCCATCAGCAGGGATCTGTCGAGGGAGGGGAGGGAAGACCTTGCCCCCCTCCCACTGCACAGCTCCATCCCGGTTCAGTCCGCTCCTTGCAACTTCCTCTCAGAGATGAGATAATGCCTCCATCTCTCCTTTCCCTCGGTACCAATGCATACCTGCTTCTATAGCTCAGAGCCGTAAAAAGGCCATCATTTCCCCAGGTTCTCTCTCTCACGCTTTACAATCTGCCTGCAGTGATGGATTGGAAACTCTGGAATTCGGGACTACCAAAGAACCCTGGTGAGGCCGGCTCTGTTAACTCTGAGGGGCCGGGACAGCTGCTCTTGGCTGCAAACTGCTGCACACACTTTCCCAGAGTCACCTAAAACTTAGACAAATAAAAGAAAGTCCCTTTTCACACAGTGGATAGTGCCTTTTGTTTTATTCCTTTTAGTATTATTATTATTATTATTAATTATACAAGAGCATGTAGACACTGAAAAAAACAGTTAAGTACAGTGGTACCTCAGGTTAAGGGACGCGGGTGGCGCTGTGGGTAAAAGCCTCAGCGCCTAGGGCTTGCCGATCGAAAGGTCGGCAGTTCGAATCCCCATGGCGGGGTGCGCTCCCATTGCTCGGTCCCAGCGCCTGCCAACCTAGCAGTTCGAAAGCACTCCCGGGTGCAAGTAGATAAATAGGGACTGCTTACTAGCGGGAAGGTAAACGGCATTTCCGTGTGCGGCTCTGGCTCCCCAGAGCAGCGATGTCACGCTGGCCATGTGACCCGGAAGTATCTCCGGACAGCGCTGGCCCCCGGCTTTGAGTGAGATGGGTGCACAACCCTAGAGTCTGTCAAGACTGGCCCATACGGGCAGGGGTACCTTTACTTTTACCTTTTACCTCAGGTTAAGAATTTAATTCATTCTGGAGGTCCGTTCTTAACCTGAAAGTGTTCTTAATCTGAGGTACCACTTTAGCTAATGGGGCCTCCCGCTGCCACCGCACCACCGCCACACGATTTCTATTCTTATCCTGAAGCAAAGTTCTTAACCCGAGGTACTATTTCTGGGTTAGCAGAGTCTGTAACCTGAAGTGTCACCTGAAGGTACCACTGTAACAGAGGAAAAGTATCGTAATACAGAGTTGTGGAATCAAATAATAACAGTAAACCAGTGTGCCAAATTACAATCTTGTTTTACTGAGTGGCATTTATCAGGTGGTATTTAAATACCCCTGCCATGACAAGGAATGAGAAGTCAAAGAGCGGTCAGGGAGCAAGTTTTGTTGAGTGGTATTTGATATAAAAAAAGGTCTGTATAGGTAAAGCCATGGTTTTCCCAGTAGTGATGTATGGAAGTGAGAGCTGGACCATAAAGAAGGCTGATCGCCAAAGAATTGATGCTTTTGAATTATGGTGCTGGAGGAGACTCTTGAGAGTCCCATAGACTTCAAGAAGATCAAACGTATCCATTCTTAAGGAAATCAGCCCTGAGTGCTCACTGGAAGGACAGATCCTGAAGCTGAGGCTCCAATACTCACCTCATGAGAAGAGAAGACTCCCTGGAAAAGACCCTGATGTTGGGAAAGATTGAGGGCACAAAAAGAAGGAGATGACAGAGGACGAGATGGGGGGACAGGGTTCTCGAAGCTACCAGCATGAGTTTGACCAAACTGCGGGAGGCAGTGGAAGACAGGAGTGCCTGGCGTGCTCTGGTCCATGGGGTCATGAAGAGTCAGACACGACTAAATGACTAAACAACAACAACATTTGATACAAAAGAACCCAGGATCAAAATTGGTTAACCACCTTGCATTCCCACCACATACGCAAGAAATGAGCCTTGCTCCCCACATTTTCTCCAGCAGTAAAGGGTCATGGGCTTCATTCTTTGGTAACATCTCTTGGAAGTCCAGTGCCTTCTCAAAACAAGTTTTGAGACTGGCCTCCTGGATCTAACCCAGACAGACTCCAATGGAGACCTGGACCGGAAGCATGTTCATCCATGTTTCTTTGAAGATTGGCTTCTCACATTAAACAAAGAAATTGCTCGACACACAGCAGATAGATAAACTATGGAACTTGCTCCCACAGGAGACCATGATGGACATCAACGTGGATGGCTTTAAATGAGGTTTATAAGAAATAATAATAATATTTTTTTATTTATACCCTGCCCTTCCCGGTTTAAAAACTGGGCTCAGGGCAGATAATAGCAAATATAGAACATTGATTAAAATGTGACTGTAAAACAGCATAAAATACAACATAAAATGCAGCATCAATATCAATAAAATTCAAAAATTCAGGGGTCATTTTTTGATGTCAGTAGACATCAAATGATCACCAAGGCTAACTGGCCAAGTTGGTCCTACTAGGACCAGCAAGGAGACCAGGGAATAATTTAAATGTGGGGTACCAGAAAGGGTTTCTTCATAGAAGAGGAAAGGGAAAAGGGAATAGAGGACCAGGCTAATTCAAATTGAAGACCTGGCGGAATAGCTCCATCCTACAGGTCCTGCAGAAGGAGATCAAGTCCTGCAGGGCCCTAGTTCAGACAAATTCCTGGAGGAAATGACTACCAATGACCACTAGGGCATGATGGCCATGCTCCACCGCCATGGTCAGAGGCACCGATGCTTCTGAATACCAGCTGCTGGAAACCACAGGAGTGGAGAGGGCTCTTGTGCTTAGGTCCTTCGTGAAGGTTTCCCCTTTGGGGCATCTGGTTGGCCACTGTGAGAACAGAATGCTGGAACTGATCCAGCAGATGATCTTCTTGGGTTCTGATGACCAAGTGATATGACTAGACCAGTTCCATTAGCCCACAGTAAGCCAGAAACAGCCAAAGGGCATTTAGTTGTTTGGAACCCATTTGGGACCACACTGTGGGATGTGAAACACAAGAGCAGTCAATTCCAACATTCCTAGAGTGTACATGTTTAGACATGGGGAGGGATGTTTGTCCAGCCAGCAGGTAAACTTCCTGTTTCCCTCTGGGCTGGGACAAACTTCCTCCGCATGTGACTAGAGGTGGGTGTGGCCTCACCTGTGCAGGTAATGATAAAAGCACAGGGCAGGGGCTGCCATCTCTCTCTGCCATCTTCATCTTCGAACAAGCAACATCTCTCCTGAGTGAAAGATGCCCTCTTGGCTCCCAGCCAAGAGAGGAGAAAGGGACTATCTTCTTATAAGACAGATTCTAAATGTACATTACTTCATTAAGCCTAGGTCTGCCTTCTGGGATCTGATTGTGAACAGAATGTGAGTAAACTCTTTTTATACTTTTGTAAAGGACTGTGTCGTGTCTTCTATTTTAAGAGGGAATAAAGGGGAAGTTACCAGAATAGTTATTATAGAGGCTTAAGCAAGCCTGAGCCAACGCTGCCGTTGCAAACTTAAAATAAAGGGGAATGTTTTACTCTGTTGATATTTTGGGAACTTGTTAACACAAGTCGGATAAGGATATAATCAGTCAATATATCCTCTCCTGCATCCTTGAGCATTCCCACACACACCACCCTACACCTTCTGACATCCACGGAAGCCCCTTTCTGCCTCAGACCTTTGCCATTCTGCCTTCTCTCTTCCCTTTCTCCCTTAGCCTTCCCTTGTTTCTTTCCAACATTATGGCACCCACCTCTGTTGCATTGTTCTACCTATTGTCTACACTGACTGGGGGTTTCTGTCAGCGAGTCTTTTTGAGCCACAAATGGAGATGCTGGAGAAACAGGGGGCTTCTGCATGTCAAGCAAAACCCCTTTGTACAAGTCTCTCAAATCCTTTTTTTTAAAAAAAAAAAAAAATAATATTTATTACTTTTCCAACAATTTAAACATTACAAAAAAAAGAAAAAGATAAACAATACAATACAATACAAAGACACTACAAAACACTAACACTAACACATCAAACTAACAAAACAAAAACAAAAACAATTTAAAACACATCAAACAATTTCAATATCTTATCTTCCATTCACTTATTTCAACGACCTCCTCACACCTCCCTTTTTGTGTTCCACCTCTATTAATTGTTTCAGCAATTCCTTTCCATCTTCCTCTGTTTTCTATCCTATAATTATCTTAAAACATTCTAACCTTGTTTTTCCTTTAACACTCTATTAGTCTATTTATACATAATTCCTTATAACATTTCTGCTAAAGCCATATAGCTTCATTCCAACTTTGTTCTAACATTCATGAATTTTACAGTATTTCTGTAGATAGTCTTCAAACTTTTTCCAGTCTTCTTCCACCAACTCTAAGTCTCTCAAATCCACACTGTTTATTCCTAGCTGATCTGTGTGGTGCAGAACTCCATGCCCTCTCGGGGCCAGCCCTGTGGGAGCCATGACAGCTAAACCACTGAGTTCTGTATCATAGATAGAATTTTAGAACTGTAGGATTGGAAGGGACCAATAGAGCCATCTAGTCCCTGATTGTCACACCCGTCATAAATTCATTGTAGAGTTGGAAAGACTCGTCTAGTCGTAGGATTCACAGCTAAAGAATCCCTGAGACATGTGTCCCCCAGCTTCTGTTGAAAACTTCTGATGAGGTTGTCTGTTACATTGTCAGTTTTTTACCATCGGTAAGTTTTTCCTAAGTTTTAGTCAGGCTGTTTATAACCCTCCAATGAAGCTCACCTCCTTCTGAGTGAGTCCGTTCCACTGTCTAATGGTTCTTGCCGGCAGAAAATTCTCCCTGTTTAGTCACAATATCCTTTCTTGGCTAATTCCTTAAATCACCCTGGCCTGGCTACAGATTCTGAATTAGACAGAATGTAAAGTATTTGTGCTGCACTTTTGATGGAATGGGATTGGGAGCTGCCAATCGGCCCCTTTCACAGACAGCCAACTTGCCTCGTGGCCTCTCCTTTAAATCCGGTGTAATTGTTCTTCTTGAATATCCACATGTGGAAAATACACAGTGGAAAGACCCTCATGTGGTTCCAGGCTGTTCTCTCCATCTGAATGAGAGCAGGAAGCCCGATCAGCACGGAAATCGGATTCGTTCGCCTTCTGGGCAAGTCATAAGAGGAGTCTCTTGTACTTAATGCTGCTCACAATAGCATGTTGAGGGGAGGGCTTTTCCAAGAGAGAAATGGTTTTTCCAGCCATTTCTCAATTTATAGTGGGCCGTTCAGCAGCAAACAGGGAAAGAATGAAACAGATTCTTGTTATCTATTTGCCAAAAAGTGACATGCTGGACGGGGAAAACAGATAATTTCTATCTGGTATTTTTACGCGCTTCATAAAATGCATTGTGCAGGCAAAGGAAATTTATGTGCCTCCGTGGAAAAGCATGGAAAGAAATGTATGGGAGATATATATTTATAAAACCACCATCCTGTTCACATCATTTGGAAAATACACAGCGTAACTCAGTTTCTGTTAGGGATTTGATTAACATTTAGGAGGATATTCTACCTCTATTGAAGAAGAGTACCATTCTTTTGAAGAATCTATTTGCCTGGGCTTCCAACAGGGAAACTGTGGCATGGCTCAAGGTCCTGACAGCTGGAATGACTGGGGCATCTCATCTAAAAGTGAGGCGAAGGAGTTCCCTTTACAAAATTAGCCACTGGACTATGTCTATGTGGGAGCCACTTATTGTTGGGCTAGCCCCACCCCACCCACTAGAATTTGTCTAATCCTCTTTTAAAGCCATCCAAATCCATGGTCACTAAGGCCTCCAGTGGGATGGAGTTCCATCGTTTAATTCTGCACAGTGTAAAGATGTCCTTTCTTTTATCTGTTCTGAATCTTCCAACATTCAGCTTCACTGGGTGTCTGTAAGTTCTAGTGTTTCCCCAGGACCTGCTCTGTGGCCAAGACAGAATAGAGTAGAACTATTACTTTCCTTGACCTGGACACTAGACATCTCTTGATGCACCTTAAAGAGCCTAGAGAGGTCTCATCTCTTTTCGCCACCCCACTTAGCACACCCATGCCTTCTGGATTTATATAGGCTGCATTATTGTTTTGTCTTATTTTGCTTTCAAAGTGATTAGACCTGTTTTTCACATTTTATTAGTTCCATATTAAACTGCGAAACCTGCGGAAAAACGAAGTTGGCATCACAAACATGAACGCAATACGTCTGCTAGCTCTAAGATTTAATCATATTAGAAAACCCCAGCTCCTGACAAATTTCATGATGCAGAAAAAAAACACAGCACCATCAATATCCCAATTACTAAATACAAGAATTGCAGGTAGCTGTCCTGGTCCATAAGAGCAGGTGGTGAGATCTGTTTGGCAATGGACTGGACCAACTCAGAAGGTGGTGGACTCTCCTTCACTGGAGGTTTTTAAACAAGAGTTTGGATTCTTTAGTTGCGATTCCTGAATTGCAGGACAATATTGTTTGACTGTATGATGCTTGGCTTGCGGTCTCTTACAACTCTTCCGAGTGGACACTGGGAAGGCAGAGACCTTCAGGCCTCGTAACTGCTTCAGCAGGGCAAGAACTCCTAGAAAAAGTTGCTGACACCACTAGGCATTGTTAGGACCATCCTACTCGCGTGTAGGACCCTGGCAGAGACACATGCCCAACTGGCATGATCTCTTCCTCCTGGACAGTAGTTTGGGAGCTTCAAAAGCTTTATCCAGCCTGAACATCACAGCAACTGATACCTTAGCACGCTTAGGAACAGGAGAGTGTTAGCAGTTTGCGTAACAAACTCAGTAGCACAGCATTTGGCTAGACTACGTTAATTACATATAATACACTCGGAGCATTCTGACTTAGCTCCTTCCTCTTTCTCATCAGACAGCAAAGAGAAAGAACAAAGGGCAATAGTCCCACGTCAAGGAAACACAGTAATACCAAAACATCCTGTCTCTGTCACTTCCCACACTATGGAATGAAAACATACACCGTCATGTGATAGACAACAATCCCATGACTGCAAACATGGAGCAAGAATCCTAACAGGCATGAGCTGCGGTTTGTTTCCTTGAATAAAGATTTAACAGCACTGCCTCAAGTGATTTATTGCTTTTGTTGCTGACGTAAGCCTGACTCCAACCCTGACAATAGCATGCAGATATGGAAGTCCTATATAGTCTTCATGGCTTCTTCTACCCATCCGTCTACCCCAACCTGCTGCTATTTAAGACACTGACTACCACCCCATCATGGGACGTGGGTGGTGCTGTGGGTTAAACCACAGAGCCTAGGACTTGCCGATCAGAAGGTCGGAGGTTTGAATCCCCTTGACTGGGTGAGCTCCCGTTGCTCGGTCCCTGCTCCTGTCAACCTAGCAGTTCGAAAGCACGTTAAAGTGCAAGCAGATAAATAGGTACCGCTCTGGCGGGAAGGTAAACGGCGTTTCCGTGTGCTGCTCTGGTTCGCCAGAAGCGGCTTAGTCATGTTGGCCACATGACACGGAAGCTGTACTCCGGCTCCCTTGGCAAATAAAGCGAGATGAGCCCTGCAACCCCAGAGTCGGCCACGACTGGACCTAACGGTCAGGGGTCCCTTTACATTTACCTTTGCCACCCCATCCAGGAGTGGATCCCATCCATTGACTATGCTGGCACACAGAGAGGCTGTTCAGAACATCAGATGAGCCCTCCTGGATTAGGCCAATGTTCCCATGGTGGCCAAACGGATGCCTGTGGGAACCCCAAGTGCAGGATACAAGCACGAGAGCCTTCTCCCCTCCTGTGGTTTCTAGCAACTACAGCAACCACGGTGTGTGGCACCAGGGCTGGCTAGTGCCTGTCCTTGGATAAACCGAGCAATTTGGAATTTTTGTGGCAATCCATGCCAGCTTGTGTGCTGTCTTTGTTTTAAATTGCAGCGATTGGAGAGGATAGAGGAAGGGGAGGGGGGAGAGTCTGTTCCAAGCCCAAAAGTCCACCAGAGAAAATAGTCCAGTATATGCGAGAGAGATAAGGAGGAGAGCTCTGCGTTCCCTGGGTGGTGGTGTGAGGCCTTCCTTTGAAGCAGATAAATCTCTGCTGGTAATACAGTACTTAAACCAGAACTGACACCTTTTTATATCAACTGCAGAGAATTGCCTTTGTGAGGCGGATATAAAGGCTGCTCTTAGGCTGCCTGGCGCATACAAATGCCCACCTTCTGATCTGCAGGTGTTAACCCTTCCCTTCCGCTGCCACAGGCAACAAGGAACATAAGCCAGCCGGGTGACCCATGCCTCCTGCAAACCGCTAATCTGCATAATGCTTTTCATAGGGTAGGGGGCACATAACCTCCAACATTCCTCTGGGCAAAATAGGGACATTTCTCACTCCCTTGCAACTGACCCTCTATGACTCCCTCGTTTTTGTCTCCCCACCCCCTGCATACAAGACACAGCATACATGCAGTGGCGTAGCGTGGGGGGTGCAGGGGGGGCCAGCCGCACCGGGCGCAACATCTGGGGGGGGGCGCTCGCACTCGCAGCTCTCTGCCCCTACCTGGCTCACTCACTCTCTCTCACTGCAGTGCTGGCTGTGCGAATCCGATCTGAGCCGCCGGGTCGCCGCCCACTGTGGAGGGGAGGGTGCCAGGCATGCGGTGCGGTGCGGAGAGAGAGCGAGGGACTATCTGGGGGAGGGACAGTGCAGCGGGGGGGGGGGCGCAAATTACTTGCCTTGCCCCGGTTAGGGGGCGCAAATTACTTGCCTTGCCCCGGGTACTGACAACCCACGCTACGCCACTGCATACATGCCCTCCACCACCCAGGAAAACCCCTTAATCCCTATTTTATTTTATTCTTTGGTAGTTTTACAAAAAGAAAAGCACACACCAATAAAAAAAATTGGGGGGGGGGAGTTGGGCTTTTTTTCAAAGATGTTATTGGATTTTTACAATTTATATTCAATCAAACACATAGCTGTCAACTTTCAGATTGGAAAATAAGGGATCAGCAGCCTCACCTGTCCCACGGACAGTCTACAGGATATCTAACAATCTGGGATAGCAGCGGAAAACAGTGCTGGAATAAGGGAATTTCCAGCAAAAAAAGGGAAGGTTGACAGCTATGATCAAACAACACAATATAACATTTGTCATATAAAAGAAAGAGAGAGAGAGAGAGAGAAAAAACTCCTCCCCATGACTTCCCTCAACTTCCCCTTCTGGTTCTTTAAATATTTACTACAAAAAACAGTAGAAATAATAACACAACGAATCTAATCGAAAGTCAAATGTTTTTATTTTCAGGGAAGTTTTTAATGTGTGATATTTTAGTGTATTTTTGGTTTCTGTGGAAGCCGCCCAGAGTGGCTGGGGAAACCCAGCCAGATGGGCGGGGTACAAATAATAAATTATTATTATTATTAATTATTATTATTATTATTATTATTATTATTTGTTGTTGTTGTTGTTTCGTTTTGTTTTGTTTCCTTTTCCTCCTTCCCCCCTTCCCCCCATCTTCTTCCTCTTCTTTTTTCTTTTTTGTGCCTCCTTTCTTGATCTTTCTCTTTGATCTGTTAAGAAAGAGATAAAGAGATAAAAGTGTAATATGAAAACTTCAGTAAGTTCAAAGTGATGTGTAATTTTTTTCCTTACTATTTATATATTGTTAAAAATGGTTAATTGTAATGAATTGATGTGGGTTTTTTCCTTGTTGAATTCTAAATAATTATTCTTTAAAAAAAAAAAAAGGAATTGGAAGGGACTTAAGGCATGTTCCAGACTAGCACAGCCCACCTCAATAATCTACTGTTAGCTACAGACTCCAGGAAGGGGGTGGGAGGCTCAGGTATCTCTTGGCCAATTTAGAGCAACTTCATTAGCACACTGCTGCCCCCTCCTTCAATTATCAAAAAGCATCACACGGTAGGAGAGACATGTCTCATTTAGTTGATAACCTGGACTGCAATGAAACACCATCTTAAGTGCGACAAGCTCCCAAGGGTACAAAACATTAAAGTAAAATAAAATTCCGCTCCAAAACATCTCCTGGCTAAGTTAGCCTGGTGACAAATACCAGGCTGCAGCAACATCAACTGCGCATTTAAAAGTCTTTAATGCTGCTAAATACCTGATCTCATTCTGATCAGGGATGCAGCTTATTTCGGGCCCAAGGGACAGTAATTTAGGATTCTTCAAGGCTATTAACTGCGGCAGATTAGTACAGACCACTCAGTTATTCTTTTCTCTGCCCGCCCCACCCCTTGCCTATTCAGGAATGAATTTACTGCTCATGGAAAATCAAGGGAAGAGTCCAGCCTTTTGGTCAAATGAAGGCATCCAGAGTTGAGCTATATTATAAGGGGCGGAGGAGGACTATGAAAAAAGCAGTTTGAGAGGCTCTGTAAATGTCTCTGGTAGATAGCACTGGGGGGGAGTCAGGGGCTTCTGGTGAATGTTGGCACCAATGATGAAGTGAAAATGTAGTTCTGGGGTCCTGGTTGCTAGGTCAGATGCTGGAAGCAGGGCCTCCAAGGTATAATCTTTAAAATGTGGAATGTTCAGGGATGCAGGAGAGGATACATTGTTTGATTATAGCCTTTCCAACTTGTGTTAACAAGTTCTACAATTTAGCAGAGTAACATTCCAGTTTTTAAACTTGCAGCGGATGCATTTGCTCAGGCTCGCTAAAGCCTCTATAATAACTGTTCTGGTATTTCCCCCTTATTCCCTCACAAAAGATAAGCCACGACACAGTCTTCTATAAATTATAAAAAGAGTTTACTCACATTCTGTTCACAATCGGATCCCAGAAAGCAGACTTAGCTTAGAAAAGTAACATACACCTGGAAACTATCTCATAAGGAGACAGTCCCTTTGTCCTCTCTTGGCTAGAGGCCAAGAGAGCATCTTTGGCTAAGCGGATGTTGCTTCTTCGATGCATGTAGTCAAAGAGAAAGAGATGGCTGCCCTGCCCTGTTCTTTTGTCGTTACCTGCACAGGTGAGGCCACGCCCACCTCTAGTCACATGCAGAGGAAGTCTGCCCCAGCCCAGAAGGAAACAGGAAGTTTACCTGCTGGCTGGACAACCATTCCTCCCCATGTTCACTCTAGGAATGTTGTACTTGACTGCTCTTGTGTTTCACATCCCACATAAAATGCTAGCAGTTCCACACACAGGAGCAGCTAGACGGGCACAGCTGTGTCTTCTCAATGTGTGGATGAGACAATGATGTCGGGAGGAGGGATCTTTACTTGTTAGGCACTGGGGAACATTCTGAGGCAAAAGAAATGGGCTCCACTTCATCCAGGGTGGAACTTGACCCAGGCCATAACGGTCACAGAGCAGATTTTAAACTCTTTGAAGGGAGGCATCCATTGGGACCTGTGCTTTTAAACTTGTTTCGCAAACCATCTAGAGTCAGAAGTGAGCAGTGAGGAGGTGGATGAGTTTGCTGATGATACTACATAGTTCAGGGTTAAACAAATCCATAGCAGGGAGGGTTGTCAATGGCTGCTAGCCATGATGGCTATGGTCTGCCTCCATGGTTGGGGGGCAGCAATGCTTCTGAATATCCATTACTGGAAACCACAGAAATGCTCTTATGTATTCTTGATCAAACCTCTCCATTCTGAAAGAAAATCAGCCCTGAGCGCTCACTGGAAGGACAGATCGTGAAGCTGAGGCTCCAGTACTTTGGCCACCTCATGAGAAGAGAAGACTCCCTGGAAAAGACCCTGATGCTGGGAAAGATGGAGGGCACAAGAAGAAGGGGACGACAGAGGACGAGATGGTTGGACAGTGTTCTCGAAGCTACCAGCATGAGGTTTTTTTTTTTTGGTTTTTTAAAGATATTTATTGAAGTTTCAACATATTACAAAATTAAAAAAGAATAAAAAGAAAAAGAAAATACAAAATAAAAACAATTAAAAACAAATCAGTCTTTCCATATCTTATCTTTCATTTGCTTGTTTCCCTGACCTCCTCACACCTCCCTTTCTTGTGTTCCAGTTCAGTTGGTTAATTCAGCAAATCCTTTCCCTCTTTAATTTTATCTTAATCTTTTATCTTAATATATTATAGCTTTAGATTATCACCCGTTAACAATCCATTTTTACATGTTCCTTAACATTGATGCTAAAAAACCCCACTTAACTTCAATCCAGCATCATTCTAACATTCATTAATTTTACAGTGTTTCTGTAAATAGTCTTTAAATTTCTTCCAATCTTCTTCCACTGACCAGCATGAGTTTGACCAAACTGTGGGAGGCTGTGGAAGACAGGAGGGCCTGGCGTGCTCTGGTCCAGGGGGTCAGGAAGAGTCGGACATGACTAAACGACTAAACAACAACAACAATTCTTGATCCCTGCTTTTGGGTTTCTATCACATCATTCACATGGTGCAGAGTAGAAACCCTCACGGCAACTTTCCTTCTCCTCACTTGGTGTCACTTCTGAATGGGCAGGCGAGGAACCCTTTCAGAGTGCCCTCCACAGTCAGCTCCTTCAGCCCATCCTCAGCCCGTAAAAGGACCAGCTGAGCTTCCACTGTGTCATTACAGAGCCTCAACGATGCGTTGTGTCCTGCTTCTCCTCTTCTTAGACAAGGAAGGTTGCGCTCTCTCGTTGTGTGTGCATGCGTGCTTATATGGGGGCTGGAATCTGTCAGGATTCAGCAGCTCTGCACATCTTTTGCACGCACAGCCTGACAGGGGCCTGCGAAGGTTCATGACTCACATTCTGCTTCAAAGCTCATGGCTCAGATTAGATCATCTGTAGAAGCTCATGTCCGGGAGCAAGAGGCATCCGGCTGGAAGCCTTTCTGTTGACTGACAGGGAGCAAACCCATTCAAGAACCAGGCTGTGGGTCATCTCAGCAGCCAGCCAGCCAGCCTGCTCCCCAGTGTGACTCCTGCCATACCTTGAGGGTGGTGAGCACCACCCTGGCAGTCTGCTCCAGCCCTCAATGCAGCCAGGACAACATGCGGTGACAACTAAAATATAAGAAGAAAAATACATTTTTATTTATACCCCGCCCTTCTCGGTTCAAAACCCGGGCTCAGGGCAGCTAACAACAAATTTAAAACACTTAATTGTAAAAGCAGCATAAAATGCAGTATAAAAACATGAACAACAATAAAATACAAAAATCAATTTAAGGGAAATAAGCATTAGATAATCCCCAGGGCTAGCTGGCTGAATTGGTCCTACTTGGGCTAGCGAGGAGGCCAGGGGAGAATTAGCTGTGACGTCTCAGAGCGGATAATCTTCATAAAAAGGAGAGGGGGAGGGAAGAGAAGGGAAATAAAAGATCAGGTTGAATTCAAATTAAGCGCCAGGCGGAATAGTTCTGTCTTACAGGCCCGATGGAAGGAGGTTAAATCCTGAAGGACCCTAGTCTCATGGGACAGAGCATTCCACCAGGTTGGAGCTATCACTGAAAAGGCCCTGGCCCTGGTGGAGGATAGTCTGACTTCCTTAGGCCCGGGACCTCTAAACTATGGTTATTCATGGACCTTAAGGTCCTCTGCGGAGCATACCAGGAGAGGCGGTCCCATAAATGCGAGGGCCCTAAGCCACAAAGGGCTTTAAAGGTCAAGACCAGCACCTTGAACCTGACCCTATAATCCACTGGGAGCCAGTGCAACTGCTATAAAGCACTGGGTGAATATGCTCCGATGGCAGGGACCCCATGAGGGCCTCCAGACTCTTGGCATTGGATTGTTCCACTCCAGCTCATGTTTTCCCAGCGCCATCGCTGTCTATTAGGACTGGAATTGGGAAGTGAAGGATTTGCCGGAGGGGAGGATGGGAGGAAAGAAGGAACAAAGGAGTTCCTAGAAGCACAGCCTGTACCTTGAAGAGTGACCAAGAGCCCAGTGGGCTCTGTCAGGAAAGATCTGCATCAAAGCCAAGTTTGGCCTTGAGATCCCTGGGTGACCCCAAGCGACCCCGCTTGCCTTGCCTTCCTCTGTAGGAGCAGAGGAAACAGCCTTACCCAACTCTAGGGTTGCCATGTTTAAAAAAGTGAAAATCTGGACACAAAAGTTGAGATTTTTTTGACAAAATCGGTTTAAAAAATGACGTTTTTCAGGTACATCGCCCAAAATGACACTGCCGACATGGGTGGCCATACATCCGGATTTTACCGGACATTTAAGCAATTTTTGCCCAGACACTGCTTCCAACTGCAGTATTCTGACTATTTCTGGGAAATTCTGGATGCATGGCAGCCCTACCAACTCAGACTAGTGCTCGATCTAATGGTGCCTGACCTTTAATTTTATTGTTATTTATTTATTGTATTTCTATCCTGACCTGCGGGACGCAGGTGGCGCTGTGGGTTAAACCACAGAGCCTAGGACTTGCTGATCAGAAGGTTGGCAGTTCGAATCCCCGTGATGAGGTGAGCTCCCGTTGCTCGGTCCCTCCTCCTGCCCACCTAGCAGTTCAAAAGCACGTCAAAGTGCAAGTAGATAAATAGGTACCACTCCGGCGGGAAGGTAAGCGGTGTTTCCGTGCGCTGCTCTGGTTCGCCAGAAGCGGCTTAGTCATGCTGGCCACATGACCCGGAAGCTGTACGCCGGCTCCCTCGACCAATAAAACAAGATGAGCGCCGCAACCCCAGAGTCGGCCACGACTGGACCTAATGCTCAGGGGTCCCTTTACCTTTACCTTATCCTGACCTGCAATTTTATTGTTATTTATTTATTGTATTTCTATCCTGCCTTTTTCTCCATTGAGCTCCCAGTGGCTTACATGGTTCTCTCCCTCTTTGTTTAACCCCCACAACAACCTTGTGAGGTAGTGTAACTTGAGTTAAACCCACTGGCTCAAGGTCACCCAGTGAGTTTTATGCTCAAGTGTGGATTCGAACCTTGGTGTTGGTCCTAGTCCTAGTTCAACACTGTAGCAGTCATGCCCATTTAATGCACTTTTTAAAAAACATTGGTTTTATCAATCATCTTTTGATAACTGGTATTACTGGTATTCAGAAGCATTGCTGCCTCAAGCCCTCTCCTCCATGAATTTGTCCAGTCCTCTTTTAAAGCTATCTAGATTGGTGGTCATCCCTGTCTCCAGTGGCAGGAAGTTCCATAGTTTAACTCTCTGCTGTGCGAAGAAGTCCTTTCTTTTCTCTGTCCTTTCTCTCCCCGGCGCACAATTCTAGAGAAGATTGCCTTAATCGTCTCCACTTTTGCTCATAACCTAAGAAACTGGACCCCATGACATCACAGGGTAATTTCGGGCTTTCCTCGGGCTCTGAGGGCAAAAAGGAAACCAAAAGAAAATATTGCCCCCCCCTTCCCTTAAAATTCCATTTACTAAGTAGCTGTCTTCAGCTTGAAAACATCGCCTTTATTAATAATGCAGCCATCCTAGAGGGGCTGTATTGATCTTCAGTATATATAAATCTAAACTCCCTATGAATAAAAAATGTGAGATCAGATCTTAAAAATAGACCAAATATTATCACATGGCCTAAGTGACAGGGATAAACTGCTGCGCTGGCAAAATGACTAATGGACGGTTGGCTGGCTGGCTCTGTCAGCCCCAGAAAGCTCATCTCGCCAGCAAGAGTCAAATGATGAGGCCTTTTGCTTGAGGGTTCGGTCTCAGCTGCTTCTCCCTTTTATAGATTCAGATCAATAGAAGGATCAAGTGTTGATGGATTTCTGTTGTGCTTCACTCGTTGCCCCTCCAAATTGCTTTCACCTGGGGCATGTCTGAAAGCACCTGATGTTGTCGGTGGAAGCAAGCGACATGGATCTTATGTAACCACACAGAGCAGCCTTGCAGCAAGCAATCGAGCCCTTGGCGCCTCTAACCTGGGCACGTCCATCATGGCTGGCAGGGGCCCTCCAGGAACGAAGACTCAGATGTCCCCCACCCTCTGCCCCGCAACCCTGTTTCAGCCAGAGGTCTTGGGAGGCCCTGAGCCATGGAGCCGCGTCCAGCGGAAGAATCCTCGCCAGTTTATTCAGAGACCGTATTTCCCACAGAGATGTCTGTGTGCCAAGTGGGTTACAGGAAACGGTCTAAAGGCAGTACTGCAAAAAGCATAAATCCAGCCCTGCTGGCAGGGGCGTAGGAAAGGGGAGGCGGTCCGCCTCAGGTGCCATCATGGAGGGGGGTGACAAATTATCAAGGAACAATTACTGTCCTACTAGGATGGTTCAGTGTTCAATGGGTGGCACTGTGGGTTAGGGCTTGCGGATCAGAATGTCGGTGGTTCGAATCCCCGCGACGGGGTGAGCTCCCGTTGCACGGTCCCTGCTCCTGCCAACCTAGCAGTTCAAAAGCGCATCAAAGTGCAAGTAGATAAATAGGTACCGCTCCAGCGGGAAGGAAAACGGTGTTTCCGTGCGCTGCTCTGGTTCACCAGAAGTGGCTTAGTCCTGCTGGCCACATGACCTGGAAGCTGTATGCCGGCTCCCTCGGCCAATAAAGCGAGATGAGTGCTGTAACCCCAGAGTCAGCCACAACTGGACCTAATGGTCAGGCGTCCCTTTACCTTTACTTTTTTAGGGTGGTTCATAAAAAAACCTTTTTTTGAAAAGGCCTGCTCCAAAGGTCTTATCTTACTACACTAGGGATTATATAGCTATATATGAAATTTCATGCATATCAGTTAATATCTTGACCCTCCTCCACAAAAATAGCTGTTTAATTGGCCGTTTTCCTATGTCATGAAGGCTGAAATTTAAATTCAGCAGAGCAGGCGTTTTTTTAAAAAAAAGCTCACTTTGCAGGTTTTTTAAAATAAATTTTATTAAATAAATAAGCAATAAATATAAGTAAAATAACACAAGACAAAACACAATCCATCCTGTAGATTTAAGTATCTGTCCATAGTCGCCTACTTGTGATCAGAGGCCCAGAATCCACATTCCTTTGTAAGAAAATATGAAATAACATAAAACCATTTTTGCGGGGGGGGAGGATCAATGGGGCATTCTAAAACAATTAGAATATCGCTCCAATACTATCAGTTCAACAGTTAACATTATTTCTGAATTTATGAAGTGCCATTAGAAATATCACAGGAGCGTACAATAAAATCATTAACGTGACATGATGTTATATTATTGTAAAATACAGAGCAAATGACCAGCCCTGAATCAAAGGAATTCTCTAAAAATAACTCACTTAAAATAGATCAAGGAAACTTAAGTGAGCGTAAATCTCTTCATCAGGCCAGTTTATAGCCCAAAGTAGCCCTGAAAAATGATGGTGTCAGTCCACACATACAAACTAGAAAACAGCTCACTCGGTAGAGAATGAGACCCTACATCTCAGGGCTGTGGGTTCAAGCCCCACGTTGGGCAAAAAGATTCCTGCCTTGCAGGGGGTTGGACTTGATGATCCTTGGGCCGGGCCAGCCACTAGTCAGAGTGAGGTGACTGCCTCAGGTGGCATAGACTGGGAGGCAGCGGGGAGACTCAAGCAAGCGGCAGCCTGCTCCTTCTCTCCTTAAAGGCTTTCTCTGCTGCCCAATCTCAGAAGAAGGAGGAGTCTTCTCTCACCTTGTGTGCAGATGTTGCCCAGGCAGGCCTAGAGGGGCATGCAGACAGGCAGTGACCTCCACAGTGAGCCAGGTGGGCAGGCAGGTGAGGTGCCGGAGTTGGGCGAGGGCACAAACTCTCCAAGGCAGTCTGGCTAATGGAGGAAGGAAGGGATTTGATTGTTTGTATTTCTGTGTCCGCTTGTTATCCAAATGAATCTCAAAGCAGCTAAAAAAAAGGTAAAGGGACCCCTGACCAGTAGGTCCAGTCGTGGCCGACTCTGGGGTTGCGGCGTTCATCTCGCTTTATTGGCCAAGGGAGCTGGCGTACAGCTTCCGGGTCATGTGGCCAGCATGACTAAGCCGCTTCTGGTGAACCAGAGCAGTGCACGGAAATGCTGTTTACCTTCCTGCCAAAGCGGTACCTATTTATCTACTTGCACTTTGACGTGCTTTCAAACTGCTAGGTGGGCAGGAGCAGGGACCAAGCAACGGGAGCTCACCCCATCACGTGGATTCAAACCGCCGACCTTCTGATCAGCAAGTCCCAGGCTCTGTGGTTTAACCCACAGTGCCACCCGTGTCCCTCTCAAAGCAGCTTACAAACAATTAAAAAAGCAATAGCTTGATAGAACATAATAGAGCATCATACATACAGCACAAATCATATAGAATAATTAGCAAATCATTGATTAAACTATAAAACACTATTAACGAAGGAGCAACTAAAAAGCAAGCTAAACATCACAATTACAGCAAAAGTCATATCATATGATGAACATATGATATTTATGGTCTATAAAACCATATTAGCAACGTTAACAAAACAACGAACCAGAAAAGCTAAGCATTGTTAAGCTCATACAGACATTCTCCATGCCTCTCGGAGCTGTGATGGACAGAGGCAGACAGGTGGGAGAGCGAACAAGCATCAACCTGGTTCTAGGAGGTCCCCTCAGGTGGGCAGCCAAGCAACTCACTCGCTTGCTTGGGGAGCCAATGGGAAATAAATAGAGCCTTCAGGTTCAGGGGCAGTCTACCTCCGGATGCCAGGGGGAGCAGGCACCAGTTTGCCAGGCACCAGCAAAATGTATTGGGCCAACCCTGTTCAAGTGCCTCATCAGATGGGGAGACCCTTTTGCTGCAGAACGATTACAAGCGGATTCACCAGCTCTTGACAAAAGGGGATTTTTCTCTCTGCAGTGCTGTGGAGATGCTTCCAGGAGCTCCTAGGATTCCTATGACTGCTGTTTTTGCCTGCAGACTTAACAAAACGGGGCATTTATTTCCTGCTGACTGAGCCTTGTGCTGCGAGAGGCCTCGTGCTGCGTTGCGCTTTCCACAGCTCCCTCCCCAAAATGCACACGCGTTAAAATCGATGGTGTTTGTTCACTGTGTGGAATGACAGCTCATTTTTCTGGGCAGGCTGGCTTCACAATTGCTTGTCCAAGAGGAAATCTGAGGAGGGACAATGGGCTTGTTTGAAGGAGCGCCGAAGCGCCGCATAGCAATCCCAGCTTCTGCTGCGCTCGTCGCCGCTTTCTTTTCGCTCGCCTTCCTCCTATCGATTTCCACGTTTCCACTCTCCCCACGTCACGCCAAACAAAAGCCAGAGAAATTGGGTACAAATCCATCAGTTTAAGTGTTTCAAGAGACAAACGCAACCCAGGCAAGTGCTGAACGGGCAGCCACAAGGCCAACATCATCAGACTAACATGGGCAGGATGTCTGCAGCTGCCTTAGGCAAAGTCACACCACATCATAGCTGTCAACTGTCCCTTATTTGGCGGGAAACTCCCTTATCCCAGCGCCGTGTCCCGCTGCTGTCCCTTATTGATGATGCCCCTTAAATTTCCCGGGTTTCATGCTCGCCCGGCTCGGGAGGGAAGCAGCGGCTCGGGGTCCTCCGCCACGAACTGCCATGTCTCCGTCTCTCCCTTTTCCCCCTCAGGGGCGTGTCGTGAGGAGATGGGTGGTGGCAGGCGGGCAGGCAGCCCCTCTCTTGCGAGACTTCAGCGGCGGCTGAGGAGGCGGCCTGAGGGAGGAGGAAGAGGAAGGGATGGGGAGGGACGCAGAAGGGTGGCGCTTCAGCGGCCGCTGTGGTGCCGCAACCGCCTCATGCCGGGCTCATGGGCGGCATGGGCGAGAGTCTCTCTCCCTCACCCCCTCTCTCTTGGGCAGGGAAGGGCCGATGGAACTCCTCGTGCCAGGACGACAGCAGCAGCCCCGACGTGCTGCTTAGCATCCCCTCCAACCAGTGCAGCATCTTAATGTAGTGATTTCCCCCTCTGCATCCCTTTCGTAACTCTATTTTTATAAATCATTTGTCCATCCATAGCTTAAATTTTTACTACAAGTTTTCTGTCAATCCTACCAATGTATGTAACTCTTTACAATAGCTTTTCAAATAAATTATAACCTTTCCCCATTCTTTATTAAAGAGGTCCTCTTCCTGGTTTCTAATTCTGCCTGTAAGCTTTGCCATCTCGATGTTGTTCATCAGTTTTGTCTGCCCCTCTTCTTTGGTCAGAGTTGTAGACCCTTAGGATCATCTAGTCCAACCCCCTGCAAAACCCAGCAAAAGCAGCATGGCTCCATCAGTGGCGGATTTATGTATAAGCTAAACAAAATCCCTAATTTTGACTGCTGATCCCTTATTTTCGAGGCTGCTGGTCCCTTATTTTCAAATCTGTAAGTTGACAGCTATGCACCACATCAGCCTCGGGAACTTGCAGCAGCTTCACCCCAAACCCCTTTTGTTTTCGTGAAGGGCATTAAGACAGCCCCTCCCTAGAATAATAGAACTGTAGAGTTGAAAGGGACCACAGCAGTCATCTAGTCTAACCCCCTGCAATGCAGGAACCACAACTCAATATTCCCTGGCAACCCCTGTTTAAAAACCCCCAGTGAAGGAGAGTCCACCACCTTCTGAGGGTGTCCGTTGCGATGTAAAATATTTCTTACTATCAGAAAATAACTCCTAGTGATTAGTAAAAATCTCATTTCTTGTCATTTGAATCCACTGGTTTGGGTCTTCTCCAGAGCAGGAGAGAACAAGCTACCTCCATCTTCTGTGTGAAGACAGCCCTTAAGACATTTGAAGAAGGCTCTCATGACCTCTAGGGACGCAGGTGGCGCTGTGGGTTAAACCACAGAGCCTAGGACTTGCCCATCAGAAGGCTGGTGGTTCGAATCCCCATGACAGGGTGAGCTCCCGTTGCTCTGTCCCTGCTCCTGCCAACGGCGTTTCTGTGCGCTGCTCTGGTTCGCCAGAAGCGGCTTGGTCATACTGGCCACATGACCCGGAAGCTGTATGCTGGCTCCCTCGGCCAATAAAGCGAGATGAGCGCCGCAATCCCAGAGTCGGCCACGACTGGACCTAATGGTCAGGGGACCCTTTACCTTTACCTCATGACCTCTCAGTCACCTCTAGGCTCAGCATACCCAACTTCCTCAACTGTTCTTCCAAATTTGATTTCCAGACTCTTTAGCATCTCAGTCCACTCTCTTCTGCACATGTTCCAGCTTGTCAATATCCTTCTTTGGGGTCCAGAACTGTTCTCTGTACTCCACTTATGGTCTGACCAAGGCAGAACAGAATGGTACTGTGAGTTCATCCAGACTAACCCCTGGCTCAAAACTCATAACAATACAATTCTATTAAAATGTGGTGTCCTTCTCTCTGCACAAACAGGGGACAACCATACAGTGGTACCACGGGTTAAGAACTTAATTCGTTCCGGAGGTCTGTTCTTAACCTGAAACTGTTCTTAACCTGAAGCACCACTTTAGCTAATGGAGCCTCCCGCTGCCTGCCGCTGCGCCACCGCTGCACGATTTCTGTTCTCATCCTGAAGCAAAGTTCTTAACCTGAAGCACTATTTCTGGGTTAGCAGAGTCTGTAACCTGAAGCTTCTGCAAGCTGAAGCATCTGTACCCCGAGGTACCACTGTATACATCACTAGATTCCTGCTTTTATCTGTTTTTGATTATAATATTTTACTGCTTTGATTTGTTGGTACATGACTTAGAATTTCAAAAAGTGTTAAGCTGATTATCATCATCAGCCAAGATTTTTGGGGGATGGCGGTACTGGCGTACCAGTGAGTACTGCCAGGGGGGGAAAGCTGTTTTATTTATGTAGTTATGTACAGTCAAACCTCTGTTGTAGAACATAATTCGTTCCAGAAGCCTGTTCAGCTTCCGAAATGTTCGACAACTGAGGCGCGACTTCTGATTGGCTTCCGAAAAACATTCAAAAACCCACGCACTTACTTCCGGGTTTTCGGCGTTCAGTAGCCGAAACATTCCAAAATGGAGGCATTTAGAAAACCGAGGTTTGACCTTTTTCCTTGACAGGTGGCTTACAGATAAAATAGGAACAGCTAAAAGCATAGAGAAGGGAAGAATTAAAAACAATTAAACATTAATAGAATTAAAACTGTATATAAATACAAAAGATTATTTTTTTAAAAAACATACAATTAAAAACAGCACAGTGCTAGCCCTTTCATTACTGTAATATTTTGGGGAAATTTAAATAAATAAAAAATATAGTGGAGGAGAAACTGATTCCAAATGTCCATTGGGAACCCCATCGATTCTTTCTAGCACCAACAAAATTAGGAATATTATTCTGGGTGCCCTGAGTGGGGTCAGCGTCTATTCCTGGCTTTTTCCAGCTGCCTGATCCCAGCAGAGCTTCCTCACTTGCATTCCAAGATTCTGGACTTGGGACATGGCTAGAAATACAAAAAGATATGATATGATACAATACGATACGATACAATATGATATCTTTATTGTCATTGTCCCATACAGAACAATGAAATTGAAAAATCTACATAAGACATTAAAAAACCCCTAAAAACTCTGAAACCCCGTTTTAAAATACAATATATTCCTATAGAGACTCCTTATTCTGCATTTAAAACCAGGATTGCATTTGGGTAGAAACTGTTTCTCAGGTGGTTAGTCCTGGTCTTTATAACCCTATACCTTCTTCCAGAAAGCAGAAGCTGAAAGAGATCATTTCCGGGGTGCGCACTATCCTGCGCTATCTCTGCAGCTTTCTTATGGCGCCTGGCAGCATAGATTTGATCCAAGGTGGGAAGAGTGCACCCAATTATTCTCTCCGCAGTCTTTACAACCTTGGACAGCATTGTTTTCCCCCTGACCATGCAGCTCCCAAACCACACACCCAGACCATAAGTTAATACACTCTCCACAGTACAATGGTAAAAATGCCATCAACAGGTCCTTTGAGAGATTGTTTTTCCGGAGGATTGTCAGAAAATATAACCTCATTCCTTCTCTCTGCCCCCGCCCCACTCCCCTCCATTGGGCTCCACGTGCTGCTAATTCTTCCCTTGCAGAATGACAAGCTCCCCTTTTGAATGACAAGCGGCTAACTCTCCCCGGGAAGCTTGACTGGGGCCGCCCCTGCCAGGCAAGAATAATGCATGAATTATGTGCAGGGAGCTGGGGGGAACACGAAAGGGGATTCATCTCTCATTTGTGATAAATGGGACATAATTGCCTTGGTAAACACCTTCATTATAAAGCAATCACTTTCTGCTACTCAAGACTTGATGGACACACAGGCTGAGTCCCGTTTCCCTGGCAGCCCCACGCAGAAGGAAGATCCTCAAAGTAATAGTGTCATGACTAGTCTATAAAGCCCTTAACAACCCTTCTCAGGGTAAGAGCTGTTCCACCCGGAAGGTGGTGGACTAACCTTTCTTGGAGGTTTTCAAGCAGAGATTGGATGGATATCTGCTAGGCATTCTTTATCTGTAATTCCTGCATCAAAGGGTGGAGACAGATTATCCTTGGGGGTACATTCCAACTCCACAATTCTATGATTCCTTTAGAAAAGCAATGACAAACCTAGACAGCATATTAAAAAGCAGAGACATCACCTTGCCAACAAAGGTCCGTATGGTAAAATCTATGGTTTTCCCAGTAGTGATGTATGGAAGTGAGAGCTGGACCATAAAGAAGGCTGATCGCCGAAGAATTGATGCTTTTGAATTATGGTGCTGGAGAAGACTCTTGAGAGTCCCATGGACTGCAAGAAGATCAAACCTATCCATTCTGAAGGAAATCAGCCCTGAGTGCTCACTGGAAGAACAGATCCTGAAGCTGAAGCTCAAATACTTTGGCCACCTCATGAAAAGAGAAGACTCCCTGGAAAAGACCCTGATGTTGAGAAAGATGGAGGGCACAAGGAGAAGGGGACAACAGAGGACGAGATGGTTGGACAGTGTTCTTGAAACTACTAACATGAGTTTGACCAAACTGCAGGAGGCAGTGGAAGACAGGAGTGCCTGGTGTGCTCTGGTCCATGGGGTCATGAAGAGTCAGACACGACTAAACAACAACAAATGATTCCTTTCTCTTTTTTTCAAATATTTTTTATTTGGTTTTACAAAACAAAAAGTTGTAACACTACCAACTACATAACTGTCTATTGAGATTTCTCTGAATCTCCTGACTTCCCACCATCCCGTCTGTGGGTCCAAATCTTCTTCTTTGGCGTTACCTCATAGCCGAGTAAGATTGTCTTCCATAAACATGGTTTTAACAGTGAGTCCGTAAGTGAAGGCCAATGCTGGATCCACACGTCCTTCCCCAGTGGGGACATTGGTTTCCGGGCAGGAGTTGATCATGGTGAGGGTTTGCCAAACCTGCCTTCCTCTTAGCACGTTTCTCCATTTCATCCTGAGTTCAAGTGTCTTCAAAGGCCATGACACCATTGGAGCACTCGCAGGCAAGTGTTTCCCAGTTGTCGGTGTTTATTACTACGTTTTTAAAGATATGCCTTGACAGAGTCTTTAAACCTCTTTTGTTGACCACCAGCATTACGCTTTCCATTTTTAAGTTCAGAATAGAATAGTTACTTTGGAAGAAGATCATCAGGCATCCACACATGACCAGTCCAACGAAGTTGATGTTGAAGAATCATTGCTTCAGCACTGGTGATCTTTGCTTCTTCCTGTACACTGGTATTAGTTCGCCTGTCTTCCCAAGTGATGTGTAAAAAAATTTGGAGACACCGTTGATGGAATCTTTCGAGGAGTTGGAGAAATATCAACCTCTTCAACTACATATTATTTCATAGTCCATGTATTATAACTCTCCTTATTATCCATAATATTTGTTACATTTTGTAATATATCCCACACAAGTGTTATTAAAATCCTGCTAACGTTTTTATCTGCCATTCTTTCTTGAAGTTTTTGTCTTCTTGCTTCCTGAACTTTCTGGTCAGTTTTGCCATTTCAGTGTAGTCCATCAGCTTGATTTGCCATTCCTCTCTGGTTGGGACTCTTTCTTCTTTCCAACTCTGGGCTAATAACATCCATGCAGCTGTTGTTGCATACATAAAAAGTCTTTTCTGCCCTTTGGAATATCAATACCTACAATTCCTAGTAAAAAAGGTTTCTGTTTTTTTAACAAAAGTTATTTTGAACATTTAAAAAACTTGTTATATATAATTTCTCAGAAAGCTTTTACCACCTTACACAACCACCCCACATGATTAAATGATTCTAACCTCGTTTGGGCCATGACTCAGGTGAGGAGAGAGAACTTCAAATTGCCCCAACGATGACCTGCCATTCCATGGGCGCACCTGCAGCTGAGCATTGGCATTCTGTCTCTTTGGGTCACCCAGGACACAGGAGGCTGCCCTGTGAGAAAGTGCAGTCCTTTCTGCAGGCACTGTGGCACCTTGTCCTTCTTGCTCCAAAGCTCATTTACACAGGACTTCTCATTTTTTCATAGCACACATTTCGCCATAACTCACTTTCCTCCTTGGGAATAACCTTTTGAGAGAGACGCGCTAGGAAAAGGTCTGTACATTATGCTTGCAATCTGAAGTGTTTGCAGAGTGGCGGGAAGGAAGGAAAGCTCACACAATTCTCTGGGTTTCCCCCCCCCCCCACCCCTAAATAACATCTTACCATCTGACATGCCACCTTTTGTAACAATTGCAAATCCAGCTTGGCAGCTTAATCAGATTTTGTTTAGTGGCTCAGACAAGGCCATCTTTTATGTCCTTTGGCGTTCCTGGCAGCAGGAAGGAGCAGCCACAGGAGAACTCAGATCTTAAAGGGGTGATGCTGTCCTGGGACATGCCACCCCCAAATCAGCCAAGGAGCTTTTCGATCCTTTGCTTTGAAAATGCTGATCGAAGAGCAGCTTCATGGCCGAAGAGGAGCCGGAGAATCCTATCTCCATTTCTAGACAGCCAAAGGTGGGCCCCTCTCCTCCAGCCTCTGGGCATCGCTTTACATTCTGTCCCTTCCTCCTTTGAAGGTTTTTGCCCAACGGCTGCAGTTGCCTTAAGTCTTTGCCTCTTGTCTGTTCCCTGCAGAGTAGCAGCGTAACGGCCTGAAGCTTTGCACAGCCTGCAGCTCTGCCCTGCAGCGCATCACACATGCAGAGGTTGGTCAGGGACAAGATAGTGTGGGAATGTTCAGAGATGCAGAAGAGGATATATTATTTGATTATATCCTTTCCAACTTGTGTTAACAAGTTCTACAATTTAGCAGAGTAACATTCCCCCTTTTAAACTTACACAGCGGAGGCGGTTGCTCAGGCTCGCTAAAGCCTCTATAATAACTGTTCTGGTATTTTCCCCTTTAAAGGTAAAGGTACCACTGACCATTAGGTCCAGTCGCAGACGACTCTGGGGTTGCATGCTCATCTCACTCTATAGGCCAAGGGAGCCGGTGTTTGTCCGCAGACAGCGGTCATGTGGCCAGCATGACTAAGCTGCTTCTGGCGAACCAGAGCAACGCACGGAAATGCCATTTACCTTGCCGCCGGAGCGGTACCTATTTATCTACTTGCACTTTGATGTGCTTTCGAACTGCTAGGTTGGCAGGAGCAGGGACCGAGCAATGGAAACTCACCTTGTCGTGAGGATTTGAACTGCCGACCTTCTGATCAGTAAGCCCTAGGCTCTGTGGTTTAGACCACAGTGCCACCCGCGTCCCCATTTAGTCCCTCATAAAAAAAATAGACACGACAGTCTTCTATAAAAATATAAAAAGAGTTTACTCACTCACATTCTGTTCACAAATGCTAGGTTGGCAGGAGCAGGGACGAAGCAACAGGAGCTCACCCTGTCACGGGGATTCAAACCGCCAACCTTCCAATCGGCAAGCCCTAGGCTCTGTGATTTAGACCACAGCGCCACGCGCGTCCAATTTCCCCTTTAGTTCCTCATAAAAGAAATAGACACAACACAGTCTTCTATAAAAGTATAAAAAGAGTTTACTCACTCACTCGTTCTGTTCACAGATGGATCCCAGAAGGCAGACTTAAGTTACAAAAGTAATATACCTGGAATCTATCCCATAAAGAGATAGTCCCTTTGTCCTCTCTCGGCTGGAAGCCAAGAGAGCATCTTAGGTTAAGCAGATGTTGCTTCTTCGACGAATGTAGTCAGAGAGAGAGAGAGACGGCAGCCAGTCCTATGCTTTTGTTACCTGCACAGGTGAGGCCACGCCCACCTCTGGTCACATGTAGAGGAAGCCTGTCCCAGCCTAGGAGGAAACAGGAAGTTCCAACTGGCAGGTCCAGACATCCCCTTTTTATGTCCACTCTAGGGATGTTGTACTTGACTGCTCTGTGTTTCACATCCCACAGATAGCCGATAGAAGCTGGTAACCTCAGAGCTGATGGACTTTTGAAAGTGCACTTTCCAGACCAACTGATGGCCCACGTTCTTAATGGTTGAGAGGGCTATTGGTGGCTCCTAGCCATGATGACTACGCTCTGCCTGTACTTCTGAATACCAGCTGCTGGAAAGCACAGGAGGAGAGAGTGCGCTTATGCTTGGATACTGCTTGGGGGTTTCCCATTGGGCCATCTGGCTGGCCACTGTGAGAAGAGGGTGCTGGACTAAATGGCCATTGGCCTGATCCTGCAGTCTTCTCTTGTGTTTTTAAGAGCCAGGGATCCTTTAGGCACTCTCACAGAGCATTTCCGGATCACATAGCAGCAAATTTAGGTTTGTGCAATAAAGTGGACTAAAGTGCTGTGGTGCAAGAAATTCACTTGGGGGGGTGGGGAGCAGCCTTTTGCAGTAAGGAAAGTGACAGGGAAATGCCCTAGGATGTGTGGAATGATGATTGATTCAGGAGAAGCCATCCAACCTCCACACAAGCGTTGTGAAAACACATAAAGATGAAAGTTCAATGAACAGGTTGTCTGGAAACAAGCAGCATGGGATACAGGAGTTATACCCAGGCCCACAGGCAGAATCCTGGTCCTGGTCCTGCAAACACCTTCTCCCAACAGCACCCCAACTTCAACTGCAAGCCTCAGTGAGGAGTCAAGATACTTCAAGGAGTAGCTATGGAGGGGAAGACCCTCTGTTGCCTTCTCCATGATCTACTGCTTGGAGCACACCCAGTGGAAGTGTGGACAAGCCCTTACTTCCAGAAAGTTCTTCCTAATGTTCATGGTGGTATTTAGAAGAAGAAGAGTTTGGATTTGATATCCCGCCTTTCACTCCCTTTAAGGAGTCTCAAAGTGGCTAACATTCTCCTTTCCCTTCCTCCCCCACAACAAACACTCTGTGAAGTGAGTGGGGCTGAGAGACTTCAGAGAAGTGTGACTGGCCCAAGGTCACCCAGCAGTTGTATGTGGAGGAGCGGAGACTCGAACCCGGTTCCCCAGATTACGAGACTACCGCTCTTAACCACTACACCACACTGGTTTACAGAATTGGGGCCTCTTTTCTCTGTAAACAGCATTTGCACAGTGAGCCTTTGTAGAGATACCCCAGAGAAGCCCATCTTCTCCCCATCTTCACGCCCAACCAACTGCTCATTTGTGCCCTTACAACGTCACTCATGCACGAGAAACAGCACCCTGTCCTCTGCTTCCACAGCAGAGGTAGCTGACAATCACTCTTTTTGGGGAGCCATCCCATTCCTGAGATAGGAACGCAGAGAAAAGGAAGGGGTGCTTGATAGAACCCGTGACAGCAAGGGAATCCCCTCAGGAAGCGGACTCCGCTCTGCAAGCTGGTCCAGATGCTCTGGATTCGCACACAGACCCCTGATGTTTGGAGATACAATAGGAACAAATATGCAATTATATAGATCAGTGATGCAGCATCATTTTGGCAGCTGGGGAAGAGCTGGAGCTGCCCCTTCTGGTTCCAGAGGAACATCCTTGGAATAATAACTCAGAGCAGCAAGATGAAACTCTGCTCAGCCAGAGTCTCCAAGCCCACTGCTGCGCCTGCACAGAGCCAGCCTCGCCGGGACAGGACGCCAGCAGTTGCTGGGGAGTTAATTAACTGCCATGTAGCATTAAGCAAGACACGAGCCCTCCATTCCTCAGCTTGCATTTGGAATGATGAATGACGCCTCCTTGATTGTTTCGGATGCTGCGCTGCATTTCTTAGGAAAGGGGAAAGTCTTTTAGCATCATTTCAGAAATTGTTCCTGGGCCCAAATCTGCATGTCAGTCATTGAAGCTTCAACTGTGCACTGCAGTCACAGGGCATCCAAGCCAAGCTGAGCTCCATGAAAACCCTGGTCC
The DNA here is from genome assembly GCF_965153285.1 of Podarcis tiliguerta. Lineage (NCBI taxonomy): Eukaryota > Metazoa > Chordata > Lepidosauria > Squamata > Lacertidae > Podarcis > Podarcis tiliguerta. The sequence goes on from NC_139541.1 coordinate 6,213,769, forward strand.
TCTTGATCTTTGGTTACCTCTCTCCCCCTGACCTAGCCACTGTGATCCACGCGACGGTCACCTCCAGACTGGATTATTGTAACTCACTCTACATGGGGCTGCCCTTGAGACTGACCCAGAAACTCCAGCGGGTGCAGAATGCCGCGGTGAGACTCCTTACGGGGTCCTCGCTGCGAGATCACATTCACCCAGTGCTATACCAGCTGCACTGGCTCCTGGTGGAGTACAGGGTCAGGTTTAAAGTGCTGGTTTTAACCTTTAAAGCCCTATACGGCCTAGGACCCTCATACCTACAGGACCGCCTCTCCTGGTATGTCCCACAGAGGAACCTACGGTCTTCAAACAAAAACATCCTGAAGGTCCCAGGCCACAGAGAGGTTAAGCTGGCCTCAACCAGAGCCAGGGCTTTTTGGCTGTGGCTCCGATCTGATGGAACTCTCTGTCACAAGAGACTAGGGCCCTGCAGGACTTGGCATCTTTCCTCAGGGCCTGCAAGACAGAGCTGTTCCACCAGGCCTTTGGTCAGGGCCCAGCCTGACTCCCTCCTTTGGCAATCTTCACGGAACTTTAGCCTAATGGTTGCCATCAATTTGATTTGAATTATTTTATAATGAAATGATTTTAGAATGTTGTATTATTTTATTGATGTTAGCCGCCCTGAGCCCGGCTTCAGCTGGGGAGAGCGGGATATAAATATTTTTATTATTATTATTATTAATAGACATCTGAACAACAGAAGAGCCGGCTAGACCAGGCCAATGTTTTTCTCCTTCTCTCATAACACCAGAAATCTCGGACATCTAATGGAGGTGAGTGCTGGGAAATTCAGAACAGATGAAAGGAAGGATTTCTTCATGCAGCACGTATTAAACTATGGAACTCGCTCCCAGAGGAGGCAGTGATTGGCACCAACTTAGATGGCTTTAAAGGGGGAAAAGACAAATTCATAAGGGACGCGGGTGGCGCTGTGGGTAAAACCTCAGTGCCTAGGACTTGCCAATCGCATGATCGGCGGTTCGAATCCCCGCGGTGGGGTGAGCTCCCGTCGTTCAGTCCCAGCTCCTGCCCACCTAGCAGTTCAAAAGCACGTCAAAGTGCAAGTAGATAAATAGGTACTGCTCCGGCGGGAAGGTAAATGGCGTTTTTGTGTGCTGCGCTGGTGCAGGCTCGCCAGAGCAGCTTCGTCACGCTGGCCACGTGACCCGGAAGTGTCTTTGGACAGCGCTGGCCCCTGGCCTCTTAAGCGAGATAGGCACGCAACCCCAGAGTCGGTCACGACTGGCCCGTACGGGCAGGGGTACCTTTACCTTTAAGACAAATTAATGGAGGAGAGAGCTATTGATGGCTACTAGGATGGTTTTGCTAAGCCTCCTCAGTAAGAGGCAGGATTGCTTCTAAGCACTGTGGTCTAAACTACTGAGCCTCTTGAGCATGGGTAGACAAACTAAGGCCTGGGGGCCGGATCCAGCCCATTCACTGTCACGGTCCAGTCTACGGGCGATCGATGTCCCGGCTGAGGACGTCAGGACAGGGGGCAAGATGGCGGGGTGGGAGCAGGAATGAGAGTCCAGAAGTCAAGGAGCCGAGGGTCAAGAAGCAAGGAGTCACGAAGTCAAGGGTCCAAAGCTCAAGAGTCAAGGAGCCGAGGTCCGAGGATCAGGAAGCAAGAAGCCAAACTCAACAAGGCAGGAAATGTGTTGCTGTGGCAAAGAGCTGAAGGGAAATGCTGACCTTATATCCCTTCCCAGCTCTTGCCACCACGTGCAATGAGTTACCAAGCGGCCTCACCTGTGTGGCCGCGCCTTGACTCTCCAGAACAAACCTTCCTGCCCCAGTCCTGCAAAGCCCTACTGGTCCCAGGGCCTGGCTTCTGCACGCACTCCTGACAATCGCCTTCTAAATCCGGCCCGCGGACAGTCCGGGAATCAGCGTGTTTTTACATGAATAGAATGTGTCCTTTTATTTAAAATGCATCTCTGGGTTATTTGTGGGGCATAGAAATTCGTTCCTCCCCCCCCCCCCCATAAAATATAGTCCGGCCCCCCACAAGGTCTGAGGGACAGTGGCCTGGCCCCCTGCTGAAAAAGTTTGCTGACCCCTGCTCTTGAGCTTGCCGATCGGAAGGTCAGCAGTTCGAATCCCCGCGTCGGGGTGAGCTCCTGTTTCTCTGTCCCAGCTCCTGCCAACCTAGCAGTTCGAAAGCATACCGACACGAGTAGATAAAGAGGTACCGCTGCAGCGGGAAGGTAAATGGAATTTCCGTGCACTCTGTCACTCGTCACGGTGTCGTGTTGCGCCAGAAGCGGTTTAGTCCTGCTGGCCACATGACCCGGAAAGCTGTCTGTGGACAAACACCGGCTCCCTCAGCCTGAAGCGAGTTGAGCGCTGCACCCCATAATCACCTTTGACTCTACTTAACCATCCAGGGGTCCTTTACCTTTGTGGAAAACCACAGGAGAAGAGAGTGTTTTTGTGCTTGAATCCTGCTAGCAGGTTTTCCTTTGAAGCATCTGGTTGGCCACTGTGAGAAAGATGAGCCATTGGGTAGATCCAGCAGGGTCTTATTATGTACCGTATTTTTTGCTCTATAAGACTCACTTTTTCCCTCCTAAAAAGTAAGGGGAAATGTGTGTGCGTCTTATGGAGCGAATGCAGGCTGCGCAGCTATCCCAGAAGCCAGAACAGCAAGAGGGATCGCTGCTTTCGCTGTGTAGTTGCTGTTCTGGCTTCTGAGATTCAGAATAGTTTTTTTCTTGTTTTCCTCCTCCAAAAACAAGGTGCGTCTTGTGGTCTGGTGCGTCTTATAGAGCGAAAAATACGGTACTTAATGCTTGGCTGACAGACCCAGGCCATCCTCACTGCTCCTGCTTCCCGGATAAACCTCGCCAACAAACTGTGCTTCAAAGGACATTCCAGAGCAACTAGAGACTACCTTGTACTGTTTCTCTTCCCTGGGAGCCCCGAGGCAGCAATTCATTGAAATCCTTCCTTTGGTATATCCTAAATTGCTGTCAGGTTAAATATTGTACCGCTTTAATACCTGATCCTTTGCCGTTTGGAGGGTTCCATCCTGAACCTGCAGCAGCTTCTTAACCACGTAATCCGCCGGGGTTTTATTTCTCTGTTGCAGCAGTTAGCTCTATTTGCTGTCTCAAAAATGCAGCCGGCTTTTTGCAACGTGCCAAGGAAAGAGAAGGGAGCCGCGTTCACCCCCTGAAAAGGGCTTTTCTCTCTTGCAGCCTCCAGCCGTACGCAGATGGGGCAGGGAGGGAGGGGAAGAGGAGGAACAACCAGCCTCAAACATAACCTGCTCTCCGTTTCATGTGTGCTGATGTTTGGCGCAAAGTATGATAGTGACAGCGCAGAGAAGAGAGCTCAGTGTTTGCGTCCCCAGATCAAATGGAGGACAAACATTCCCTCGTCTCTTTGCCTCAGATGTTTGCTGTGATCCCTAAGCAGCACATTTATCCTCACATCTGTGCCAGCGGAGTGGGCTGTTCTGCAAACAGGGAAACTGGATCACAGAGGCTTACAGGGTGCACAGCTTTTATGCAGGGGAGACGGGAATGGCGGCAGGAGGAGGGGAGATGGAAGCAGGCACAAGACCACCCACCCACCCGTGGCAACAGCAGTAGCAGCTGCAGCAGCAGTCACCTTCACTGGAAGCAGAGAGGTGTCCAGTGGGAAGGGAAGAAGGAGCCTAGGGACACAATATAATGATGGAGGACTGGGAGAGGTTATGGAAGAAAGGGGTTAAGTTTACTGCATGTACGATGTTAAAGGAAAATATTATGAAAATGATGTATAGGTGGGACTTGACCCCTGTCAAATTAGCTACCATAACTGTGATAATCTATGTTGGAAAGGTAATGAAAAGGAAGGTACTTTTTATCACATGTGCTGGACCTGTCCCAAGGTGAAGGACTTCTGGGGAAAGATTTTTAATGAATTTTGAAAAATGATGAAATATACATTTATTAAAAAAACACCAGAGGCCTTCCTACTTGGAATAATAGGTTCTGAATTGCCCAAGAAAGATGTAAAGGTATTTTTGTATGCCACAACTGCTGCTCGAATTTTAATAGCCAAAAAATGGAAAACACAAGAATTACCAACTTTGGAAGAATGGCAGATGAAGATGATGGACTTCATGGAGCTAGCTGGCCTAACTGGAAGAATCCCCGACCAAAAAGAAGAGGAATATCAAGAAGATTGGAAGAAATGTATAGACTATCTGAATAAATATTGTAATATTAAAAATTAGAAGTTACTAGAAAGGACCAAACAGGCCTGGGACTAATTTGTAGATAGTTAAATAAAAGAGATTTAGATTGTTAAGAAAAGTTAAGAAATCTGATTATAAATGGTATATTGTTTTTGAATGATGATATTGGAAACTGCTACATTCAGATACAAGGAAATTCAGATGGGAGGGACTAGAGGAAGTCAAATAATAGTCCAATCCTCTATCAGTTTTTGGTCTTATTTTCTTCCAGTCCTTGTTTAAATCCATTTAGGTTGGTTGTGTGTGTGTGTGTGTGTGTGTAGCTCTGTGTCCAAACGTGTGTGTTTTCCCTTTTTGTCCCGGTGTTTTAATTGGAACAAATGGCAATCCGGAAGTCTGGAGCAGTCCTAGCAGACAACAGCACGTTACAGAACGGAAGTGCATTGCTACATATACTTGTAATTTGACTCAGAATTTTAAACTCAGAATTGGCAAGCAGCCTTTTCTCTCTGATCAACCAACCCGTTCCTTTAGCACAGTCTTGACGGCAACGAGGAAGCTGGTTTCATCAAATGTGATCCTATGAGTCCAAGACGTCAATGAAAAGCTCAGCCTCCAATCCCTCTGGTCCCCCAACCACTTTACTCAGAGAGCGAGAATACGACAAAGCCCGTTTGTAATTCTGGGGAAATGTCAGCTTCCAGCAACTCACGGTGGAAAGGGTGTTTAAACAGGATTGAGAGGGCTTTGCTGAACAAGCAAAGGACTTGGTTTCTGTTTCCTGTCGAGAGTAAGGGACCCACGAGAACAAGCAGAAGACCAAAGCTCACTTAGGCCCTAATAAAACAGCAATAAGAACATAAAAGAGCCTGCCGGATCAGGCCAAGGGCCAGGGGCACATCTAATCTAGCACCCTGTTCTCACAGGGACCAACCAGATGCCTCAGTGGGAAACCAGCAAGCAGGATTTGACCATCAGATGCCGTTCCTCTCCCGTGGTTTCCAGCAACTGGTATTCGAGAGCATTGCTGCCTCCAACCATGATGGCAAAGCATAGCTTTCTTTTTTTAAAATAATAATAATAATATTTATTGATTTTTCCAATAACATTACAACAAAACCAAACATGTCAAAAAGAAGAAAGGAAATAAGAAAATAATAGAAGAGGGGGGGAAAAGAAAAATACAAAAACCCAAAAGATAAAACCCTCTTCCCCACCCCCAACACAAAAATTTCCAAAAAATAAAGACAAAAACACCCAAAGAAAACAAAGAAAAATTTCATTTTTTCAAGTTCCTTCTTTTTTAACTTGGTTCCTTAGCTTCCTCCCCCCTCCCTCTTTGTATCCCTATTATTAATCCAGTCGGCAAATTCCATCCAGCTTTCACTGCTTTTTCACTTATTTACGTTTAACCCTTTTAACCTTATTTCTTCCCCAACGTCCCCAATCAAGTAAACTTCAAAACAAGATATAAAACTATCCAATACCCAATTTCCTAATTAACACACACACACACACACACACAAAATAATAATAGAAAAAGAAAGTTAACCTTATCCTAATATCTTAAATTCTTTATCTTATTTCCCTGGAACCGAATAAAAACCTTCTATCATCCCCCAAAAATACTTATTCAATCCATGTTACATTAAAATTTTTACTTAAAAAAAAATTCCAGTTTATCCCACCATCTCTTCCCCCCGGTTTCGGGTACTGCCAATCCTTTTTACAAATTTTTAAAATCTTTCCAGTCCACAAGGTCAGTCATTTAGCCAGGCTCTCGGCAAAGCATAGCTTTCATGGCTGGTAGCCGTCACTAACCCTGACTTCATCCAATCCTTGTTTAAAGCCATTTAGGTTGGTTGCTATTGCCGCCTTCTGCATGGGTGAGTCCCACAGTTTAAGCACTGCATGAAGAAGGACTTCCTTTTGTTTGGCCCAAATCTTCCATCAGACATGGGTTGCCCATGAGTTCTGGCGTTTAAGTATGTAACCTGAAGTGTATGTAACCCAAGGTACCACTGTATTACGTATTTTGTGTTTTCATCATGCCTTTTTGCGCTGTGAACTGCCCTGAGATCTTTGGAAGAAGGGTAGTATATAAATTTAATATATAAAACATAAAAGGGATGAAGGGAGTTTAAACAACAGTTGGGTATAGTGGTTAGCGTAAATAAAACTGGGAGCTGGGAGAGACCTGGGTTCAAATCCCCACTCAGCCATGAAGACTTTCAGTCTAACCCACACTACAGGGCTGTTGTGAAGATTAAATGAGGAAGGGGAATGCATACCACCATCATCTCCTTGCAGAAAAAGGAGGGATAGAAATACAATCACTGTGGTAAAAGGCGAAAGATTTATACGATCTGAAGAGAAACCACCTTCCTGAAGAAACCAGAGGCCTTTCTCTTGGGCATGGTCGGCCAACAGGTGCGAAAGAAAGGTAGAACCTTTTTCATGTATGCCACAACAGCAGCAAGAATACTTATTGTGCAGTATTGGAAGACACAAGAACTACCCACTCTGGAAGAATGGCAGATGAAGGTGATGGACTATATGGAATTGGCAAAAATGACTGGCAGAATCAGAGACCAGGGAGAAGAGATGGTGGAAGAAGATTGGAAGAAATTTAAAGACTATTTACAGAAATATTATAAGATTAATGAATGTTAGAATGACATCGGATTGAGGTTAAAAGGTTATTAGCAACAAAGTGGTGAAGGAGTATGGAAAATTCAGGTTAAAAGGTGTAAAATTAAAAGGTTTAATATATTAAGATATTAAGAAAGGATTAAGATATATTAAGATATTAAGATAAAGATTAAGTTAAGACAGAGGGAAGGGATTTGCTGATTAAATATTTGAACTGGAATACAGTGAGGGGAGGTGTGGGGAAGTCTGGGAAATAAGTAAACGCAAGGAATATTATGAAAGTGGAATTGTTTTTATTTGTTTTTTCTGTGCTGTTGTTTTTGTCTTTTTGTCTTTTTGTTTTTTTCTTTTTTGTTTTTTTCTTTTATGTAAAAACCTTAATAAAAAATATTATAAAAAAAAAATAGAAATACAATCAGTGCAAACTGCCTCCCTCTGTTTGGGTGGAGGCATTCCAGTCTCCAGGGCTACTGACTCGCCTGTATTTTTGTTTTACAATGGGAAAATTTAATCAACTAACCTAGAAGTATATAAAATTGACTAAAAAGACTAGCCTATAAATCCAGCCAATATATTCGTATCAGTATTAAAACAGATTCCAGCTAAAATATTTTCCAACCCAAACCCCTCACGGCCATTGCCTTCTGAAAGATAGCTAGCTAGCAGGCTGGTCCACACCCTCTGTGCTCTCAGGTGTGCAAAGTTGCTGCCCAGCAGGTGCAGATAGCTCACCCAACTATAACATTCATACTTGACCAGTTCCATTTGCCTTGAGTTTCAGCGCTGTCCCCCCCCCCCAAAACCACACCTCCCCTTTTTGTAAGTGCTTAGGAGAAGAGGGGGGATCCGGGTGGTGCTGTGGGTTAAACCACAAAGCCTAGGACTTGCCAATCAGAAGGTCAGAGGTTCGAATCCCCACAACGGAGTGAGCTCCTTTTACTTGGTCCCTGCTCCTGCCCACCTAGCAGTTCGAAAGCATGTCAAAGTGCAAGTAGATAAATAGGTACTGCTCCGGCGGGAAGGTAAACAGCGTTTCTGTGCGCTGCTCTGGTTCACCAGAAGTGTCTTAGTCATGCTGGCCACATGACCTGGAAGCTGTACGCCGGCTCCCTCAGCCAATAAAGCGAGATGAGCACCGCAACCCCAGAGTCGGCCACGACTCGACCTATTGGTCAGGGGTCCCTTTACCTTTACCTTAGGAGAAGAGGGAACTTCACCCCAACCTGCTGTCTACTCCTGCTTCCTTTCTGCCCTGGGCAGTGCTATTTTCCCAGAAAAGGAGGTGCTGGAATTCACCATGAACACCTCCTTTGTTCTCTTATCATGGCAATGGCACCCACCTGAGAGGTGCCAGAACCGAGTTCCGGTGAGTTCAGGCTGAAAAAAGTCCTGCCCCTGCATGACCTTTCATGCAGCTGGTTTACATGAGAGCAAATGAGCTCTTGAGATTCTCCACTCCATATGTGGGCAAATAATTTGGCAGGGGGGCCATTGGCAAGGGATTTGTCTTGGAGGAGGGGGAATTATCCAGTGGTTTCCTGGGATACAGGTGGAGCTCCCCATTAGCAGCAGGAGGACAGGTGCTGATTGTGGGATAACCAGTCTCATATAACCAGGATGCTTAAGTCTAATTAATGCATGAAGGGGTTAAGACCATAGAGTAAGCTGTCCTGCCAGGCTTAGCTCACCTTGGAAGAGACTAGGTAATTAAGCCTTTGCTTCTCTTGTACCCAGAAGTTCAACGTGTGAAGAAGCTCAGCTTAGTTGCATGGCTCTAACAAGTCTCTTGTGAGTTCCTAAACCAATTATTTAGGAACTTTCACCACTTTGCAACTAAGCCAAGTTTTACTCCCTGTGCACATGAACCTGACCTTTGAGGAGTTTGTAAGTAAAGCATTTTTAAACTTACCAAACATGTGATATTTTTCCCATGCCAGGGGAAGAGGGAAGTTCTGGAACTCACAAAGGTCTAACAGCCTATATTTTCATGCATTGCTGCTTTTTTTGTGATTTTAAATCTCTTCTGGGGTTCTTTCACCCAAAAGTACTTGCCCCCAAACTTGGATCTTGGCACCCAGGGAATTCTCCTTACCTGTTCTTCCTTGCCACCAACATTTATGAATGAGCCCTTGTGGAATTTGGCTGCTCAGCCCATCCCTAGGTGGGTACGCCTGCTAAAGAATCAAGCGATTGCTCCAGAATATTCCCAGCCTGTTGCTCTGTTGGCATTTGGGGCTGCTTGATTGTAAAATAAATCCTCAAAGCGGTTTAAGGGGGCACCACAGTTCAAGAAGGACACTGACAAACTGGAACGTGTCCAGAGGAGGGCAACCAAAATGGTCAAAGGCCTGGAAACGATGCCTTATGAGGAACGGCTAAGGGAGCTGGGCATGTTTAGCCTGGAGAAGAGGAGGTTAAGGGGTGATATGATAGCCATGTTCAAATATATAAAAGGATGTCACATAGAGGAGGGAGAAAGGTTGTTTTCTGCTGCTCCAGAGAAGCGGACACGGAGCAATGGATCCAAACTACAAGAAAGAAGATTCCACCTAAACATTAGGAAGAACTTCCTGACAGTAAGAGCTGTTCGACAGTGGAATTTGCTGCCAAGGAGTGTGGTGGAGTCTCCTTCTTTGGAGGTCTTTAAGCAGAGGCTTGACAACCATATGTCAGGAGTGCTCTGATGGTGTTTCCTGCTTGGCAGGGGGTTGGACTCGATGGCCCTTGTGGTCTCTTCCAACTCTATGATTCTATGATTCTATGAACACTATAGAATTATCAATAAGAAAAAATAATAACAATAATTTAAAACTTTCAATAGACTAAAAGCATCTCAAAATGTGCATTCAACACATCTGGGTAGCCTTGTCTAAACAAAAATGCTTTTAGCAGGTGCAGTGGACGCTCGGGTTGCGAATGTGATCCATGCAAGATGCACGCATGGGTTGCGATACGGTGCCTCTGCACATGCGCAAAGCGCCAAAACCTGGAAATAACCCGTTCCGGTACTTCCAGGTTTCAGGGGTCTGCAACCCAAAAAAACGCAACCTGAAGCGGCTGCAACCCAAGGTATGACTGTACATTGAAGGCAGCTGCGTGATGTCAATAAGCAGGGAGTTCCAAAGTGTAGGTGCTGCCACACTAAAAGATATTACAAATGCAGAACAGGTATTAGCGTCCAGGGGGCATATAGCGGAAAAGGCGATCATATAAGGAAACTGGTCCCAAGTTGTTAAGGGCTTTCTATACTAATAGTGTGGGATGTGATACATAAGTAGCAGTCAAGTACAACATTCCTTGTTCTCCTAGAGTGGACATGCGGGGGAATGTTTGGTCCAGCCAGTCGAACACTTCCTGTCTCCTCCTGGCTGGGACATACTTCCTCTGCATGTGACTAGAGGTGGGCATGACCTTACCTGTCCAGGTAACAAAAGGACAAGGCACACACCTTCTCTCTTTCACTTCCTACGTTTTTGGAGCACCTTTTTAGCTAGAGATGCTCTGTTGGCTTCCAGCCAACAGAGGACACTGGGATTATCCCCATATGGGATAGATCCACATGTATATACTCTGTAACTAAGTCTGCCTTCAGGGATCCAACTGTGAACTGAATGTGTGAGTAAACTTTTATATACTTTACACAAGATTGTGGTGTATTTATTCTTTTAAGAGGAATAAAAGGGAACTTACCAGGAATACACAATTCAATACTGAATTGTATAAAATAGTGAGAGGCTTACACAAGCCTGCAACCAGCTATCTGCTGTGCATGTAAAAGGGGAATGTAAACTCTGCTAAGTAAAGGAACTTGCTAACGCAAGTTAGGAAGGATATTAATAAACAAGATATCCTCTCCTGCCTCCCTGAACACTCCCACAAATAGTAACTCCAGTAAAATGGTGGCATCCCGAGTCAATCCCAGTACCATCATTGTATTTTCCAGAAGACAGGAAGGAAAAGGGGCCAGAAAGGTCAACTCCCGGAGCTGAGAGAGGGTGTTGTGTCTGATGTCTCTCTCAAAGGGTAAAGTCCCTAGGGGTTCTCCACAGTCCAACTGAGGCTGTCTTCAAGCAGAACTAGGACCTGGGAGACCAGGGTTCGAATCCCCGCTCAGCCATGAAATTCACTCTGTGTGGCATTGGGTCAGCCACCCCTTCTCAGCCTATCCCACCTCACAAGGTTGTTGTGGGGGTTAAATGAGGAGGACGTGAACCCTGAGCTCCTTGGAGGAAAAGGTGGGGTATGGTTGCAATAAATTAAATAAAACATAAATAAATAAGCAGAAATCCGAGTCGGCTTCCAGGAGAGTCGAAGGGGAAAAAAACAATCTGGCACACTCCTTGCCTTCATTCTGAACAGCCGTGTTTTGCTTCTTATTAGCCTACTTACAGCTATCAGAGCAAGTTTTTATTTGCACTGAATGTTTGGGAACAGATGGCACAGTGCGAAAAACCCACGGAATTGAAAACTGTAAGGCACAATTGGCTTATTTTTGGCATCTGCTTCAGAGGGTGGGGGTTGGGGGAGACCAAGAAGCAGGGACATCTTAGCAGGCGCAAGGATCAGATGGAAGGAGCAGGCTGCCAATGTCTATCTGCTGGTGGCCCAGAAGTTGCCTTCTGGGACTGAAATTGCCCAGCTCTGTTCCGAGGGTGGCACGTTAGACCAGCCATATACAGGATCGTTGGAGGGGCCCTTTGCAACTAGGAAGCCTTACTGACTCCAGGAAAGCCACAGCTGGCATTGTGCAGGGTCACAAATCATACAATCCCCATGGGTCATCTAATCCGAGCCCCTGCAAATCACAGCTTAAGAGTCCCTTCCAGATGGCCAATGAACCTGTTTGAACACCTCCATCACTTTCCAAGGGAGCCCATTCCGCAGTCAAACAGCTCTCACAGAACATTCTTCCTATAGTTTCGTTGGAATCTCCTTCCTTGTCACTTGAATCCATTGATTTGGGTCTTCCCCTCTGGAGCAGCAGAGAACAAGCTTGCTCCATCTTCCACGGGACAGCCCTTCAGATATTCAAAGAGAGCTATCACCACCTCTCTGGGAGAAAAGCAATGACAAACCTAGACATCATCTTAAAAAGCAGAGACATCACCTTGCCAACAAAGGTCCGTATGGAAAAACCTATGGTTTTCCCAGTAGTGATGTACGGAAGTGAAAGCTGGACCATAAAGAAGGCTGATCGCCGAAGAATTGATGCTTTTGAATTATGGTGCTGGAGGAGACTCTTTTTTTTTTATCTTTCTTTTTATTTTATTTTATTTATACAACAAGAAAGACAAACAAACAAACACCGAACACAAATACCAAACCATACACCAATCACAAAAACAACCATAGACACACAATACTCCCAGCAGACAATAAAACATCTATTGGTCTTAACACTAAAGACCCGACCTCCCGTCCATTCCATACTTCAAATTCATATTACTTATTGCCCATACACATTTTTTCTTATAATTAAACTTATTCTCATTAAATCTAATTTCTTATATCTACCTTACAACTATTACTGAAGTTCCTCGAATGCTGCAACAGAATTTAAACTACTATATTTATTTTTCAGATATTCTTTGAAAACCTCCCATTTAGAAACAAATTCCTGTTTTGATTTATTCTTTATTTTTTCTGATAAACCATCTAATTCGGCATATTCTGTCAGCTTTTGGATCCAATCTTGTATAGAGGGGATTTCATTACTCTTCCATTTTGCTGTGATCAAAACTCTTGCTGCCGTCGTCGCATATAAAAAGATACCCTTCCTCTTTTGTGGAATATCCAAATCTGTTATTCCTAAGAGGTAGGCCTCTGGTTTTTTATTGAAAGAGATCTTTAGCATTTTTTGCAGCTCTGCATGTATACTCTCCCAGAATGCCTGTATTTTCCTACATATCCACCACATATGGAAGAATGTTCCTGAGTCTCCGCATCTCCAACAATTACTTGATACATTTTTATACATTTTTGAAAGCTTCCATGGTGTTAGATACCATCGATGTTGCATTTTTTGAAAGTTCTCTCTAATCGTGTAACAATCTGTGAATTTCCAATTGATCTTCCATAAATTTTCCCATTGGGCCATGGTTATTGAGTGGCCAAAATCCTGGGACCACCTCACCATTGCCACTGTTTCCTCTGGAGGAGACTCTTGAGAGTCCCATGGACTGCAAGAAGATCAAACCTCTCCATTCTGAAGGAAATCAGCCCTGAGTGCTCACTGGAAGGACAGATCCTGAAGCTGAGGCTCCAATACTTTGGCCACCTCACGTGAAGGGAAGACTCCCTGGAAAAGGGAAAGATGGCGGGCACAAGGAGAAGGGGACGACAGAGGACGAGATGGTGGGACAGTGTTCTCGAAGCTACCAGCATGAGTTTGACCAAACTGCAGGAGGCAGTGGAAGACAGGAGTGCCTGGCGTGCTCTGGTCCATGGGGTCACGAAGAGTCGGACACGACTAAATGACTAAACAACAACAACAACAACACCTCCCAGTCTTCTTTTCTCCAGACTCAACATACCCCACTCCCTCAACCATCCCTCATCAGGCTTGGTTTCCAGACCCTTTATCATCTTGGCTGCCTCCTCTGCATGTTCCTGCTTGTCAATATCCTTCTTAAGCTGTGGTGCCCAGAACTGGACACAGGACTTCAGGTGGGGTCTGATCAGATCTTTCATTCATGGCTTCCTCATACATAATTCCATTGGAGAAGGAGGCGCATCTGGCACTGTGCAGGATTAGATCCTCCTGCTTAACAGCTGTTAGTTTCACCCTCGATATCCCTCTCCTCCATGAATTTGTCTAGTTGTCTTATAAATCCAAGGTGGACTGAGTTCCATTGGTTACAGAAAGAAGTGCGTTCTTTAACCTGTCTTGGATCTTTCAACCTTCAGCTTCGTTGGGTGTCTTGAGTTCCAGTGTTAGGAGAGATAATAATAATAATAATTTATTATTTGTACCCCGCCCATCTGGCTGGGTTTCCCCAGCCACTCTGGGCAGCTTCCATAGAAACCCAAAATACACTAAAATATCACAGATTCCACAGGGCGGGCATTCCACAGGGCGGGCGCCACTACCAAGAAGGCCCTCTGTCTGGTTCCCTGTAGCTTTGCTTCTCGCAATGAGGGAACCGCCAGAAGGCCCTCGGCGCTGGACCTCAGTGTCCGGGCAGAACGATGGGGGTAGAGACGCTCCTTCAGGTATACTGGGCCGAGGCCGTTTAGGGCTTTAAAGGTCAACACCAGCACTTTGAATTGTGCTCGGAAACGTACTGGGAGCCAGTGTAGGTCTTTCAAGACCGGTGTTATGTGGTCTCGGCGGCCGCCCCCAGTCACCAGTCTAGCTGCCGCATTCTGGATTAGTTGTAGTTTCTGAGTCACCTTCAAAGGTAGCCCCACGTAGAGCGCATTGCAGTAGTCCAAGCGGGAGATAACTAGAGCATGCACCACTCTGGTGAGACAGTCCGCGGGCAGGTAGGGTCTCAGCCTGCGTACCAGGTGGAGTTGGTAGACAGCTGCCCTGGATACAGAATTGACCTGCGCCTCCATGGACAGCTGTGAGTCCAAAATGACTCCCAGGCTGCGCACCTGGTCCTTCAGGGGCACAGTTACCCTATTCAGGACCAGGGAGTCCTCCACGCCAGCCCGCCCCCTGTCCCCCTTCTCCATCTACTTTCTGCATGCCAGACATCCACCCTCTCTCATGCTACCTGTCACTCACCTTTTCTGTAAGCCAAAAAGTCCCAGACACTGCAACCTTTCTTCCAAGGGGCGTCAGTCCACCCCCTTGATCATCTTGGTGGCCTTCTCTGAAGCTTAAGAGCCTCAGACTCCGAACTCCTATCAGGAGCTCCTTCAGCCTCATCCCCTGGAAGAGCGATGAGTCATCCTGACCTGGATGTTCCCTGGCTGCTGACAGCTTCCCCCCACTCCCAGGAATCTCTGTAGGCAAGGCACTCACTCTCAGATGCTCCTGCTCACCTACCCTCTGAGGATAATATTGATCTACTTTGCTAGGTTGCTGTAATGGTGACAAAGACCACTCACACAGGAGTCGTAGTTATGGTGGAAACGGGTGGCCCCAAAGCCAAAGGTTCTCCTGCTTCTGTTTTATGTGTCCATATCCTGGCGTGGGGGAGGTTACAGCACAAATGTGTGTCTGTGTGTGAAGTGCCTGAAAGAGGGGAAGTTGATGTTGACAAGTTGTAGAGTAGCAGAGGAGGGCGACTTGAGATGATCAAGGGTCCGGAAACTATGCCTTATGAGGAACAGTCGAGGGAGTTGGGGATGTCTAGCCTGGAAAAGAGAAGAAGAAGAAGAGGAGTTTGGATTTGATATCCCGCTTTATCACTACTCTAAGGAGTCTCAAAGCGGCTAACAATCTCCTTTCCCTTCCTCCCCCACAACAAACACTCTGTGAGGTGAGTGGGGCTGAGAGACTTCAGAGAAGTGTGACTAGCCCAAGGTCACCCAGCAGCTGCATGTGGAGGAGCGGGGAATCGAACCCGGTTCACCAGATTACGAGTCCGCCGCTCTGAACCACTACACCACACTGGCTCTAAGAGAAGACTGAGAGGAGATAGGAGAGCCATCTTCACATATCTGAAGGGCTGCCACATGGAAGATGGAAGAAGTTTGTTTTCTCCTGCTCTGGAGGGTAGGACTCGATCTAATAGCTTCAAGTTAGTTATAAGAGAGGAGATTCTGAATAAACATCAGGAAGAACTTTTTGACAGCAAGAGCTGTTTGGCAATGGAATGGACTCCCTCTGAAAGCAGTGGCATCTCCTTCACTGGGGTTTTTTTAAAAAAATATTTTTTATTGATCAATTTCCACATAACAAATTATCAGTCCATATAATCACATACATTATTTTCCCCTCCCCCCACCAAAGACTTCCCTCAGCTGATTTCTATTCACATATTTCCTCTGCATATTATAAAATCGTACATATCTTTACATATCTATCCATCATGTTGTCAACCAATAAATTTGTGTATGTTTATTCAAAACCTGCCAAGGAGTCCAGTTCATTTTGTTGTCCTTTTAGATAATTTGTGAAAAGTTCCCATTCCTCCTTGAAGTCACAGTTGTCCTCGTCTCGCAATTTGTAAGTCAATTTGGCCAGTTCTGCATAGTTCATCAGTTTCTCTTGCCACTGTTCTTTCGTCAGGATTCCTTCGTTCTTCCATCTTTGTGCTATCAAGACTCTTGCCGCTGTTGTAGCATACATAAATAAATTCTTGGTTTTCCTTGGCAGGTCTTGTCCTACAATCCCTAACAAAAATGCTTCTGGTTTTATTTACAAATGTCATTTTAAACATTTTTTTCAATTCATTGTATATCATTTCACAATTTTTTTAACTTCTCTACATTCCCACCACATATGATAAAAAGTCCCTTCTTTTTCTTTACATTTCCAACATATGTTTGACCCGGTCCTATACATTTTTGCTATCTGTACAGGGGTTTTTAAAGCAGAGGTTGGACGGCCACCTGTCAGGCGTTCTTTAGGTGTGATTTCCTGCATTGCAGGGGGTTAGACTAGATGATCCCAGGGAGCCCTTCCCAGCTCTACAATCCTATGATTCTACGAGATCTGAACAGACCACACAGGAGAATCTTGATGGCTGACTAAGGTGCTGAACCTGATTTCCATCCAGCCACACACACAGACTGATAAGTTATTCAAGGGTAGTTATTTCGGAGGAAATGATGAATGTCATATTAAAAACTGTTTGCTGCTGGGGTGCATCTTCCGGACTCTTCAGTCTGCAAATGTCTAGTGAATTTTTCATCAACTGTATTGGCTTATTTTGAGACGCGAGTTAGACTCGGGTATTGATCTTTTTCTCCCAGACAGCCAAAGATCTTCATGGCTGAACCCGGAAAGACTGTGTAATCGGCCCTGTCTGACTTTGCCCCCCTTCCACGCTGATAAAAACCACACAGAAAAGTTAAATCTGGTGTGCCTCCCCCTAAGAGAGAGCTTTTTGAATCCAAGGGATTTCCTTTCTTGAAGAAAATCGTCAAGAATGAAGTTCTAATGCTAAAAAGAAAACTTTGTTTTAACATCTTTAACTTCGGTGCCAAGCGCATTTGGATGTGATAAATGTTTTGCTCACTTACAGCTGAGCTGTCTGCCAACCCCCCCCCCTCCCACCGCATGCTAAGCCAATAAGATCTTTAGCCCTCATTCTCTGCAGGGATGGCAACACAGGCTCGATCCACGTTTAATGTGCTTTAAAATTCTGAGTCATAATGGATGAGGCTTTGGTTCAGTCTGCATTATTAAACAAACTGTCCTAATTTGCACCCTCCGGACTAATCCGTCAATCAGAAATGAGTTTTGCTTTGGATTTCGCACATACTGCTCTGGGTTCAAAAAAACACAAAAAAACCAACATGCCGGAATATATGTAAGTAGAAGCAGAAGAAGCAATGTGTCTTTTAGGATAATATACATTAAGAAATGCATGCAATGGGATGGTATATATATAGTTAAATGTGGGTTTGCATACAGATTACTTTTTAAAAGAAAATTGCAGATTCACGTGGAAATGTACCACAGCCTTGGCTTTCTGGAAGTTAAATAGCCAGACTGCTGGCTGGACCACATCCCTTGAGGCAGCGGCGTAGCTAGACCCTTGGGTGCCCAGTGCCACGCGTGCGGCCTGCAGCCGGGGTGAGCTACCCATGGGGGCGGGGCAAGCCAAGGCAGAGTGTGCTGTGTGGAGCCTCTCCGCAGCCTCCCCCTCAGCTGTAGGGCAGCTGGGCAGGCAGACACTGTGGGAATGTTCAGGGATGCAGGAGAGGATATATTGTCTGATTATAGGCTTTCCAACTTGTGTTGTGTTAAGTTCACAATTTAGCAGAGTAACATTCCCTTTTTTAAAACTTGCAGGGGATGCGTTTGCTCAGGCTCGCTAAAGCCTCTGTAATAACTGTTCTGGCATTTTCCCCTTATTCCCTCATAAAAGATAAGACACAACAAAGTCTTCTATAAAAGTATAAAAAGAGTTTACTCACATTCTGTTCACAATTGGATCCCAGAAGGCAGACTTAGCTTAGAAAAGTAACATACACCTGGAAACTATCTCATAAGGAGACAGTCCCTTTGTCCTCTCTTGGCTGGCCAAGAGAGCATCTTAGGCTAAGCAGATGTTGCTTCTTCGATGCATGTAGTCAAAGAGAGAGATGGCTGCCCTGCCGTGTGCTTTTGTCATTACCTGCACAGGTGAGGCCACGCCCACCTCTAGTCACATGCACAGGAAGTCCGTCCCAGCCCAGAAGGAAACAGGAAGTTTTACCTGCTGGCTGGACAAACATTCCTCCCCATGTGTAAACATGTTCACTCTAGGAATGTTGTACTTGACTGCTCTTGTGTTTCACATCCCACAGATGCAAGCTGCTCAAAAAAGCAGCGCGGAACTTGCAAGAAGTCCGCCCACCGCCAGTGTGGCTCAGGCACACTGCAGGCCCTGCGCTGTGGCACCCAGTGCCCCCCACCTCACCTAGCTACCAGTGGAGTAGGAAGGGGGTGCGGTGGGTGCAAGAGTTCTTTTCCCCCAAAAAAGTGTCATGAAGAATAAGAATAAGAAGAGTTTGGATTTGATATCCCGCCTTTCACTCCCCTTCAGGAGTCTCAAAGCGGCTAACAATCCCCTTTTCCTTCCCCCCCCCCCAACAAAACTATCTGTGAGGTGAGTGGGGCTGAGAGACTTCAAAGAAGTGTGACTGGCCGAAGGTCACCCAGCAGCTGCATGTGGAGGAGCGGAGACGCGAACCCGGTTCCCCAGATTACGAGTCCACCGCTCTTAACCACTACACCGCACTGGCTCTCTGAGCCCAATTGTTTGTTTGTTTGTTTGTTTGTTTGTTTTAAAAACACATCTCTTTGGCATTTTGTCACCACCCTCAGCGATGACGCCCAGGGCGGCCTAAACCCACCACACCCCACTTCCTACGCCACTGCCTTAAAGTCCCAGGTCGGCAGAGTCGCTGTTGAGTATGCAGGCTGATGGCCTAACAGGTACAGTTGCCTCATACAGTCTCTTACCCACATTGTGATCCAGACAGTGGCTTTCTGTTTTCCTGGTTCTGCTTTCCCAGCCTTACAACCCCTCGATCTGGTTCTATTTCGAGAGCCAGTGTGGTGTAGTGGTTAAGAGTGGTAGTCTCGTAATCTGGGGAACCAGGTTCGCTTCCCTGCTCCTCCACATGCAGCTGCTGGGTGACCTTGGGCCAGTCACACTTCTCTGAAGTCTCTCAGCCCCACTCACCTCACAGAGTGTTTGTTGTGGGGGAGGAAGGGAAAGGAGAATGTTAGCCGCTTTGAGACTCGTGAAGGGTAGTGAAAGGCGGGATATCAAATCCAAACTCTTCTTCTGCTGCTGCTGCGGTTTTTTTATTTTCTGCCATACTGGATTTGCTTCTGTGTTTAGTTTTCATGCTTTTGTGATCTTGTTTGAATTTTTATCAGAAGCCGTCCAGACAATTTCAGTTATTGAGCAGCCTAATAAACACAGTAAATAAAATACAGTGGTACCTCGGGTTACAAATGCTTCAGGTTAGACTCCGCTAACCCAGAAATAGTACCTTGGGTTAAGAACTTTGCTTCAGGATGAGAACAGAAATCGTGCTCCGGTGGCGCCGCAGCAGCAGGAGGCCCCATTAGCTAAAGTGGTGCTTCAGGTTAAGAACAGTTTCAGGTTAAGAACGGACCTCTGGAACGAATTAAGTACTTAACCCGAGGTACCACTGTACCTGCGTTCCTGAATTGCAGGGCTCAAACTAAATGACGCTTTGGGTCCCCTCCAGCTCTGCTGTTTTGGGACTCTAGGAAATGAACAAACTCAAAGGGCCACGGCCAGAGCAACAAGGGAATATCTGAGTTGCAATCTGCGAGGCTCGCAAGAGGGTTTGGTACTTTCTTGCTCTGGGTACTCCTGTCTGCTCTCACGTCTTGCAAAACTGAGCTAATATTATTGCCCACGGAGGGGGAGGGGGGCTTGTGAAAGGGCCCTCCGGAGAGAGCAGGAATTTTGTTCTTAAGCGGATTTGATTAAATTAGGATTACGATTAGACAAGCTTGACATTGCGTGGGCGTAAACCTGCCCCTGCATCTCTCTCCGCGGCATGTGCCAAGTCCAGGCCCCACTTTGAGAGGGAGGTTTTACGTTGCCACTGCTGCTGTGCTGTGTGCCACCTTGTTTATCAGCTGGGGGCATCGGCGTGCCCAGGTGCCAGGGCCATGTGCCTGTGCCACCCTGATTAAGCAGCTAAGCCCCAGCCGCAGCAGCTGCTAATCCTGACTATTAATTAGAAGATTTGGGGTAAGTCCTCCAGCATGTGAGCTCAGTCACCAGAACATTTCCTGCATTTTTCGGAATCGACTGCAAATCTTCTACTGCAAAGGGGAGGGACAATGCTGATCAAGGGGCTGTGTGTGTGTGTGTGTGTGTGTGTGTGTGTGTTGGGGGTGGGGTACCCTACAGGATAGCAAGGAAACACAAAGTCCCCAATGCCCTGAGCCCCTCCACTCAGTCACACAACTTGTGGCTTTGGTGTTGCCTCTCACCACCACAACCCCACACTCACACAGGCTGAAATATACTGAGTCGAGTGTGAATTTCATGCTCTTTATTCAGCTCATAGTAGCAATGAATGAAACTTTCCCCAAAATGTCTAGCTATATATACATTATTTACACAATGGGCCCCTGTGATTGGCTAATTCCGGGCTGCTCCTGTAGGCCAATCAGGTTGCTGATTCACCTCCTCTAGAAGCCTGTTTGGCTGCTCCTGCGGGCCAATCAGGTTGCGGATTCACCTCCTCCAGAAGCCTGATTGGCTGCCCCTGCAGGCCAATCAGGCTGCTGATTCACTTCCACCTGGAGCTGGATTGGGTGGCTCCTGTGGACCAATCAGACTGCTGCCTTCTGGATCCTATTGTTCTAGGATTCAGCTCAGTAAATAACACCAGCCATAGCATTGGCAGAGATGCAATAATGATGGGCAGGGAGTGGTTGATGGCCAGGGAGAGCGGCCTTTGCAGTGCCAACTTCTGGGATCATGCTTGGTTTTTTTTAATGGTTATATCCTTGAACAGGACATAGAATCATAAAAACATAGGATTGTAGAGTTTGAGGGGACTTCCAAGGGCCAATGATCATCCTGGTCACCTCAGCACATGTTGCAGCTCATCATCCTACCTCCTTCCCAAACCCCTAAGACTTGAGCTGCCAACATGGCTACATCTACTTTGGCAACACAGAGGAGAAGCTGGACCATCCTTTCATGCTATGAATAACAGCACGAGGCAGAAAAGAAATGCCTTGTGTTATGTACAGAAGTTCTCACCCTAGGCCAGCAGGGGGATACTGTAGATAGTTCATATATGCAAATAAGGGATCGAAAGTGACGTTCAGTGATTGGATAGTTACAGAAAGTTGTTACAGTTGCGTTGTACTGGAGCTCTATATAAACAGGCTGGCTGAACTCTTCCGTTCAGTTCTGTTCTGGCCTGTGAATAAACAAGAGCTGTCTGAAGAATTGCTGTGTCGTCTGATATGTTCACCCACAACTTAACACCTTGTACCAGTTTTGTATTCGAAACTGGGTGTGTATTTCTGCTTTAATAAATCAACATGAAATCAATCCAATGTGTTAGTGAGATCATGTTTTAAAATATTCTAAGTAGATCAGCTGTGTGTCATCTACTCCTCCCCTCTAAACGATATTGAAGCCAGTCTCTTCAGAGTGCAGCAAGACCAGTGCCAGAAGCATTATTGTTGGTTAACTCTTGTTTTGCTTTTTATTTATGTACTTAAACATGGATTTGGCAGGGTTTGGGGGGGAGGCTTTTTATTGGCAATACTGATTTATTCTGCATTTGTTGAATTGTTCATTTTTGTCATTTGAATTTACTAACATGTTCCATATTTTGTATGCTTGCATTTTCAATGTTTTGATGTTTGTGAATGGTTGCTGTGAGCTGCTTTGGGCACAGCACATTGTGGGAAAGCGGCATATAAGTAAACTCAATCATCAATCAATCACCTACCACTGAGCCTGTTTAAGATCTCGCCTGTGTGCAGACACTGTAGGAATGGGGTCTTGTGAACTTGATTAGCACAGCTAAGGCATTGGGCAGCTTGATAGCAGTGTGTGTGTGTGTGTGTGTGTGTGTGTGTGTGTGTGTGTAATGAAGACAAAAAGGAACGTGGGTGGTTCTGTGGGTTAAACCACAGACTAGGACTTGCCGATCAGAAGGTCGGCGGTTCGAATCCCTGCAACAGGGTGAGCTCCCGTTGCTCGGTCCCTGCTCCTGCCAACCTAGCAGTTCGAAAGCACGTCAAAGTGCAAGTAGATAAATAGGTACCACTCCAGCGGGAAGGTAAATGGTGTTTCCGTGCGCTGCTCTGGTTCGCCAGAAGCGGCTTAGTCCTGCTGGCCACATGAGCCAGAAGCTGTACGCCGGCTCTCGGCCCATAAAGCGAGATGAGTGCCGCAACCCCAGAGTCGGCTACGACTGGAGCTAATGGTCAGGGGTCCCTTTACCTTTAATGAAGACAAAAGATGTGCACATCCTGACACACACACACCAGCTGTTGGCCTAGGCTACTCTTCCCCTGTTTGCCACCTGCCCACCTTCAGCCACCCACCAGCCAATAGAAAACTTTTAATTGCAAAAGAATCCTCTTGTTGGAACCCCACAGCCAAGCCAGGTGGGTGCAGCATAGCGCTTGCTAGAACGGAGGAAATCTCTCCGGAAGGAGCTCTTGGCAAATTAGGAACATCCTCACAATTACTCGACAATTAGGAAATGCAAGCAATTAGGCTAGTGCAAGTGAAGTGGAAAATTGCTGGGCCCCGGGCGAAGGATGCTAGCATCAGAGGCTCCAGCGGGCAGCTTTTGCCGTGCGTCCTGCATGCCGCAAAGAGGCTGCAGTCTGTGCCAGGGGTTATAATTGAGGCCTGATTGCTGCTGCTTCATTGTCACCCGTCTGGCGGCGCCTAAAAGAGCAACGAGAGTCTTTCTCCTCTGCAGCCGACTCACCAGGAATACGAGCGACAAGCAGCCATGTGGGTCACCCAGAGGAAGTGAAGGTGGTGGGGGAGAAGAGGGCCCCCTTCTTGCACAAGGTGCTTCCACCTGAAACTCAGCCCAATTCTTCTTGCTCCTTCTCTCCCCTCAATCCCTTATCATTTGGATTGTTGCACCATAACACTGCTGAGCTGATTGCTTGCAGGTGACAGGGAGGGAGGTTTGGAAACACATTTTTGCCCAGGCTGTTAAAAAAAAGAAAATCTACCCCCTAGAGACCATTGCAGGCTGATGATGATGATGATGATGATGATAATAATAATAATAATAATAATAATAATAATAATAATAATAAATTAAAAAAAATATTTATATCCCGCCCTCCCCAGCCGAAGCCGGGCTCAAGGCAGCTAACAACAATAAAACAGTACAAAAGTACAGCACAAACAACACTCTAAAATCATTCATTATAAAATTAATTCATTCAAGCCACTGGCAACCATTGGGCCAGAGCTCCACGAAGATTGCCGAGGGAGGGAGTCAGGCTGTGCCCTGGCCAAAGGCCTGGTGGAACAGTTCTGTCTTGCAGGCCCTGCGGAAAGATGTCAAGTCCCGCAGGGCCCTGGTCTCTTGTGACAGAGTGTTCCACCAGATCGAAGCCACGGCCAAAAAAGCCCTGGCTCTAGTTGAGGCCAGCCTAACTTCTCTGTGGCCTGGGACCTTTCAAGATGATGGAGGGAAATGGGTCGGGGAGAAGGACAGAGGGTGGATGCAGAAGGTCCCAGGTTCCGTCCTTGATGGCATCTCCAGGTGGAGTTGGGAATGTCCCCTGCCAAGAGGCATTGCTGCCACCCAGTGGTGTGGGAATGTTCAGGGTGGCAGGATTTATTAATATCCTTCCTAACTTGCGCTAGTAAGTTCCCTTACTTAGCAGAGTGCAATCCCCTTTACACAGCAGAAAACTACAGTGGTACCTCTGGATGCAAACGGGATCCGTTCCAGAGCCCTGTTCGCATCCTGAAGCGAATGCAACCCGCGTCCACGCGGGTCATGATTCGCCACTTCCGCGCATGCGCGTGACGTCATTTTGATCATCTGCGCATGCACGAGTGGCGAAACCCAGAAGTACAGTAACGCACTCCATTACTTCCGGGTCGCCGCAGAGCGCAACCCGAAAATACTTAACCCGAAGCTGCTTCAACCCAAGCTATGATTGTAGTTGGAAACTTGTGTGAGTTTCTTAAGACAATAAGCAATTCAATCTGGCTTGTCCAGATTGAAATGTGTTCTAATATTTTCCTGGTAAGACTCGAATCCCTCCTAAAAGAATAAACACACCACAGTCTTATTCATAAGCAATAAAAAGAGAGTTTACTCACGATCAGGCAGAGCACAGTGTGATCCCTGAAGGCAGGCTTGAGGCTTAAAGTTACAAATGTATAAAAACAGGTTTACCCCATAAGGGAGATGACCTGGGGGACTGCTTGGCTGGCAGCCAGCAGTTCATTCCAGGAAGTTCGCAGGACGAAAGGAAGATGCAGAAAGAGGGAGACTGACAGCATGCCTTGGCCTTTTACCAGGTCTGGAAAGGTCACGCCCACCTCTAGTCACATACAAGTAAGGATGCTCCAGGCCAGGAGGAACAGGAAGTTCAACTGGCTGGACCAAACATTCCCTTGCATGTCCACTCTAGCAAAACAAGGAATGTTGTACTTGACTGCTCCCAGTCGATTACATCCCGCAAGTGGGTAGGGGTGAACAATACTAAGGGGGAGGCTAATACTGAAAGTTTAGGATTTCTCAAGGAGAAAACTTGCTACATGGCAAGCACCCCCTCTGCCTTTAGAAGCAGCTGATCCACCTGGTTCCTTTGCAGACACAGAGCAACTTTTGCTCCAGCACATTAACCTTTGCAACCTATGGAGGTAGGTTTTTCTCCAGTGCCGCAAAAGATGGGCAGGTTGTTGCATGTAAGAAACATAAGAAGAGCCTGCTGGATCAGGCCAATGGCCCATCTAAGCCAGCCTCCTGTTGCGTGTCGAGACCCCGCAGCCACCCCCTCATTGGAAATAACTCACACAAGGACACGAATATTAGGTTTATGTTATTGGGCAAATTTTGGCCACATCTTTATTGAAATTAAAGAATGTGAGCGGTACAGGCTTAGGCATTGATTGGACCTGACTATATCTGACTCCTGCCCATTGTGCAGGAAGTCCAGTAAGGGTAAGCCACCGCGACGGGGAGCCCTGTCAATGCGGACCAACTCAAGCTCCCTCTGGTGTTCCCATCGGGGTCATGTCAAGGCCTTAGCCCCCAGCTAGATCAACACCCCCGGGTTCCTTTAACGGAATACCCTTAAGCATGGAGGGGCAGGTGATGGCCACACCTCCCCTCCCCGACACAAGGTCAAACAATCCCTAACCGCAACCCTAACAAAGTTGTGACGATTGCTATGAGGTAGGCGAAAACCAAGTGGCCAGTGCCAATTTGCCAGGTGGAAAAATTCCTACCAGGCCCCTCGGACAACCAAGGCGACCAACCAAAGTCCATAGCAAGGCCTAACCTGCAAAATAGGGAGGGGGGCGGGTGATTGAGGAAGCAAGCCAAAGAGGAAGTCCTCTGGCTCGCTCCTCCGTTTAAACGGCCCCGGCCACGCATGCCCCCCGGCCAGCGGGTTGGCTGGCCGGGCTCTGACGTGGCCAGGATCCCCCAGGCAATGGGGGACAAAGTCCCCAGGCCCCCGGTGGGGAGTGGGTGGCCACGTGGTCCACCACAACTCCTCCCCACTGGGAAGTGGAGCAGCTTTCTCACAGTAGCCAACCAGCCTGTGGGAATCCCACAAGCAGGACATGAGCACAAGAACACTCTGCCCTCCTGCAGTTTCCAGCAACTGATATTCAGAGGCACAGCTTCTTCCAACTGTGGGGGCAGAGCCAAGTCATTGTGGCTAGTAGGGAACAGCTAGCAGAGTTATCTGGTGGTACACGACTTTATTTTCTCATCTGCAAATAGTCGGAGTATATATCTCCATAAATTGCTTTCCCATACGTAACCACCAGTACTGAGAAGACCAAATGCAAACTCATGTATTTGCATAATATTATTGGAGAGATTAGTCTGGAGTCAGGAATGTCCCTGTCTGATCCCCCCAGAAAATTAAAGTACCGGCATGCACATAAAACTGTTTTCTCTTCCTGGTAATTTACTCTCTGAGCAGGAGCCGGCAGTTTTGTATTCTGGCAGCCAGACCCACCTTGCTTGTATTGAATTCCTGAGCGCTGAGCCTCATAGATTTATCAATGCATGAATAGCAGCAAAGTTGACCAACAGAAAATGCTCCCCTGCCTCTTTTTCCTCCTGGCTCACTTTAAACCTAAAACCTATTTGGTGCTCAATTAGAGGGAACGCATAGCTCACTGCCAGAGCACATGCTCTGGATGCAGAATGCTCCACACCCAGCCGCTGAAAACTCCAGCTCAAAGGACTAGCAAGGCTAAGGAAGACCTTCTGGAACTGAAGCCCAGCTGACCTAGGTGGGCCAATGGACCAGAATGCAGTGAGGGTTTCTTCTGCATCTTGCAAGTGTTCTTATGCTGTCATACTTAACCAATTACTGCAAAATTATGTGCTATGAAATTAAATGCTACAAAATTAGTCAAGGCATAGAGCAGAGCTTTCCAAACCGTGTGTCACGACACGTTAAATGTGTTGGCTGCAGTATATAGGTCAGGCTTCCTCAAACTTGGCCCTCCAGATGTTTTTGGCCTACAACTCCCATAATCCCTAGCTGGCAGGACCAGTGGTCAGAGATGATGGGAATTGTAGTCTCAAAACATCTGGAGGGCCAAAGTTGAGGAAGCCTGGAGTAGGTGTGTCGCACAAACACTTCCTATGCTCTTCCTGGGGCCGGAAAGGGGTTAGTTTAACCTCTGGTTTGCTAGTAAAACTGAATTACTGTGTCACAAAATGGTGCATGTCCCAAACAGTTTGGAAAGCTCTGGCATGGAGAAAGTCGGCAGACGAAAGTTTTCCTCCCTCTCTCTTAGCTCTAGAACTTGTGCGCATCCCGTGAATCTGAGCGTGGGGAGATGCATGACAGATGAAAGAATGCCCCTCTTCACACAGCCACCAACCCATATGTGTGGGAATGTTCAGGGATGCAGGAGAGGATGTATTGTTTGATTACATCCTTTCCAACTTGTGTTAACAAGTTCTACAATTTAGCAGAGTAACATTCCCCTTTTAAAACTTGCAGCGGATGCGTTTGCTCAGGCTCGCTAAAGCCTCTAAAATAAGTTACCTGGTAATTTCCTCTTTAGTCCCTCATAAGAGACACGACAGTCTTCTATAAAAGTATAAAAGAGTTTACTCACTCACATTCTGTTCACAGATGGATCCCAGAAGGCAGACTTAAGTTACAAAAGTAACCTAGATTCCTACACGTGGAATCTATCTCATAAGGAGATAGCTCCTTTGTCCTCTCTTGCCAGGAGAGCATCTTAGGCTAAGCAGATGTTGCTTCTTCAACGAATGTAGTCAGGGAGAAAGATGGTGGCCTCTGCTGAGTTATTTTGTTACCTGCACAGGTGAGGCCACCCACCTTTGGTCACATGTAGAGGACGTCTGTCCCAGCCTAGGAGGACACAGGAAGTTCCGACTGGCTGGTCCAGACATCCCCTTTTTATGTCCACTCTAGGGGTGTTGTTCTTGACTGCTCTGTGTTCCACATCCCACAATATGGCATTAGAAGAGGATGAGACCAATTCATGGAGGAGGCCAGGGCTGTTGGAGGCTGCTAGCCATTCTGCCTCTTCTCTTCCTCTAGTGTCAAGTGGCAGCAGTGCTTCTGAATACCAGTCGCTGGGAACTGCAGGAGGGCAGAGGGCTGCTCTGGTGCTGAAATCCTGCTCATATAGGACCTGGCTGACCTCCATGAGAATAGGATGCTGGACCAGATGGTCCCCATTTGGCTGACCCAGCAGGGCTCTCTTCTGTTGCTATGTTCTTAACCTGCATCTCAACAAAATAACACTTCACTGTGAAAACTTCAATCCCACAGAGCAATAATAGAGCAGCTTCAATGACTTCTTTCCACCTCCCTCTCATGTATAGAGCATGAGAAATTTGCCAGAAACACCATCCAATGAAATTTTCCAAGGAGGATTTTGGTAACCTCAGAGGCCCAAACACAGGAGGCCCTTTATTAATAAATTCGTAGAACTGAAAATGCGTCTCCAGAAAGTCATCAGTTCTTGTTATCGCTGAGAGGAACATGTTTTTGTGTGTGTTAACCTCTCAGGTTATAAACTTCTATCATGCCACCTGTTGATAGCCTTTCCCTCAGCAGCACAGGGAAGAACAAGGTGGGGGAACATCCCTCCAACATCTGGCCAGATGTAGCCATGAGTTCATTGCCATTTTGCAGTCCTCCGTTTTGCCTGACTTTGAGAAATTAGCTATTAATGGTGCTAAATGAATCACTGTTATGGAATATATTTTGGGAGATCATGTTTAAAGATCCAGTGCAAATGTGCCAAGCAAGGTTTCAGAGTTATTGTATTTTGTTTTTTTAATTATGTATGTCTTCTGCTTCCCCCCTCCCGCCCCCTGACATTGATCTGAAGCTTTCAGAAGAACATTAATCTCCCTGACTCCATCAAAAACCTTAATTATTAATGTTTCACCATACATCCTACTTCGCAGAAATCCCCAGCGGACTCGCGATCACTCAGAGATGCACCTGAAACAGGGTTCACCTTTTGACTCCTTTCTCATCTTTACACTGACTGGTAAATAACACAGCTGTGACTTGCAGGGAAATTGCTCTCCTCATGCTGATGCCTCATGCTGCAAGGCTGACAGCCCCCACCCCCTTCTCCTCAGCAGCCTGTTTTGCATCAGGGAAAAGCTCCCATTCACACTGCTAGACTCAGCTTCGCAGCAGGAGCAGCGATTCTTTTTGCAGTTGGCAGTGGAGTGGGGCTGGGTGTGGGGCAAGGGAAGAGAGAGAGAGAGGAGGTGACATGATAGATCAGGGGTAGGCAACCTAAGGCCCGGGGGCCAGATCCGGCCCAATCGCCTTCTCAATCCAGCCTGCAGACGGTCCGGGAATCAGCGTGTTTTTACATGAGTAGAATGTGTCCTTTTATTTAAAATGCATCTCTGGGTTATTTTTGGCGCCTGCCTGGTGTTTTTACAGGAGTAGAATTTGTCCGTTTATTTAAAATGCATCTCTGGGTTATTTGTGAGGCATAGGAATTTGTTCATTCCCCCCCCCCAAAAAAAAAAATAGTCCGGCCCACCACATGGTCTGAGGGATAGTGGACCGGCCCACAGCTGAAAAAGGTGGCTGACCCCTGTGATAGATGTTGATAAAATAACGTATGTATGACATGGAGGAAGTGGACAATGAAAAGTTTTTCCCCTGCACCCTCGTGCACATCCAGTGAAGCTGAAAGTAGGAAGATTCAAGATAGATAAAAAAAAAGCCATTATTTACGCAGCACATAGTTAGACTATGGAACTCCCTCCCACAGGAGGCAGCGATGACCACCAGCCTGGATGGCTTTAAAAGAAGATTAGACAAATTCATGAAGGAGAGGGCTATTGGTGATGACTCTGCTCTGCCTTCATGGCTGGATACATCAATGCTTCTGAATACCAGTTGTTGGAAGCCATCAGAGGGGAGAGGACTCCCGTAACCCAGCCCATGCAGGCGCTGAAGACGTGGGCTTTAAACGGGTGTACAGACACAGAGCACTTTTGGTTTTCTTAACCATGCACTGATCACTCACACCTGGCTTGTGGGCTAATGCCTACACACAGAGCAGCAGAAGTCAATCCAAGCTTGCACTTGATTGTTCCACTTGGAGAAGATCCTTCAGATTCATCCATTCCACTCCTCCTGCTGTTGTTCATTGGTTGTGGCCTCCCGCAAGTCCAGCCACCGGATCTGCTCGGACGCCTTGTCCACCTTCTCTCCATAGAGGCTGCACATCTTATCGATGGCTATTTTTGGACTGGCTGAAGCTCGTGGAGGACGCAGCCTTGATGATGATTGCACACGATGGCTGCTCCTCCAGCTCGTCCTCTCTGTGGATCACGGGACTGAAATGGCTCCACCGCCTGCCGCAAGGGCTGCTCTGGCAAGACACAACGGGCTTCACTCTTCTGAAGGCAGGGGCACTTGGGCCCACAGAACAGTCATTGGTATGCTGCCCCACCTTTGCAGCAGGAGAGAGGAGACAGGAGGAGAGAGGAGAGAGGAGACAGGCTGCCGTCCCCTGCAGGGCTGGCCTCGCAGAACTGCCTGGCAGAAAATGTGACCAATGCAATTGACAGCATGGATTAAGCCGCCTAGCCAAATCCCAGCTGAAGCTGTGCCCTGCTGTGCCAACAGCTGGATGGGTAATCTGCTCAAGGTGGCTGCCACCCTGTCAGGTCTACCCTGGAAACAGGCACATCAAAATCCTGCAGATGTGACTAGGGAGGAGGAAACGGAAGCTTCTTTCCCTTAGAAATTGTGATCAATTTATTAGAGGCTGGTTGGGGAAGGCAAGGCATCCTTCCATGGGTTTTTTCCTGCACAGAATGGCAAATGGGTTTTGAACCCAGTTCTTGGATTTCAGAGCTGAGTCTTGTTGAAAAGGGGTATGTTGAGTTGTGGGCGAACATATCAGACAACACAGCAATTCTTCAAACAGCTCTTGTTTATTCAGAGGCCAGAACAGAACTGAACTGAAGGGCTCAGTCAGCCTGCTTATATAGAGCTCCAGTACAACGTTACTGTAACAACTTTCTAAAACTATCCAATCACTGAACGTCACTTTCAATCCCTTATTTGCATAACTATCTACAATATCCCCCTGCTGGCCCAGGGTGAGAACTTCAGTACATAACAGGGTGCATGAGGAAGAAAGTCCCAAGTTCAGTCCCCACTGGCACCTCCAGGTTAGGGCTGCCTGAAACCCCCAGAGAGCGGCTGCCAGTCAGAGTAAATAGTTAGCTATATGGACCAATGGGCCTAACTCAGCATAAGGGAGCTTCTTATGAGCATGTTCTCCTAAGTAGAGCAGCACCAAATATCCTCCAGTTTGGGTTTAGGAGCAGTGGGGCAGAGATCCCCATTCAGAAAAGACTTGGGTTGTGTAGAGTTTCACTCTCTGTTTCTGTGTCTTTTAAAAAGCCCTATGCTTAAAAAGCCCTATACTTAAAAAGCCCTAGGAACGCGGGTGGCGCTGTGGGTTAAACCACAAAGCCTAGGACTTGCCGATCAGAAGGTCGGCAGTTCGAATCCCCGCCACGGGGTGAGCTCCCGTTGCTTGGTCCCTGCTCCTGCCAACCTAACAGTTTGAAAGCATGTCAAAGTGCAAGTAGATAAATAGATACCACTCCAGCAGGAAGGTAAATGGCATTTCCATGCACTGCTCTGGTTCGCCAGAAGCAGCTTAGTCATGCTGGCCACATGACCCGGAAGCTGTACGCCGGCTCCCTCGGCCAATAAAGCGAGATGAGCGCCCCGACCCCAGAGTCGGCCACGACGGGACCTAATGGTCAGGGGTCCCTTTACCTTTACCTATCTCCCTACTCCCTGCCCCAATGCTGCTTCTCTGGAACGATCTCCCCTGCCCCCGTGCAGAGGTGGGGCTGGCTGGGTACACTTGCCATGGGTCTCAGAGGGCTAAGCCAGCTAGGGGGCCCTGCCAAGGACTAGCTGCTTTTTTGAGTTTGTAACTTTATTCTAACAGGACTCCCACCCGAGGGGCCTCAGACAAGCTCTGCATGGGCCTGACTCCCTTGATTGTTTCTTCTTCTTCCTGGCTTTATTCACATAGAGGACCACGTACAAGGAGGCAAGTGAGGAGATGTCATCTCATAGAATTTCAGAAGTGTAGAGTTGGAAGGGACCTGTAGGTCATCAAGTGCAACGCCCTGCAAAGCAGGAACCACAGCTAAAGTATCCTGGACAGATGGCCACCAAACCTCTGTTTAAAATTGAGGAGAGTCCACCACCTTCCGAGGGAGTCTGCTCTACTATTGAACAACCTACTGTGCCACAGAACCAATCAGAGTTGGGTGCATGAGGACATCACTGGTGCCAAGTGAGGGAAATTGAGAAGGACAATCATTGGCCACCTCATGAGAAGAGAAGACTCCCTGGAAAAGACCCTGATGCTGGGAAAGATGGAGGCACAAGGAGAAGGGGGTGACAAAGGACAAGATAATGGGACAGTGTTCTCGAAGCTACCAGCATGAGTTTGACCAAACTGTGGGAGGCAGTGGAAGACAGGAGTGCCTGACGTGCTCTGGTCATGGGGTCACGCAGAGTTGGACACGACTAAACGACTAAACAACAACAACAACAACATGTATAAGGAGGATGAGAAACTGGCCAAAGGGGGAGATGTTTTTCAGGACGATAAAAACAATGTTTACAAGTTCTGTCCTGAAAACAAAGTTCTGTGGGACATACTAAGAATGTAAGAAGAGCCATATAACACCAGTACAGATAGGAAGAATGTATAAAACCGGTTCAAATATATGTTGGAAATGTAAGGAAAAAGAAGGGACTTTTTACCATATGTGGTGGGATTGTAGTAAAATTTAAAAATTCTGGGAAATGATATACAATGAGTTGAAGAAAATGTTCCAATTCATTTGTAAAAAAGCCTGAAGCATTTTTGTGAGGGATTCTAGGAAAAGACCTGCCAAGGAAACTGAAGAACATTTTCATGTATGCAACAACAGCGGCAAGAGTCTTAATAGCACAGGGATGGAAGAATGAAGAAATCCCGACCAAAGAACTGTGGCAAGAGAAACTGATGGATTATGCGGAATTGGCGGAATTGACACATAGGACAACTGTGATAAGGACAACTGTGACTTTAAAGAAGAATGGGAACCTTTTGTAAAGTACTTAAAGAAACAACAAAATGAACTGGACTCCTTGGCAGGTTTTGAATAAACATACACAAATTTATTATGGGCAACATACAGATAGATAAACTAAGGATCTTTACAATTTAATAATATGCAGAGATTAACATGTGCTGAAAAACCAGAGAGAGGAGCTGAGGGAGTGGGAAGGGAAAAATAGGGGGGGAATAAAAAATTGAGGAGGATATGTGTTGGATAAATTGTTATGTTGAAAATTTCAATTAAAAAACTTATAAAAAAAGAAGGAGGAGGAGAAGAGGAGGAGGAGGAGGAGGAGGAGGAGGAGGAGGAGGAGGAGGAGGAGGAGGAAGGACAATCATGTATAAGCAATTTCTGCAAGGAGGAGGAGATACAGGCCAAAAGGGGAGATGTTTTTCAGGACGATGAAAACTATGTTTACAAGTTCTGTCCTGAAAACAAAGTTCTGTGGGACAAAACATCCTAAGAATGTAAGAAGAGCCTGCTGGATGAGGTCAGTGGTCCATCTACTTCAGCATCTACTGCAGGGATAGCTCAGTCAGTAGAGCATGAGATTCTTAATATCAGGGCCATGGGTTCAAGCACCCATTGGGCAAAACACTCCTGCATTGGAGGGGGTTGCACTAGGCGGCCCTTGTGATCCCTTCCAGATCTACAGTTCTATGATTCGACGATCCTCTTCTTACAGTGTCCAACCAGATGCCCCAACAGGAAGTCTCCAAACAGGACCTGAGAAAAGGGCACTCTCACCTTCTGTGGCTTGCAGCAACTGGTATTGCTCTGCTGCCTCCCACTGTGGCAGCAGAGCAGAGCCATTGTGGCTAGTAGCCATTGAGAGCCCTTTCATTTGTGAATTTGGCTCATCCTCTTTTAAAGCCATCTAGCTTGGTGGCCATCACTGCCTCCTGTGAAACTGAGTTCCGTAGTTAAACTGTGCTCTGCAAGTGGACCTTATGGGAACCCTATGGGTGATGCTTGCTGCCAGTCTGCAGTTCTATAAAGCTTCCTCCTGGGTGTGTTTTCAGGAGGGAGAGGATGGACTGAAGGTGTGCTGGTCCCGTGGGTTACCCGAGAGGCGAGGTCCAAGTCTGGTCCATGGTCAAAGGTGCAATGTGGAGGCAGTCCATTGTAGCTGAAGCTGGGTGCAGGGCAGGGAGTCGGGTGAAGTCAGGAACAGGCTTGCAAGCAGGGAGCCAGGGCGGGTCAGGAGCTCAGGCAGGAAAGCAGAACAGGGTTCAGGCAGGAACTAGCAACCAACAATGTTGCTCCCACAACTTGGGACTGGGGCTGGCCGGCTTTTATCTGCTCCGAGGCATAGGGCGGCCCCGATCCTCTGGTGACTCACCTCTCCTGGCCTGGAGGCGAGACCTCCTCCTGTGGGAACTTAGTTCCCTCTGCCTCTCTGCCCTGAGCCTCTGCAGCTCAGAAGAGGCTGGAGGGTTATCGGACCCAGAGGCAACCTCAGCTTCCTCTGACGGGGCTGAGAGTGGAGCACCTGCAGGCAATAGGTCCTCCATCACCTCAGGAGCCAGAGCAGACTCAGCTGGTGCCTGCACCTGAGGATCCAGCACAGGTGAGGACCCTTCAGGCTCATGCTCCAGCCCCGATTCAGCTGGTTCTGGGTGTGGGGAATCCTGTGCAGGCTGGGATCCCTCAGGTTCAGCATCTGAGTCCGAATCCCAGGCCATCACAGATGGGGAAGAGGCCACAATTGGGGTATTATTGGAGGAGAAAGGTGTGGTGCCTAACAGGGCCCCACCTATGGCCTGACATCTTCCAGGAACCAGCCCTTCTTCACAGGGCAGATAGAGGCATCATGGCCCAGCTGGGATTGTGTCCTCTTCTGACCACCAGCAGCCCCAGAACAGAGGGAGTCTACTGCTGTGCTTCATCCACAGCACAGTTCCTGGCCCTGAGACTGTTAGCCCTGGGTGAACGTCCTCATGGCTCTCTGGGCCTGCAGGAAGCTTCAGAGATACATCTTAGGATGTTTACTGGAAGCAGGGCGGTGGGGCCTCAGCCTCCAGAAAATCATAGGCTGTTGGTGCTGAATCTCTGACAGTCTCAGCCTCCGAAATCCAGAAGAGGACTCTTTCCCTCAGTATGAAATTCTGTACTAGCAGTGCCAGAGATTGCAGCAGATTGGAACCTCTGAAGTGTGTGAGGTTTGCCCCCCTGTGGAAAAAGGAGACATCTCATGGGGAGGCCTGCAGAGAAGTAGAGAACAGTAGAGTTGGAAGGGAGCCCAAATGTCATGTGGTTCAACCCCCTGCAATGCAAGAATCAATAGGCAGTAGCTGGTTAGATTTGGGCCTAGCACTGATGATGATGATGAACCCAAGGCTGCACTCTGCTTGGCTTATATTCTTGTCCTTCCAATCTTGGTGAGCAGACACCAAGCTGGGCAGCTGGGAAGGCAACGTCCCTTTCACAGAGTTGCATGGGAGAAGGGAATTTCACACCACAACATCTCAACCTGGGGAGAACCTTGATAATATGGTGCCCTGTATGAGGCCAGATTTTGATGTCCATAGCCCTCCCGGTGCCTTCCCAAAGCTGAAAAAGGGAGCCACCGGGCTTTGGGAAGGAGGAGCGAGGCTCTGGTAGGGTCCTAGAGCTCTCCTACCTCCTTCCCAAAGCTGGGAAAGCATTAACTAGACTTTGGGGAGGAGATGGGAGGACTCTAGGACCCTATCAGAGCCTTCACGCCTCCTTCCCAAAGCCCAGCGCTAACTAGTGATGAGCTGTTCTTGGCACATACAGGGTCTGTTCAGAACCTTGAAGGAGCTGTCAGTGGGATCATCTGTTCCTCAGAATGGAGGCCAGTCACACAGAAAGGAGAAGGACTCAGGGTGTGTTTTCATTCTGTCTTCTCCTGACCTTCATCTCTCTGGCTATAGATTTTTGGTCTCTGCAAGATTAGCGCATTTCTCAGAGTCAGTGACACAGGCCTTGCAGTGTACCCTTCCACTGAAGAAAGGTGATGGAGGAGGACACTCTCTTGATGGATAACCCTTCTTTCCTGGAACGGCGGCTTGGAAACTTTGAGCAGGAAATACCAACGGATGCTGGAGATGCCCATTTACAATGATGAATGCCAGGAAGGTTTAATAGTGGCCACACCAGTGTCTGAGCAGTGAGAGAATCGAAGGGTCCCAGGCACTTGCTAGGGTTCACTTTCCTTGGAATGAAGGTCAGTGGAGACTGTGGTGTCTTTAGGATACATGGTTTTATTTACACATTTATACAACCTGAGCATAAGATGGAGGGGCTCATAGCACCAACACCCCAAAAGATCTTGCTTCCCCGTTAGTTGCAGCCTTGAATCCAGCACAGAGCAAGCTGGTCTCTGTGTATCCAGCTTCCTTTTTTTTAAAAAAAAAATTAACAATTTCAACATAACAAATCATGAATACAAATCATCTTCATTATTTCTCCCCCCCCCCCTTTTCACCCCTCTGAACAAACCCTCCCCCCTCTCCCCCCCCCCCCGGACTTCCCTCAGCTTCTCTCTCCGATTTCTCAACTCCTATTGTTCTCTGCATATTGTAAAATTGTATACATCTTTATATTATCTATCCACTGTATTAACCCAATAATTTTGTGTATGTTTATTCAACTGTGTCTCCAGCTTCCAGTACGCTTCCATCTTGGCTCATACAAAATTATTGGAGATAATGAAAACCTATTGTTAATTGTAATAATTGTATTTATTTTGATGATTCTGGAGTACCGCTTGCATGTACTTTATGCCTCGTAATAACGGGTGCATTGTGACAAGTACATTTGCTTGCCATGTATTGTGTCTTTGTATGCTGGCCTGAACCCCTGTTCTTTTCCCCATTTGTGTATGTTCCATCTTGGCTCACACATGTGGCACTGGCCATTGTTCTCCTACGTAGCAGCTAGGTGAGGGTTGAGAGAAAAGGTCCACCCATTTGTTCTATGGCACAGAGCAAGTTCTTTGGTCATGCTAATTGTGGTGCTGAACTAGTCAGCCAAAGCCATCTCTGGAGAAAGGGCCAGGTTTGGCCAAATGTGCTCTCGTATCTTCGGTTCCCACAGATAAAGGATCCCAAGAACTGAAAAGGACTCGAGAACCCATTTGTGAAGGTACTGGAGTTTCCTGGGTGTCACCTAAAGACCAAGGCTGGGGAAGGAGTTGAATGCAAGCTTAGCAGGTAAGTTCACAGACACACACCATAGCCAGCTCAGAACACAAATTCCTCCCTCCCCTCTATTTGTTGCATGGTGTGCTGTTGTCATGTGGGTTGGACAGCCTTGGTGCTGCCAGCAGATGTTTTCTCTCTGCTCAAGCCTCCTCAAAAGAGATGGGAAGGCTGAAAAGAGCTCAAGATAGGAAGGTTGAAAGGTGGAGGAGCCCCATTCAAGTGAAGAGAGGTTCTGCAGCAGCAGCTGTGCGCCTAGGAGGACATTTAGGCTTTGTGTGAGATGAAGAAAGGAGAGAAAGTGAAACAGGAGATGGGAGGGGGCTCCACAACACAATGACTGAGGACCCAAATGACAAATTCAGAAACAAGTGCTTGTCAGGAGGTAAAGCAGATGGATAAACATCCCTCCTGCTTTCTAAAATTCCTCCTTCTGCAGAGAACAGAAAATGAGTAGAATTATCCAAGGAATGGAAATAAAAGTTGTTACGGTAAAATCTGGGTGCGAGGCTGCTCTGCCACCCAGCTCGTCGGACTAAGTCTGCGGGTCCCTGTGGAGGAAAATGAGCTCAGCCGGAGACAAGAGCAAACTGCAGAAGATCCATGTTTATTGCGCAACAGGTTCAAGGCGAGATTGAACCGCGAGAAAGGGGTGACATGAACTTTTGAAACTTCCCTCCATGTCCCAGAATACAGTGCAAAATACATCCCAGTTGCATCATGAATACATTAAGAAGAGGTTGGGTTACACAGATTACATCATGAATATATTAAGAAGAGGTTGGGTTACACAGGATTAACATATGGAGGAGGGAGGGGGGAATATGCAGAGCTGGAGATATGCGTAGATAAGCACACCCTGAGTACCGGTGATGAGAAGACATTGGTCCATGTATGCATAGTCTGCCACCTGGCATTGCCCGGAGGAAAGGCTTGGCAGAGTGATTTGACAGGATTAGGGTCTTGACACCTTGCTTGAGGGATTATGGAGGACAGGGAAGGTGTCATGGAGTCCTAGAGAAATTGAGCAAATTGGCACGTTGATTTTCTATGAATTTTATAGATTTTAGTCCCTTTTGTCATTGACAATTGGAAATAAATGGATATATTGTAGCGAAGAAGGAGGTGAAGAAGACATGCCCCCCCCCCTTTCTGTATCAAAGTATTGTACCAACCCTAACTATACAAACAGGGGGAAAGCCCCACCATTCTTTTGTGATGGTGAATACTTTTAATTCTTGAATCCAGGTCACAGGCTCACCCTATTCATACACAAAGATGCCCTAAAGACAGGTAAGCAAAAGACAATGGAGAGGCTTTCCGTTTCCTTCCTCCTTGCAGAGAAACATTTGAGGTCAAATTGGGAGAGTCAAAGTGGTTTCAGGATTGCTCTCCTGTACAGTGGTACCTCTGGATGCGAACAGGATCCGTTCCGGAGCCCCGTTCACATCATGAGCAGAACGCAACCCGCGTCTGTGGGTCGCGATTCACCGCGTCTGCGCATGCGCGTGACGTCATTCAGAGTGTCTGCGCATGCACGAGCAGCGAAACCCAGAAGTACTGTATTTTTTGATCTATAAGACTCACTTTTTCCCCTCCTAAAAAGTAAGGGGAAATGTGTGTGCGTCTTATGGAGTGAATGCAGGCTGCACAGCTGTCCCAGAAGCCAGAACAGCAAGAGGAATTGCTGCTTTCGCTGCGCAGCGATCCCTCTTGCTGTTCCGGCTTCTGAGATTCAGAATATTTTTTTTCTTGTTTCCCTCCTTCAAAAACTAGGTGCGTCTTGTGGTCTGGTGCGTCTTATAGAGCGAAAAATACAGTAACCCGTTCCATTACTTCCAGGTCACCGCAGGATGCAACCTGAAAAGATTTAACCTGAAGCATCTTTAACCCAAGGTATGACTGTACTATTCAGGTGGGTGGTTTATATACTTATATATGTGTTTGCATTGTAAATTTATGAACATTTAATTTATATATTTGAGACCTTAAATTCTTATAACTCTTATGAACATTTATTTTATATTTGAGACCTTAGAATTCTTATAACACGATGATCTGGGCTGTATCCATTCACAAGTCACAGCAGGCAAGGCAGAGAGAGGCAGGTCCCCTGCAGTCTCCCGACTGCATAAAAGACCCTCACTATCTCACACCAAAGCAAACTGTGACAAAATCTTGGTGGGTGGTGGCGGGGAGAAAACCGTGATAATCAGGCAGGCATCTGGGTCTGCTTCTTCTGCATATTCTACTCAGCAGACCTGAAAAAAACTATTGAAGAAACATTTTTCCTGAATACCGTATTTTTCGCTCTATAGGACGCACTTTTTCCCCTTCAAAAATGAAGGGGAAATGTGTGTGCGTCCTATGGAGCGAAGACGCCATAGCCCCACGACCCTCTCCCGGCTGGAGAGGTGACGCGCGGCTATGGCAGGAGCCTCTCCGCTGCGCCTTTCCGCTGCTCCCTGACCTGCTTTTTGGGGCTGGTGGTGGGCTTCCCCCCGCCAGCCCCAAAGAGCAGGTTGAAAGGAACCTGAAGCCTGGAGAGCAAGAGGGGTCGGTGTGCACTGACCCCTCTCGCTCTCCAGGCTTCCAAGGTAGCCGCCTGAACGCACCTTAAACGGCACCTTGTTTTAGAGCGGGAAAACAAGAAGGGGGAAATTCTCCCTCTCTCTGCGCAGTGCCTCCTGCCGCTTCGCTGAAGGGGCGCTGGGCAGAGAGGGGGAGATTTTTTTTCTCTTGTTCTCCCCCCTCTAAAACAAGGTGCATCCTATTGTCCGGTGCGTCCTATGGTGTGAAAAATACGGTATATGCCAAGTCTAAATTATTAAACCTGCCCCCCCCCCAAAAAAAACACAGAAAAAGGAGTCCTGAAGGAAGGGGGAGAGAGCAAGGCTTGGAACACAAGGCTTAGGAACTGAGGATTGGGGTAATTGGAGGTGCCTCTTCCAGTCTTTGCCAAGCTGGTGCCCTCCAGATGTTGGTGCTACAGAAATTGCATCTGGAAATTTTAAAAGGGGAGAGAGAAATTTGGTTAAATTTCCATGGGTAAGATGCTTGCTTTACTTCTGAGGTGGTGTGATAGGAATTTTGAGGTCTTAGATATATGTTAAATGTTCATAAGTGTACCAACCAAGCACGTATGTAGATCAGCACAGGAAAACCGACCTGAAGCCATTTTTGATTCCCAAACTGACCAAATGTTTTCTCTGCAAGGTCAAAGGAAAATGGAAAAGCCTCCCCATTATCTTTTCCTTCACAAATCCCATCTTTAGGGCACATTTAAGATATGAATAGGGTGTGAGCCTGTGACCTGGCTCAGGAACTAAGTATTTATCATTAAAAAGACTGGCCAGGCTCCCCAGGCAATCCAATCAAGTGACCATTAAACAGGTAACCTGGCAGACAGGAGGTAAACAAAGCACTCAGATTTCTGCTGTAGACAGCCCTTTCTGTGATGTAGGTATGATGTATCTGGGGGTGGTCTTGGACTCCAGGGAGGGAATTTAAAACATCTATATAAGGGCAGGCACATTTTTGTTCTGGGTTCCTCCTCCCTCCTGTGTGTGGTGAGTGAGGACCCTGTTGTAACAGATCAATAAAGATCAAGCTTACTAGCTGCTTTGCTTCTCAATATTCTCTGGTTGGCCTCTGTTATTTTCTCCTACCAATAGGGAACCATAAGGACCATATGGGCTCTGGGATAACCCATAAAGGAAAAAAGGGCAGATTTTTGTTTATAACAGAGGCCAGGGGGTATTTACGGTATTTTTCGCTCTGTAAGACACACCAGACCATAAGACGCACCTAGTTTTTGGAGAAGGAAAATAAGAAAAAAAATATTCTGAATCTCAGAAGCCAGAACAACAAGAGGGATCACTGTGCAGCAAAAGCAGTGATCCCTCTTGCTGTTCTGGCTTCTGGGATAGCTGCACAGCCTGCATTCGCTCCATAAGACGCACACACATTTCCCCTTACTTTTTAGGAGGGAAAAAGTGAGTCTTATAGAGCAAAAAATACGGTATATAATAAGTGAATGGGGGAAAATATGTCTCCCCACCCTACTGCAGAGGAGGGGGACACAGCAGCAATTCCCGCTACCCCCATACAACTTCCCAGGAAGAAACGGCATATTATGACCATATGGTCACTTCCTAGAAGCATTTTAAACAGATGTTGTTGTTGTTGTGGCTTACTGCGCAGCCCCAGAGCTGCTCTGAGCAACTGGAAAACGTCCAAGGCGGTACCTCTGTCTTGTAAGTACAGTTCAATCACATCTCATACAGGGCTTCCGTTCCAAGGCTTCTGTGCCTACAAGAAAATCATGTCTACACAAATCTTTGGAGACACCCCTGTGACTAGCAGGTGAGTAGGGAAAGAGAGAATCTCCCACACTTCCAGAGCCCACAAACTGAGCAGCCCTTGCCTGCTAAGCAAGGCACAGAGCTTAAAAGCTCTTTTGTGGTGGATAATGCAAGCCATGAAGAGAGCTTTTAAGCTCTCTGCCTTGCTCAGCAGGCAAGGCCCACTGAGCGGGTGGGCTCTGGGTAACTAGAGATGTTCACTGCAAGATCTTGCCGGGCCATCTGACTTCCCTGATTTCATGCAAGCATCCCAGGACCAGAGCCCAGAGCCCACACTCCAAGCAAGGCGAAGAGCTTAAGAGCTTTCTTCTCTTTCCAAGCACAGCCAGCACAAAAAGAGCTCCTCAGCTCTTCGCCTTGCTTGGATTCAACTGACGCAAGTTCAGCCCACACAGAGGCACATGATAGGCGCTGAAGTTCACAGAGTTTGCATGTAAATTTGCTAGAGAGAACACTGAGAGACACTTCCACTGTGCCCTGACAGGGGGAGAGCATCGCAATATATATATTCCCCTAATTGTGTGGGCACATCATCTTTTTTGCACACACGCTCCGCACGGCTCTTTAAAAGGAGTGCGGCTCTTGGGGGCTTTTCCAGGAGGTGGGGGAAGGGACTGAGGGGCTAAGCCAGAAGCTAGAACAGCAAGAGGGAGCGCTGCGCAACGATCCCTCTCGCTTTTCTGGCTTCTGAGATAGCTGTGCAGCCTGCATTCGCTCCATAAGACGCACACACATTTCCCCTTCTTAGGATGGAAAAAGTGCGTCTTAGAGAGCGAAAAATACGATAAGTCCTCGTGAAGATTCATCAGCCTTTCTCCTAACATACCCATTTCTAATGCAATGCTTCCTAATACAGTGGTACCTCAGGTTAAGAACTTCATTCGTTCCAGAGGTCCGTTCTTAACCTGAAACTGTTCTTAACCTGAAGCACCACTTTAGCTAATGGGGCCTCCTGCTGCTGCTGCGCCGCCGGAGCCCGATATCTGTTCTTATCCTGAAGCAAAGTTCTTAACCTGAAGCACTATTTCTGGGTTAGCAGAGTGTGTAACCTGAAGCGTATGTAACCTGAAGCGCATGTAACCCGAGGTACCACTGTATAATGCATTTTATACACCATTTTCACTAATATGTGAATACTGTATTTTCATGCACACTCTACACGAATACAGTGGTGCCTCGCAAGACGAAATTAATTCGTTCTGCGAGTTTTTTCGTCTTGTGAATTTTTCATCTTGCGAAGCACGGTTTCCCATAGGAAATGCATTGACGGTTTCCCATAGGAATGCATTGAAAAAGGCGCAAGACGTTTTCGTCTTGCGAAGCAAGCCCATAGGGAAATTCGTCTTGCGAAGCAACTCAAAAAACAAAAACCTCTTTCGTCTTGCGAGTTTTTCGTCTTGCGAGGCATTCGTCTTGCGAGGTACCACTGTATATGCATTTCTGTATTCATTCATTAGCTGGAGAACGGCACTGCAAAATTGGGAGAACGGTGACTGTTTCAGTTTTTGTGTGCTTCCAGGAGGAAGCAGGAAAGAGGCAGTCGTGGGGAGTGCCGAGAGATACTGGTTAACATCAGCCCCCCTGCCCTCAGTCCTTGTAAAAGCAGCTGCCTCTAAGAGGCTGTCGTCTCTGGGAAGCTACTTTCATCAGGACTAGGCCCTGCTGAGACCATCAGCCTGAGTGGCTGCAGCTGTTCAGGGCAGTCTCCAAGGCAGCCCACCTGCGTTGGGGCTGGAGAAGGGACGATCAGAGCCGTCTTTTTTTTTATTAAAAAAAAAAGATATTTGTGATGGGATGATGAGCTGCTTGTGCGTAAACTGCAAGTCCCTCAGAGTTTGATCAAGTTTTCAAACCTCTGCCTGTGACGGAGCCCCTCCAGCATGGCTGCGTCAATCGCTAGCAGAATCCGAAAGTGGTTGCTTTCGGAATCGTTTCCAACATAAAAGCTCCTTAACGGAAACACGTCTTCTGGACTCTCGGCGTGACAGTTTCCGGCGAGGAATGGGTGTCCCTATAGGAGGTCCTGAGACCTCCCCGCTGTTTTCGCTGGAAGCGTCTCTGAGCCATCCCTCCGACTCACCTTCCCTTGAAGTTCCTGCTCTCCCCCTGCTGGTTCCCTCTTCAGCTGCTGTGTCTCTCTCAACCTCAGTGAGCCTTTGCACCTCCTGTCCTTCCGATGGCAGTTCCCTGACATCCACCTCCCCTCCAGGGCCCCCTTCACCCCCTCCCGTCTCCTCCCCTACGGGTTGTGAGGAGGTAAAACCCCTGAAAGAACCTTCCTCATCGTCCGAAGTTTCGAACACTTCCCTCCACTTGTTGCCATCCCTGGTCTCTCGGTACTCCTCGTCATCGGAGTCCATTCCCTCTTCCAACTCCGACTCCGCGAATCCTTCCAGTTCCTCTTCCTCGTCGGTGGTGCCGAAATACTCCCTCCTAAACCTTGCTACCGGCTGTGGTTTCCTCGGGAATCGTTGGTGGAACGTTTCTGTTAAAACCTCGTCATTGACCTCCCCTGCAGTCACCCAGGTGTTTTCTGACTCCGGTTCCCCTTCCCACGCCACCAAATACTCCACCTGATTTCCCTTCCACCTGGAATCGAGGATTTCCGCTACATGGTTGCTGCTTTCCCTTTCTTCCAAGGCTGGTCCCCTGGTGTGCTCCCCTTCACGTCCCCCCCTGTATGGTGACAGTAACGACCTGTGGAACACTGGGTGCAATTTCATGTGGTTGGGTAACCGGAGTTTGAAAGCCACTGGGTTGACCTGCTGAATGACCTCAAAGGGTCCCAATCTCTTGGGTCTTAATTTTTTACAACCCCCTTTGAACGGCAACCCTTGGGTTGACAGCCACACCTGATCCCCCACCCTTATGGTTTCACCTTCCCTTCTGTTCTTGTCTGCCTGCTTCTTATATTGTGCCTTGGCCCTTTCTAAGTTGAGCTGGAGCTGATGATGGATCGCTTCCATCTCTTCTACAAAATGTTCGGCTGCTGGGACGCTCCATCTCTCGCCTCCATCCCCTGGAAATGCCCT
Organism: Podarcis tiliguerta; assembly: GCF_965153285.1. NCBI lineage: Eukaryota > Metazoa > Chordata > Lepidosauria > Squamata > Lacertidae > Podarcis > Podarcis tiliguerta. Next base: position 6,258,188 of record NC_139541.1, read on the forward strand.
GGGGTGACACCCGTAATTAGCCAAAAAGGGGCTCATCCCTGTGGAGACATTCTCCGCATTATTGTAGGCAAATTCTGCCAGCGCCAACTTTTCGACCCAATCGTTCTCTCTGTCATTGACATAACACCTCAGATATTGTTGGAGGATGCCATTTGCTCTTTCCGCCTGCCCGTTGGTTTCAGGGTGCCGGGCAGTCGAAAAATTGACTTCCACGTGCAGCAAGCTCATGAGCTTCCTCCAGAACCTGGAAGTAAATTGTTTGCCGCGGTCTGAGATCACCCTCAAGGGGGCGCCGTGCAACCTAAAGATGTGTTCTACAAACAACTTCGCTGTTTCTTCCGCTGTGACTGCATGTGAGCATGCTACAAAGTGGCACATCTTAGTTAACAGGTCTACTACTACCATGATGGCTGTTTTCCCCTTGGATTTCGGCAGATCCGTCATAAAATCTATTGATACCGCTTCCCAAGGCCGTTCTGGTGTGGGTAATGGTTCTAATAACCCTGCCGGCGCCCTTCTTTCCCCTTTGGCTCTCTGACATTGGTCACACCTTCTTACATACTCCTTTACATCTTCCCTCACCTTGGGCCACCAAAATTCCCTGGTAACCATCCACATGGTCTTGTGTTGCCCAAAATGTCCCGCCGTGGGGCTATCGTGCAACTGCTTGAGCACTCTTCCCCTCAATTCACCTTCTGGTATATACAGTGCCCCTTTGTAATACAATGCCCCATTTCTTTCCTCAAAACCTTCGGGGCTCTCGCCCTCTCCCCTGAGACCTCTGAGCTTATTCTGGGCATACTCATCATTTCCCGTTTCCTCTACCAGTTCTCGTCGCCCCACCAGCGCCGCCCCACACACCCAGCGGTCCTCAGGGATGACATGTCTTTCTTCGATTGCCCCCTCCCCCTCCAAATACTCTGGTTTGCGTGAGAGAGCGTCCGCCCTGACGTTTTCTGGGCCTGGCACATAACAAATTTCAAAGTGGAATTTGGAGAATTCCTGTGCCCATCTCACTTGTCGTTGGTTGAGTACTCGAGCTGTTCTCCAATACTCCAAATTCTTGTGGTCGGTGCACACTTGCACCTTGTGTTGTGCCCCAATTAATAAATGTCTCCACCTCCGGAACGCTTCGTGAATGGCGAGTAGTTCCCTGTCATACACCGTGTAGTTCCTCTCGGACTTATTCAGCTTCCTCGAGAAGAAGGCACACGGTCTCCACTCCGACGTATTCCTTCCCGGTTGAAGAAGTACCGCTCCGATCGCCCGGTCGGACGCGTCTGTTTCCACTCTCATGGGTTTTCGTAAGTCCACATGCAGAAGTTGTTCTTCCGAGGCGAAAGCCCTTTTCAGTTCTTCAAATGCTCGCTCCGCCTCCGCCGTCCAAACAAATTTCTTCTTGCTGCTGAGGCAGTCGGTGATGGGCGCCGTCAAGTGTGCAAAGTTCTTGATGAACTTCCGATAAAAGTTCCCAAACCCCAGGAACCTTTGCACATCCTTCTTGGTCTTCGGTGTCTTCCATTCCAGTACCGCTTGGACCTTGCCTGGATCCATGGCCAATCCCTTGTCTGACAAGCGGTACCCCAGGAATTCTACCTCCTTGGTATGAAACTGGCACTTCTCCAGTTTCACCCACAGCTGATTGGCTTGCAGCCGGCCCAACACTTCTCGCACGTCCCTCACATGCTGCTCCTCATCTTCCGAATACACCAACACGTCATCTAAGAAGGCCACACAGTTCTTGTAGAGCAAAGGTCCCAAGACGTGGTTCATAAAACTTTGAAAGCACGCCGAGCCTACTTGTAGACCGAAGGGCATAACGAGGTATTCAAATGCTCCCAAAGGGGTGAACATGGTGGTCTTCCATTCATCCCCCTTCCTTATGCGTATCAGATTGTACGCCCCCCGCAGGTCCAGTTTTGTAAAAATCTTCCCCTTCCTCACCCTGGTCAAAATGTCATCAATTCGGGGCATAGGAAAAGCCAGGGGTTCCGACACGGCATTTAGGGCCCTGAAGTCCACTACAAGTCTCGGCTTATCTGTGTTCTTTTTGTCCACAAAAAACACTGGGCTGCCCCCCACCGCTCGGGACTCTCTGATGAAACCTCGCTTCAGGTTTTTGTCAATGAACTCCCTCAACTCCTGCATCTCCCTGTCTGACATGGCGTACAGTTTGCCCACTGGGAGTTGGGCCCCAGGGAGTAGGTTGATTTGACAGTCAAAGGGTCTATGCAGCGGCAGTTTGTCTGCTTCCCTTTCGCTGAATACGTTGCTCAGATCTGCGTATTGCGGAGGCACCTTCCCTTTACTCATTACTTCCATCCCGGCTAGGGTGACTCTGGCTCCTCCTGGAACCTTCCCCTGCTTGCAGTGTTCTAGGCAATGCGCTGACCCAAAGGAGACCACCCTCTGATGCCAGCCCACTAGAGGATCGTGTAGTGCCAGCCAGCTCATCCCCAAAATGATGGGAGCTCCTCCCAAGGTGGCCACATTAAACGCTATCCTTTCGGTGTGCCTTGCCACCCTCATTATCATTGGGACTGTCTGTTGGCTCACTTCTCCTCCCAACAGCTCTCTGCCGTCAATCGTGGTCACCTGCAAGGGGTTACTTAAAGGGATGGTCTGTATCTGGTGCTCAGCTGCAAACTCCTTACTCATGAAATTACAGGAGCTGCCTGAATCCAAAAGCGCCTTAATCTGTAGTGGGTGTCCGTTTGGCAGCTCTAGCAACACCTCTATCACTAAAGCAGGTCTGGGAGATTCTGGCGTGGGCACTTTCACTGCTCTTTGGCCTGGCTGCTGTGCCCCGACAGTGGCAGCCAGGCGTTGGCTTTTACTTGCTCCTTGCCTTCCTCCTCTTCTCCCCCAACAGCTCCTGCCATCCCTTGCCATTCCTTTCTTTGTGGACAGACTCTGGCAAAGTGCCCTGGCTGTTGGCAGAGATAACATTTCTTGGCGCTCTTTCCCTCCTTCTTCCGCCCTTCACTGAGATTTGAAACTGCGCGCGCCCGCGCTGTTCCAACTTCCATCGGCTCTGCCGGCGGGAAAGGCGGCTCTGGAATGTCTGGAATGCGGAGCTCCCTCCAACGTTCTCCTTTCCCTTCCCGCCTTTCCAAAGCCCTCGCTTCCTGGCGCGCTCCTATGGCCAGCGCGGATTTGGTCAGCTGGTCCATAGACTCCGCCCTGGGCCCCCGGGAAAGTTCATCTTTAAGGACCGAAGAAAGCCCCTCTTCGAAAAGCATCTGGATGGGTTCCGCCGATAGGTCCCACCCCAATCTATGAATCAACATAGTAAACTCAGTCCAGTACTCACGGACAGACCGGCTCCCCTGTTTGCACCACTCCCTGCTCAATGTCACTGGAAAACATCAGGTCCATGGCACAAAAAAACTTCCTCGTGTCCTTTAGGATCTCATTATTCGCTGCCATCAGGGGTCTAACCCAGTCCTTCACCCCTGATTCGAGATGGCCAATTACAAAAGCCACTCGCGATTCCTCGTCGGGGAAGTCATCAAACTGCAGGTTGAGAGCGTATTGCATCTCTGTTCTAAAGGCATGATAGTTTCTGGGGTCCCCCCCGAATTTCTGCACCAATCCTGGCACCTTTCTGGCGAGCGGGGTGGTTTTCTCCTTCCCCTTTTCTGCATCCTGAGCCCTCCTCTCCTCAAGCCTCGCCGTTTGCAAGGCAAGCTGGATCTCCAACGCTCTGTACCTTTCCTCCAGGCTTGGACCCCCTCCAGCTGCTCCTGCTCCTCCGGTTCTGGCTGGGTCGCTCATGATGCCTCTCCCTGCACAAGCTAGCTTTCGGTGACTTTCGGATTGCTGTGATGGGATGATGAGCTGCTTGTGCGTAAACTGCAAGTCCCTCAGAGTTTGATCAAGTTTTCAAACCTCTGCCTGTGACGGAGCCCCTCCAGCATGGCTGCGTCAATCGCTAGCAGAATCCGAAAGTGGTTGCTTTCGGAATCGTTTCCAACATAAAAGCTCCTTAACGGAAACACGTCTTCTGGACTCTCGGCGTGACAGTTTCCGGCGAGGAATGGGTGTCCCTATAGGAGGTCCTGAGACCTCCCCGCTGTTTTCGCTGGAAGCGTCTCTGAGCCATCCCTCCGACTCACCTTCCCTTGAAGTTCCTGCTCTCCCCCTGCTGGTTCCCTCTTCAGCTGCTGTGTCTCTCTCAACCTCAGTGAGCCTTTGCACCTCCTGTCCTTCCGATGGCAGTTCCCTGACAATATTTATTAACATTTCAACATATTACAAAAATTAGAGAAAATAGAAAAAAATAAAAAGAAAGAGAAAATACAAAATAAAAACAGTTAAAAACAAATCAGTTTTTCCATAACTTATCTTTCATTTACTTGTTTCTCTGACCTCCTCACACCTCCCCTTCTTGTATTCCAATTCAGTTGGTTAATTCAGCAAATCCTTTCCCTCTTTAATTTTATCTTATTACGGCCATACTAGTCTACGGCCATACTACCCTGAACACGCCCGATCTCATCTGATCTCGGAAGCTAAGCAGGGTCAGGCCTGGTTAGTACTTGGATGAGAGACAGAGCCGTCTTTCCCATAGGGCTTAGTGGTGAGTCGCGCCAGGGTGCTGGCTTCTCAGGGGCGCCCCAGCAAGTGGGGGAGCTGCACGGCTTTGCCAGCGGCCTCCCCTTTCCCTGTACGCCTGCCAGCTGTGCCCCGCCAACCATAAGGCTGGCGGGCGTGCAGCTTCCCTCCGAAGCCTCTGCGGGGATCACTCTCCCACAGCGGCATGGGGGAGAGTTGCCCTCCCCCCCATGGCTGGCAGTGCACAGCTTCGCCCACCCCCCACTATCCGTGGTAATTTGGGGGTGCTGGTATATTTGCACCGCATCTGCTAAAGATGGCCCTGGGGAGGACATCAGGATGATAACACCAGAACTCATGGACCTCCAATGAAACTGAATATTGAAAGATTCAGGACCAGAAAAATGAAGATCTTCTTCATGCAGCACATAGTTAAACTTTGGAACTCACTCCTGCAGGAAGTATTGATGATGGCCACCAGCTTGTTGTTGTTTAGTCGTTTAGTCATGTCCGACTCTTTGTGACCCCATGGACCAGAGCACGCCAGGCGCTCCTGTCTTCCACTGCCTCTCGCAGTTTAGTCAAACTCATGCTGGTAGCTTCGAGAACACTGTCCCACCATCTCATCCTCCGTAGTCCCCTTCTTCTTGTGCCGTCCATCTTTCCCAACATCAGGGTCTTTTCCAGGGAGTCTTCTCTTCTCAGGAGGTGGCCAAAGTATTGGAGCCTCAGCTTCAGGATCTGTCCTTCCAGTGAGCACTCAGGGCTGATTTCCTTAAGAATGGAGACGTTTGATCTTCTTGCAGTCCACGGGACTCTCAAGAGTCTCCTCCAGCACCAGAATTCAAAAGCATCACCTTCATGGATCACTGCCTTGCCATGGAGAAGGGGCTTGAATAACTCAGAGAACATATGAACTATGCCAAGCAGGGCCACCAGCTTAGAGGGCTTTAAAAGTGGGTTGGGCAAATTCATGGAGGAGAGGGCTATTGATGGCTACTAGCCAGGATGGCTGGGCTCTGCCTCCACAGTTGGAGGCAACAGAGCTGCTGAACACCAGTTTCTGGAAACTGCAGCTGCTAGGTTTTCCTGGAAATTTGAACCGATTTTCAGGAATTCCGCCCGGGCACTGTTTTCAGAGGACAAATCCAGGCTATGTCCGGGAAATTCCAGACACAGGGCAGCTCTAGCAGATGCTTCAGGTATTCCCATTGGAGCATCTGATTGGCCATGACGCTGGACAGGATGCACCACTGACCTGATCCAGCAGGCTATTATCACATTTTTATCTTCAATTGCCTCTAGACCATATTCCATGTTCCTCAGCTTCTGACTTCTTCCCTCACTGCGTCCTTCACAGTCTCCGCACATCTATGGTGGCAGAGCTGGCCTCCATGTTCCAGCCAGCCTACTCCTCAACCAATCAGATATGGGTGGCATGGAATTTCCCGCCCCACATCAGACCACTTCTTCTATCCAATGAGTGACCCAGCTAGCCAATCAGAAGTGAATTTCACTATCCTCTAGTACAGGATGTTAAGAAACTTTCTTCTCCCCCAAAACAGTTTAACTGAATACTGCTGGCCACCAACTGGAGACTTGGCATTTCAAATGCAACCCAACATTTACATAATGCATTCTTACGGGTTGTGTCTAAAAAAAAATTCTGTCTAAGAAAAGCAAATTGAAAGGGTAACTTCTCCCCATCAGGAGATCAGATTTGCCATCCATTGGGACTTTTCGATCATTGCTTAAAAGTGAGAGTCATGTAGCAGTGGGTCATGGGAAAGGGTAAAGGTAAAGGGACCCCTGACCATTAGGTCCAGTCGTGGCCGACTCTAGGGTTGGGGCGCTCATCTCGCTTTATTGGCCGAAGGAGCCGGCGTACAGCTTCCGGGTCATGTGGCCAGCAGGACTAAGCTGCTTCTGGCGAACCAGAGCAGCACACGGAAACGCTGTTTACCTTCCCACTGGAGCGATACCTATTTATCTACTTGCACTTTGACATGCTTTCGAACTGCTAGGTTGGCAGGAGCAGGGACCGAGCAATGGGAGCTCACCCCGTCGCAGGGATTCGAACTGCTGACCTTCTGATCGGCAAGTCCTAGGCTCTGTGGTTTAACCCACAGCGCCACCTGCGTCCCTGATGGGAAAGGGACACCCATGCAAAAGGTTGTGTGTTTTATAGTGAGATGACTTTGGGGTCCCTTTCCAACGCTACAATTCTGCGACTCCAATGGTCATCTAGTCCAACTTCTTGCATTGCAGGAATCGCAACTAAAGAATCGCTGACAGGTGGCCATATGAGCTCCTCTTCAAAGGTTGTCTGTTCCACTGTCTAACAGATCTCTTCCCATCAGAAAATTCTTCCTAATGTTTATAGAATCATAGAATCATAGAGTTGGAAGAGACCACAAGGGCCATCGAGTCCAACCCCCTGCCAAGCAGGAAACACCATCAGAGCACTCCTGACATATGGTTGTCAAGCCTCTGCTTAAAGACCTCCAAAGAAGGAGACTCCACCACACTCCTTGGCAGCAAATTCCACTGTCGAACAGCTCTTACTGTCAGGAAGTTCTTCCTAATGTTTAGGTGGAATCTTCTTTCTTGTAGTTTGGATCCATTGCTCCGTGTCCGCTTCTCTGGAGCAGCAGAAAACAACCTTTCTCCCTCCTCTATGTGACATCCTTTTATATATTTGAACATGGCTATCATATCACCCCTTAACCTCCTCTTCTCCAGGCTAAACATGCCCAGCTCCCTTAGCCGTTCCTCATAAGGCATCGTTTCCAGGCCTTTGACCATTTTGGTTGCCCTCCTCTGGACACGTTCCAGTTTGTCAGTGTCCTTCTTGAACTGTGGTGCCCAGAACTGGACACAGTACTCCAGGTGAGGTCTGACCAGAGCAGAATACAGTGGTACTATTACTTCCCTTGATCTAGATGCTATACTCCTATTGATGCAGCCCAGAATTGCATTGGCTTTTTTAGCTGCCACGTCACACTGTTGGCTCATGTCAAGTTTGTGGTCAACCAAGACTCCTAGATCCTTTTCACATGTACTGCTCTCAAGCAATCTCCTTCCTTGTTGTTTGAATACATTGGTTTGAGTCCTCCCCGCTGAAGAAGCAGAAAACAAACTTGCTCTGCCTTCCATGAGACAGCCCTTCTGATATTTGAAGATGGCTATCAAATCACCTCTTCTCTTCTCCAGACTGAACAATTCCCATCCCCAACCCATCCTCAACCATTTGTCATAAGGCTCAGATTCCAGGCCCCTGATCCTCTTGGTTGCCCTCCTCTTCACACCTTCCAACTTGACAATATCCTTCTTTCACTGTGGTGCCCAGTACCGGATATAGAATTCCAGGTGGGGTCTGGCCCAATCTTAATAGAACGGTGCAATGTCTTCCCTTGATCTGGACCCTAGATGTTCATTGATGCAGCCTAGAATTGCATTAGCTTTTTTTTTTTTTTTTTTTTTTTTTTTTGCTGCTGCTGCTGCTGCATCACACTGTTGATTCATGTTAACCTCACTTATCTTCGTGCCTGCTGTGGCGACTCCTCTCCTCTCCCTGTTCCCTGATACCAAGAGGTTGCCTTGTGCTGGATGTCAGGTTTACAAGAGAAATTGCTCAGGCAGATACAGAGCCCTCCACCTCGCTGATGCGTGTCAAGAGATGCAACAAAATGATTCCCTGCTACTCAGGCAGTTTCCTAATCCTCTCAATTATGCATCTGGGGGTCTTATCAGAACCACGTCCTTCTTTGTTGCCCCATGGAGTAGACCAGGCTCATTTGTTTACGCATATCCCAATCAGTCAAAGATGAATGCGTTCCCCTCCCTGGGAGAAATGGCTCGCCGGCTTTTATGCTGAGAGGGGAGGCTCCAGGGATTCTGAAATAAATATTTGATCTTGAAAGATCATTTTGCTGCTTGTAGCCATCAGCACAGACAGATTTTTTTAGTGTTTGTTTATCATTTACACCACATGAAGCCTAGTTGAAAAACACATGCATAATTAACCTTAAAAGCCAGACCCTTCTAGTCCCAACCAAGAGTTAGAATCATAGAACTCTAGAGCTGGAAGGGGCCCAAGGGTCATCTAGTCCAACCCCGGCAATGCAGGAATCGCAGCTAAGAAATCCCTGACTGATGGTCCTCCAACCTCTGTTTAAAAACCTCCAATGGAAGTGGGGTATTGATGGAAGTTGATGACCCTGGATAGCTCAGTTGGCTAGACCATGGTGCTGATAACACCAAGGTTGCAGGTTCGATCCCTGTATGGACCAGCTGCATATTTCTGCATTGCAGGGGGTTGGACTAGATGATCTTCAGGGTCTCTTCCAACTCTACAGTTCTATGATTCTATGATTCTGGGGTCCCCCAAGGACTGGTAATGAGACCCGTGCTTTTCAGCTTGTTTGTAAGTGACGTGGTAGAAAGGACATGACTGTCACGGTCCAGTTCATGGATGATTGAAGTCCCGGCTGGGGACATCGGGACCAGGGGCAAGATGGCAGGGTGGGAACAGGAACAGGAGTCCAGAAGCCAGGAGCCAGGAAGCCAAGAGTCCAAGGGTCAGAGAGCTGGGAGTCAAGAAGCAAGGAGTCATGAAATCAAGGGTCCGAGGATCAAGGAGCAAGGAGTCAAGGAACCAAATGCAGTAAGGCAGGGAACATGTTTGCTGTGGCAAAGAGTTGGCCTCACCTGTGAGACCACGCCTTGCCTCTTCAGAACAAACTTAGGAAGGCCCCAGTCCTGCAAAGTCCTATTGGTCACAGGGCCTGGCTCCTGCACACACGCTTGACAATGACAGGTGAATATATAATTTTGCATGGTGTAGCGAAAGTGGATAGAAGATTTCCTCCTCTTTTCTTTCCAGGACCCAGAGCCACCCACTGAAGCTTCAGGACTGTGGGAATGTTATAGATACTAGGAGAGGATATATTGATTTAACAGTATCCTTCCTTACTCACATCTGTGGAGCTGCCACAAGTCAGTAAAGGTAAAGGTAAAGGTAAAGGGACCCCTGACCATTAGGTCCAGTCGTGGCCGACTCTGGGGTTGTGGCGCTCATTTCTCTTTATTGGCCAAGGGAGCCAGTGCACAGCTGGTCATGTGGCAGCATGACTAAGCCGCTTCTGGCGAACCAGAGCAGCGCACGGAAATGCCGTTTACCTTCGCACCGGAGCGGTACCTATTTATCTACTTGCACTGGCGTGCTTCCAAACTGCTAGGTTGGCAGGAGCAGGGACCGAGCAACAGGAGCTCACCCCGTCGCGGGGATTCGAACCGCCAACCTTCTGATCGGCAAATCCTAGGCTCTGTGGTTTAACCCACAGCACCACCCGCGTCCCTACGTAGCCACTAGGGCAGGGCAAAATATAGCTGGGAAGACAGCATTGTATCAGCGATTTTTCCCCCTGCCTCGTTTCTGAGAATATTTCTGTCTGCTCTTGCCTAGGAACCGTGCTTATGATTAAAAATGACTTATTTCATTTCATAGTTTAACTAGTATGACTCAATCTAACCTGTGACATTGATGGTAGGAAATGATTTTTGTGTACGGTAATTTTCACGGATTGAATTTCTAACTCCCTCATAAACGTCTATGGGATCATTTCGTGACTCCGAGCATTCATTTCCAACTGCCTTGAGCAATTGGGTGCCAAGGAATGGCTTTCGGTGGGGGCATCCTCTCTCCCCCCCCCCTACTCCCGTGTCAAGGTTGGCTTGAAGTCTGGCTATCCCTCTAGCAGGCAGGGACAAGCAGGGGACCAAGTTTGCTGATGGCACAAAATTCTTCAGAATCATTAAAAGAAAAAGAGATGGCCGTGAACTCCACAAGTGCCTCTCCAAACCAAGTAAAGGGGTCGTAAAATGGCAAAGGCAGTTCCATGGAAACAAATGTAAAGTGATGCTTCTTAGGGCAAAAATAAATAAATCTTAATTTCACATATATGGAGTATGAATTGGCAGAGACAGAGATCAGAAATCAAGAGTCGTTCCATTGTCTTGAGAAGAATTTGGATTTGATATCCCGCTTTATCACTACCCGAAGGAGTCTCAAAGCGGCTAACAATCTCCTTTCCCTTCCTCCCCCACAACAAACACTCTGTGAGGTGAGTGGGGCTGAGAGACTTCAGAGAAGTGTGACTGGCCCAAGGTCACCCAGCAGCTGCATGTGGAAGAGCAGGGAATCGAACCCGGTTCACCAGATTACGAGTCCACTGCTCTTAACCACTACACCATGCCGGCTCTCTTGAGAGGTCTCTTCCTGGTTCACCATTTTCAACGGAGCCCAGCAACGGAAGCATACAGCTGTATTGAGGCAGCACCAGGTGTTGAAATTTTGCACCCGGGGCAACCGCCCATGTGTCCCGTCCCGCCCCCCCCCATGCCCATGCTACCAATCACTGGGTTCAAAATCCTCTTCCTCTGCATCTGGGGAATCCTTGGTTGGGCAGATTCCGCTACTCTTCCTCATCCAGCCAGTCCCTGGAACCATGCATGATTTTGCAAACTTAGATCCTGTCACCTCTTACGCAACCCTTTTCTAAATTAAAAAGTCTCAAACGCTGCAACCGTTCTTCATAGGGGAGTTGGTCCATTCCCGTGAGCATTGGGGTTGCCCTTGTCTGAACCTTTTCCAACTCTACAATACTGATTTTTTTTTGCTGTGATGGCAGGGGAGATTAACGTTTGGATCAGGCTTCCTCAACCTCAGCCCTCCAGATGTTTTTGGCCTACAACTCCCATGATCCCTAGCTAGCAGGACCAATGGTCAGGGATGATGGGAATTGTAGTCTCAAAACATCTGGAGGGCCAAGGTTGAGGAAGTCTGGTTTGGGTGCTTATTTTATTCCAGATATTGCTGGCTTTAATTGTGTTCTTGCTGTTTGGACAGTTTAAGCCCCCTTCCTAAAAAACAGCCTTAATATATTTTGAATTCATATTGTGGACAAATAAGCACAATATATAAGCTGAGAAGGCAAGCAGGCTAGGAATGGGCTCAATCACAGGGGCAAGCAGTGGCGTAGCGTGGGGGTGCGGGGGGGGGGCCGGCTGCACCGGGCGCAACATCAGGGGGGGCGCTCGCACTCGCAGCTCTCTGCCCCTACCTGGCTCACTCACTCTCTCTCACTGCAGTGCTGGCTGTGCGAATCCGATCCGAGCCGCCGGGTCGCCGCCCACTGTGGAGGGGAGGGTGCCAGGCGTGCGGTGCGGTGCGGAGAGAGAGAGAGAGAGGGACTATCTGGGGGAGGGACTGCAGCGGGGGGGGCGCAAATTACTTGCCTTGCCCCAGGTTAGGGGGCGCAAATTACTTGCCTTGCCCCGGGTGCTGACAACCCACACTACGCCACTGGGGGCAAGCTCCACCTTTCCTTCTGCCTGTTGCTTCCCTACAATGTACCATCTCTACACACCGCATTGCAGACAAAAAAATACCCAAACGGCCAGGACTTGCATTGCAGGGGGTTGGTTTGGATGACCCTTTGGCTCCCTTCCAGCTCAACAGATTTTATGATTTTGTGATTTCCCAAGTTAGCCACACGTGCCTTGCAACTGAGACTAGGGAAGAGAGGAGAGGCCTCTCTAGGTGAGACTGTATGCCAGGATCTCTCTCCCACGTGGAGCTATCAACTGCCCAAAATCTGGCCTTGTCCCCCTTGGCTTTCAACATAAATGATCACCCAGGAGGAGAGCAAGATTAGATGCAATTTTTATGGGGGAAACAAAGCCTGTCAGAGTATATGAATTATTCAGTCCCCAAGCTGCCAAATGAACATTATCAGGTAATGATCTATAATTATTAATAAATAATGTAGGCTTTAATAGCAGGGAAATTAAATGCTTAATTGTACCCTAACATAATTAATGCAAAATTAGCTGCTTTGCATATAATGGAGATTCAAATTATTCACTTCTTTCCCCTTAAATCTGCTCTCTGGTGGTGATGACAGTGAAAGAATGAGAATTCCCCGTCCCCATTGCATCCTCAGAATGCCATGCAGTGGAGCGGAGCTGTGTAGATCGGGGCCTGTTTCAGTTTGGCCCAGAAGAAGGCTGGGAATGTTTGTTAAACAAGGATGAAAAAGCTCACATTCCCCATGCCTTAGACACTGCTGTTATTCATGAATCAAAGAATTTTAGACTTGGAAAGTACCTCACAAGGGTTGTCTAGTCCAACCCTCTGCAATGCAGTAAGGTAAAAAGGTAAAGGTACCCCTGCCCGTACGGGCCAGTCTTGACAGACTCTAGGGTTGTGCGCCCATCTCACTCAAGAGGCCGGGGGCCAGCGCTGTCCGGAGACACTTCCAGGTCACGTGGCCAGCGTGACAAGCTGCATCTGGCGAGACAGAGCCGCACACGGAAACGCCGTTTACCTTCCCGCTAGTAAGCGGTCCCTATTTATCTACTTGCACCCGGGAGTGCTTTCGAACTGCTAGGTTGGCAGGCGCTGGGACCGAACAACGGGAGCGCACCCCGCCGCGGGGATTCGAACCACCGACCTTTCGATCGGCAAGCTCTAGGCGCTGAGGCTTTTACCCACAACGCCACCCGCGTCCCTCCTGCAATGCAGTAACCACCGCCAAAGAATCTCGGACAGCTGGCCATCCAATCACTGTTTAAACAAGTCCAATGAAGTCCACCACCTTCTGAGGAGTCAGATCCACAGTCAAACAGCTCTTACCATCAGAGAGTTCTTCCTAATGTTTGTTCAGAATTTCCTTTCTTGTGAGCAGAAGCCATTGGTTCAGCTCCCTCCCTTTGGAGCAGCAGAAAGCAAGCTTGCTCCTCCAGATATTTGAAGATGGATTTCACATCTCCTCTCTGTCTCCTCCTCACCAGGCCAAGCATCCCCAACTCCCTCAACCGTTCCTCACGAGGCTTGATTTCCAAACCCTTGGTCCACAATCTCAACTCGGCTGCAGTAGACGTTTACATGAAATTCCCAACCCTTCTAGTCAATTGGGCCAAAGCAAGGACCTTTAATACAAGGGTCAAGCTGCAAATTACATCCCAATCAAAATTTGAGTCCTTCACACATAACCGACTTGGTCAAAAGTCTGGCTGCTGCATTTTGAGCTCACTGTTTTTCCTGAGCGCTCTTCAAAGCAGACACATACGGAGCAGGTTATAATAGTCCAACCACAATGTAATTAAGATTTCCACTTGAAGGGAGATATTTATGCAAGGGGATGTTAGACAGGTCACCTTTCACTGACAGCTCAGCAGCTGCTACACAGCCCAGGCAGCCACCTCTGAACTATGTGGCTTTGGGGTAAGGAACCAAAACACCTTAGCCTGGTATGCAGAACAACCAGAGATGCCTTTTTGAGGTCTAAGGCTGCAAGTGCTGGGATATGGCATATATTCTCGACATGCCCAACGGGAAGCTATAGCAATGAGCATTGAAATAATAACTGAATACATTCTACTCCTGGATCCTCTAATTTTACTATTCCAATTGATTAAAGAAACTGGACTAATAGAGTCAATATATATATTATTTTTTAAAAAAAAAATCCTTCCAGTAGTACCTTAGAGACCAACTAAGTTTGTTATTGGTATGAGCTTTCATGTGCATGCACACTTCTTCAGATACACTGAAACAGAAGTCACCAGACCCTTATATATAGTGGGAGGGTAGGGTGGGTTTTTTCTCAGGAGGGTAGTAGGAGATGGGTGATTGACTCAATGGGTATGGGAAACCTGTTGACAACTGCTAACGACTGCAATTAGTCCTACAGGAAAAAGCAAGGGATAGTATGCAGATGATTAGCATATGTAATGAGAACAGAATATAATATCTCTATTAAGACCAGGTCTCTCCATAGTTGCTGAAAGAGAAGTTGCTGAATTAACTATCATTAAACTTAATTACTGAATTACTTATCATTAAACCACAGAGCCTTGGGCTTGCCGATCAGAAGGTCGGCGGTTCGAATCCCCGCGATGGGGTGAGCTCCCGTTGCTTGGTCCCTGCTCCTGTCAAGCTGTCTGCAGAAAAATGCCAGCTCTCTTGGCCTATAGAGCAAGATAGCAGGATGAACACCGCATACCCAGCATTGTCTGCGACTGGACCTAATGGTCAGGAGCACCTTTACCTTTACCTTTAAGGTGCTACTGGACATTTTATATATATATATATATATATATATATATATATATATATATATATATACTGCGTCAGACCAACACAGCTACCCACCTGAATCTGGACTAATAGAGGACAGGGAATTAATGCAACATCTCCTAACTGCTGCCAGAATTATTATTTGTGAAAACTGGATGGAGGTATTGAGGGGGTTCTTATACAATCTGCAGGTGACACCAAACTGGGAGGGGTAGCTGATGCTGCTGAAGACTTGAATTGGGATTCAAGATTGGAGAACTGGAGATTCCTGTATTGCAGGAAGTTGGAATAGATCATAGAATCATAGAATCATAGAATTGGAATAGACCGCAAGGGCCATCGAGTCCAACCCCCTGCCAAGCAGGAAACACCATCAGAGCACTCCTGACATATGGTTGTCAAGCCTCTGCTTAAAGACCTCCAAAGAAGGAGACTCCACCACACTCCTTGGCAGCAAATTCCACTGTCGAACAGCTCTTACTGTCAGGAAGTTCTTCCTAATGTTTAGGTGGAATCTTCTTTCTTGTAGTTTGGATCCATTGGTCCGTGTCCACTTCTCTGGAGCAGCAGAAAACAACCTTTCTCCCTCCTCTATGTGACATCTTTTTATATATTTGAACATGGCTATCATATCACTTATGCTCATTTGAACCTAGCATTTCTTTGAAGTGAACTATAATTGCTGAATTGCTAATGCATTATATATACAGTACTGGGTTGAACATGCTGTATCTGTAAAAAATAAATAAATGCAATGTGCAAATAAACAGACTCTATGACTGTGGTTTCCCTGGGTTTCAAATTCTTCTTGGTGTGACAAATGGCAGTTTTAAATTATCCCCAGCAAGGTAACCATTTTCACCTGAAAACCGGGTTTCCTGAGTTTCATTCCAACCCCCTGGCCTTGTTTACTTGCAAGCCTGGATCTGAACAAGGCAAACCTTCGCTCCAAAGCTATCCCAGGTGCGATGAAGGGTTGCCTCCCCACCTTCGCCTGCCAAAGGAGCTGTTGACTTTATCTTCTTTGCAACAGGAGGAAGGGCAGCTTGCGAAAGAGGGAGGGAGCGGGGGCTCAACTTATGGGGGGCGGCTTGGAAAGAAAGGGAGCATCTGCCTGCTGGTTTGGAAGTGATAAAGACATGCGAGGGATGCTTCTGTCATGTTGGTTTCATGGTCCAGAAGCCACAAGGATTTGCAAGTCGTTTCGCTGCCAGGTGTCACAGCCGCCAAAGACCCCCCCTAATACCCTTCGCCATGCTTGCTTCTCTCATCTGTGAATATCCTGTGGTTTCGTTTGGGGACATGGTTTCCAAATATGTCCGCTAGCCTTGGCTGACTCGCATGCCAGCCAGAGAACATAACCTAAGTACAGAATATGAGCCTGCCCATCTCCTCCAGAATCCTGTTCTCGCAGTGGCCAGCCGGAGGCTCCATGGGAAAGCCCGCAAGCAGGACATGAGCCCATGAGTCTCCTCACCTCCTGTGGCTTCCAGCAACAGGTATTCATAGAATTATAGAAGATTTGGACAGGGACACTGAGGACCTTCTCGGTAGTGGCACCCACCCTGTGGAACGCCCTCCCATCAGATGTCAAAGAAATAAACAACTATCTGACTTTTAGAAGACATCTGAAGGCAGCCCTGTTTAGAGAAGTTTTTAATGTTTGATGTTTTATTGTGGTTTTAATATTCTGCTGGGAGCTGCCCAGAGTGGCAGGGGAAACCCAGCCAGATGGGCGGGGTATAAATAATAAAAAATTATTTATCCATGAATATATATAATATATAATCTCTCTCTCTCTCTTTCTTTCTCTCTCTCTCTCTCTCTCTCTCTCCAAATAGCAGAACAGAACTTCCTGAGACTAACACATAAAAACAAAGCCAAGGCTGGCACTGAATGTTACATTCACAAGAAAAAATATAACAGACTGGTTATCTGTATGTGTGCAATAAGATACAGACAGGTAAGTAGGGAGTACCATCATAAGAAATGAGAGAACACGAAGTACTCCCTGTTGTGTGTTCTGAAGCGCTACCAGCTAGGCAGAGCTCAGGGGGAAATTTGGGAGGAACTCCTTGTTTTCAAGGCCACAGATGTGATGGAGGCTTGCTCTGATGCATTCATTGCAAGCTAAGCCAGGTGTGCAGGATTCCCTGCTCCTTAATGGGGTAACTGTGCCTCTGAAGGATCAGGTGTGCAGCCTGGGAGTCATTCTGGACTCACAGCTGTCCATGGAGGCACAGGTCAAATCTGTGTCCAGGGCAGCTGTTTACCAGCTCCGCCTGGTACGCAGGCTGAGACGCTACCTGCCCGCGGACTGTCTCGCCAAAGTGGTGCACGCTCTAGTTATCTCCCGCTTGGACTACTGCAATGCGCTCTAAATGGGGCTACCTTTGAAGGTGACCTGGAAACTACAACTAATCCAGAACGCAGCAGCTAGACTGGTGACTGGGAGCGGCCACTGAGACCACATAACACTGGTCTTGAAAGACCTACATTGGCTCCCAGTATGTTTCCGAGCACAATTCGAAGTGTTGGTGCTGACCTTTAAAGCCCTCAACGGCCTTGGTCCAGTATATCTGAAGGAGCATCTCCACCCCCATTGTTCTACCCAGACACTGAGGTCCAGCTCCAAGGGCCTTCTGGCGGTTCCCTCACTGCGAGAAGCCAAGTTACAGGGAACCAGGCAAAGGGCCTTCTCGGTAGTGGCACCCTCCCTGTGGAACACCCTCCCACCAGATGTCAAAGAGAACAACAACTACCAGACTTTCAGAAGACATCTGAAGGCAGCCCTGGTTAGGGAAGCTTTTAATGTTTGATGTATTACAGTATTTTATTGTTTTTTTTGGAAGCCGCCCAGAGTGGCTGGGGAAACCCAGCCAGATGGGTGGGGTATAAATAATTTATTATTATTATTATTATTATTATTATTATTAATGTGCACTTTGACCTGCAAACCTTTAGCACGGAGCCACTCTGGGTTGTCTCTTAGCATCTGTCCCTAGCCTGAGAACTCTTGCACTTCCACCCACCCAACCTGGTTCAGGGCATCAGGGCACGGTGTGCCATAATAAACCGCTGGCTCCAAGTCCAGTTAATGGGTGGAGGCTCAAAGCCAGGGGCTGGGGCCCCATAGGTACATTCTGGACCTGCCCACCTGTTTACTGACACATTCTGTGACCACGCAAAATGCATGGGGAACCCAGGAGGTGGGGAGGCGTTGGGGGTCTTGAATCTGACATGCATGTGATGTATGCATGAATCATCGCCACACTCACTTTGGGGGCCCACCCACAGCTGCCATGCAGCCTCTGGGGTGGTTGTAAGGAGGCAATGCACCCCACAGGTTTTAAAAGGGTTTTTTTCCGTCCCTTTGTTAAATTGACTGCTCTGTAATTTCCCGAATCTTTTTAAAAAACGGGTGTCACGTTGGTCCCTTTCCAGATCTCTGGTACAGGGGCATGTTACCTATTTTTGTTTGAAGGTCGGCAACTTCCCATTTGACTTCTTTAATAACTCTTGGAAAGATACCATGTCAACCCAGGTCAATTAGCTATGGCTTGGCCTCACGTCGCTCTTCATTTACGAAGGTGCTCTACCTTCTCTGAGCCTTAACGGAACTCCCTCTATCCTCAGCTGATTTGCTTGCTCCTTGCCCTTTTCGAGGCTAGAAATAATGTCCAGCAGTTTCCTTTCACCTATATGTGGCTGCGTTTCATAGAATCATAGAACTGTAGAGCTGGAAGAAACCACATTGCATTCCTGCAATGGAGGAACCACAGCTAAAGAATCCCTGACAGGTGACCATCCAACGTCTACTAAAAACCTCCGAGGAAAGAGAATCTGCCTCCTTCCAAATGAGTTCATTCCACTGTCAAACAGCTCTTGCTGCCAGGCAATTATTCCTAATGCTTAGTCGTAATCTACTTTCTTGCCACCTGAATCCATTGGTTTGCGTCCTGCCCTCAGAAGCAGCAGAAAACAAGCTTGCTCCATCTTCTGTGCCATCTTTCCTTCTTTCCTTTCTTCCTTGACATTTATCTCCCACCTTTCCAGGAGAAAATCAACCCCAAGGTGACTTACAAATAAAAATGTAAATTGCAGCCACATTTTTTAAGCGTTGCAGAGGCCTGACAGATGCGGCTGCGGTTCGGTTTGGAAGTGTTTGGCAGGGACAAGCTGGCCAGAGGAAGTGAGACCTACCGAAAGAGTGATGGACCAGCCGGGGAGGACGGCTGCTCACCTCCCTTCCTTGTTTCCGAAATGGCATTAGCCAGCACACTGCATTCGAACTTCATATATGTATATTCCCTGATATATCACTTAATAAAACTTTATGGACCTGAGATAAGGAATCTACATTGAACAGATATACTCGGGTTGAAATATGGCCCAATTAAGTCTGTAACAGGGCTGCCTTTACTTTGAACCTCCTCCAAGTGAAATGAAACCTTTGCCTGGGAGATAAATCAGGCAGGCAGGCAGGAGGGGAACCCAATGTGCAAGGAGCACGGCTGCAGAATGAGTGAAGACGTCTGCCTGCAGGTAAGTGGGAAGGGAAGAGCCTTCAGGAAAAGGCAAATGAACTGGGAAAGAATCTGCCCTCTTTCTAAAACAGGACAAATGAGCATGTATTATTTAGCCATTTCCATTAAGGGAGCCTTAATCAATCAATAAGGGACGCGGGTGGTGCTGTGGGTTAAACCACAGAGCCTAGGGCTTGCCGATCAGAAGGTCGGCGGTTCAAATCCCCGCAATGGGGTGAGCTCCTGTTGCTCGGTCCTTGCTCCTGCCAACCTAGCAGTTGGAAACTACATCAAAGTGCAAGTAGATAAATAGGTACTGCTCTGGCAGGAAGGTAAACGGCGTTTCCTTGCGCTGCTCTGGTTTGCCAGATGCGGCTTAGTCATGCTGACCACATGACCCGGAAGCTGCATGCCGGCTCCCTCGGCCAATAAAGCAAGATGAGCGCCGCAACCCCAGAGTCGGCCACGACTGGACCTAATGGTCAGGGGTTACCTTTACCTTTAATCAATCAATGTTCCTGAGTGTGTGCTAACCCTGCAGGGGTTTTGGGTCACAGGCAGTCATGTGTACAAAAAGGGCCCTCGTGGCACCCATGTGAGAAGGAAGGGTCCTCCAGTAAGCCCACCCACCCCTCAATTATCTCACTTCGTGGGGTGGGGTGCTATCAGAAATGGATTTCCAATAAAGGAAACTGGGCATAACTGGCTATGTTCTTCTACCACACAGCCGGAGGCAGCGATGCTGCTTGAAACCACAAGAGGGAAGAGGGCTCTTGTGTGTGAATCCTGCTCGTGGCTTTTCCATTGGGACATCTGTCAGGACAGCATGCTGGATTAAATGGGTCATTGGCTTATGGTTACCAGACGTCCCCATTTCCTGGGGACAGTTCCCAGATTTACAAATCTGTCCCTGGACAAAATCCGTCCCCGGAATGTCCCCGGATGTATATTTTAAGTGTTGTAGATTTATTAGTAGGGAATGAATGTTGCGTGATTGGTTCAACGGCACAAGACACATCATATGAGGACTTCCGGTGAGGCAAAATGGTGGGCGCCATGGCAGGGAACAGCTCCTGAAGCCAGCCAGAGCCAACTGCGCTACCAGGCTGGCTTCGGGCTGCTGAGACTGCCGCTGCTGCTACTGCCCAGGGGGAACCGGGGACGACTCGGCACATCAACTGGGGGAACTGTTGCCCCCCCCCCCCACGACCCAAATTGAGCCAGGAGCGAGAGCGCCCAACCACCCAGCCAACTGCCTAGCAGCGCTCCAGGGCCAACACAGGGAGAAGGAGCAGAGGAGAAGGAAGAGAGAGAAAGAGGAAGGAGAAAAAAGAGGGGAGCCCCGGCCTTGCCGTGCCACTGAGGACGAGAGGTAGGAGAGCACCGGGAGAGCAAGGACACGTGGCTGAGCCCATGCCCGACCCGAGCCTACTCCGTGGTGGCTAGTGCTCCAAGAGAGCAGGCCAGGGCCCAGAGGAAGGCTGCGCGACAGGGGAGGCCACAAAAGATAAGATATTCCTTCTTAATTTTTTTAAAAATAACTTTTTTCTATCTTTTCAAAAACAAAAAAAAAGTGTCCCCGGATTCTTTGAAAAAATCTGGTGCCCCTACATGATTGCCTAGATCCAGCAGGTTGTTCTTATTACCCTACGGCTCTTATTAAAGGTAAAGGGACCCCTGACCATTAGGTCCAGTCGTGGCCGACTCTGGGATTGCGGAGCTCATCTCGCTTTATTGGCCGATGGAACCGGCGTACAGCTTCCAGGTCATGTGGCCAGCATGACTAAGCCGCTTCTGGCGAACCAGAGCAGCGCACGGAAATGCCATTTACCTTCCCACTGGAGCAGTACCTATTTATCTACTTGCACTTTGATGTGCTTTCGAACTGCTAGGTTGGCAGGAGCAGGGACTGAGCAACGGGAGCTCACCCCAACGCGGGGATTCAAACCGCCGACCTTCTGATCGGCAGGTCCTAGGCTCCACCCACAGCACCACCTGTGGCTCTTATTAGGGACAATCTAATTGCGTTCCATAAAGATCTAGGTCTCTTCCACGGGCGGCTTCTCAGGCTCTGTGATGCAAAGCAAAGAGTCCCAAGCAGCCTTCTCGCTGGCTGGCGGCTGCACTGCCATCCCGAAGCCTGCTGATCTGATCTCGCCTGGCTGCCAGATGGAGCCTTTCCCTGCTTCTCCTGCAGCGGAGAGGGGCTGGCATCAGCTGGCTTCTGGCTCCCTGCTCTTCCTTTGAAAAGACAAGCAATTACTGGCTCTGCATCCGTTCCTTCGCATGTTGAAAGCAGGCTGATGTGGAGTGCGGTAGCAGGTGACTGGATAATGGGACACATTTAAGCTGATTGCCTCTGGAGATAAATGCTGTCACTGCTTAGACTGCTCCTTGGTTAAGCCCCTAATGGAAGAAGTGGGAAGAGGCAGCATCTACCCCCTTCCACCTCCAAGCATCCTTTTGAAAGGGATCTACTTCCCTCAAGATTCTCATTTCAGATTAGCGGTGCGGTTGTTCAGCAAGGAAGCTCTAATTCCCGGCCTTTCAGAACCACCGTTTGATATTCAAACCTCACTTTTGATTGTGCCTCAATAGCTGCCGCCGCCTCCGTGTCCTTGAGGATGGCTCTATTAAACGGAGGAGCTGTTTCTCTTGATCCCGCAACGAGTCCTCGGCACCCATGCGACAGTGACTTACGGGCGTCAGGCACCCGAGCGAGCTGCAAAGGTGCCTCTTCCTCTGAGCCCATGGGAGAATTTTTTAGTGTGGAAGGCATCTGAACTGCTGCCAAGGAGTGTGGTGGAGTCTCCTTCTTTGGTGGTCTTTAAGCAGAGGCTTGACAACCATATGTCAGGAGTGCTCTGATGGTGTTTCCTGCTTGGCAGGGGGTTGGACTCGATGGCCCTTGTGGTCTCTTCCAACTCTATGATTCTATGATTCTATGAGAAGGACTGGGCCAAAAAGATGGAATGCAGGCCAGTCTAATACAGTCATGCCTCTTGTTACGTTAGCTTCAGGTTACATCTTTTCAGATTGCGTCCCGCGGTGACCCGGAAGTACCAGAAAAGGTTACTTCCGGGTTTCGTCGCTCGCGCATGCGCAGACCCGCAAAATGATGTCACGCGCATGCACAGAAACAGTGAGGCGCAACCTGCGCGTGTGCAGATGTGCAGGCACAGGTTGTATTCTCTTCAGGTTGTGAACGGGGCTCCAGAATAGATCCCGTTCGCAACCAGAGGTGCCACTGTACTGAATACCGACGCTTACAGCAGTTTAAGGCTGCTGGGTTATCGTTTTGGAGGAAAGCCGGGGACGAAGCACAGAAGCAGAAAGGGAGCCTCTAAACTGGACCCAAACTAACAAAATATACTTCAACAGAGACAAATGTAAGGTTCTACACGTAGGCAGGAATAAGCAGCTGCACCAATATAAGATGTGAGGCACCTGGCTTGCCAGCAGTATAGGTGAGAAGGACAGGGCCGGATTTAGGTTTGATGAGGCCCTAAGCTACTGAAGGTAATGAGGCCCTTTATATGTCCAGCTGTCCTCTGTCAACAACAAATTGTCACTGTTTTTTGTGTTGAATATGTGCTATATGGTAATTTAGGGACCTAATAGGTATCTAAAGCCATTTGCACATGTTGCCATGCAACCCGTCCATGCAGAATGTAGGCACCCTATATATAGAAAGGAGCAAACCAGTGATATTTTAAGGAGCAGGCTAGCAGGTGGGGCCCATGACTTATATCATGGGAGCCTACACAACACAAAACACTGTTGCTGTATGTAGGTTTTATTTTATTTGTTTTTTATCTTACATTTTGGAAATGTACATCCAGTTTTCCCCCCTTTAATTTTGTTGGGGGGTCCCCCAAAAGAGTGGGGCCCTAAGCTATAGTTTGTTTAGCTTATACGTAAATCCAGCACTGGAGAAGGATCTAGAGATCTTAGCCGACCACAAGCTTAACTTGAGTCAACAGGGTGATGCAGCAGCAAAGAAAGCTAAAGCCATTCTAGGTTGCATCAAAAGAAATCTGGTGCCCAGATCCATGGAAGTTATAGGACTGTTTTATTCTGCCTTGGTCAGATGCCACCTTTGTGTCCAGTTCTGGGTGCCACAATTTAAGAAGCATATTGACAAGCTGGAGGGAGCCAGCCTGTTTTCTGCTGTTCCAGAGAGAAACAAGTTATGGACAATTATGGTGGGGAAGAATGTTACACCCAGGCCTCCTCCTGACAATCTCATAAACTGAGCATTCATTTGTTCTGCTTGCACACAGCTCACAAGGTGGTGAGGCAATGATAGAATCGTAGAATGGTAGAATTTGAAGGGACCTTTAGCGTCATCTAGTCCAACACTGTGCAATAGGAATCGCAGCTTAAGAAAACAAGCTTGCTCCATCTACCAAGGGGGCAGCCATTCAGTTATTTGAAGATGGCTATCCTTTCACCTCTCAGTCTTTTCCTTTCCAGACTAAACATACTCAGCTCATTCAACCATTCATCAGAATTCTTAGTTTCCAGACCCTTGATCATCTTGGCTGCCCACCACTGCACACCTTCCAACTTGTCAATATTGTCAACTGTGGTGCCCAGAACTGGACACAGGATTCCAGGGACTCAGCTACATTGGCAAAGAAAACCCGCTTTGCAGTATATGTGTTGTATATGCATTATAACACTGTGACACTAGATGGTGCTGTAGAGTTCGGTTTTGCCAACCCGGTTTCTCTTACAAAGTTTACAAGGCGTTTAACTGAAACACTTCTTTGATGTGTCTAGATCCAGCCCAGGTGTGGTCTGACCAAGGCAGAATAGGATGGGACTATGAGTTCCCTTAGGACACGGGTGGCGCTGTGGGTTTAACCACAGAGCTTAGGACTTGCCAATCAGAAGGTCAGTGGTTCAAATCCCCGCGACGGGGTGAGCTCCCATTGCTCAGTCCCAGCTCCTGCCAACCTAGCAGTTCAAAAACACATCAAAGTGCAAGTAGATAAATAGGTACCGCTCTGGCGGGAAGGTAAACAGCGTTTCCGTGTGATGCTCTGGTTCGCCAGAAGCAGCTTAGTCATGCTGGCCACATGACTCGGAAGCTGTACGCCGGCTCCCTCAGCCAATAAAGCGACATGAGCGCTGCAACCCCAGAGTCGGCCGCAACTGGACCTAATGGTCAGGGGTCCCTTTACCTTTACCTTTATGACTTCCCTTAATCTAGACACTGTTGTTGTTGCTTAGTCGTTTAGTCATGTCCGACTCTTCATGACCCCATGGACCAGAGCACGTCGGGAACTCCTGTCTTCCACTGCCTAGGCACTAGACTTCTGTTAATGCTACCTAGAATTGTATTTGCCTTTTTTTCATTCTCATTTGTTTGCGGGGAAGTTATACAGCAATGAGCCTCCGTCCTGCATTCATCCTGATTTCCTCGTCTCTTTCCGTTCATCAGTTGTTTATCCCACATTTATGAGTGCATTGCAATGCACTTTCCCAGGATGAAAAAGTCACCCTTTTTATAGTGGATTTGCCGTGCCAGAGTGCCATGATCTGCTTTCATTGTGCAAGCCTAAATGTTGGGATGGGATTGAATCCCGCCTGCCAAACGCGGAGACTCTGAAGGCAGCCCCATAACAGCCCAAAGGCGTCTCTCTCTCTTTGGCCATTTGCTGCTGCAGCAGCTGATAGTTTTCCTTCTCTTGGGACTCCTCACATCTCTCTGCCAGGACATTGGAGGGCTGGCCAGGCTTCCCCTGCTATGAGGCTCATGGGTTGGAAAGCTGCAGGCAGGCATTCTCCACTCAGACTCCCATGGAAGAGATACTCATCCCGATTGTCTCTTCTGGCTGAGCTGCAGCTACCAGGAGTATTAAGAACATAAGAACCTAAGGTTGGTGGTCATCACTACTTCATATGGGAGGGTAAGGTAAAGGTAAAGGGACCCCTGACCATTAGGTCCAGTTGCGAATGACTCTGGGGTTGCAGCACTCATCTTGCTTTACTGGCCGAAGGAGCCGACGTTTGTCTGCTTCTGCAGACAGTTTTTCCAGGTCATGTGGCCAGCATGACTAAGCCGCTTCTGGCGAACCAGAGCATTGCATGGAAATGCCGTTTACCTTCCCACCAGAGTGGTACCTATTTATCTACTTGCACTTTTTGATGTGCTTTTGAACTGCTAGGTTGGCAGGAGCAGGGACCGAGCAACGGGAGCTCACCCCGTCGCAGGGATTCGAACCACCAACCTTCCGATCGGCAAGCTCTAGGCTCAGTGGTTTAGACCACAGCGCCACCCTATGGGAGGGTAGTTCAACAGTTTAAGCTGCACAAAGTGTGTGTTTTGGCTGCTGTAAACCCTCCAACATTCAGCTTCATTCCATGAGTTCTAGTGTTGTAAAAGAGAGAGAAAACATTTTCTTTCTCCACACCAGGCATAATTCTATCAACTACTATCATGGCGCCTCCTCCTCACCTTTTCTCGCAACTAAAAAGTCCCAAACCCCGCAGCGTTTCTTCCTAGGGGAGTCACTGCATTCCCTCAATCATTTTGGGCACTGGCACCAACATCCTGATTGGCTATTCCAGCCCAGCAACATCTATCAGGAGTCTTGCTTCAAAAGTCACCTTAATGGCTCCCACATTGCTTAAACAATTACCTTATCGTAACATTTCCCCCTACTGCTTCGCGGCATATTAATGATGACGACAATGGTGTGGCTTTCACAATTGAATTCAGAGCCTTTAATGGGTCCGTTCCCTCCACAGGCAGATGGGAGTTGGTGCCATTTACGGCTGCACTTTTGTTGGAAATGCTTCATTTTTGCAGAAAGCAAAAAAAAGGGGGGGGGGAATTGAAAGAAAATGGCCCATGTCATCTAGAAATGTTAGCGGAGTAATCACAAAGCACAGCAAAATGAAACACTAAACCACCCCATAAAATGTTAGGGCTTCATCACCATAACTAATGAAAATATATGATTGACTCATAAAAAGCTCTTGGAAAGGGCCTTGTGCAATGACCGTTGTTTTATTAACGCTTATTAAATGGCTGTAATTGTTGGAAATGGCAGTTTTCCTGCTTTCCTCCTGCCTCCCTCTGAGCGGCTGTGCTCCTGTTGGGGATTTGTGATTCTGACAGATGCCAAACAGCTGAGGACGCTCTGCTCACATGCAGTTATTGATTCGTGCCTGCCTCTGTTTCCCCAACGCACCAAATTACATGGACAAAAGGCAGGATGCGGCAGCAGAATTATTATTTTATTACAACAACAACTACAACATACATTTATTTCCAACATAACAAGTATAATAAGAGATGCCAAATAAAATAAAAGTAGAAAGGGATATCTAGAACTAAACAGAGAGGAACAAATTTCCATACCAGAACCAAACAAATTAATTAATCTCACAAGGTTCCAAATAACACAAAGTACAGTGGTACCTTGGTTCCCAAACAGCTTAGTTGTCGAACAAATCGACTCCCGAATGTAAGTGCTCCGGTTTGCGAATGTTTTTTGGAAGCCGAACGTCCAACGCAGCTTACGTGGCTTCCGATTGAGTGCAGGAAGCTCCTGCAGCCAATCAGAAGCCACACCTTGGTTTTCAAACGGTTTCAGGAGTCGAACATACTCCAGGAATGGATTAAGTTTGAGAACCAAGGTACATTATAATATTGATGAAGATATTATTCTGTCGTTTGCCTTCTCTGGTTCTCACCACATATGTAAGCTTAACCATGCAGAAAATGTCCCAGGTGTTAATTATCCCTTTTCTCGTGGATCGTGCTCTCATTCCCCCGCCCACATAGAATCTTAGAGTTGGAAGGGACCCCAAGGAGTCATCTAGTCAACCCCCTTGCAATGCAGGATTCACCGCTAAAGAATCCCAGGCAGGTGGCTGCCTGGCCTCTGTTTAAAAACCTCCAGGGAAAGAGAGTCCACCACAGGGAGAAATGTAAAGTATTGCACTTGGGCAAAAAAAATGAGAGGCACAAATACAAGATGGGTGACACCTGGCTTGGGAGCAGTACATGTGAAAAGGATCTAGGAGTCTTGGTTGACCACAAACTTGACATGAGCCAACAGTGTGACGCGGCAGCTAAAAAAGCCAATGCAATTCTGGGCTGCATCAATAGGAGTATAGCATCTAGATCAAGGGAAGTAATAGTGCCACTGTATTCTGCTCTGGTCAGACCTCACCTGGAGTACTGTGTCTAGTTCTGGGCACCACAGTTCAAGAAGGACACTGACAAACTGGAACGTGTCTATAGGAGGGCAACCAAAATGGTCAAAGGCCTGGAAACGATGCCTTATGAGGAACGGCTAAGGGAGATGGGCATGTTTAGCCTGGAGAAGAGGAGGTTAAGGGGTGATATGATAGCCATGTTCAAATATATAAAAGGATGTCACATAAAGGAGGGAGAAAGGTTGTTTTCTGCTGCTCCAGAGAAGCGGACATGGAGCAATGGATCCAAACTACAAGAAAGAAGATTCCACCTAAACATTAGGAGGAACTTCCTGACAGTAAGAGCTGTTCGACAGTGGAATTTGCTGCCAAGGAGTGTGGTGGAGTGTCCTTCTTTGGAGGTCTTTAAGCAGAGGCTTGACAACCATATGTCAGGAGTGCTCTGATGGTGTTTCCTGCCTGGCAGGGGGTTGGACTCAATGGCCCTTGTGGTCTCTTCCAACTCTATGATTCTATGATTCTATGACCTCTTGCAGGAGTCAAAAAGCTCTTACCAGTACTTCTTTTCCTGATGTTTAGTTGGAATCTTGTACCAATGGAATCTCCTTCCTTGTAACTTGAAGCCGACTAAACATCAGGGAGAATTTCTGAGGGTAGGAGCCGCCTGACAGTGGGATGTACTCTTTCAGTTAATGGTGGACTCTCCTTCCTTGGAGGTTTTTAAGCTATGGTTACCAGGCATCCCCGTTTCCCGGGGACAGTCCCCGGATTTACAAATCTGTCCCCGGACAAAATCCATCCCCGGAATGTCCCCAGATTTCATTTACAGTGGTACCCTGCAAGACGAATGCCTCGGAAGACAAAAAACTCGCTAGACGAAAGGGTTTTTCGTTTTCTGAGGTGCTTCGCAAGACGGATTTTCCTAAGGGCTTGCTTCGCTAGACGAAACGGCCCTGCCTCTCGTGTCATGGCAACGGTCACTGCATGCACGCTCACTTCCTCGCTCCTCCGGCTCCCTCCCACCTTCCGGTTAGTGCCTCGCGCCGCTGCCCACCCCCCTCGCACGCTCCCCTCAGAGTGCCGTGGCCGCTAGCGCCTCTCTCTCCCTGGTGGCGGTTCCGCCGCCAGCAGCCAGCGTTGCAGCCGGAGTTGCGCTCCTGAGCACCGCCGCCCTCCAGCAGCCGCGTCGCACGGTGGCCACAACGCGCGGGTGAGTCTGATGTACCGGCTGCGGCAGCTGTCCTGCTTCTCCCCGCCCCTCCCCGCCGTTGTCAGTGTTTAAATGCAGTGGTGCTTCGCAAGACGAAAAAACTCGTACAGCAAAAAAACTCGCGGAACGAATTAATTTCGTCTTGCGAGACACCACTGTAATGTCCCCGGATTTATATTTTAAGTGTTGTAGATTTATTAGTAGGGAATGAATGTTGCGTGATTGGTTCAACGGCACAAGACACATCATAAGGGGACTTCCAGCGAGGCAATATGCTGGCAGCAAGCAGCTCCTGAAGCCAGCCAGAGCCAACTGCGCTACCAGGCTGACTCCGGGCTGCTGAGACTGCCACTGCTGCTGCCAAGGGGGAACCGGGGATGCCTGGCACGTCAACTGGGGAAACCGCTGACACCCCCCCCCCCATATTGAGCTGGGAGCAAGAGCGCCTGGCCACCCGGCCAACTGCCCAGTGGCGCTCTGGGGCCAGTAAAAACCCCAAAGCTGGCGCAGTGAGAAGGAGGAGAGGAGAAGGAGAAGGAAGAGAGAGGAAGAGGAAGGAGAAAAAAGAGGGGAGCCCTGACCTTGCCGTGCCACTGCCGCTGAGGAGGAGAGGCAGGAGAGAACTGGGAGGGCAAGGACACATGGCCAAGCCCAGGACTGACCTGAGCCTACTCCATGGCAGCTAGAGCTCCAAGAGAGCAGGCTGAGGCAGTGGCGTAGCATGGGGGGTGCAGGGGGGGCCGGCCGCACCGGGCGCAACATCTGGGGGGCGCGCTCGCACTCGCAGCTCTCTGCCCCTACCTGGCTCACTCACTCTCTCTCACTGCAGTGCTGGCTGTGCGAATCCGATCCGAGCCGCCAGGTCGCCGCCCACTGTGGAGGGGAGGGTGCCAGGCGTGCGGTGCGGAGAGAGAGCGAGGGACTATCTGGGGGAGGGACAGTGCAGCGGGGGGGGGCGCAAATTACTTGCCTTGCCCCGGGTTAGGGGGCGCAAATTACTTGCCTTGCCCCGGGTGCTGACAACCCACGCTACGCCACTGGGCTGAGGCCCAGGGGAAGAGGCCACACGACAGAGGAGACAACAAAAGAGAAAATATTACTACTTTCTTTTTTAAAAAATAATTTTTTTAATTAAAAAAATTCCTCTTTTCAAAAAAAAAAAGTGTCCCCAGATTCTTTGAAAAAAATCTGGTAACCTTATTTTAAGCGAAGGTCAGATTCTTTACCTGTGAATCCTGCATAGCAGGGGGTTGGGCCTGAAGACTCTTGGGTCCCCTTCCAACTCTACAATTCTATGATTCTAAGGATGCTGCTCTTGTACCGAGTCAGGGGATTGAACTAGATGACTTTCAAGTCCTGCGCAGCTCCTTGATCCTATCATTTTAAAGCAGAGCAGCTCAAGGCTGAAAGCTGGTTCTTCTGGTAGAGTACTTGATGGACTTAGGAGGAGGAGGAGGAGGAGGAGGAGGACAGCAGGTTCCACCTGGTCTGCTGTGATGGCAGCCTCCCACCAGTCTCTTTGTCCTACTTGCACGTTCGTGGGCATCTGAGCCCCGTATTTTCATGCTGCTTTTGTGGCTTGTTTCCCTTCCATCTGTGGCGCACCAAAAATAATAGGGCTCCCACAATGCACCAGGACACGGAGGCAGGTGACAGGCTGCATGTCATTTGACGTTCACTTTCATTATTTTAATTGCTGCTGTACAAATTTTTCCATTCAACCGGGCCTGATTACACAGGGGGAGCAATCATCAACTCCGAAATTCAGTGTTATTGAACATGTTGTTTCGGTGACACACAAAGGCATGGCAGAGATGTGATTAAGACAAGCATTAGTTACTTCTGAAAAGCGAGCAGTAGATTTAGGAGCAATGAGGATTAATTTGGGATAATTTGCAACTTCTGAGTCATGGCAGAAGCAACGACCGATTTGTCTTGGGGCTTTTAAAATTAGCCTTTCAGACCAAGTAAGAAACCTCTTCTGTGGCAGGCAGGAGGGCGGGCAGGCACGTGTGTGTGTGCATGTGTGTGTGTGTCCTTCACAAACGGCAGAGTTCACTTAGGAATATTTTGAGAAGCAACAACTGAAAGGAAAAAACGAGGGGGAGAGCAAGGGTTCTCTTGACTCCTGTTGTAGTCACTGAGTTCTCCCTCCCCTCCACCCCCTCTCAGGCTCCCAGGGAGACTTTTTTGACACATTGTCCCATAACGGCATTTTGGCTTGCAGTATCCTTTCTGGCGGGGACGCGTGTGGCGCTGTGGTCTAAACCACAGAGCCTAGGACTTGCCGATCAGAAGGTTGGCGGTTCGAATCCCCACGACGGGGTGAGCTCCTGTTGCTCGGTCCCTGCTCCTGCCAACCTAGCAGTTCGAAAGCACATCAAAGTGCAAGTAGATAGATAGGTATCATTCTGGCAGGAAGGTAAACGGCGTTTCTGTGCACTGCTCTGGGTCGCCAGAAGCGGCTTAGTCATGCTGGCCACATGACCCGGAAGCTGTACGCCGGCTCCCTTGGCCAATAAAGCGAGATGAGCACCGCAACCCCAGAGTTGTCTGCGACTGGACTTACCTTTATCCTTTCTGGCAGGCCTTTGGCCAGCTGCATGTTTGTGCTGATTTAATGGCCTTTGCCTGGATCCTTCCTCTCTTGCTGTTCCTTGACTGTATTATCTGCTGCTTTATGTCTGCATTTGCCTGTGGGATTTCAATCTCAGGCAAGACCTCAGATTCTACCCAGGCGCAGTACAGACTTCATCTTGCTGGACAGCTCCCTGCACTGGCCCTTCAGTGCCTGAAGTGCTGTCCAGAACTTGAGGCTCTCCACTCAAGGCTGGTGCTGCTGTCCTCTGAGAACTCTCCCCGCACCCTGCTCCCCACTGAACCCCATAAAAAGAACCTGTTAGATCAGGCCAATGACCCATCAAGTCCAGCATCCTCTTCTCTCAGTGGCCAACTAGATGCCCCAATGGGAAACCTCTCTCTAAACTAGGTAAAGGTAAAGGGACCCCTAACCATTAGGTCCAGTCGTGGCCGACTCTGGGGTTGCGGCACTCATCTCACTTTATTGGCCAAGGGAGCCGGCGTACAGCTTCCGGGTCATGTGGCCAGCACGACTAAGCCGCTTCTGGCGAACCAGAGCAGCGCATGGAAACGCCATTTACCTTCCTGCCAGAGTGGTACCTATTTATCTACTTGCACTTGGATGTGTTTTTGAACTGCTATGTTGGCAGGAGCAGGGACCGGGCAATGGGAGCTCACCCCATTGTGGGGATTCGAACCTTCTGATCGGCAAGTCCTAGGCTCTGTGGTTTAACCCACAGCTCCTCTCTCAAAGGTGCAACGTGGAGGCAGTCCGTAGTAGCTGAAGCTGGGTGCAGGGCAGGGAGCCGGGTGAACAGGCTTGCAAGCAGGGAGCCAGGGCAGGTCAGGAGTTCAGGCAGGAAAGCAGGACAGGGTTCAGGCAGGAACTAGCAACCAACAATGTTGCTCCCGCAACTTGGGACTGGGGCTGGCTGGCTTGTATCTGCCCCGAGGCATAGGGCGGCCCCGATCCTCTGGTGACTCGCCTCTCCTGGCCTGGAGGCAAGCACTCCTCCTGCGGGAACTTAGTTCCCTCCGCCTCTCTGCCCTGAGCCTCTGCAGCTCAGGAGAGGCTGGAGGGTTACCGGACCCAGAGGCAACCTCACCTTCCCCTGATGGGGCTGAGGGTGGAGCACCTGCAGGCAATGGGTCCTCCATCACCTCAGGAGCCAGAGCAGACTCAGCTGGTGCCTGCACCTGAGGATTCAGCACAGGTGAGGACCCTTCAGGCTCAAGCTCCAGCCCCAGCTCAGCTGGTTCTGGAGGCGGGGAATCCTGTGCAGGCTGGGATCCCTCAGGTTCAGCATCCGAGTCTGAATCGCAGGCCATCACAGAGTCTCTCCCAACTCAGCAACACCATAA
This sequence comes from Podarcis tiliguerta, assembly GCF_965153285.1. Lineage (NCBI taxonomy): Eukaryota > Metazoa > Chordata > Lepidosauria > Squamata > Lacertidae > Podarcis > Podarcis tiliguerta. The sequence continues at coordinate 6,290,745 of NC_139541.1, forward strand.
TTCAACAGCCCTGCTGTTGGCAACTCAAGCCTTTTCTTGCTGGTGCTCCACTCCTCGACTACTTTCCTAGACAGTTGGGGGATGAGTCCTTGAGGGAACAGAGCAGTTTCTCTTGGCAAACTGCCCAGACCTACCCAAACAGCAGGCTGCTGACTGGAGGCAGCTCAACACATTGATGTATGGCTGTGTCTTCTTAAACAGAGGATCCATATTCTTAAACTTAAGTTGCCATGACGCTGGGACATTATGAACGCTCCAAACCAATTAAATCTTACAAACAAACCAATCTTTGGTGGTGCAGCACATCAGGCTTGGTGTGCCTGTGAAATTAGACACCCATTGTTGTCCCCCTGGATTCTGCAGGCTGCTTTGCATGCATTGTAATTCACCCTGTCTTGTTACCCACCAGGCCCTTTTCCTTCTGGATGCTCAAGGACAAAGCACACATGCAGTGGTGTACCCTAGGCAGACCCCTGGCTTGCCCAGGGAGCTCCAGCTGGAGACATGCTGTTTTCATAATGGGCTGTTGTCATGAATAGTATGAATGTTAGGCCCAAAAGAAGATGGAGAATTCGCAAGGCGTGATATGCTGGCAAGCAAAGTGAGAAACTAGTTTTATCAAAGAGGCATGTATGGCTGTGGTGTTGTCTTAGGCTGTTGTTTTGTTGTTTAGTCGTGTCCGACTCTTCGTGACCCCATGGACCAGAGCCCGCCAGGCACTCCTGTCTTCCACTGCCTCCCGCAGTTTGGTCAAACTCATGTTCGTAGCTTTGAGAACACTGTCCAACCATCTCGTCCTCTGTCGTCCCCTTCTCCTTGTGCCCTCCATCTTTCCCAACATCAGGGTCTTTTCCAGGGAGTCTTCTCTTCTCATGAGGTGGCCAAAGAATTGGCGCCTCAGCTTCAGGATCTGTCCTTCCAGTGAGCACTCAGGGCTGATTTCCCTAAGAATGGAGAGGTCTGGTCTTCTTGCAGTCCATGGGACTCTCAAGAGTCTCCTCCAGCACCATAATTCAAAAGCATCCATTCTTCGGCGATCAGCCTTCTTTATGGTCCAGCTCTCACTTCCATACATCACCATGGGGAAAACCATAGCTTTAACTATACGGACCTTTGTTGCCAAGGTGATGTCTCTGCTTTTTAAGATGCTGTCTAGGTTTGTCATTGCTTTTCTCCCAAGAAGAAGGCATCTTTTAATTTTTATGAAAAGCAAAAAAAAAAAAAAAAAAAAAAAGGTCAAAAACAGGGAGGAACTGGCAATGGTCCACAGACATGAGATAAAGGTCTGGAACATACTGTCTGTCTGCTCTGAGGTATGACTGGAAAGGGTTTTCTTGATGATGGTCCAGGAGGGGAGGAGAAGAGCAGTGGAGACAGCCCTTCTGCAGACAGCCCGTGGATGGCAATGGGAAAGAAGACTATAAAAAGGACCCCTTTGCATGCTCTCAGTGTGCCGGGACTAGCTCTACAGCTCGACACCCACAGCTCTTGCGTGAGGCATGATCAACCTACGTGAAGGTCCTTGTGAGTATGGATGAATGAATGTGTGAGTGTTTGAACCTCTTGGTAAAGGGACCCCTGACCATTAGGTCCAGTCGTGGCCAACTCTGGGGTTGTGGCGCTCATCTCGCTTTACTGGCCGAGGGAGCCGGCATACAGCTTCCGGGTCATGTGGCCAACATGACTAAGCCGCTTCTGGTGAACCAGAGCAGCACATGGAAACGCTGTTTACCTTCCCACCGGAGTGGTACCTATTTATCTACTTGCACTTTGACATGCTTTCAAACTGCTAGGTTGGCAGGAGCAGGGACCGAGCAAAGGGAGCTCACCCCGTCACGGGGATTCGAACCGCCACCCTTCTGATCAGCAAGTCCTAGGCTCTGTGGTTTAACCCACAGTGCCACCCACGTCCCAAACCTCTTGGTACCAATGTATTAATGTATACTTGACTATATGAAATAAATGTTACATGAAAGGTGTAAACCCAAATCTGGTCTCCAATGTGTCTTATTGAAAGTCCTATAGGATACGAGATGTAACTTGTCTCTCCAGAACCAGGTTACCAGGGTTTGGTGACATAAATGGACATGGTGGGGTCTGTCTCTTGCAAGCAGTTAGGCACAGTCGATGGAATAGCACATGGCCACCTCTGAGTGCCGGCTGTAAGGTCCAAGGTCTGCATTCCCTTGTGGGTAATCTTTTGGGGAACACATGTGCCCAGTAATGGGCAAATCAGTTTAAGAATGATATTTGCCACCTGGAAGGTGTGCAGAGGAGGGCAAGCAAGAGGATCAAGGGTCCAGGAACCAGCAGTTGAGGGCGTTGGGGATGTTTAGCCTGGGGAAAAAGACTGGAAGGAGATATGGGATTGGGTGGCCACCTGTCATGAATGCTTTAGGGAAGTTTTTAAGGTTTGCAGTTTTATTCTGCTTTTAGTGTTCTGTTGGGAGTTGCCCAGAGTGGCTGGGGAAACCCAGCCAGATAGGCGGGGGTATAAATAATAATTTATTATTATTATTATTATTATTATTATTATTATTATTATTATTACAGTGGTCGGGTTACAGACGCTTCAGGTTACATACGCTTCAGGATACAGACTCCTCTAACCCAGAAATATTACGTCGGGTTAAGAACTTTGCCTTCAGGATGAGAACTGAAATAGTGCAGCGACGACACAGCAGCAGCGGGAGGCCCCATTAGCTAAAGTGGTGCTTCAGGTTAAGAACAGTTTCAGGTTAAGAACAGACCTCCAGAACGAATTAAGTTCTTAACCCGAGGTAAGGTATAGGTAAAGGGACCCTTGACCATTAGGTCCAGTCGTGACCGACTCTGGGGTTGCGGCGCTCATCTCACTCTATAGGCCGAGGGAGCCGGCATACAGCTTCTGGGTCATGTGGCCAGCATGACTAAGCCACTTCTGGCGAACCAGAGCAGCGCACGGAAACGCCGTTTACCTTCCCGCTGGAGCGGTACCTATTTATCTACTTGCACTTTGACGTGCTTCCAAACTGCTAGATGGGCAGGAGCAGGGACCGAGCAACGGGAGCTCACCCCATTGCGGGGATTCGAACCGCTGACCTTCTGATCCGCAAGTCCTAGGCTCTGTGGTTTAACCCACAGTGCCACCCGTGTCCCTAACCCGAGGTGCCACTGTATTATTATGCTTTAGGTGCGGTTCCTGCATTACAAGGGGTTGGACTAGATGGCTCTGGGGTCCCCTCCAACTCTACAGTGCTGTAATCCTATGAAGCACAACACAGGTGCTCTCAAAGTGAATGTGCTGAGTTCTTCCTCCCTCTCTCTCTCTCTCTCTCTCTCTCTCTCTCTCCAGAAGGAGATGGTTCTGTTTTCAGAGCCTGAGGCTGCTATTAGGGCCCCAAACACTCGACCCCCTCATGATATAGAGCTGGAGTAATTGTTCAGCAAAGTGGCTCCCTCTGGGAGGTGGCAGGAGGGACTGTGGGGAAAACGAGGCCTCCCTAGTATTTATTTGTAGCTGGGAACCAGAGAGTGATATGAGCAACAAGGCAATTAGATTAAATTAAACCTGACAAGATTACAACTGCATTCTCAGGTAAACTCTCCCCTGCGAAGCCAGAAGTGGAAGATCAAAGCCACCCCCCAACAAAATGGAAATTCAAGGAACACATTTGTAGAAATGGAAAAGACGGTGAAAGCAACGGGGCCAAACGCAGGAAGGAACCTGGAGAGAGACTCACGGGCTTGGAAGGGCGTAATTGCAGCTTGTATATTGATTTTACATAGATAAGAAAGCAAATTTTTTCTCGCAGCAAAGCTGGGTTTATTGCATTTATTTCCCCACAGAGCCAATGTTTCTCATTAGAAAAAGAAGAAAAGAAAGCGTGTTCTTAACTGCATTGTTTTTTTGGAAAGCATTATTAACTGGAATCCTGGTCCCCACTGATTTCTGTCATCTTGTAAATTGGCTTGTTAGAGAGGTTTCTTAGAATCGGAGAATCGTAGAGGTGGAAGGGAACCCCAAGGCTCATCTAGTCCAACCTCTAGCTGCAGGAATCACTGCAAAAAAAAATCACCTGGTAGATGGCTATTGTGATAGGAATTTTATGGTATTAGATAGATGGTAATGTTCATAACTGCACATACATAGATCAACACAGGAAAACCAACCTGGAACCATTTTGATTGCTAAACTGACCAAATCCTTTCTCTGCAAGGTTAAACTGGAAAAGCCTCCTCATTGTCAAAGGTGTGAGCCTGTGACCTGGCCCAGGAAATAAGTATTTTACCACTACAAAAGAATGGCCAGGCTCCCCAGGCAATCCAATCAAGTAACTTGCCAGACAGGAGATAAACAAGGACAGGAGAAAAACAACATTTAAATTTCTGTGATGTAGGTGGGATGTATCGGAGGGGTGGTCTTAGGTTACACCCCTTCTGTGATGTATGCATAATGTTTCTGGGGGTGGTCTTGATCTACAGAATGGGAATTTCAAAAGTCTTTATAAGCCCTTGCACAGCAATTTTGGGGGTCCTCTTCCTCTCCTGCGTGTGAGGGGAGCACCCTGTTGCAGCAGATCAATAAAGATCAGGCTTACTAGCTGCTTTGCTTCTCAATATTCTCTGGTTGGCCTCTGTTATTTTCTCCTACCAATAGGGAACCTATGTAAAGACTCTATATGGGCTCTTGGATACCCCATAAGGGGAAAGGGCATATTTTTATTTACAACACCATGCAACCTCTGTTTAAAAGCCTCCAATGAAAGAGAGCCCACCACCTTCTGATGGAGTCCATTCCGCTGTTGCCGTCAGAAAGTCCTTCTGAATCTTCAGTTGGAATCTCCTTTCTTGTTATCTGAATCCATTGATTTGTCCCCTCCGCCCCCTTGGAGCATCAGAAAACAAGTTTGCTCCATCTTTCATGGGACAGCCCTGTGGGGAGCTGACTATCCTGTCACCTCTCAGTCTCCTCTTTTCCAGGTGAAAACCCACTCTTTAAAGGTGAATCAGAGCAAACGGCAATCAGCATAAATCTCAAATTGCTGTTTGCTCCGATTCAGCAGTAAAGATCAGGTTTTCCTGGGAAAGGGGGGGGGCAACACTCAAACACAGATTGGGAAAGCTCAGACATGTGATTAGAAAGCACAGGGCAAAAGGTAAGCAAAGATGATCCCTACCTTAGTAAAGGTAAAGGTAAAGGGACCCCTGACCGTTTGGTCCAGACGTGGACGATTCTGGGGTTGCGGTGCTCATCTCGCTTTATTGGCCAAAGGAGCCAGCGTACAGCTTTCGGGTCATGTGGCCAGCATGTCTAAGCCGCTTCTGGCAAACCAGAGCAGCGCACGGAAACGCCGTTTACCTTCCCGCCGGAGCAGTACCTATTTATCTACTTGCACTTTGACGTGCTTTCAAACTGCTAGGTTGGCAGGAGCAGGGACCGAGCGACGGGAGCACACCCCGTCGCGGGGATTCGAACTGCCGACCTTCTGATCGGTAAGCCCTAGGCTCTGTGGTTTAAACCACAGTGCCACCCGCATCCCCATTTAGTCCCTCATAAAAAGATAGACACAACACAGTCTTCTATAAAAGTATAAAAAGAGTTTACTCACTCACATTCTGTTCACAAATGGATCCCAGAAGGCGGACTTAAGTTACAAAAGTAATACACACTTGGAAACAATCCCATAAGCTCCTTTGTCCTCTCTTGGCTGCAAGCCAAGAGAGCATCTTAGGCTAAGCAGATGTTGCTTCTTCGACGAATGTAATCAGAGAGAGAGAGACGGCAGCCAGTCCTATGCTTTTGTTACCTGCACAGGTGAAGCCACGCCCACCTCTGGTCACATGCAAAGGAAGTCTGTCCCAGCCTAGGAGGAAACAGGAAGTTCTGACTGGCTGGTCCAGACATCCCCTTTTATGTCCACTCTAGGAATGTTGTACTTGACTGCTCTTGTGTTTCACATCCCTTTGGACCACAACAGCGAGGCCGAGAGGGGGGTCTTGTCATCTGGGCAGCCCAAAACCTCCATACACACTGCCCAGACTTGTGCCCCAAAGAGGTCGCTTCGGTGCTGTTAATGCAGCAAAAACAACGCAGGAAGCAGCAGCTACGACTTCTGGTTTCTGCAGCTACAGCAGGCGCTGTGATCCTCCAGAGGTCTGACTTCACCCTTGTTGGTGCACTCCATTGTCCCGTGAAACAGATGGATGCCAACAACAAGAAAGCCAGGCTATATATATACAGGGTTAACGGCTCCCCAGTCATGGCAACTGCTGGAAACTTGAAACGCAACACTCAGAGGCTTCTGATCCAGTGGCGTAGTGTGGGTTGTCAGCACCCGGGGCAAGGCAAGTAATTTGCGCCCCCCCCCCCCGCTGCACTGTCCCTCCCCCAGATTGTCCCTCGCTCTCTCTCCGCACCGCACCGCACGCCTGGCACCCTCCCCTCCACAGTGGGCGGCGACCCGGCGGCTCGGATCGGATTCGCACAGCCAGCACTGCAGTGAGAGAGAGTGAGTGAGCCAGGTAGGGGCAGAGAGCTGCGAGTGCGAGCGCCCCCCCCCCCGATGTTGCGCCCGGTGCCGCCGGCCCCCCCTGCACCCCCCCACGCTACGCCACTGTTCTGATCTCCCCAGTCTTATGCATTCCTGCCCACTGTCAGGCCCTCTGAGGCTTGACCCAGTTCTGCTTGAATTGGCATTGCTGACAAAATGTGGGTTTGTGGCCTCTGTGAGGCTTCTATTGAAGTTTCCAGAGAAGCAGAACCACAGCAGACAGCCAAAGCTGAAGCCTCCCAGATTAAAAAGCACAAAACTTGCTCTTTTTCTGACTTTACGCTACCCTATAAAATTTTGTAAGTTATTTGGAGACTGACTAAGAAATCAAAATAATAATAATAATTTATTTTCTTTCCACTTTTAATTTGTATACAACCTTTCTGTATTACTATAGACAACAAACGTAAAACAAAGGTCACACACCTTGTAATAATCTGATACAAAAAAAAAGCTATAATAAAAACATTATTTTAAAGTAACTTTATTTGATATAAGTTGTTTTGATATGTTATATTCAATAACCCATTAGAATATAAGTGTGTGCAATAAAACTGACTCTGAAAATTAACTCTTATCTAACTGCAAATAATAATTAAACAGAAATTCACTCTTAACAATTGCAACAAATAATTACTAAACTATAATCAATTAAAAAAATAACAGCAAGTCACAATTCATGCATTTGTTTCTGGATCGGTTTTTTGCCACTTTGTTTCAGCGCTATTCTTTTTTTTTTTCCGAAGGGAGGAGGGAATTGAAGCAAGCAGAGGACACAGAAGGAGGTGAGATGTAGAATCAGCAATCTGGAAGACTAAAGGAGGTGACTTATAATTTTTTAGGTATAATAAAGGTAAAGGTACCCCTGCCCTAGATCCAGTCGCAGATGACTCTGGGGTTGCGGCGCTCATCTCGCTTTCAGGCCAAGGGAGCCGGTGTACAGCTTCCGGGTCATGTGGCCAGCATGACTAAGCCGCTTCTGGTGAACCAGAGCAGCGCACGGAAACGCCGTTTACCTTCCCGCTGGAGTGGTACCTATTTATCTACTCGCACTTTGATGTGCTTTCGAACTGCTAGGTGGGCAGGAGCTGGGACCGAGCAACGGGAGCTCACGCCGTCGCCGGGATTTGAACCACTGACCTTCTGATCGGCAAGCCGTAGGCTCTGTGGTTTAGACCACAGCGCCACCCGCGTCCCTTTAGGTATAATACCAGCCCCTAATAGATGGTGGAGATCTGGATGGGGGCGAGGGAGGACTGTTCCCTGTGGTCGCAAAAGAAAATTCGACAAATTCAGCTCTTCTGATATTTCCTCATCATCCCACATCTATAGATGCAGGGGGGTGGGCGCTCCCTGCCAGGACACCCACCAAATATGTTGGGTGGACAAAGAGGTGCCAGAAATTGAAAAGGGAGTCATTCAAACAGCAACCTGATTGAAGCCAGGTATAGAATCCTAGAACTGTACAGTTGGAAGGGACCCCATGAGGTCCTCTAGTCCAACCCCCTGCAGCTCAGGGAATCTCAGCTAAAGAATCCTGATAGGCTGCTGCAGCTGGGCTGAGGGACTCTTCCCCCTTCTCTGTTCCCAATGGCAAGGATCCACTCCGCTGACCCCTTGGATCCCTCTTCTTTTCTGTTCCCCCTCTCCATCCTTCCATACCCAGTCATCACCAGCCTAATGAGCCTCCTGAAGTGTTCAACTCTGTGCAAGGATGTGGTGAAGGGAGCAAGAGGAAGGGGGCAGATGGGGAGCCAGTGGGGTGTAGTGGTTAGAGTGCCAGACTCGGACCTGGAGACACCACTCAGCAATGAAGATTCTCAGTAGGTGACCTTGGGCCAGTCACCACTTCTCAGTCTAACCTACCAGTGTGGTAGAGAGCCAGTGTGGTGTAGTGGTTAAGAGCAGTAGACTCGTAATCTGGTGAACCGGGTTCACTTCCCCGCTCCTCCACATGCAGCTGCTGGGTGACCTTGGGCTAGTCACACTTCTTTGAAGTCTCTCAGCCCCACTCACCTCACAGAGTGTTTGTTGTGGGGGAGGAAGGGAAAGGAGAATGTTAGCCGCTTTGAGACTCCTGAAGGGGAGTGAAAGGCGAGATATCAAATCCGAACTCCTCCTCTTCTTCTTCTTCTTCTTCTTCTTCTTCTTCTTCTTCTTCTACCTCACAGGGTTGTTGTGGGGTTAAAATGAGGAGTGGGAAGAACTTCTTCTTCTTTGGCAATCCCTCGTAGCCGAGTAAGGTTGTCTTCCATAAACACGGTTTTAACAATGAGTCCGTAAGTGACTGTGGAGGCCAATTCTGGACCCACACGTCCTTCCACAGTGGGGACATTGGTTTACGGACGGGAGTCGATCACGGTGTGGATTTGCCAAGCTTGCCTTCCTCTCAGCACGTTTCTCCCTTGCGTCCTGAGTTCGAGTGTCTTCAAAGCCCACGACACCTTTGGTAAAGGCTGTTCTCCAACTGGAGCGCTCGCAGGCCAGTGTTCCCCAGTTGTCGGTGTTTATACTACATTTTTTGAGATTTGCCTTGAGAGAGTCTTTCAACCTCTTTTGTTGACCACCAGCATTTCGCTTTCCATTTTTAAGTTCGGAATAGAGTACAGTGATACCTTGGGTTAAGAACTTAATTCGTTCTGGAGGTCCATTCTTAACCTGAAACTGTTCTTAACCTGAGGTACCACTTTAGCTAATGGGGCCTCCCGCTGCCACCACGCCACCACCGTGCAATTTCTGTTCTCATCCTGAAGCAAAGTTCTTAACCCGAGGTACTATTTCTGGGTTAGCGGAGTCTGTAACCTGAAGTGTCTGTAACCTGAAGCATCTGTAACCTGAGGTACCACTGTAGTTGCTTTGGAAGACGATAATCAGGCACCCACACAACATGACCAGTCCAACAAAGTTGATGTTGAAGCATCATTGCTTCAACACTGGTGATCTTTGCTTCATCCCGTACAATGATATTAGTTATTACAGTGGTACCTCGGGTTAAGTATGTAATTCGTTCTGGAGGTCCGTACTTACCCTGAAACTGTTCTTAACCTGAAGCACCAGTTTAGCTAATGGGGCCTCCTGCTGCTGCCGCGCCACCGGAGCACAATTTCTGTTCTCATCCTGAAGCAAAGTTCTTAACCTGAAAGAATATTTCTGGGTTAGCGGAGTCTGTAACCTGAAGCGTATGTAACCTGAAGCATATGTAACCCGAGGTACCACTGTATTGTGAAACAGTAGGAAGAACACCACATCGAGCATCTTGGGGAAAAGTGGGATAGAAATACATTAAACAAATACGCAGTAAGAAGGAAGACTCCCAAACTCATAGCTCTCCCTTTTCTCCCTTCCACCAACCCCATCATTTACTTGCAGCCCATATCTCCCTGCATCTCCCTCTCTCCCCCCTCCCTATTTCCTTAATCACAGCAGGCCCCATAGATAAGCTTCTTAGCGCCTTGAGTCGCCATGACAACCCTGTTAACCAGGCTGTCCAAGGCGGTTTTGCTGCTGGAGATGCTGCTTTCTCTGGCATGGAGCTGTTTTTCCTGCTCCTCTCTTTGCAAAGGGGGACCTCCAGAGGGCGTAACTGGTCCCAGGTCTGAACCTTCACAGGTGGCGGGACTGATGGAAATTTGCTATATACCTAGCAGCATTTTAAGCATGCAGTAAATACCTTTCTTTTTTCTCAGGCAGTTTTAATGGAGTCTTACAAGGAGCATGGGGGTGTTGCTTCACTAGTTATGACTACCCCATGGTGGTGATGCCTCACAGTGATTTTAGGAGGAGGAATCTCTTTGGGGTGGCGCTGTGGTGTAAACCACAGAGCCTAGGACTTGCAGATCTGAAGGTCGGCTGTTCAAATCCCCGCGGCGGGGTGAGCTCCCGTTGCTCGGTCCCTGCTCCTGCCCACCTAGCAGTTCGAAAGCATGTCAAAGTGCAAGTAGATAAATAGGTACTGCTCTGGTGGGAAGGTAAACAGTGTTTCCGTGCGCTGCTCTGGTTCACCAGAAGCGGCTTAGTCATGATGGCCACATGACCCGGAAGCTGTACGCCGGCTCCCTCGGCCAATAAAGCGAGATGAGCACCATAACCCCAGAGTCATCCGCGACTGGCCCTAATGGTCAGGGGTCCTTTTATCTTTATATAAGATCATAGGAAAAGCCTGCTGGACCCATGAATTTGTCCTCTTTAAAAGCCATCTATGCTGGCATCGATCACTTCCTCCTGTGATGAGCAAGTTCCGTGGTTTAACTCTGTTCTGCATACAGAAGGACTTCCTTTCATGTGTCCTGAATCTCCATTGGGTGCCCATTAGTTCTAGCATTCTGGGAGAGAGAGGAAAACTTTGTCCAAAAAGGTTGGATAGAGCATCTGTCAGAGATTCTTTAGCCATGATTCCTGCGTTCCTGCGATTCTTGAGTTAGACTAGATGACTTTTGAGGTCTATTTCCAACTTTTCAATTCTAATACAGTTGTACCTCGGGTTACAGACACTTCAGGTTCCAGATGCTTCAGGTTACAGACTCTGCAAGCCCAGAAATAGTACATCGGGTTAAGAACTTTGCTTCAGGATGAGAACAGAAATTGTGCAGTGGCAGCGGGAAGCCCCATTAGCTAAAGTGGTGTCTCAGGTTAAGAACAGTTTCAGGTTAAGAACAGACCTCCGGAATGAATTAAGTTCTTAACCCGAGGTACCACTGTATTATATTATCTCCTCCAGCAGGGGTGCAAAATATTGGGGGGGGGGAGATAAAACCTGCCCCACATAACCAGTCGTGTGATGCAGCACACACATTTGAATGGCAATGCCCATCAATTTTGGGGCGGCTGCCCCCTTTAATATTGTATTGGGGGGCAAAGGGACCTCAGCCCCTAGGAGTTGAGTGAAAAGCACCCAAATTTCACGGTTGCCTAAGGATGATGCTGTCAGATTTCTGACAGAGATGGGAAGGGAGCATTTGTGCTTTTAATGACAGCATGGTGAGGTGGGGGTGGGGTGTTAAGAGCATGGCGCTGGTTGTTAACCAGAAGCATCTTGCACCCAGGTGTGCATAATTACGGAGCTGGTGGGCCACCCCCTCCCTCCCCCTTTTATTATGATTGCACACATTACAGTGTGACATTCAAATACAGGAGGACGGTGTGGCTTACTGCCTTTCCTATTCCCACACTGAGCATGCACCTGTCGGAGCCAGGCAGCTAGCAGCGAATAACACCCCTCACCTTCCCGCAAGCTAATGTTTTTATTTTCTCTATTTAAATAACTAAAACGCTGCAAGCTGGTTCCCTTTGAAGCAAGGCGCCCTTACAGCCTGCTTGGCGTTGTTTCGCCTCCCCGGATTCTCACGACACGGAGATTCAAGACGCGTCTCATAGTGGAGGTTAGCCACCGTTTAACATTCTTCACGCCTGTTTTCATCGCTGCCACAAAAGTATCCGTCGGTGAGTGGCAATGTTGATCCTAGCAGGCGTCCCCATGTCCCTGTGTTTACGCATGGAAATGAACTCACAGGTTGCGCGCGGGAAGCTGCAGAGAAAGACGGAAGCCGCTCAGTGGTGGAAGCAGAGGGTGCGCCCCGGTCGTCAGAAACCCGTTACAGACGCCCCCTACGTGGCCACCTGCTCTTCGGAATAGCGTTCCGCTGCCCCCACCAGTTTGGCTGGAGGAATTTCCACGCGCTCAAACTGGTTGCTGCCACCTGCTGGAAAGTTTGGGTTGAAAGGCTCTCAAGTCGTTTGCATCTCCGTGGAACACACCTAAGATCGACCTCACTGGCTTCACTGTTCGTTTTGTTTGTATGCCGCGGTGTCATTTAAAAAATAAAAATCAAAGCCGTTTACAGCAATAAAAACATGAAGCCATTCCATAAAAATCAATAGAAAGTTTAAAAAGCAGACATCAGTTGTGGAAGAAGGTGGGCTCTCCTTCCTTGGAGGTGAAATAGATGATGCTTCAGGTCCCTTCCAATTCTATGATTTTATGTATTGTTTTTAATATTTATTTTTTTATTTTTCAATGCAAAATTACAACATAAATTATACATATAAAACAAACAAAAAACCAAAGAAAAAGCAAAACATTCACAGTACAGTGTTACCTCGGGTTAAGAACTTAATTCGTTCTGGAGGTTTCTTAACCTGAAACTGTTCTTAACCTGAAGCACCACTTTAGCTAATGGGGCCGTCGGCTGCTGCCGTGCTGCCGGAACACGATTTCTGTTCTCGTCCTGAAGCATAGTTCTTAACCCAAGGTACTATTTCTGGGTTAGCGGAGTCTGTAACCTGAAGCGTCTGTAACCCGAGGTACCACTGTAACAGTGAAAGGCCCTAAAAAGTGTGGGGTAACATTTGCTGAATACCTCCACCCCTTTCTTCTTCCTCTTCTGAATACACGTATTGGGAAAGGGCCATGTTAGCTCAGTGACATGCAGACGGTCCCACATTCAATCCGCAAAGCAGAGCCATAGCTATGGTGGGGCTTGTGGGATGTAAGAATCAGGCGCAGTCAAACACAACATAGCTAGAGTAGACATGAAGGTTGTCTCAGTCCTCCAGCCGGAACTTCCTGCTTTCCAGGACTGAGACAAAACTTCCTATGTGTAACTTGAGATGTGCGTGGCCTCTCCAGAAGTGAAAAAGAAAGAACCACAGGCTGGCGACCATCTTGTCTCTCTTGTCTCTATCAATGCCATCTTAACAACAGCACTACTAAGATGCACCCTTGGCTCCAGATCAAGATAAGAAAAGGGGGGCTTTCTCCCATAAGGAGATGTTGTTTAGTCGTTTAGTCGTGTCCGACTCGTTGTGACCCCATGGACCAGAGCACGCCAGGCACTCCTGTCTTCCACTGCCTCCTACACTTAGGTCAAACTCATGCTGGTAGCTTCGAGAACACTGTCCAACCATCTCGTCCTCTGTCGTCCCCTTCTCCTTGTGCCCTCCATCTTTCCCAACATCAGGGTCTTTTCCAGGGAGTCTTCTCTTCTCATGAGGTGACCAAAGTCTTGGAGCCTCAACTTCAGGATCTGTCCTTCCAGGGAGCACTCAGGGCTGTTTTCCTTCAGAATGCATAGGTTTGATCTTCTTGCAGTCCATGGGACTCTCAAGAGTCTCCTCCAGCACCATAATTCAAAAGCATCATTCTTCGGCAATCAGCCTTCTTCATGGTCCAGCTCTCACTTCCATACATCACTACTGGGAAAACCATAGCTTTAACTATATGGACCTTTGTTGGCAAGGTGATGTCTCTACTTTTTAAGATGCTGTCTAGCATAAGGAAAGAGTCACCATATTTAAACAATGTTCTAACCCAGGGATCTGCAACCTGAGGCTCCGGAGCCGCATGTGGCTCTTTTACACCTTTGCCACGGCTCTGGGGCGGATACTAGCAAGGGGAGGAGGCGCATTGTGTGCCCCAACACTCCCCACTGTGACGGGCACTGTACTGGCTGTGACGTCGCATGGGGGCGGTGCGTGCGTTAGTCACGCACCGTCCCGACGTCACCTTCCCGCCCGCTACATCATAAGGAGCATGTACGCTGGTCACTGCATTGAAAGGGGGCATGTACGCTGGTCACTGTTTTGAAGGGGAGTGAAGAACACACACACAAAAAAAGGTAACTTGTTAATTTAACGTTTATTTCTATGAGGAGGAGTAATTCTGAGGGGTCAAACAAAGAAATAATAAAAAAGTGACAAAAAAGTTATTTTTATAATGACGAGTTTTGCGGCTCCCAGTTTTTTTTTCTTCAGAAATGGGTCCAAGTGGCTCTTTTTGTCTTAAAGGTTGCAGACCCCTGTTCTAACCTTTTAAGACTGCCTTCTGGGAACCTTTGTGTGAACAGTTGATTACTTGTGAGTAAACGTTTTATACGTTACAGAAGACTGCGTAGCATCTTATTTTAGGAGGGATTAAACTGGGAAAGTACCAGGAAATATTTACAGAGACTCTAACGAGTCTGAGCAAGCTATCTGCTGTGCGTGTGTTTAAAAAAGGGGGGGGGATGTTAACTCTGCTGATTTTGTTGAACTTGCAAAGGCAAGCTGGGATAGGATATCTTAGACAATATATCCTCCCCCGCATCCCTAAACATTCCCACAGGGCTAGCCAGGGTTTTTGCCCTGGGTGAATTTTCCAGACAGAGACACCTTTCCCACTGGGTTTACTGGTGTGTTGTGCCAGGGCGCTGGCCTCTCAGGGGCACCCCAGCGAGTGGAGGAGCTGTGTGACTTTGCCAGCAGCCTCCCCTTTCCCTCCTGCACACCTGCCAGCTGCACCCCATCAACCATATGGCTGGCGGGCAAGCAGCTTGCCTCCCAAGCCCCTGCAGGAGGAGAGCAATCCCCGCAGAGGCTTGGGGAAAGGTTGACAACTCTGGGAAATGGGGAGTGGGGCGCTGGAGAGATCTTTGCACCACGGCACCAGATATGCTTAAGACGGCCCTGCTATAATAATAATAATAATGATAATGATAATAATAATAATAATAATAATAATAATAATAATAATAATTTATTATTATTTATACCCCGCTCATCTGGCTGGGCTTCCCCAGCCACTCTGGGCAGCTTCCAAAAAAATATTAAAATACTATAATACCTCAAACATTAAAAGCTTCCCTAAACAGGGCTGCCTTCAGATGTCTTCTAGAAATTTGGTAGTTGTTGTTCTCTTTGACATCTGGTGGGAGGGCGTTCCACAGGGAGGAGCCACCACCGAGAAGGCCCTCTGCCTGGTTCCCTGTAACTTGGCTTCTCGTAGTGAGGGAACTGCCAGAAGGCCCTCGGTGCTGGACCTCAGTGTCTGGGCAGAACGATGGGGGTGGAGACGCTCCATTGAGACTTTGTGCTTGGGAGAAGTGCCAAACAGGGTGTTTGACCCGGGTGAAATAAAACCTAGTTTTGCCCCTGGCCAATGGCATCTCCAGAGAGGGCTGGGAGAGACTTCTGGCTGAAACCCTAGAGGGCAGCTGCCAGTCAGTGTAGACAACACTGAGTTAGAATGGCCAGTGGTCTGACTCTATAACCCTATAACCTGCACAGGCTGAACCTCTAAATAAACAGAGAGAGAAATTGCAGGGTGCAGGGTCATCCATGCACCCCCATTGCACAGCTTCTTATAGGGCAAGGGCTGTAGCTCAGTGGTAGAGCACCTGCTTGGCAGGCAGAAGGTTCCCAGGTTCAGTCCCCAATGGCATCTCCAGGGAGGGCTGGCAAAGAACGCTGTCCAAAATCCTGGAGAGCTGCTGCCAGTCAGATGGACCCAATGGTCTGGTTCAGGATAAGGCAGCTGCCTGTGTTTCTGGTGTCATCACAACCATTGGCACCGACTGGGATGCGAGTGAACAATCCCACATGATCTGAGTCCCATGTGCTGTGGCTTCTGCTCCCATTATACCCCTGAAAGCATCTTTGTTGGTCCCATGGGTTACCCAAGAGGCGAGGTCCAAGACCGGTCCGTGGTCAGAGGTGCAACGTGGAGGCAGTCCGTAGTAGCTGAAGCTGGGTGCAGGGCAGGGAGCCAGGTGAAGTCAGGAACAGGCTTGCAAGCAGGGAGCCAGGGCAGGTCAGGAGCACAGGCAGGAAAGCAGGACAGGGTTCAGGCAGGAACTAGCAACCAACAAGGTTGCTTCCACAACTTGGGACTGGGGCTGGCCTGCTTTTATCTGCCCCGAGGCATAGGGCAGCCCCGATCCTCTGGTGACTCGCCTCTCCAGGCCTGGAGGCGAGCACTCCTCCTCTGGGAACTTAGTTCCCTCCGCCTCTCTGCCCTGAGCCTCTGCAGCTCAGGAGAGGCTGGAGGGTTACTGGACCCAGAGGCAACCTCAGCTTCCTCTGACGGGGCTGAGAGTGGAGCATCTGCAGGCAATGGGTCCTCCATCACCTCAGGAGCCAGAGCAGACTCAGCTGGCGCCTGCACCTGAGGATCCAGCACAGGTGAGGACCCTTCAGGCTCAAGCTCCAGCTCCGGCTCAGCTGGTTCTGGAGGCGGGGAATCCTGTGCAAGCTGGGATCCCTCAGGTCCAGCATCTGAGTCCGAATCCCAGGCCATCACAGCATCCTAGACAATGGAGGCTGCTGGGGTGGGGAGCAGGGGGGGCGACGGAAGGAGAGGGACTTGCTGTTCCTACACCTAATTCCTCATCCTCTTGTTTCCAATCTCACAGTGAGCCCCACCGCAACTTAAAAAGCTGCTGTCACTTTCCATGGAAAAGCCTCGAGAGAGTCGCACTTTGTGTCAAGATAAGTCTGCTTATATAACACATTCCTGGCTTTATTTTCAACAGGATTTTGGCATGAAGAGAAATTTGCATGAGAAGAGGCCCTTTTGTTGCATAGGGAATACATCTCCTCCATCTCTGCATTGCTGCTGCTGCTGCCACTGGCAATGGTGACCCCATTCTGCAGCAGCCTCATGGAACTGGCAAATGGGCTCTGAACCAGTCGACAACTCTTGATACCTGTGGGGCATCTGCAGGACCTGAAACCAGCCTCATGGAATTCTGGGCATCAGCGGTGCAGTAGTAAAAATTTGAAGTGATGGAGCTCATCCTGATAGCTCCCACTGCCAGGCCCCCAAGGAGAGTCCAGGCAGCTGAGTTGACCCATTATATGTAAAATCATAGAATTGTAGATTTGTAGAACTAAATTAAAAGACGCCTGCTTCTTGGGAGGAAAGCAGTGACAAACCTAGACAGCATCTTAAAAAGCAGAGACATCACCTTGCCAACAAAGGTCTGTATGCTTAAAGCTATGGTTTTCCCAGTAGTGATGTATGGAAGTGAGAGCTGGACCAAAAGAAGGCTGATCGCCAAAGAATTGATGCTTTTGAATTACGGTGCTGGAGGAGACTCTTGAGAGTCCCATGGACTGCAAGAAGATCAAACCTATCCATTCTGAAGGAAATCGGCCCTAAGTGCTCACTAGAAGGACAGATCGTGAAGCTGAGGCTCCAATACTTTGGCCACCTCATGAGAAGAGAAGACTCCCTGGAAAAGACCCTGATGTTGGGAAAGATGGAGGGCACAAGGAGAAGGGGACGACTGAGGATGAGATGGTTGGACAGCGTTCTCGAAGCTACCAGCATGAGTTTGACTAAACTGCGGGAGGCAGTGGAAGACAGGAGTGCCTGGCGTGCTCTGGCCCAGGGGGTCACGAAGAGTCAGACACGACTAAACGACTAAACAACAACAACAACAGAACTATATCATTCAAAGAGATCATCCAGTCCTACAATGGAAGAATCACAGCTAAGGAATCCCTGGCAAATGGCCATCCCTCATATGTTTAAAAAATCCCAAGAAGATGAGTCCACAAGCTCCTAAGGGAGTCCGTTGTACTGTTGGACAGCTCTTACACTCAGAAAGTTATTTCTAATGTTGAACTGGAATCTTCATTCCATTACAGTGGTACCTTGGGTTAAGAACTTAATTCGTTCTGGAGGTCCGTTCTTAACCTGTAATTGTTCTTAACCTGAGGTACCTTTTAGCTGATGGGGCCTCCTGCTGCCGCCACGCGATTTCTGTTCTCATCCTGAAGCAAAGTTCTTAACCTGAGGTACTATTTCTAGATTAGCGGAGTCTGTAACCTGAAGTGTCTGTAACCCGAGGTACCACTGTACTTTGACAACCCCATTGGTTTGGGGTTGTCCGTCCATCCCCCAAGGCAGGAGAAAGCAAGCTTGTTCTGTCTTCCACATGACAGCCCTTAAGATATTTGAAGATGAGATATTTGAAGAAGTCTCCTCTTTTCCAGGCTCAACATACCTAGCGCCCTCAACCGTTCCCCATAAGTGTGGTGTAGTGGTTAAGAGCAGTGGACTCATAATCTGGGGAACCGGGTTCGATTCCCTGCACCTCCACATGCAGCTGCTGGGTGACCTTGGGCCAGGAGACGATGGAGCAAATGGGGGGAGGCAAAAGGAACGGAAAACAAAGAAAGGATAAAGGGAAGAGGTGGGGAGGGAGAGGGGAGAGGACCCTAGCCGGCCCCTACAAACAGCAAGAGGCCTCCCATCATTGTGGTTGGCACATGATGCCCACAGCTGCTGCCTGGCATTACATGATGCACGTCAGCCAGAGGTGGGGGCACGGAAAGGAGGTGAGTCTTCCAGCCAGGTCTCTTTCCACTGAGATGAAAGAGCATCACCGAGCCGCCTTTGATGAAAAATGCAAGGCTCTACGCCTGCTTCCTTCACCTCTCTCCATTTCTTGCCAAAGAAGTTCATCTCCTCTCAGACTTGAACTCTGGAGTCTCTCACCGCTTGGAGACTGGGGTGGCATGGCACAATATAAAGAGGCAAGCATAATGTGGGAGGCGATACTACGATAGGAAGCAGCCTTCTTCCCCTGGGACTGGTTTCCGATGAGGACTCTTCCATGCTAGCAGTGTAGATGGGAGAGGGGTGGACTGCCCCACAAATAAATAGGTCGCTGGTGCGAATGTTAACAGAAATACCTGAAGGGAAAGCCAGCGGCAGTGTAGGGGCTACAGTGCCAGACTAGGACATGGGAGAGACCAGGGTTCAAATCTTCCCCCCACGTGGCCATGGAGTTCACTGACTGGTGACCTTGGGCCAATCACTGCCTGTTAGCCTAACCAGCCTCACAGGGTTGTTGTTATAGGGATTAAATGAGGAAGTGAAGAACTATGTGCTCCACCTTCAGCTCCTTGAAGAAAAGGTGGGTGTTATGTACTGAGTTGAATAGGATCCAAAAGGCAGCAGTCTGATTGGTCCTAGAACAATAGGATTCAGAATGCAGCAGTCTGATTGGTCCTAGAACAATACGATCCAGAATGCAGCAGTCTGATTGGTCCACAGGAGCAACCCAA
Source organism: Podarcis tiliguerta (assembly GCF_965153285.1). NCBI lineage: Eukaryota > Metazoa > Chordata > Lepidosauria > Squamata > Lacertidae > Podarcis > Podarcis tiliguerta. The sequence goes on from NC_139541.1 coordinate 6,310,106, forward strand.
TCCAGCTCCAGGTGGAAGGGAATCCGCAACCTGATTGGCCTACAGGTGAATCCTGGAATTAGCCAATCACGTGGGGCCCATTGTGCAAATAATGTATATAAAGCAGACATTCTGGGGGAACTTCCATTCCTCCTCACCACTATGAGCTGAATAAAGAGCATGAAATCCACACTCAACTCCTAGTATATTTCAGTGGGGCAATCAGCCAAACTGTGCTGGGCCTGGGGGTAACCCATGCAACAAGGTCCAGGATGTGGGATGTGAAACACAAGAGCAGTCAAGTACAACATTCCTAGAGTGAACATGTTTACACATGGAGAGGGATGTTTGTCCAGCCAGCAGGTAAACTTCCTGTTTCCTTCTGGGCTGGGACAGACTTCCTCTGCATGTGACTAGAGGTGGGTGTAGCCTCACCTGTGCAGGTAATGACAAAAGCACAGGGCAGGGCAGCCATCTCTCTCTCTTTCACCACATGCATCGAAGAAGCAACATCTACTGAGCGAAAGATGCCCTCTTGGCTCCCAGCCAAGAGAGGATAAAGGGACTGTCTTCCTATAAAATAGATTCCAAGTGTATGTTACTTCATTAAGCTAAGTCTGCCTTCTGGGATCTGATTGTGAACAGAATGTGAGTAAACTCCTTTTATACTTTTGTAAAAGACTGTGTCGTCTCTTCTATTTTATGAGGAAATAAAGGGGAAGTTACCAGAATAGTTATTATAGAGGCTTTAGCGAGCCTGAGCAAATGCTGCCGTTGCAAACTTAAAATAAAGGGGAATGTGTTACTCTGCTGATACTGGGGAACTTGTTAACACAAGTTGGATAAGGATATAATCAGACAATATATCCTCTCCTGCATCCCTGAACATTCCCACACAGGACCGGTCCCGAATCCAAAGGTCAGTCCGACAGGGTCAAGGCAGGACATGAGGCAGGAAACCAGGCAAGGACAGGTACAGGATCTCAGGCAGGGTCTGGCATACAGCAATATTGCTTCCACAACCTGGGGCAGAGTCCGACAGCCTTTTATCTTTGTTGGGATAATGGCCGGTCCTGATCCCCTGGCAACTCACCTCCCTATTTCGCCCAAATGCGAGCACTCCTCCTGTGAGTACTCAGGTCTCTCCTTCTCTCAGACCTTAGTCTCTGCAGTTCGGGAGACGTCAGTGGGTTACTAGACCCAGGGGCCGCCTCAGCCTCCCCTGACCCAACCAGTAGTGGAGAAGCTGTAAGTGATGGCCCAGCTGAAGGCAACGAGGTCATCCCCGCATCTGGAGCCAGGGCAGGCACAGGCCCTGACTCGGCCCAACTGGTTTTTGTTGCAGGGGAACCTGTGCAGACTGAGACTCTTCAGGATCAGGCCCCAGACTCAGGTGATGCCTGAGGGAAAGGATCCGGTGCAGACTGAGTCTCCTCTGGTTCCGAGTCCAAGCCCAAGTCCCAGGCCATCACACAATCAACCAATCAATAAAATGTGTTGAGCCATATTTCCCGTTCTGTTGCCATGTGATTCCTTCTTGTCTTCTTTGCTGCGTCATTCTTGGGTGCTGGGTTGGGTGACCACCTTCCAAGGGTGAGAAGACTCTCTTCTCACGCTGGTGCTCCCTTCCTTTCAATCCCCCAGCCAGCCAAGGCTTCAGGGTGACAGAGCGGTCTTTGGTCAACTGCCAAGGATTCCCTGAGATTGATTTAGCCTGGTGGGCCTCTAAGAGCTTGTCCCACAATTAATCTCGAGTCTCCCTGACACGTTTGATCTGTCTCCTTTACAGCCTCTCTTGTACCCTCTAATCAGCCATCCATTACTTTTACGGGGAACAAAGATGCCATCCATCTCTCATGGAGCATACCTTTCAAGGTAACAGAGTTTCTCTGCTGGGGCAGAGCTGAGAGGTAGCAACTTGACAAGTCCCATCCAGCTGACATCAGTATTTTAGCCAGAGGTGGAGTGGATGAGGTGGGAAGACTTTCAGGGGGTTCCAATCCCTAGGAGCCTCACTCCAGAAATCAACAGGTTGTCCAGGAATGTGTGCAGAGCCAATACAGGGCTGACGGAGCTGAAGGAGGAGCCAGAGAATAGAGATCACCTTCACTGGACTGATTCCTCTTCCAGACATGGGACGAATAAGCAAACTCTGGCAAATTCCCCTTCCCTCTTCTGTTTTCACTTTCCTAATTGGAAGGTCCTTCCCGGAATGCTAGCATGTTCTAGGCAGGGAAAGCCAAGTTGGTGCCCTCCAGATATAAAGGTAAAGGTAAAGGGACCCCTGACCATTAGGTCCACTCGTGACGGACTCTGGGGTTGCGGTGCTCATCTCACTCTATAGGCCGAGGGAGCTGGCATTTGTCCGCAGACAGCTTCCAGGTCATGTGCCCAGCATGACTAAGCCGCTTCTGGCGAACCAGACCAGCGCACGGAAACGCCGTTTACCTTCCCGCTGGAGCGGTACCTATTTATCTACTTGCAATTTGACGTGCTTTCGAACTGCTAGGTTGGCAGGAGCAGGGACCAAGCAACAGGAGCACACCCCTTCATGGGGATTCGAACCGCCGACCATCTGATCGGCAAGTCCTAGGTTTAACCCACAGCGCCACCCGCGTCCCCTCCAGATATGGTGGACTACAAATCCCATCAGCCCCAGCAAACACAGCCAACAATGGGGGGGCGGGTCAAAGGTGTACTCCATGACTACATCGGTTACTCCTGTTCTAGGTCGTAAGACCATAAGAACATGGACGCTTTAGTTGAGATGTCTGCATTGCAGGAAGTTGGTCAAGATGACCCACAAAATGTCTTCCAAGTCTACAGTGCTATGATTAGCAAAAGAAGAGCCTTCTGGATCAGGTGAATGGCCCATCTTGTTCTCACAGTGGCCACCCAGTTGTCCTAAAGGGTAGCTCACAAGCAGATCCTGAGCACAAGAGCCAGTGATCTCCTGCAACTTATAATAAGAATAATCAAATTTTATTTATATCCCGCCCTCCCCAGCCAAAGCCAGGCTCAGAGCAGCTAACAACAATAAAAGTAACACAGCATTCTAAAATTAATTCATTCTAAAATCAATTCAAAATCAAATTAATGGTAACCATTGGGCTAGAGTTCTATGAGGATTACCAAAGGAGGGGGGCAGACTGTGCCCTGACCAAAGGCCTGGTGGAACAGCTCTGTCTTGCAGGCCCTGCGGAAAGATGTCAAGTCCCGCAGGGCCCTAGTCTCTTGGGACAGAGCATTCCACCAGATTGGGGCCACGGCCGAAAAAGCCCTGGCTCTGGTTGAGGCCAGCCTAATCTCCCTGTGGCCCGGGACCTCCAAGATGTTTTCTTTTGAAGACCGTAAGGTCCTCCGAGGGACATGCCAGGAAAGGCGGTCCCGTAGGTACGAGGGCCCTAGGCCGTATAGGGCTTTAAAGGTCAAAACCAGCACTTTAAACCTGATCCTGTACTCCACCGGGAGCCAGTGCAGCTGATATAGTACTGGATGAATGTGATCTCGCAGTGACGACCCCGTAAGGAGTCTCGTCACCGCATTCTGCACCCGCTGGAGTTTCTGGGTCAGTCTCAAGGGCAGCCCCACGTAGAGCGAGTTACAATAATCATAGAATCATAGCTGCCTCCAACAGTGGAGGAAGAGCTTAGCCATTGCAGCTAGTTAGCCATTGATAATCCTCTTCTCCATGAGCTCCAATGGAAGGCTAGTCTCCTCCCTCCAAGGACTGCGGCCACCTCGTGGGAGATGGTTGTGCCAACCGGAGATGGGCATTTCTGAATCTGCTCCACTCCTGATGCCGAGATTCAGTCTTCACGACGGCCCCTCCTTCCTGTGGTGGCTCCATGCCTGAATACAGAGCGATGGCCACCGTGGGGATCAGTCCTTGCTGCCTCCCTCCAGTGCCTCCTTCTGCCTTTTCTACATCTTTCAGGACATTACGCTAATTGTGATGGATGTTTCCTTTGTGCTTGTGCAGCGAGATGATGAATCCCAAATGGAAGGTAATGTGTCTGTTAAAGATTTAAAATAGCCCAGGCGCCCGGCAATCCTCTCGTTAATGACAACTCAGTTTATTGTGTGTCTACAATGGCGGGGGGGGTGCAGAGAATACGGTTTGGGGAGACGTTAGAGCTGCAGCTGACTTGGTGCGAGAACCAGCCATCCGTGTGATGGATTTGTGCTTATTATAATAACAGACCCAAGACCCCCAGGCTGATCCCCCATAAGGTAAAGGGACCCCTGACCATTAGGTCCAGTCGTGGCCGACTCTGGGGTTGCGGCGCTCATCTCACTTTACTGGCTGAGGGAGCCGGCGTACAGCTTCCGGGTCATGTGGCCAGCATGACTAAGCCACTTCTGGCGAAGCAGAGCAGCACGGAAACGCCGTTTAACTTCCCACCAGAGTGGTACCTATTTATCTACTTGCACTTTGACGTGCTTTCAAACTGCTAGGTTGGCAGGAGCAGGGACCGAGCAACAGGAGCTCACCCCGTCACGGGGATTCGAACCGCCAACGTTCTGATCGGCAAGTCCTAGGCTCTGTGGTTTAACCCACAGCGCCACCCCATATGCCCACCTTAACCCCTTCCCAGTTGAGCCACCCCAACTGGCTTCAACCCCAGCACAGCTTAAGAAGGGCACTGAACCCTTTTTTAACCACCCCCCAAATTACAGGAAAATCATGGCAGCTCTCCTTCTACAGTTTGGAACAGTTAATCTCCTTGGGAGGGGCCCCTGTGCCTGCAAATTCCATACAATTCTGCAAAAAAATGAAAGTTATTACCTTTCTCTTTTTGAAATAAATTAAACTTTAAACATGCCCAGCGCTGAAAAGCCTGCTTTGTATCTTGCTGGGTTTCATCCAATCAGGAGGGGCTACTGTGCCTGTAAATTTCATCCAATTCTGCCAAAAAGGGAACAGGGGAGTAGGACTAATTTTTGATTTTCATGAGCAGAAGGCATGCTGCTTTCTTTTTCCAAATCAATGAACTGCTTTGGACCCTGTGCTGGACCAGATAACCTCCAAAACAGATTGGATGTCTTCCAAAATACTGGAGGTGTGGTTAGTGCTCACCTCCAATGTGCACTATCTTGTGGTTAGTGCACACCTCCAATGGCTCATCATTTTGCTAATGTAATGCAGTGAATCTGAAAGTAGGAGGGTGGCAGTAGGATTCCCTGGGGGGAGGGAGTGTACTAAGAAGCAAGCGAGTGGGAGGGATATTGGAGGTGTAAATCAGGGGTCAGCAAACTTTTTCAGCAGGAGGCCCGTCCACTGTTACTCAGACCTTGTGGGGGGCCGGACTACATATTGGGGGGGGGACAAATTCCTATGCCCCACAAATAACCCAGAGATGCATTTTAAATAAAAGGACACATTCTACTCATGTCAAAACACGCTGATTCCTGGACCGTCCACGGGTTGGATTTAGAAGGCGATTGGGCTGGATCTGGCCCCTGGGCCTTAGTTTGCCAACCCATGGTGTAAATGACTACCAGACTTTGAAAAGTGGGTATCACTGGACCAAGTTCATCACTTTTGCTGAATTAATTAAACTAAATAGTTTTTATTATATTTTGAAAAATGTGCAATTGTTACTTTTTAGATTTTTACTGTGTTGTTATCTTCCTCTGTGGGTCATGCAAACCACTGTTCTGAATAATACTTTCTATAGGGTCGGGTAGGGTGCACTGGGGGTGAATTTATGGAACCAGGGGGGCAGTGGCTCAAAAAAGTTTGGGACCCACTGGCGTGATGTGTTAGGCCCTTATTATGTATTTTGTCCTTTTTATGTTTTGAAGCACCCTGTGATCTTTGGATGAATGGCGGTACAGTGGTACCTTGGGTTACAGACGCTTCAGGTTACAGACGCTTCAGGTTACAGACTCCGCTAACCCAGAAATAGTACCTCGGGTTAAGAACTTTGCTTCAGAATGAGAACAGAAATCGCGTGACGGCAGTGCAGCAGCAGCAGGAAGCCCCATTAGCTAAAGTGGTGCTTCAGGTTAAGAACAGTTTCAGGTTAAGAACGGACCTCCAGAATGAATTAAGTTCTTAACCCGAAGTACCACTGTATACAAATTTCAACAACAACAACAGCAGAGCCCAGAATCACCCACCTTTTCAGAGCTCAGAATCATTCTCTCCCTCTCCAGGTCTGAGGGAACTCAGGATGCAAACTAAGGGTTTGTCCACAATTCTGCTTATCTCATGCCTAGAAAGCATGAGCCCAAGCAGTTTGGCCTTTGACCTGCTGCTTTCCCCCAGAAAACCCACTTTTTTAGTGCTAGATCAGGGTGAACATCAATCCAGAGAAAACCTGATAGACGTTTGCTCCAATTCAGTGGTAAAGATTGGGTTTTCCTGAGGGCTAGTGGCAAGGCAAGCAAAAGTGTGGATTAGCTCACTTCTCCAACAGGCTGTCCATTGGGGGGGGGGCTCAGGCCATGGAGTTGTACCCCCAGTGGGGATAATCCGGTGTCAAGATACCTCAGAGTACCCCTGGCATTCCATCAGTGGGGGGGGGGTCCCCTGGCAAGCCTACATATCCAAAATGTTTCCTGAACATCCAAACAGAGGCATGAGGATAGAGATAGAATTCTTCAAGGTGGCTTCATGAGGATTAATATGGTCGTTCCAAATATATTAGACCCCTCTAGAACTTAAGGAAATCAGCCCTGAGTGCTCACTGGAAGGACAGATCCTGAAGCTGGGGCTCCAATACTTTGGCCACCTCATGAGAAGAGAAGACTCCCTGGAAAAGACCCTGATGTTGGGAAAGATGGAGGGCACAAGGAGGGTTGGACAGTGTTCTCGAAGCTACAAACATGAGTCTGACCAAACTGCGGGAGGCAGTGGAAGACAGGAGGGCCTGGCGTGCTCTGGTCCAGGGGGTCACGAAGAGTCGGACACGACTGAACGACTAAACAACAACAACAGAACTTTACTCCTGTCCCTACGAAAATTCATATTGTTCTTCCTTCTTGTCATTTAAAATGTATATAGCAGACACGTGATTGAGAGATGTACCCATACAAGTTTGGGTTTTGCTTGATTGTTTATATACTTCTGTCAAACCATTAATAAAAAAAGAATTAGGGTTGGCTTCTTGAAAGACCAGCCTTCTGGGCAAAACGTCCCATTGTGAAAGGAGAAGCAGCTCTTTGTGAAGGGAGATTGAGGCAGTGCAGAGGCTGGGATAATGAAAATGCATGCAGTTTCTGTTCCTTACTTTTCAGTGCTCTTGTGTCCTTAATTATTAATTTATTCATTTTAAAAATATCCTATTTATTCCATTTATAAATGGAAACCCCGGGCAGCTTGCCAGCAAACAGCGACAAAAATGCCATTTATAATAATTAAAAACATAAAAGGACAATAAAAAGGCAGAAAGGAAGGTTTGTTGCAACAGAAAACAGCCCATACTTAAAACTCAGTAAAAAAACAAAAAACTCAGCTCGGGTGAGTCACTGGTGCTGGTCTACCCCCCACCCATTACAGCTTGATCAGGCTCTCTCAGGGGATGAAGTCGGTTCCTTGATAGGTCTAAACCCTTCAAATTCCCTGTGATTAATAGCTCATTCTATTGACCAATGTTTATTTAGTGCCTCTTTCTATTTAAATCTTTCCTCCCCCCCCCCCCAATTTCTTCTTAATGCAGCCCTGACTCTTTGAAGTCGGCACCTGCCTCTTGCACGGTTTCCTAAATAGCACCACTCACTTTGCTGCCATGCTGCAAATATCCAGCAGGAGGAGCAACGAGGCAGGGGCTGCTCTGCAAAACAGGAAGCGATAAAGAGCCAGGGGTTCTTCAAAGATCATCTAGGCCACCAGTGTGGGATGTAAACACAGGAGCAGTCAATGACAACATTCCTAGAGTGTACATGTTAGAACATGGGGAGGGATGTCTGTCTAGCAAGCAGGTAAACTTCCTGGGGACAGACTTCCTCCGCATGTGACCAGAGGTGGGTGTGGCCTCACCTGTGCAGGTAAATGATAAAAGCACAGGGCAGGCAGCCACTCTCTCTCTCTCTCTGCCATCTTCCTTCGATGAGGAAACATCTAAGCATGCCCTCTTGGCTCCCAGCCAAGAGAGGAGATAAGGACTATCTGGCTACAAGATAGATTCTAAGTGTATGTAACCTTTTTAAGTCTGTCTGCCTTCTGGGATCACATTGTGAACAGAACGTGAGTAAACTCTTTTATACTTTTATAAAGACTGTGTCGTGTCTTGTATTTTAAGAGGGAACAAAAGGGGAAATTACCAGAGTAATTATTATAGAGGTTCTAGCGAACCTGTGCAGACGTTACCATTGCGAACTTAAAGGGGAACGTCTATAAACTCTGCTGATATTTTGGGAACTTGTTAGCACAAGTTGGATAAGGATATAATTAGTCAATATATCCTCTCCTGCACCCCTGAACATTCCCACAACCAGAACTTATGCCATGTCAAGGAATCTGCAGGCAACAGCTTCCCTGATCAATAGGCCAACCAGCCTCGAATGAAGACTCCAGGGGTGGGGTCTTGTTTAGGGTTTTTTTGTAGGGGGTCAAGATTTAATTTTGGAAATGCTTGATTTCGCTGTGATCAATATTAATTTCTGTCTCTTTAATTTTAGATGTTTTATGACTTATGCAAGGATTGTTTAATTTTGTTGCACGTGTTTTGATATGTTTTTATTTATTGCTTGCTACTACTTTTGTTATGGGATGCGGGTGGCGCTGTGGATTAAACCACAGATCCTAGGACTTGCTGATCAGAAGGTCAGTGGTTCGAATCCCTGTGACGGGGTGAGCTCCCGTTGCTCGGTCCCTGCTCCTGCCAACCTAGCAGTTCGAAAGCACGTCAAAGTGCAAGTAGATAAATAGGTAATGCTCTGGCGAGGAGGTAAACGGTGTTTCCGTGCGCTGCTCTGGTTCACCAGAAGCGGCTTAGTCATGCTGGCCACATGACCTCGAAACTGTACGCCGGCTCCCTCGGCCAATAAAGCAAGATGAGCGCCGCAATCCCAGAGTCAGTCATGACTGGACCTAATGGTCAGGGGTCCCTTTACCTTTACTTTTGTTATGGGACGCGGGTGGCGCTGTGGTCTAGACCACAGAGCCTAGGGCTTGCTGATCAGAAGGTCGGCGGTTCAAATCCCCATGATGGGGTGAGCGCCTGTTGCTCAGTCCCTGCTCCTGCCAACCTAGCAGTTCGAAAGCACGTCAAAGTGCAAGCAGATAAATAGGTAATGCTCTGGCGAGAAGGTAAACGGTGTTTCCGTGCGCTGCTCTGGTTCGCCAGAAGCGGCTTAGTATGCTGGCCACATGACCCGGAAACTGTACACCGGCTCCCTTGGCCAATAAAGCGAAATGAGCGCCGCAACCCCAGAGTCGTCTGTGACTGGACCCAATGGTCAGGGGTCCCTTTACCCTGTATGTACCTTTACTTTTGTTATATCTTTGTCATTGTGTAAATATGTTCATGTTGTGAGTTGCCTTAAGCAAGGTTTTGACTATGTAAAGACAGCGTACAAATAAACAATGAGGGTGATAATGAACACTTCTACCACACAGGGCTTGCAGAGGGGGCTGCGCTGGGATTCCCAGGTGCCCAGCCATGGAAACTACAGTGCAAAGCTTTTTGCCAGCTTCCTAAAGCGCAGAGAATAAAAGTAGAGGAGCATCTTGTTCTGCAATCAGACAGATGGCTCTGAAATTGCTGCACAAGAGATTTGGACAAGTGGGTTGGACAACCCATAATGTGCCATAATGATGGCATGTAATGGGTTGGTCCTTCCACCTGTTAGAGTTGGTCCACGCAGGTGGGGCTAGCTACAACTTCCCACCCATAGATTAAACCCAAAATGTCAAATAAACTGCAGCAGATGCGGCTAGAGTAGAAGAAAGGCATAGCACATAGTTACGTGATGGAACTCGCTCCCACAGAAGGCAGCGATGTCCATAATCCTGGATGGCTTTAAAAGAGGATCAGGAAAAATTAACGGAGGAGGATTAGGCTATTGATGGCTACTAGCCAGGAGGACTATACTCTGCCTCCACAATCAGAGACAGCAATGCTCCTAAATGCCAGTTGGCAAAAGGACTCTTGTCCTCAAATCTTGTCTGCAGGTCTCCCAACAGAGACAAATAAATCTGGCTGTCCAGTGTGAAAACAGGATGCTGGACTAAACGGGCCATTGGCCTGATCCAGCAGGCCCTTATTGCATTGTTATTATCCTGCGCTTGGATCCTGCTCTTATGTGAAGGGCCTCCCCACTCCATCATAATCATCAGGCAGGCTGGCCACCTGGCCCCAACCCAGTTGGATTGTTAAGACAGAAGAGCTTGTTTGAGCCAAGGAGCGCAGAAGGGGGAAGCAGAGAGATGGTCCTTCGATGCTTCATATCTGAGTAGGGATTTGAAGCCAGCTGTCCACCGTCAAAGCCAAGGCGCCTTCACCACCCCACGGCTCTCTTTCCCTGCTCTTGTTTCTACAGAGCAGACCTGGGCTGTGCCTTGTGCAAAAGTGACACAAGGATTGTGTTGAAGAAGAGGAAGAAGAGTTTGGATTTGATATCCTGCCTTTCACTCCCTTTTTAAGGAGTCTCAAAGCGGCTAACATTCTCCTTTCCCTTCCTCCCCCACAACAAACACTCTGCGAGGTGAGTGGGGCTGAGAGACTTCAAGGAAGTGTGACTAGCCCAAGGTCACCCAGCAGCTGCATGTGGAGGAGCGGAGACGCGAACCCGGTTCCCCAGATCACAAGACTACCGCTCTCAACCACTACACCACACTGGCCGCGAGAGTTTTAATAGCACAAGGATGGAAGACTGAAGAAACCCCAACTAAAGAATCATGGCAAGAAAAAATGACGGACTATGCAGAACTGGCAAAACTGACGTATAAGCTATGGGACAAGGATAACTGTGACTTTAAAGATTAATGGGAACCCTTTACAAAGTATTTGAAGACACAACAAAGGGAACTGGACTTCTTGGCCGGCTTTGAATAAACATTCACAAACTTTTTATTGATAATAATCAGATAAATAGTTTGAGGATCTATACAACCGTGTAACATGCAGAAAACAGCGTTTTTAGAGAAATCAAAGACTGGAACTGAGGGAAGCCAGGGGGTGGGTGGGTTTTGTGTGGGAGGGTGGGGGGAGGGAGGAAAAAGGGGGGGAAATAAGGTGATATGTTTTTGGATAAGATGTTCTGTTTTAATTTTGAATAAAAAATAAAGAAAGAAAGAAAAAAGAAATCAGGATTGTGTTAGGTCACCCGGTCATGTGGTGTAGTGGTTAAGAGCAGTAGACTCGTAATCTGGTGAACTGGGTTCGCTTCCCTGCTCCTCCACATGCAGCTGTTGGGTGACTTTGGGCCAGTCACACTTCTCTGAAGTCTCTCAGCCCCACTCACCTCACAGAGTGTTTGTTGTGGGGGAGGAAGGGAAAGGAGAATGTTAGCCGCTTTGAGACTCCTTCGGGTAGTGATAAAGCGGGATATCAAATCTAAACTCCTCCTCTTCTTCTTCGTGGCAATAGTAGGGGAAAGTGTGTGGTGAAGCAACCTGCAGCAAACACAGCTATTAATTCAGGACCCTGGACAGAGCACAAAGTAGGAGGGCAGACGGAAACTCAGGCTCACGATCTCCCTCCTTCCAGGAGCTGAGTGTGTCCATCATAAGAACATCAGAACATCAAAAGAGGCTGCTGGATCGGGCCAGGGGCCGTTCTAGTCCAGCATCCTTTTCTCACAGTGGCCAACAGATGGCCCAAAGGGAAGTGCGCAAGCCCAAAGGTTTCCTCCTGTGGTTTCCAGCTACAGTGGTACCTCGGGTTAAGTACTTAATTCGTTCTGGAGGTCCGTTCTTAACCTGAAATTGTTCTTAACCTGAAGCACCACTTTAGCTAATGGGGCCTCCTGCTGCTGCCGCGCCACAGGAACACGATTTCTGTTCTCATCCTGAAGCAAAGTTCTTAACCTGAGGTAATATTTCTGGGTTAGCGGAGTCTGTAACCTGAAGCGTCTGTAATCTGAGGTACCACTGTACTGCTATTCAGAAGCATTACAGCCTCCATAGGCATCCTGGCTAGTAGGTCCTCCAAGAATTTGTCTAATCCTCTGCTAAAGCCATCTAGGCTGGTGGCCATTAAATCCTCCTGTGGGAACAAATTCCATAAATGAAACCTGACTCTTTCTCCAAACATGCAACCATTTATTTATGCGTTTGTTAAATTTCCTTACCACCCTCCATCTGAAGATCACGGAGCAGTTTACAATATAGAAACACAAAAATGCATAATAACGAACAATAACAATAACCCCATGGTTTAAAAGGCCTTTTTAATCAGCCAAAGGCCTTGAAGATGTGGAATGTTTTTACCTAGCACCTGATGATAAGTAGGGATGCGGGTGGCACTGTGGGTTAAACCACAGAGCCTAGGACTTGTCGATCAGAAGGTTGGCGGTTCAAATCCCCGTGACGGGGTGAGCTCCCGTTGCTCGGTCCCTGCTCCTGCCAACCTAGCAGTTCGAAAGCACATCAAAGTGCAAGTAAATAAATAGGTACCACTCCAGCGGGATGGCGAACGGTGTTTCCGTGCACTGCTCTGGTTCGCCAGAAGCGGCTTAGTCATGCTGGCCACACGACCCGGAAGCTGTACGCCGGCTCAATCGGCCAATAAAGCGAGATGAGCACCGCAACCCCAGAGTTGGCCACAACTGGACCTAATGGTCAGGGGTCCCTTTACCTTTACCTTTAATGATAAGTAACACAGGCACCAGGCAAGCATCCCTGGGCAAAGGACTCTGCAAGTGAGGATCCACCGCAGAGAAGGCCTGTTCTTGTATGGCCACCCTCTGGACCTCTCACAGACGAGGCACACAAAGAAGGGCCCCAGAGGAGGATCACAGGGTCTTGGGATGTTCATATGGGGAGGGGTGGTCCTTGAGGTGCAGAAAAGAAAGCTCAGCCAATGCTGTTTGTTGTTGTTTTTATTAGAATTTTTTATTAGAATTTTTACATAGAGAAAAAGAAAAGAAAAATACAAGAAAAATACAAAAATACAAAAATAACAACAAGAAAAAACAAATAAAAACAATTCCATTTTCATAATATTCTTTGCAATTACTTATTTCCCAGACTTCCCCACACCTCCCCTCACTGTATTCCAGTTCATCTATTAGGTCAGCAAATCCCTTCCCTCTATCTTAACTTAATCTTTATCTTAAATTCTTAATGTACCTTAATCTTTTCTTAATACCTTAATATGTTAAACCTTTAATTTTACACCTTTTAACCTTCAAATTTTCCATACTCCTTCACCACATTATTGCTAATAACCTTTTAACCTCAATCCGATGTCATTCTAACATTCATTAATCTTGTAATATTTCTGTAAATAGTCTTTAAATTTCTTCCAATCTTCCTCCACCATCTCTTCTCCCTGGTCTCTGATTCTGCCAGTCATTTTTGCCAGTTCCATATAGTCCATCACCTTCATCTGCCATTCTTCCAGAGTGGGTAGTTCTTGTGTCGTCCAATGCTGTTTGCACAGTGAAATCATATGAGCAAAATTTGTCCCTGCTGAAGAGCAACGACACCTGTCCAGGAGCATATCAAAACACCAGCTGACTAGGCGGGGCCAAGCTTGTTGGGTTGAATAGGTGTAGACCAGAGCTCTCCAAACTCTCCATGTTGGTGACACACTTTTGAGACATGCATCGTTTCATGACACAGTAATTCAGTTTGACTAGCAAACCAGTTTTACTAGCAAACCAGCCCAAGGAGGACCACGGGGAGCATTCTCGCGACACACCTGCATGCTGCAGCTGACACACTAATGTGTCGCAACACAGTTTGGAAAGCTCTCCTGTAGACCATGGTAGAGGACAAGACTTGCTTTGCTTCCTGTAGGCCCCACTGTCTGAAAGGTTCGGAGGACACACACACACACTGAGAGGACAAACGTTCCACCATCAAAGCTCAGAAAGTGGGGGTTACTCCACACACACACACACACACACACACACACACCAAGGATCAAAGCATTCCTCTGAACTGGGACACCATCTGGCTCCACAGGATTGACATTGATTGATGGCCCCAGGCTGCCTTCTGACGCCACACTCAGCCCATGCCCACCTGTGGCTTGCAATCAATAAGACAAGAGTTGTCCGCTAAGGCAAACAGTGGAAAACGGTTTGGAGGCAAAAGGCTGTGTTTGATGTTATAGCAAGTCAGGATTGTCAACAAAGCTGAGCGCAGGCAGGGCTGCCGCCCCCACTCTTGCTCTTGAGCCCTGAAGCGTCCATTAAACTCATCTCTCCTCATCTGCAAAAAGAACAGCATTTAACCCTGGCTTTATTTTGGGCCACGTTAATGCCCAGTGCCCTTTTTCCTTCACCTCTTCTCAGCCTGAGTTTCATGGGTGGTGGTTGTTGCTGCTGTTGCTCTTGCTATTATAAGAATAGTTTGCCTTTCACCCTAAGTTCCCAGGGTGGGCTACAGCCTTAAAATACAAAATATGGTTGGCCAATTGGTGTTAAAGAAGGACATAACTTTCTTTATGTATGCTACAACAGCAGCAAGAATACTCATCGCAAAGTATTGGAAGACACAAGAACTACCCACTCAGGAAGAATGGCAGATGAAGCTGATGGACTATATGGAATTGGCGGAAATGACCTGCAGAATCCGAGACCAGGGAGAAGAGTTGGTGGAAGAAGATTGGAAGAAATTTAAAGACTATCTACAGAAATATTATAAAATTAATGAATGTTAGAATGATGTTGGATTGAGGTTAAGGGGTTTTTAGTAACAACGGTATGAAGGAATATGTAAAAATGGAATGTTAACAGGTGAAAATTTAAAGTTATAATATATGAAGATCAAGATAAGAATAAAGTAAAGAGGGAAAGGATTTGCTGAATAAATAAATTGGACTAGAATACAAAGAGGGGAGGTGTGGGGAGGTCCGGAAAACAAGCAAATGCAAGATATGTTATGAAAAACTGAACTGTTTTTAATTGTATTTTTAGTTTTGTATTTTTCTTTTTTCTTTTTGTGATGTTATGGAAAATCTTAATAAAATATTAATAAAAAATAAAATAAAATACAAAATATCGAAAACACCTTACAATTACACAGATAAGGTGGTTCCCAAGAACATACACCAGAAGTGTGTCTTCAGCATCCTTCATCAGCTGTGTCATGAAGGTGTCAGACAGATTTCTTGTGGCATGTGAACCACAAGAGCAGTCAAGTACAACATTCCTAGAGTGAACATGTTTACACATGGGGAGGAATGGTTGTCCAGCCAGCAGGTAAACTTCCTGTTTCCTTCTGGGCTGGGACAGACTTCCTCTGCATGTGACCAGGGGTGGGCATGGCCTCACCTGTGCAGGTAACAACAAAAGCACAGGGTAGGGCAGCCATCTCCCTCATTTTAACTACATGCATCGAAGAAGCAACATCTGCTTAGCCAAAGATGCCCTCTTGGCCAGCCAAGAGAGGACAAAGGGACTGTCTCCTTATGAGATAGTTTCTAGGTGTATGTTACTTTTCTAAGCTAAGTCTGCCTTCTGGGATCCTATTGTGAACAAAATGATATGTTTTTATACTTTTATAAAAGACTGTGTTGTGTCTTATCTTTTATGAGGGAATAAGGGGAAAATACCAGAGCAGTTGAGGGACGCGAGTGGTGCTGTGGGTTAAACCACAGAGCCTAGGACTTGCCGATCAGAAGCTCGGCGGTTCGAATCCCTGTGACGGGGTGAGCTCCCATTGCTTGGTCCCTGCTCCTGCCAACCTAGCAGTTCAAAAGCACGTCAAAAGTGCAAGTAGATAAATAGGTACCATTCCGGTGGGAAGGGAAACGGTGTTTCCGTGCACTGCTCTGGTTCGTCAGAAGCGGCTTTGTCATGCTGGCCACATGACCCGGAAGCTGTACGCCGGTTCCCTCAGCCAATAAAGCAAGATGAGCGCTGCAACCCCAGAGTCGGTCATGACTGGACCTAATGGTCAGGGGTCCCTTTACCTTTACCTTTTTACCAGAGCAGTTATTATAGAGGCTTTAGCAAGCCTGAGCAAACACATCCGCTGCAGGTTTAAAAAGGGGAATGCTACTCTGCTAAATCGAGGAACTTGTTAACACAAGTTGGAAAAGGATATAATCAAAAAATATATCCTCTCCTGCATCCCTGAACATTCCCACATTTCTGTGGGGAGGGAGTTCCACTGCTCAGGGTGACCACAGAGAAGACCCTCTCCTGGGTCCATGCCACCCCTTGAACCTAGTGGGCACGGTTTGGAAGAAATGGTCCTGCAGGCCAACTCTGACCCCCTGGCAGACCAAGCTTGCCCCAAGGGCAGGAGACAGCTAACCACTCTGCTTGCTGGCCAAAGGCAAAGGTGGATTCGTGGTAGGTGGACCCATGGCAGCTGTTGTCCCTGGCAGCTGCCATTGTTTCAGGTGCCTGTGAGCAACCCTAACCCTTTTGCCTTCATCTCCAGAGTGTTTTCAATAGGTATCACAGGAGAACCACCGGGCAAGGCAAGGATTAGAGAAAGAAAGGGCTATCGATGGCTCCTAGCCAGGATGTCTTCCACAGTTGAAAACAGCAATCCTTCTAGATACCAGCTTCTGGAAACCACAAGAGGGGAGATGCTCTGGTACTCAAACCCTGCTTGCAGCTTTCCCATTGAGGCATGTGGTTGGCTGCTGTGAGAACAGGATGCCTGGGAGATGATCTATAATGAAATGAAAAAGGTGTTTAAATACACCTTCCCGAAGAAACCAGAGGCCTTTCTCCTGGGCATGGTCGGCCAACAGGTGCGAAAGAAGGATAGAACTTTCTTTATGTACGCCACAACAGCAGCAAGAATACTCATCGCACAGTATTGGAAGACACAAGAACTACCCACTCTGGAAGAATGGCAGATGAAAGTAATGGACTATATGGAATTGACAGAAATGACCGGCAGAATCAGAGACCAGGGAGAAGAGACGGTGGAAGAAGATTGGAATAAATTCAAAGATTATCTACAGAAATATTATAAGATTAATGAATGTTAGAATGACATCAGATTGAACGTAAAAGGTTATTAGTAAAAAGGTGTAAAAATTAAAAGATTTAATATTTTAAGATACCAAGGAGACTAAGATATATTAAGATATCAAAATTAAGATAAAGATCAGTTAAGACAGAGGGAAGGGATTTGCTGATTAAATATATGAATTGGAATACAGAGAGGGGAGGTGTGGGGAAGTCGGGGAAATAAGTAAACGCAAGAAATATTATGAAGATGAAATTGTTTTTATTTCTTTTTATTTTTCTCTTTTTTTGGCTGTTTTTTGTCGTTTTGTGTTTCTGTAATTTTGTATTTTTCTGTTGTTTCTTGTTCCTTTTTTTATGTAAAAACTTTAATAAAATATTATTTAAAAAAGAGAGAGAGAGAACAGGATGCCGGACTGGACGAGGCACTGGCTTGATCCAGCAGAGCTCTTCTTAGGTTTTATGAAAGGCAGTAGAGCAACAAAGCTCTGGGAGACAGTGTGCTGCTGAGCTTTAAAGCTCCCAACTTCCCTGGAAGAGGCAAACACATTATTCTGACATGCTATGGCCCTGCCCATAAGTGAAGGGCCGGCCAAAGCAGCGTGTGTGCACTCAGCCTACAAATTGGCCTCATAAACTACCCACTCCCGCTACGACGCAGACCCTGAGATATTGTTCTCCAGTTGCTGGAGCAACTTGAACCAATTCTCAGGTGGGAAATGGAAGCAATTTTCTAAATGGAAAGTTGTGCTTGCCGACATTTCTCTGCAAGGATGCAGGGTGTGGGGAGAATCTGCAGTTTGGTTAAAGGTAAAAGAGAAGAGAGACCCCAAGAAAAGAAATAAAGGTGCCAGTAATTAGCTGTTTGGGTAATGTGATACATGGACATACAGTGGTACCTTGGTTCTCAGACTTAATCCGTTCCGGAAGTCCGTTCCAAAACCAAGGCATTTCAAAACCATAGAAAGTAATGCAAAATGGATTCATCCGTTCCAGACTTTTAAAAAGAACCGCTAAAACAGCAATTTAACATGAACTTTACTATCTAACAAGACCATTGATCCATAAAATGAAAGCAGTGTGTACTGCAGTCACACAATCAATCCATCAGTAGCTGAACTGGGTTCCACAAAGTCACAAAAACCAAACAAAAAAGCCGCAAAAACAAAAATGCAAAATAAATTGCAAAAACATCTGGCTGAGTTTCCCCAGCCACTCTGGGCTGCTTCCAATCAAGTGTTAAAAACAATACAGCATTAAATACTAAAAACGTCCCTAAACAGGGCTGCCTTCAGATGCCTTTTAAAGATAGGATAGCTGCTTATTTCCTTCACATCTGAAGGGAGGGTGTTCCACAGGGTGGGTACCACTACCGTGAAAGCCCTCTGCCTGGTTCCCTGTAGCTTTGCTTCTCAAAATGAGGGAACCGCCAGAAGGCCCTCGGTGCTGGATCTCAGTGTCCGGGCTGAACGATGGGGGTGGAGACGCTTCTTCAGGTATACGAGGCTGGTTAGGGCTTTAAAGGTCAGCACCAACACTTTGGAAACGTACTGGGAGCCAATGCAGATCTCTCAGGACCGGTGTTATGTGGTCCCGGTGGCCGCCCCCAGTCACCAGTTTAGCTGCCGCATTCTGGATTAGTTGTAGTTTCCGAGTCACCTTCAAAGGTAGCCCCACATAGAGCGTGTTGCTGTAGTCCAAGCGGAAGATAACCAGAGCTTGCGCCACTCTGGCAAGACAGTCTGCGGGCAGGTAGGGTCTCAGATGGAGCTGGTAGACAGCCGCCCTGGACACAGAATTAACCTGCACCTCCATGGGCCGTTGTGAGTCCAAAATGACTCCCAGGCTGCACACCTGGTCCTTCAGGGGCACAGTTACCCCCTTCAGGACCAGGGAGTCCCTCATACCCGCCCGCCCCCTGTCCCCCAAAAACAGTACAATGCATCTCTAGGTTATTTGTGGGGCCTGCCTGGTATTGTTACATGAGTAGAATGTGTCCTTTTATTTAAAATGCATCTCTGGGTTATTTGTGGGGCATAGGAATTCGTTCATTTCCCCCCCCCCCCAAAAAAAAATAGTCCTGCCTACAACATGGTCTGAGGGATGGTGGACCAGCCCATGGCTGAAAAAGGTTGCCAACCCCTGCTCCAGCCTATAGGAACAGAGAAAGCCACATTATACCAAATCAGACCATTGGCTCATTTAGCTCAGTGTTCCCTACACGGACTGGCAGCAGCAGCTCTCCGAGGTTTCAACCAGGGGTCTCTCCCAGCCCTCCCTGGAGATGTTAACGGGGACCGAACCTGGGACCTTCTGCCTGCAAGGCGGACATTATACCACTAAGCTATGGCCTTCCCTAAATCTGCATCCCTGGGTGGCAGCAGTAGCCATGGAGAAATATTGCCCCTTTAGGCCTCATTCGGTCCATCCACATTTCCCCCAAATGCACCTGCTGATCAGGTAAAGGTAAAGGCAAAGGGACCCCTGACCATTAGATCCAGTCATGGCTGACTCTGTGGTTGCGGCGCTCATCTCGCTTTATTGGCCAAGGGAGCCGGCGTACAGCTTCTGGGTCATGTGACCAGCATGACTAAGCCACTTCTGGCGAACCAGAGCAGCGCACGAAAATGCCGTTTACCTTCCCGCGGGAGTGGTACCTATTTATCTACTTGCGCTTTGACGTGCTTTTGAAGTGCTAGGTTGGCAGGAGCAGGGACCGAACAACGCGAGCTCACCCCGTCGCAGGGATTCGAACCGCCAATCAGGTAGGGGAAGATGAATGGATAACTGCGGAGGAACAATTGCAAGGGCTATTCCTTGGCCAGTGGGGCTCCCTATCAGTGGATCAGTGAACTCCACTTGGATCGACTCCATCTGGAACGCCTTATAGCAGTCAGGAGGGCTCCCAGCACCCAACAGCTGATGGGTGCTGGGAGCCAGCGCTTTGAAAGCCAGCACTTAGCAGCTACTGGGTGATTGGCACTGGCAGCTGACCTTCCATGGGACTCAGACTGAGAGCCTCTATCAAGTCATCACCTGATGCCACAAAGATGTCATAAGCTCAGAGTTCACCCTCGGGGGCCACCACCGGTAAGGTCTCAACAACAAACTCCAACTGGCCGTTGAGAAGGTCACATTGGGGTTTTTTTATATTTTCGCATATTGTGGTTTTATGTTTGCAGCTGGTTGTTGTTTTTTAACACCTGGACTTTTACACAGGAAAATGTGGGAGAGTGGGAGACAGCAATTAGCAGCAAAATTGTATAAAACGGCAATTCCCACCTTTACTAATGGCATCACCTTGTAGTAAAGCAATGAAGGGATGCACCTTGTACGGCTGGTATCTAGGGGCTGTTGTTTACGCAACACCTTGGCAATGCAGATTTATGCAAATTGGATCCCAGCTGCTTTGCACTTCATTAAATAGCATCTCGTTCCAAACATGTGAGCCAAGCCCTGAAAAGCTCTCTAATTTGATCAACAGCCTGAGTTTCCCCCCACCCTCCCACCCGCTCCCTGGAAGAAATGCAGCTCACAAGCCTTTAGCAAAGTCTCTGGATGGAATATAAACAAGGAGACTTGGGTGGGTGGGATTCTGCATGACAGGTAGGGGGGGTGCTGGGCACACCACACTTGGATCCAAGCCAACAGAAGGGAAGGCGTGTCTTCATTAGGAATGGAACTGAAAATAATACTGCCACTATCATAATATAAATCGCCGATGCAACGGCATTTGGGGATACTGTGGCCAGCCAGGTCACCTCTCTGCAAAGGTTCAGAAAAGCGCAACCAAAAGGTAGGTTGCAGAATTTTATTTTATTTTTAGTTTAGAGGAAGGAAAGGAGAAGACGCAAAACAACAGAAGTTTATTAAATCAAGCGTAGCATGGAGAAACTGGAAAGCAAAAAGCATTGCCCCCCCCACAACAACAACAACAACAACAATAACAACAACAATATAATTTATTATTTATACCCCGCCCATCTGGCTGCGTTTCCCCAGCCACTCTGGGCGGCTTCCAACAAAACACTAAAATACAAAAGCCTATTAAACATTAAAAGCTTCCCTAAACAGGGCTGCCTTCAGATGTCTTCTAAAAGTCTGGTAGGTTTTTTTTCTCTCTTTGACATCTGGTGGGAGGGCATTCCACAAGGCGGGTGCCACTACCAAGAAGGCCCTCTGCCTGGTTCCCTGTAACTTGGCCTCTCGCAATGAGGGAACCGCCAGAAGGCCCTCAGCGCTGGACCTCAGTGTCCGGGCAGAACGATGGGGATGGAGACACTCCTTCAGGTATACTGGACCGAGGCCGTTTAGGGCTTTCAAGGTCAGCACCAATACTCAGGACAGATGAAAGAACAGATTTCTTCAAGCGCTGCTTAGTTAATCTGTGGAACTTGCTCCTGCAGGAAGCAGTGAGGGCCTCGAACCTAGATGGCTTTAAAAGAGGATTAGACAAAGTCTCTTACTCGCCTTTTCTCTAAACTAAAAAGCCCCAAATGCCGCAATCTTTCTTGGTGGCGGAGTCGCTCCATCCCACTGATCATCGGAGTTGCCCCTTTTCTGAACCGCTTCTGAGGTTAGGATGGGATTGACGTTCTTCAAGCCAATGGAGAGAGAGAGAGAGAGAGAGAGAGAGAGAGAGAGAGAGAGAGCAGAGAGGGGAAATTGCATCTACCTCCCTGATTCCTTAAGAGGCCATTTCTTTCTTTCTTTCTCTCTCTCTCCCCCCTCCCCCCCCCCTCAATTTGGACGTTTGTATACAAATGCCATAATGATCAGGGAGGTAGAGGAAACAGCAGCCGGTTTCTGCCACTGGCCTCTTCTCCCTCTATGATTTTGGTGCGCGCTAATGACAAATGGGTTTAAGCACAGCAATTTTCCAACCATTTCCTTCAAATTGACAGCAATTTCCACCTGGCCTCAGCACAAAATTGTGAGGGAAAACTTAGGTTGTAATGTGGTTCGGTTGGGCAGGCAGGAGACGGTGAGAAGGGAGAAGACCAGGCAGAGCTCTGTGTTCAATACAGTAATCTTTATTCTCATTGTCCCATACAGAACAACGAAACTGAAAAATCTACATAAGACATTCAAAAACCAACAAGCCTGCTATCCCAGCTATCCCAACCTGGTTAAAAGGTAAAGGTAAAGGTACCCCTGCCCGTACGGGCCAGTCTTGACAGACTCTAGGGTTGTGCGCCCATCTCACTCAAAGAGGCCGAGGCCAGCGCTGTCCGAAGACACTTCCGGGTCACGTGGCCAGCGTGACATCGCTGCTCTGGCGAGCCAGAGCTGCACACGGAAACGCCGTTTACCTTCCCGCTAGTAAGCGGTCCCTATTTATCTACTTGCACCCAAGAGTGCTTTCGAACTGCTAGGTTGGCAGGCACTGGGACCAAACAACGGGAGCGCACCCCGCCGCGGGGATTCAAACCGCCGACCTCTTGATCGGCAAGCCCTAGGCGCTGAGGCTTTAACCCACAGCGCCACCCGCGTCCCAACCTGGTTAGCCCCCTAAAAACTCTGATACCCCATTTTTTTAAAAAACCTCCCATTTTGTTGTTGTTGTTGTTTAGTTGTTTAGTCGTGTCCGGCTCTTCGTGACCCCCTGGACCAGAGCACGCCAGGCACTCCTGTCTTCCACTGCCTCCCGCAGTTTGGTCAAACTCATGCTGGTAGCTTCGAGAACACTGTCCAACCATCTCTTCCTCTGTCGTCCCCTTCTCCTTGTGCCCTCCATCTTTCCCAACATCAGGGTCTTTTCCAGGGAGTCTTCTCATGGGGTGGCCAAAGTATTGAAGTATTGGAGCCTCAGCTTCACGATCTGTCCTCAGGGCTGATTTCCTTACAGACTCCTTAAAGCTAAAGGTACCCCTGACCTTCAGGTCCAGTCGCGGACGACTCTGGGGTTGCAGCGCTCATCTCGCTTTACTGGCCAAGGGAAGTGGCATTTGTCCGCAGAGAGCTTCCGGGTCATGTGGCCAGCATGACTAAGCCGCTTCTGGCGAACCAGAGCAGCGCACGGAAACGCCGTTTACCTTCCCACCAGAGCGGTACCTATTTATCTACTTGCACTTTGACGGGCTTTCGAACTGCTAGGTTGGCAAGAGCAGGGACCGCGCAATGGGAGCTCACCCCGTCGCAGGGATTCGAACCGCCGACCTTCTGATCGGCAAGTCCTAGGCTCTGTGGTTTAGGCTACAGCGCCACCGATGTCCCAACTCCTTACAATGCGTTTAAAACCAAAATCGCATTTGGGTAGAAACTGTTTCTCAGGCGGCTAGTCCTAGTCTTTATAACCCTGTACCTTCTTCCAGTGTTCATGTGTGAGTTACAGTCCACTGCCTTCCCAGAAGGTAAGAGAAGGGCTGGGAGGGATCTGAATTTCAGATCTCAAATTCTTCAGCCTCCAGCAGCCTGAAGAGGGCACACACCCTCCTGGAGATCACAGGGATGGTGAGAGACGTTCAGGTGGGAGGGGAAGGAAGTTGAGATGCAGTTTCTCTTTGATGTGGTGGACAGGCCCCTGTGAAAAAGAGTTGCCAGTTCCGAGATGACTAAGAGGGGACACGATAGGAGTTTATAAAATTATTCATGATGTGGAGATAGGCTTCAGAGATCCAGACCGTGGGGAGCTCCGAGAAATTAATAACTATAATTTGGACTATAATTTGATCTTCTTTATTTTAGTTTTTCATTTTAATTGAAGTATTATGATTGGATATTTAATTGGATGTTTTTTAATGGAAAATCAATAAAAATGATTTTTTAAAAAAAATATTCATGACGTAGAGAAAGTGGACTAGAGAGGTAAGTATTTCTCCCTCTGTGTTGGAGGATTCAACGCAGATGAAAGAAAGGATTTCTCCATACAGTGCAGAGTATAATAATAATAATAATAATAATAATAATAATAATAAATAATAATAAATAATAATAATAATAATTTATTTCTTTTACCCCACCCATCTGGCCATGCCTTCTCAGCCACTCTGGGCGGCTTCCAACAGAACATTAAAAACACAAAAAACATCAAACATTAAAAGCTTCCCTAAACAGGGCTGCCTTCAGATGTCTCCTAAAAGTCAGATAGTTGTTTATTTCCTTGACATCTGCTGGGAGGGCGTTCCACAGGGCAGGCGCCACTACCAAGAAGGCCCTCTGCCTGGTTCCCTGTAACCTCGCTTCTCGCAGGGAGGAAACCACCAGAAGGCCCTCAGTGCTGGATCTCAGTGTCCGGGCTGAACGATGGGGGTGGAGATGCTCCTTCAGGTATACTGGGCTGAGGCCGTTTAGGGCTTTAAAGGTCAGCACCCACACTTTGGATGGTTTTGACCTTTAAAGCCCTATGCAGCCTAGGACCCACGTACCTACGGGACCGCCTCTCCTGGTATGCGCTGTGGAGGACCTTAAGGTCCATAAATAACACTTTGGAGGTCCTGAGCCTCAAGGAGGTTAGATTGGTTTCAGCTAGGGCCAGGGCCTTTTCAGTACTGGCCCCGACTTGGTGGAACGCTCTGTCACAAGAGACCAGGGCCCTGCGGGACTTGACATCTTTCCGCAGGGCCTGAAAGACAGAGCTGTTCCGCCTGGCCTTTGGTTTGGACTCGGTCTGACCCTTATGTTTCCTTCCCCTTATGGTCTTGATTTATCAGCTACTTTAAAATGAGGCTGCATTTTAAATTGCATTTTAATCTGTATTTTAAATTGTGCTTTCCCCCACCCCCTCTCTTTTTCCCCCATTATGTTTTTACTGTGATTTTATTGGTGTTAGCTGCCCTAAGCCCAGCTGTGGCCGGGGAGGGCGGGGTATAAATAAAAATTATTATTATTATTATTATTATTATTATTATTATTATTATTTTAAAAGAGGATTACAGATTCATGGAGGAGCAGAGGGCTATTGATGGTTACTAGCCAGGACAGCTCTGCTGTGTCTCCACATTCAGAGACAGCGATGCTTCAGAGTATCAGTTTCTGGAAGCCACAGAAGGGGAAAGGGCTGCTCTCGCACTCGGGTCCTGCTTGCGGGTTTCCCACTGGAGCACCTTGTTGGACACTGCGGGAACAGGATGCCGGACCAGATGGGTCAATGGCCTGATCCAGCAGGCTCATTCTTATTCTCTCATGAGAAGCACGGACAGCAGTGGTGTAGCATGGGTTGTCAGCACCTGGGGCAAGGCAAGTAATTTGCGCCCCCTAACCCGGGGCAAGGCAAGTAATTTGCACACACACACACCCGCTGCACTGTCCCTCCCCCAGATAGTCCCTCGCTCTCTCTCCACACCGTACCGCATGCCTGGCACCCTCCCCTCCACAGTGGGCGGCAACCCGGCGGCTCGGATCGGATTCGCACAGTCAGCACTGCAGTGAGAGAGAGTGAGTGAGCCAGGTAGGGGCAGAGAGCTGCGAGTGCGAGCGCCCCCCCCCCAGATGTTGCGCCCGGTGCGGCCGGCCCCCCCCCTGCACCCCCCACGCTACGCCACTGACGGACAGGGTTTGTGGGCCTGCTTTTCCTCCCCCAGCCCATCCAACTTGCATTATTCCCTAATAAATTTCCCCGTTGACGCAGCCATCATGTAGCTCATTACGGCTGCTCCAGCACATGAATTATGTGGCTCAGTTTCCTACAACTACAGGGATATTTATGGCAAGTCCATACTGTTTCTTAGGGAGATATTGATTTGTTAACAACTGAATGGCTATAGGGCCATTAAATCAGAGCAGTTGATCATAAACTCCTTGCATTAACCAAAGAATAGGTTTACTTTTATGTTTTTATGATGCTTATTTATTGATGAATTCGGGGAGAGTGGAGCCCAGACAGAGAGGAAAGGGGAGGGGAGGAGGGAGGGAGGGAGGACTGACTGATCTATGGGGGGAAAGGGGTCTCCACTGCTACACATCTGCTGCTTAGCTGTGCCTTTGGGCTCTTCTGTGCTTTTGTCTCTGCTGCGCTCTGTGCTTTTCAAGACTTTTCTCACCCACCTTCTGGGTGGGGCATAAACAGACCAGGGCACCTTGTGCTCTCAAAACATCTCAAAACATCATTCAGTTTGTACAAACTTCACACTCACACTCACACACTACATACGCTATGCTTCTGTTATAAATTCATAGAAAAGCAACCATACATCGGATTTGCACTGTTCCACTTTTATTTTACTCCATGAAGGAAGGACTACAAAATGGGGAAGGTTTGATACAGGGCAGCCATAATCCCTTCACCATACCAGCACATCCACAGGAGCCCTGCCCAGTTGCTATGCCAACCCTGATGGTCCTAGAAAGACCATCAAAATCACAAAGAACTTGCATATGGGAGTGGATTCAGCACGGACTGGAACAAAGGACAATGATCAGATCTTCCCTCAGGGGGCAGGAAACTGGAAACTCCCCTTTGTCACCTGGAAAGTACTCATGGGGAGGGGGAAAGGGGGAACCAGCCAGGTGACAGGACACTCAGGTTACCACCACAACTCCCCCCTCAACCCCTCCTTTCTGTGATGTATGCATGATGTTTCTGGGGGTGGTCTTGATCTACAGGGTGGGAATTTCAAAAGATTTTATAAGGCCTTGCACACCATTTTTCTTTTTTTTTTTGAAATAATTTTTATTAACAGGCCAATCACATCACATTGTTCAAATCACATTAGTTCCAGATTATACAGCCAAATTTTAAAATTTTTGGGGGTACCCATACATCAAGCTCCGCACGAGTCCAAAATTCCAGATGACTCCAGACATCACTTATTTGCTGCTTTTATTAAACAGTTCCATCCAGTTCGATTCGGATAGATCTTTATTACTTTCTTTCTCTTCTTGTTGTTATCATTTATTCCTTTCTTTGCGATCTCTGATGATTTTCACAAACAGATTGAAGATTTGGCGTCTCTGTGTGGGTTTTGTGCTCTTCCAAGCTCATATTATTCAGGAACGACCTCTGTTAAATACTTCCATAAACAAAGTTAATCTTCGGTCGGTCCATTATTTTTCCTCAGGCTAGCCCAATAAATCAGACAAATCAGGGGGCTCTGTCAGGTCAAACTTGCATTCCAACCTTCCTTCTCTTTCAAGTAGTCCTGAATTCTCCTCCCCCTGTTCCTTCTGTTCTCCTGCCAGCCTGTCTTGGCGAGACGCCATATTTTTTTAACTGCGTCATAGGAATTTTCCTCCTTCTCGCCATTCGATCTTCTTGTATTGTAATCATTTCCCCCACACAGTTTTAAAGTTCTGTTTATGGTTTTTAAAACGCGACGATCTTATTTCTTTCTAGGGTGGAGGATTATTATAGTCATATCATGCAAAGGAAATAGAGAGAGTTTTTTCCTCCACCCCCCCCCCTTCGTTCCAGCCTTACATTCTCATGGTGGTAATTCATCAAAAGATTTACTTATCCATCCGTCACTCCCGATCACAGAGATGCATTAATCAGCAGTCTTTATCGTCGAGCTTCACTTGATATATGTGCTTCAGCCTTCTTTCCGATCCGTTATTTCCAATTAGCTCCAATTATAATTCCAAGCTGAAGCAACCAGCACGCGCTGATTGGAATCGGCGTCGGGAAGATCTGATTCCATCGAGGGCTTTTGCCAAGTGTTCCACACCCCCGTCTCTCGGATCAGGGGGTGCATTATGAACACCGCTGGCAGGGCAGTCCCCCCCATACCCTTGGGGGGGCCAGGAAGGCTGCCAACTTCCCATAGCAGCCCTTTAATACCTCGTATGGGTCAGAGAGATGTTATTGTCGGCCATCTTCCAACGCGCCACCTAGTGGCCCCCCTTGCACACCATTTTTCTGTGTCTTTCCTCTCTCCTGCAAGTGAGGACTGTTGCAGCAGTTCAATAAAGGCCAAGCCTACAGGCTGCTGTTTTGCTCCAAGTTATCCTGCTTGGTGTCTTTGTTTTTTTGTCCAAGGGAGCCCTCGGAATTTTCCGTTAACAGAGTCAGAGAACAGAGATCATAGAATCATAGAATCATAGAGTTGGAAGAGACCACAAGGGCCATCGAGTCCAACCCCCTGCCAAGCAGGAAACACCATCAGAGCACTCCTGACATATGGTTGTCAAGCCTCTGCTTAAAGACCTCCAAAGAAGGAGACTCCACCACACTCCTTGGCAGCAAATTCCACTGTCAAACAGCTCTTACTGTCAGGAAGTTCTTCCTAATGTTTAGGTGATCAGATGCTGGGAGGCAGAAGAGATAGGAATCCCTTGACACACAGCAGGGTTCCAAGTCATCCCCCGAAAAGGTGTTAGGACAGGGGTCAGCAAATGTTTTCAGCAGGGTGCCGGTCCACTGTCCCTCAGACCGGACTATATTTTTTGGGGGGAAATGAACTAATTCCTATGCCCCACAAATAACCCAGAGATGCACTTTAAATAAAAGCGCACATTCTACTCATGTAAAAACACCAGGCAGGCCCCACAAATAACCCAGAGGTGCATTTTAAATAAAAGGACACATTCTACTCATATAAAAACTCGCTGATTCCTGGACCTTCCGCGGGCCAGATTTAGAAGGCGATTGGGCCGGATCTGGCCCCCGGGGCCTTAGGTTGCCTGGTGTTTTTACATGAGTAGAATGTGTGCTTTTATTTAAAATGCATCTCTTGGTTATTTGTGGGGCATAGGAATTCGATCTTTTTTTTTCCTTCCCAAAATATAGTCTGGCCCCTCACAAGGTCTGAGGGACAGTGGACCGGCCCCGTGCTGAAAATGTTTGCTGACCCCTGGCCTACACAGTCTGCGGTAGCAATGCTTCTGAACGCCACAGGAGGGCAGAGGGCTCTTGGGTTGGGTCTTAAAGACCTAAAGGAGCATGGGAAATTCCTGTTTGATGCACCTAAAAATGGCCATTTCGTTCTGTGGAAAAGAGAGTGTGAGTGTGTGTGTTTGTAGCAATTAATCAATTATGTTACTGAGGCATAAATCCTGCCAGGCCACACTCAATTCAGTTACGAGCATAGATGAATCCATCATCTTGACAGCTTATGTTCTCCAACATATAAAAAAATATGGGAGAGGCAGAATGAGCCACACACCAGCAGCGTCCGGAGCCTCCACTCTTTATTCCTCCAATCAGCGCAAGTGAAAGCAAGGAAATTGGATGGCGAAATATCAATATTTTAATTCATTCTATTACCATTGTTCACTCTTCGCAAAGACTTGGGCTCAACCTAGGCCTTCTTCCTCAAGCCAAAAGAAAATATTATTACATGCCACCCCGATCTCCAGTTAGTGAGAGAATCCAGGGGTTCTAGGCGGTTATTCGGGTTTGTTTTCCCTGCAATGAAGGTGAGTGGAGACTGCGGCATCTTTAGGATACAGTGGTGCCTCCAAGACGAAAAGAATCCGTTCCGCGAGTCTCTTCGTCTTGCGGGTTTTTTTGTCTTGCGAAGCAAGCCCATTAGCGGATTAGCGGATTAGCGCTATTAGCGGCTATTAGCGGCTATTAAAGGCTATTAAAGGCTTAAGGGATTAGCGAATTAGCTGCTAAAAGGCTATTAGCGGCTTAGCAGGCTTAGTGGATCAGCTGTTAAGCGGCTTAGCGGCTTGGGAAAAGGGGGGGAGGGGGAAAAACCCCGCAGGAACTCGCAAGACATTTTCGTCTTGCGAAGCAAGCCCATAGCAAATTCGTTTTGCGAAGCACCTCCAAAACGGAAAACCCTTTCGTCTAGCGGGGCACCACTGTATATGGTTTTATTTGCAACCTAGAGGGGCTCACCGGATCAACACCCCAGCAGATCTTGCTTCTTCATTAGTCACAGCTTAGACCCAGCACAGAGCAAGCAGGTCTCTGTGTCTCCAGCTTCCAGCTGCTTCCAGCTGCTTCCAGCTCAGCCCCCACACTCTGCACATGATATTGTTCTCCTAGCTAGGAGCTAGGTGGTGGGGGTGGAAGAAAAGCCCACCATTAGCTTAGAGGGCCCCAACACTTAGTTGTAGCCTTTGCAACCTGGCTTTTATTTCGGGATGTCAATGAGGACACTTAAGTAGCTGTTATGTACTAAGCTGTTATGTACTAGCAGTCCGAAAGCACGTCAAAGCGCAAGTAGATAAATAGGTACTGCTCTGGCGGGAAGGTAAACGCTGCTCTGGTTCGCCAGAAGCAGCTTAGTCATGCTGGCCACATGACCCGGAATCTGTATGCCAGCTCCCTCGGCCAATAAAGCGAGATGAGCGCCGCAACCTCAGAGTCGGTCACAGCTGGACCTAATGATCAGGGGTCCCTTTGCCTTTGCCTGTTATGTACTAAGCTTGGATCCTAGAACAATAGGCAAGTAGGATCCTAGAATGCAACAACTGATTGGTCTGCAGGAAAAGACCAATCAGGCTCCAGGAGGGAAGCAGAATCAGCCAATCAGACGGGACTCATTGTGTAAATAATGTATATTAAAGTCTGAGGTTTGGGGCGCAGTTCAATCACTGTTTTACAAGCTGCAATAAAGAGCATGAAATCACTACAGGACACCGAGTATATTTCAGTAGCCAACAAAGGTCACTGTTTTACAAAGAAACTTGTCTGGCTAATTCAGCAACAGACGCCTCTGTTAGATTCTAACCCTCATTGACTACAGGACCCCAGGAATTGGAAGGGGCTCAAGGCATCACCCAGACTGACCCCCCAAACCCACATCGTTTATTCCTTCTGCTATCATCTCCTTATGATGGTTACAGAATCAAAGGGGTCTCTACAAAATTTCTTGTCTTCATTTATTTGGGACATTTCTTATCCTGACGGTTGTTAGTGACTGGGGGGTGGCCGCTGAGACCACATAACCCTGGTCCTGAAAGACCTACATCGGCTCCTTGTACGTTTCCGAGCACAATTCAGAGTGTTGGTGCTGACCGTTAAAGCCCTAAACTGCCTCAGTCCAGTATACCTGAAGGAGCATCTCCATCCCCATCGTCCCACCCGGACACTGAGGTCCAGCTCCGAGGGCCTTCTGGCGGTTCCCTCCCTGCAAGAAGTGAAGTTACAGGGGACCAAGCAGAGGGCCTTCTCGGTGGTGGCACCCACCCTGTGGAACACCCTCCCAGCAGATGTCAAGGAAATAAACAACTATCTGACTTTTAGGAGACATCTGAAGGCAGCCCAGTTTAGGGAAGTTTTTAATGTTTTATCGTGTTTGGGAGCCGCCCAGAGTGGCTGGGGAAACCCAGCCAGATGGGCGGGGTATAAATAATAATTTTTTATTTTTATTATTAGAATTGTTAACAAATATTTAAAATGGCTTCAGCATGGACTATCAGAAGGGCAGTATTCTCCCATATAGACATGCCCTGACTCTGAAATCTTTGGGGGATTAGCTTTTTGGATTTTATCTGTGCTTTGTACTTTTATCCGTAAGCCACCTTGAGTCCCAGCCTGGAAAAATGTTAGGATCGTCATCACCATTTCAAAGTACAATTAAAAATTGAGCAACCAGAAGATGTAAGTGTGTCAGTCTATGTACGTGGCAAGGAAAAGACAGCCCTTCTTTCCCCTCTTCGCAGATGAACTCGGAGTGTACGTAAACCCGTTCATGGCTGCCACCACACACAAACCCTGCCCCATTGAGGGTTATTAATTGATCTATTATTATCTGTGCGGTTTGGTTTTCCCTTATTATTACCGTTTTGGCATCATGTCAAGAGCTGCTTCGTTCCTTTCAGGGGAGGAGAGAGATCGTAGCTGATTGCTGTTTGCTGTCTAGAGGTAGGGGGGGGTGAATTCTCCCGGGAAGCTAGCTGATAATTGATTTGTAGTTATTAAGGAGACAATTTACTTCACTCCAATAACAGGCCCCTGCTGAGCCCAGCGCCAGCTAATGCTGTTTCTTAGATTAACAGAAACAAACAAACAAGATGGATTAGGACTCACCAAGCCCTCCAGTTCGGAGGAGCCACTACCCTCCTTCACAACTGGTGGCCGGCAGAAGGGACTGGGAATGTGGGGAGAGGGAACCAGTCACTCTGGACTACTTATCTCCCGCTTGGACTACTGCAATGCGCTCTATGTGGGGCTCCCTTTGAAGGTGACCCGGAAACTACAACTAATCCAGAATGCGGCAGCTAGACTGGTGACTGGGAGCAGCCACCGAGACCACATAACACCGGTCCTGAGAGATCTGCATTGGCTCCCAGTACGTTTCCGAGCACAATTCAAAGTGTTGGTGTTGATCTTTACAGCCCTAAATGGCCTCGGTCCAGTATATCTGAAGGAGCGTCTCCACCCCCATTGTTCTGCCCGGACACTGAGGTCCAGCTCCAAGGGCCTTCTGGCAGTTCCCTCACTGCGAGAAGCAAAGCTACAGGGAACCAGGCAGAGGGCCTTCTTGGTGGTGGTGCCTGCCTTGTGGAATGCCCTCCCATCAGATGTCAAAGAGATAAACAACTACCTGACATTTAGAAGACATCTGAAGGCAGCCCTGTTCAGGGAAGTTTTTAATGTGTGACATTTTGATGTATTTTTAATCTTTGTTGGAAGCCGCCCAGAGTGGCGGGGGAGACCCAACCAGATGGGCGGGGTACAAATAATAAATTATTATTATATTATATTATTATTCTTGCAGAGTCAGATTTAAGGGAGCGTGACCAGATCGGTTGCAATGGAGACTGGGGCACCTGGGGCACTGCAATAGAACAGGGGGCAGCAAACCTTTTCAGCAGGGGGCCGGTCCCCCTCAGACCTTGTGGGGGGCCGGACTATATTTTGGAGAGAGAAAAATGAACGAATTCCTATGCCCCACAAATACCCCAGAGATGCATTTTAAATAAAAGGACACATTCTACTCATGTAAAAACACGCTGATTCCCAGACCGTCCGTGGGCCGAATTGAGAAGGTGATTGGACCGGATCCAGACCCCGGGCTTAGTTTGCCTACCCATGTGATAGAATGGAGCGTGAGAGGCACTGGATTTTGACTTTGCATAGGGTGGCTGCTGAAATTTGAGACTGGGAAGCCAACACACACACCTTGACCATTGGGTTTTGGTTATGCAGGAAACAGTTGCAAGGCGGAGAAAGCCACTCTAAGTTTGTCTCCCTCTCTCCTAACGCTTGAGCTTGCGAGCTTTCTGATGAAATTGAGTGTTGGAAGATTCAGGACATATAAAAGGAAGTCCTCCTTCATGCAACACAGAGTTAAACTGCGGAACTCCCTCCCACTGGAGATAGTGGTAGCCACCAACTTGGATGGCTTTAAAAGAGGATTAGACAGATTCATGGAGGAGAGGCAACCAATGGCTACTAGCCAGGATGGCTATTCTCAGCCTCCACAGTTTGAGGCAGCAATGCCAGTTGAATACCAGTTGCTATAAACCACAGGAAGGGAGAGACTCCATCAGACAAGGCCTCCTTCCAACTGCCTTGTCTCTGCTTCTCAATTTGTATTGTCTTATTTTATGTACAGGGACGCGGGTGGCGCTGTGGGTAAAAGCCTCAGCGTCTAGGACTTGCCGATCACATGGTCAGCGGTTCGAATCCCCGCAGCGGGGTGCGCTCCCGTTGTTCGGTCCCAGCGCCTGCCAACCTAGCAGTTCGAAAGCACTCCCGGGTGCAAGTAGATAAATAGGGACCGCTTACTAGCGGGAAGGTAAATGGCGTTTCCGTGTGTGGCTCTGGCTCGCCAGAGCAGCGATGTCACGCTGGCCACATGACCCGGAAGTGTCTCTGGACAGCGCTGGCCCCCGGCCTCTTAAGTGAGATGGGCGCACAACCCTAGAGTCTGTCAAGACAGGCCCGTACGGGCAGGGGTACCTTTACCTTTATTTTATGTACTGTGGCTTGCCATTGTTTTATTGATTATAGTTTAGAAACTACCCTATTTGTCACTCTATAGGAGGCACCCGACCATAGGACGCACCTTGTTTTAGAGGGGGAGAACAAGAAAAAAAAATCTCCCCCTCTCTGCTCAGCGCCCCTTCAGCAAAGCGGCAGGAGAAACGGAGCCCCTTCCATTTCTCCTCCCGCTTAGCTGAAGGGGTGCTGCGCCTTAGCTGAAGGGGCACCTACCCTTCAGTGAAAGGAACCCAAAGCCTCCAGAGTGCAATGGGAGCTCCTGCTGTGCTCCGGAGGCTTCAGGCAGCTATCCTTAAAGCCTGGAGAGCGAGAGGGGTTGGTGCGCACCGACCCCTCTCGCTCTCCAGGCTTCAGCGAAAGCAACCCGAAGCCTCTGGAGCGCCGGAAGGAGCGTTCCCACTGCGCTTCGGAGGCTTCGCGTTGCTATCGCTGAAGCCAAGGAGCCTGCATTCGCTCCATAAGACGTACACACATTTCCCCTTAATTTTTGGAGGGGGAAATGTGCGTCTTATAGAGCGAAAAATACGGTATTTATTGTAACTGTTGAGTGGATTTCTGTTTAACTTTTATATGTTGTTGTTATTATTTAATCCAATTCTAATGATTACTTTTTTATGCGGGTTGCCTATTTTAAAGTTATGTTTTATTATCGCATTTTTGTATTGCATTAGATTGTTATAAGATGTACATTGTTTGTTTCTTCAGCTTGTAAACCGCCTTGAGTATTGTAAGATAGAAAGGCAGTATGCAGCAGCTAGAATTTTGATGGCCCAGAAATGGAAACAGGAAGAAATGCCGATGAGGGAAGAATGGAGAATGAAACTGATGGAATATGCAGAAATGGACAAATTAACGGGGAAAATTCGGAACCAACGCGATCAGAGATTCACCGAGGACTGGAATAAATTTACAGAGTATAGCAAAAATGTATGTGAGGAGCAATTAACGCTTGTTGGCTTTCAAGAAGCTCTGTGAAAATGATTGATAGAAATGTTGTTTAAAAGATATGATAAGATTAAGATTGTTAAAGCGCAATATAAATTTAAGAAATGTGAGTAATAGTGATAATATGGAAAATTGTCAGATAGGCTGAGGGAAGTCTAAAAGATGTATATGTTAGAAGTGGATGTTAAACACGGATGGAATGTATGTTGGAAATTGAATATAAATTAATTATTAAAAAAAAAGAAAGGCGGTATGCAAATTAAAAATGATGATGATGATGCTCAAATCTTTCTTGCAGGTTTTCACAGATATCTTGTTGGCCACAATGAGAACAAGATGCTGCTCTAGATGGAGCCACTGATTTGGGGGATAAACTAGCAGCAGCAGTAGCTTCATAGAAAATCCCACATGCACTGAGTGTATCACTAGGCAACCCTCAAGAGAGCTATTCAAGAGGCTTATTAAGAACATAAGAATAGCAACAACAACAAAAAACCCTCAAGAATTTGCAAACAGCCTCAAGTCCTTCCACCATACTTATGGAAGATTACAGAGAAGGATCTAAACAGGTGGACCAAACTGAATTTAACACTTTTAATCCTGTTAATCAAAATAGCACTTATACCCAAATCTACTCACCTTTTTTTATTTTTCTACCCACTGAAAGCCCAACAAAGGGTCTGAAATTTGTCAACGCAAGACGGAAAAGTTTGTTTTCGATAGCAGGAGACCAAGAACACTTAAAAAACACTGAGGTGCTGGCAACTCTGGGAATGTGGGTGGGGAGGAAGGGTACCGCAACCGGAATTGTATTATGAACTTGTTTTTATTTTTAGTAATATGCTGCTTTTTACCCAGGCAGGGACTCAAGGCGGCTTACAGATAAAATAGAAACAGCTAAAAAAAGAAAGAAATAGCAAAAAAGCTATTTAATTATTAACTAGAATACAAAAAAGGGAGGTGGGAGGAGGTCGAGGAAATAAGTCATTGAAGGATAGAATTGTGAAAAATGGAAGGGTTTTTAATTTTTTTTGCTTTTTCTCTAGGGGGGTGGAGGGGTTGTTCTATGTATTTTTTTATTTTTTTATTTTTATTTTTCTCTTTTTTATTGTATTTTTTCTTCTTTCTCCTTCTTCTGTAATTATTAAATTTCTAATAAATATCATTTTTTTAAAAAGAAATAAATAGCAAAAAAGCAATGAAATATTGTGTGTGTGTGTGTGTGTGTGTGTGTGTGTGTGTGTTTGATTAAACTTAGACACTTGCCCTCTATATCCCCTGACCCCATATATTCACCTACTCAAGGGCTTTGATCTGCAGAACCTTCATTGTTAAGGGTACCCCATAATACCTGTTCTGCATTTCCAGCTCTGCAATTCTCTGATTCTATGGTTATCATCCACATGGGGAGGCCGAGAGCAGAAGAGGGCCCGATCCAAGCAGCGGGAGCTCCTCCTTTGAGGAAAAGCTGTTCAGGACGGACATGAAGGTCCAGGAGCATCTCAGCAAGGCAGTCCTGTCCTCCCTTGCGCAGCTGGCTGCTGCCATCTGGTGGCTGAGTTCGGGAAAGCGCCCTCCTCCCCTTCCTGTCGAGACAGATGCGGGTCAGCCTGAAACGGCATCTCTTCCTCATCTTTCGTGGTCCTGTTTCTACACCTCTGGAAGATCTGCACAAAGCACAGCAAAGAAAGAGCGCGTGGCCTCTTGAGAGGCGACAGACCCTGTCAGCAAGTGACACTGGTGCTCAGAGACCTGCAGTGGCTGCCGATCCGCTACCAAGCCGAATTAAAGGTGTGATTAGTATAAAAAGGTAAAGGGACCCCTGACTATTAGGTCCAGTCGTGACCGACTCTGGGGTTGCGGCGCTCATCTCGCTTTATTGGCCAAGGGAGCCGGCATACAGCTTCCGGGTCATGTGGCCAGCAGGACTAAGCCGCTTCTGGCGAACCAGAGCAGCGCACGGAAACGCCGTTTACCTTCCCGCTGGAGCGGTACCTATTTATCTACTTGCACTTTGATGTGTTTTCGAACTGCTAGGTGGGCAGGAGCAGGGACCGAGCAACGGGAGCTCACCCTGTCGCGGGGATTCGAACTGCCGACCTTCTGATTGGAAAGTCCTAGGCTCTGTGGTTTAACCCACAGCGCCACCCGCATCCCTATTGCGATTAGTATATGGAGCCCTTAATGACTTGGGGCCAGTTTGCTTGCGAGATCGCCCCGCCCCACCTTTGCTGGAACTTGGTACGTAGTTTAGTGTGACAGCATTCACACTTGGGAACTCCCTGCCTATTGACACCAAGCAGGTGCCTTCCCTTTACACTTTCTGCACCTGCTAAAAACATTTTTGTTTAGGCAAGCCTAAACAAATGTAGTACAGTATGCTGATATGTTTTAACCTGGTTTTTAGCTTATTGCTGATTTTCATTTTTTTAAAAAAAAAATCAGCAATAAGCTAAAAAACCAGATTAAAATATATCAGCATACTGTACTACATGTCAGGCTGCTATGTTTTAATCTGCTTTTTAGTTTATTGCCGATTTTCTTTTCTTTTTTTCCTTCTTTTTTCTTTTTTTGCAAACCATAGGTAAAGGTAAAGAAAGCCCTGACCGTTAGGTCCAGTCACAAACGACTCTGTGGTTGCAGCGCTCATCTCACTTTACTGGCTGAGGGAGCCGGCGTACAGCTTCCGGGTCACGCGGCCAGCATGACTAAGCCACTTCTGGCGAACCAGAGCAGCGCGCGGAAACGCCGTTTACCTTCCCGCCGGAGCGGTACCTATTTATCTACTTGCACTGTGTGCTTTCAAACTGCTAGGTTGGCAGGAGCAGGGACCAAGCAACAGGAGCTCACCCTGTCACAGGGATTCGAACCACCAACCTTCCAATCAGCAAGCCCTAGGCTCTGTGGTTTAGACCACAGTGCATATTGAGGTTTTATTACAATTTAACCGGAATACTGAGGTTTTCTTTTAGGGGAAAAAAAAACTTGGTCATTAACATATTTGGCTGAAAAGAAAAGCACAACGACAGATCTTTCCATGATGCAAACCACTTTTTATTGAAAGGTAAAAGTTTGCATTTGGCACGCTTTGGAACAATTAATGTGATTTTTGCTGCCGTATGCATGCTGATAATTATGTCTAACCTTGGCTCATACTTGGTAAGCTCTTCTAGAAAGAGAGTTGTAAAAACGATCATACACTGGGAATGATAGTTCCTCAATTTCTATTTGAGAAACTCTTTTCTTTCCGTTTCACCAAGTTGGGCAACGCTTTTGTGGTTGGTGTCAAAGTGCCGTCTGACACTTGATGTGCGACACACAACACTTTCGTTACACAGAAGACATAACGCTTCCACTCTCTGTTCTTTTTTTTCTTTTTTTTGTCCTGTATTCCTTTTTGGGTGCTCCAGACTTGGAGTCTACAAAAACACAAAATTTAAAAAATAATAATGAAGCACCCAGTACAAAACTATCCCTGTACAAAACTATCCCTGTTTCTGAATTGAACTAGAATACAAAAAAGGGAGGTGTGAGGAGGTCGATGAAAGAAGTAAATGAAAGGTAAAGATATGGAAATATTGGATGTGTTTTTAAATGGTTTTGTTTTTCTTGTTGTTTTGCTGTATTGTTTTTTGTTGGTTTTTTTATTATTTATTTTCAATGTATTGTAAGGTATTGTTTTGTTCTGTTAAACTTTTTATTGTTTCTTTCTTCTTCTTTTTGTAACTATTAAACCTCTAATAAATATTATTTTAAAAACAAAAAACAAAACTATCCCTGTTTCTGCATCATGACAGCGAGCCTCGATTCCTCTGGCTTTCTAGTAACAAACTCTGGCGAACTTGGTGCTGGGGCGATGGCACGTGTGCCCACAGAGACGGCTCCTTCTGGCCCTTCTGGCCCGACTGCCATAGGTTCGCCACCACTGCTCTAAGCTAAAGCCTGCCTTCAGGGATCCAACTGTGAACTGAATGTTAGTAAACTTCTTGTTATACTTTTAAAAGAAGCTTCTTCTTCTTCTTCTTCTTGTATATCTTTATTGATTTAAAATAAATACATTTATGGGAAAACAGACAAACAATCAAACAAACAAACAAATAATAGAAAAGTCAAACAAACAACCACAAAATAAGAAACAACATAATATAACTAACATCATTTATACTCCCGATACCGAAAGCAATTATAAAACTTATAGAGAAAGAAATTAAAAATGACTTCCAATTAATCTCACTGTACATTATCTATCAATTATCTTATACCACACAGTTGCACATTTCTTATATAATTTCTTTTCACCTCCCTATGAATTTATATTTATACAATACAAGGATCAGCCTAATTCTGCCAAGATGTTTCCTTTTATACATAGTTTTTTAAGTATTCTTAAAAGGTTCTCCAAGCCATATAGACTTTTTGTTTTAGTTGGCCTCTTAGCCTTCCTGTCGCCTTCGCTAGCTGCAGATATTCTGCCATTAGGATTTGCCAATCTGCCGTATTGGGTATTGTTGTGTTTTTCCAATTTCTTGCTACTAAAATTCTGGCCACCATTATCCCGTACATGAACAATGTTCTTTTCGATTTCCCTATTTCTTTTGGCAGGATGCTTAATAAGAATATTTCTGGCCTTTTTTTTAATGTACATTTAAATAATTTTTAAAGTTCTTCATATATATTACAGTGGTACCTCGGGTTAAGTACTTAATTCATTCCGGAGGTCCGTTCTTAACCTGAAACTGTTCTTAACCTGAAGCACCGCTTTAGCTAATGGGGCCTCCCACTGCCGCCGCACGATTTCTGTTCTCATCCTGAAGCAAAGTTCTTAAACCGAGGTACTATTTCTGGGTTAGCGGAATCTGTAACCTGAAGCGTATGTAACCGGAAGCGTATGTAACCCGATGTACCACTGTATTACAAAATACACAAATGTCTGTGCAGTTCCACCACAAATCCAAATAAGACCCAATTTCTCTGTTACATTTCCAACACGTAGCTGATCTGTCCTTATACATTTTAGCAAGTTTTTTCTGGAGTTTGGTGCAATGTACATCATCTTCATTGCATTTCCCCTGAGGTTATGACAGGCCGTGAATTTTAGATCTTCCCTCCATAATTTTTCCCATTGTTCCATGTAAATATTATAACCCAGATCTTGCGCCCATCTCACCATTACGGCTTTCACGTTAAAAGAAGCTTCTTGTGTCTTTATTCTTTTTTAGGAGGGATAAAAGGGGACTTGCCAGGAACCGAACCCAATCTGAACAAAGCCAGATTGGATTGTTTAAGTAAAGAGATTAAAACAAATCTACCAACCAGCTTCCTGCTATATATTGGGGAATGCATTCTGCTACTGACTCGCAAGCGTGAGTAAGAAGGATACTGTTAAATCAATATATCCTCTCCTAGGATCTGCAACATGGGTAGGCAAACTAAGGCCCGGGGGCCGGATCTGGCCCAATCACCTTCTAAATCCGGCCCCCAGACAGTCCGGGAATCAGTGTGTTTTTCCATGAGTAGAATGTGTTCTTTTATTTAAAATGCATCTCTGGGTTATTTGTGGGGCATAGGAATTCATTCATATATATTTTTCCAAAATACAGTCCGGCCCCCCACTCGGTCTGGGGGACAGTGGACCGGCCCCCTGCTGAAAAAGTTTGCTGACCCCTGATCTATAACATCCCCGCAGTCAGGTATATCTCAGTCATTGTGAATGAGGGGCCGTCCAACATTACAGCAGCCCCCCAAAACACAGCTTTTATTTTTTAAAAAAAAAACGTGTGTTAGTTGTGATTCCTGCATTTGCAGGGGGTTGGACTAGATGACCCCTGGGGGTCCCTTCCAACTCTACAGCCATATGATTCTCTGCAGGGTGGTTGAGCTGCTGCGTTTGACGCCAACACAAATGTCGCAGGAACCGCTCCATCAGTCTCGTTAAACTGACAGCCACGTTCCCCACGCTGCTTGAATCCACAAGGAGTGGGATAACTGGCAGAAGGCAACATTTTAAAGAACAAAATGTTGCTGTTGGAAAAGTGGGAAGCGGCAAGGACCTTGGCTACAACCGCGACAGAGGTTTGGGAGGGTTTTTCTTTCGTTCCACCACTTTCCCTGGGAAAACCCGCACCGCCGAATTAGAACAAACGTCAATCAGGTTTTCTGCAGATTGACGTTCGTTCCGAATCAGCGGCAAACAGCGAGTTTTCCTGAGCCATGCCTAAACATCATGGGACAAACAGAATAAATCCAGGGACAGACAGAAGTGCAGATCATGAACCCTTTTGTCGTCAGCAAAACTTGCTTTCAGGAGCAGTCAGGCATTGTTCAGCTGGGGGGTGACACTGGAGGGTGGGCTAACATTCTCCTTTCCCTTCCTCCCCCACAACAAACACTCTGTGAGGTGAGTGGGGCTGAGAGACTTCAGAGAAGTGTGACTGGCCCAAGGTCACCCAGCAGCTGCATGTGGAGGAGCGGAGACGTGAACCCGGTTCACCAGATTACGAGTCTATCGCTCTTAACCACTACACCACACTGGCTCATGAATGCATGAAGGGGTTAAGGTCACAGAACTGTATTCCTAGGCTCAGTTAGGTCACGCCCCCTCACCTCCAGTGAAGAAGGAAGTGAAAGTGTCAAGGAGCCATCAAGAAGCCAGGTCATCCACAGGGCAGGCACACACACAGCGGCAGAGGAAGCCGCTCGGGCGCCTGGGGCGGCGTGCCCACGGGCAGGGCGAGCCGCCCATAGGGGCGGGGCAAGGGTGGGGCATCCAGAGTCTGCCTGCCTCCTCCCACTCAGCTGCCCTATAGCTGGGGGGGGGAGGCAGTGGGCGGACTGTTTGGGCAGTGTGGAGCCTGTGTGCGCCCAGTGGCGTAGCGTGGGTTGTCAGCACCCGCGGCAAGGCAAGTAATTTGCGCCCCCTAACCCGGGGCAAGGCAAGTAATTTGCGCCCTCTGCTGCACTGTCCCTCCCCCAGATAGTCCCTCGCTCTCTCTCCGCACCGCACCGCACGCCTGGCACCCTCCCCTCCACAATGGGCAGCGACCCGGCGGCTCGGATCGGATTCGCACAGCCAGCACTGCAGTGAGAGAGAGAGAGTGAGCCAGGTAGGGGCAGAGAGCTGCGAGTGCGAGCGCGCCCCCCCGAGATGTTGCGCCCGGTGCGGTCGGCCCCCCCTGCACCCCCCACGCTACGCCACTGTGTGCGCCCATGCCCACATGTCTCTCCCAGCACTCAGGCATGCTGCAGGCCCCGCAGTGAGTGCCGCCCGGCATTTTGTCACCCACCCGGGGCAGACCGCACCCAACGCACCCCCCCTTCCTCCACCCCTGGGCACACACAAACACACACATGGAAGGCACAGAAGACAATTAGCTTTGTAATAGCAGAAAGCAACAACCCAGGAATGTCCCTGGTTTGTTTTAACTCAGCAGAGGCCTTGCTGAAACTCAGCCCTTCTATGTCTAGCCATAGCTGTCAACTTACAGATTTGAAAATAAGGGACCAGCAGCCTTGAAAATAAGGGATCAGCAGCCCAAATAAAGGATTTTGCTTAGCTTAGGCATGTCGGGGCTGCTGTCATCCTGGCGCGAGGAGTTCCATCAGCCCTTCCCCGCCCGAGAGAGAGGGAGGGAGGAAGAGAGACTCTCGTCCGCGAGCCCGGCATGAGGCGGTTGTGGCGCCAATGCAGCCGCTGTAGCACCGCCCTTCTGCGTCCCTCCCCACCCCCTCCTCTTCCTCCTCCCTCAGGCCGCCTCCGGCTTCCCCTGGCAGCGCAGCAGAAGTCTCGCAAGAGAGGGGCTGCCTGCCTGCCTGCCCGCCCGCCGCCACCCATCTCCTCACGATGCGCCCCTGAGGGGGAAAAGGGAGGGACGGAGACGCGGCAGCTCATGCGCGCACTCTCTTGCACGGTGGAGGACCCCGAGCCGCTGCTTCCCTCCTGAGCCGGGCAAGCATGAAACCTGGGAAATTTAAG
This sequence comes from Podarcis tiliguerta, assembly GCF_965153285.1. Lineage (NCBI taxonomy): Eukaryota > Metazoa > Chordata > Lepidosauria > Squamata > Lacertidae > Podarcis > Podarcis tiliguerta. Next base: position 6,352,840 of record NC_139541.1, read on the forward strand.
GGACATCATCAATCCAGGACAGCAGCGAGAAACGGCGCTGGGATAAGGGAGTGTCCCACCAAATAAGGGACGGTTGACAGCTATGCCTCTAGCTTTTCACTTTGAATTCCTCCCAAGGTGTCATCCCCAGAGCTCTTGAGAGGCTGGCTCCCACCATAATTCTTCATCCAGCCAGTCCAAGCCCTCCCTGCAGGGCTCTCAGGCTGGTGGCCCCCAGCTCTCCAACCAGGCCCTGACAGAAAGCTTCTTTCTTCATTCTCCTCCACCCTGTGAAGCCAACCAGGCAACACGTCTGGCCTCGATCACCTCAAGCCCAGACTATGTACTCAGAAGTATTCCCCCCCCCCATATTTTGTAGCTCAATAATCTTCTATTTGTGTTTTTCCTGCTGCTGCATGGAATGACACATGAATCTGACCTTTGGCATTTGTAAGTAAAGCATTTAAATTTACCGATGGTGTGATCTGTTCATTGTGAGAGGGGTAGAGAGGGGAAGCACTGCAAGCCAACTAAATGGGATATTTAAAGCATCTAACATATTCCTCACTCTTTACTGTGAATCACATGATGCTGTGATTTTAATATTCTGCTGCGGGCTCTCTCTTGCCGGAGTGTGTGTTTTACCTCTGTGCTTTGGATTTAGGGATCTAGCCTAATTCTTTTATTAACTAACCTGACACGGGTTATATACTACCCCACACTTTGAAAGCAACTCTTTCTCTATTGTGGGAAACAGGGTGTTCGTCTCTTCTCCTTAAACTTGAACCTGAGCCAGACAGTGAAATTTCCCTTATTGGCCACTAGGTGGGGGTCATCAGCCAAGGCCAGAAGCACAAAAACAGATGCTTCTAGGCACATGAAGATGCCGGGTGCTTTGAAAGGAGCCAAGTTTGGGGCAGGCAGGGAGCATTACAATCCAGTGGGGAACATTAAGACCCAGCATTAAAAACTGGGGACTATCCTCCACCCCTGAGAGGCCCCCCCTAAACCACCCCAGGAAGATTGATTGTTATTTCTTTATTTGTAGCCCTGCTTTTTCCCAGACTAGGACTCAAGGCGGCTTACACAAACTGAAACAACACAGATAAATTGCAGAAAGCTAAAAAAAAAGATACGGGATGCGGGTGGCGCTGTGGGTAAAAGCCTCAGCGCCTAGGGCTTGCTGATCAAAAGGTCGGCAGGTTCGAATCCCCGTGGCGGGGTGCGCTCCCGTTGCTCGGTCCCAGCGCCTGCCAACCTAGCAGTTCGAAAGCACCCCCGGGTGCAAGTAGATAAATAGGGACCGCTTACTGGCGGGAAGGTAAACAGCGTTTCCGTGTGCTGTGCTGGCTCGCCAGATGCGGCTTTGTCACGCTGGCCACGTGACCCAGAAGTGTCTCCGGACAGCGCTGGCCCCCAGCCTCTTGAGTGAGATGAGCGCACAACCCTAGAGTCTGGCAAGACTGGCCCGAACGGGCAGGGGTACCTTTACCTTAAAAAAAAAAGATAATACTCTAAAACCAAACTCTAAAAGAATTAAAACAGTACACTAGTACCTCTGGTTACGAACGTAATCTGTTCCGGAGGCCCATTCGCAACATGAAAAGAGCGCAACCCGCAGCGGCGCATCTACGCATGCGCGGGTTGTGATTCGCCGCTTCTGTGCATGCGCATGATGTCATTTTGCATTTTTGCCCATGCGTGAGCGACAAAACCTGGAAGTAACCCTTTCCGGTACTTCCGGGTCGCTGCGGGATGTAACCTGAAAGAACGTAACATGAAGTGGACGTAACATGAGGTATGACTGTATGGAGGAAAAACCCCAAATTATTAAGAACCCCCAGATAACAAAAACAACACAGCACTATTGAAAAGCCCTACTAGTTCTCAAAGAGATGCGGGTGGCGCTGTGGGTTAAACCCCACAGCCTAGGGTTTGCCAATCAGAAGGTCAGAGGTTCGAATCCCCGCGACGGGGTGAGCTCCCGTTGCTCGGTCCCTGCTCCTGCCAACCTAGCAGTTCAAAAGCACGTCAAAGTGCAAGTAGATAATATGGTCTGGTTTCGCCAGAAGCGGCTTACTTATGCTGTCTGCGGACAAACGTCAGCTCCCTCGGTCAGTAAAGCGAGATGAGCATCGCAACCCCAGAGTCGTTCGCGACTGAACAGTCAGGGGTCCCTTAAAGGTAAAGGGTAAAGGGACCCCTGACCATTAGGTCCAGTCGTGACCGACTCTGGGGTTGCAGCGCTCATTTCGCTTTATTGGCCGAGGGAGCCGGCGTACAGCTTCCAGGTCATGTGGCCAGCATGACTAAGCCGCTTCTGGCGAACCAGAGCAGCGCACGGAAACACTGTTTACCTTCCCACCAGAGTGGTACCTATTTATCTATTTGCACTTTGAAGTGCTTTCAAACTGCTGGGTTGGCAGGAGCAGGGACCAAGCAACGGGAGCTCACCCCATCGCAGGGATTCAAACCCCTGACCTTCTGATTGGCAAACCCTAGGCTGTGGGGTTTAACCCACAGCGCCACCCGCATCGCTAGGGGTCCCTTTAACTTTTTACTAGTTCCCAAAGACTTGCTGGAAATGAAATGTACTCACCTTCTGGCAGAAGGGCAGCAAAGAGGGAGCCCATCTAGGTTCTCTAGAATAAGAAAGGAAAAGGGTTGTGCCTGTGTGTGCCCTGAGGTCGCTTTCTCTTGCACCACACCTGCAGTCAGTCCTCTGTGGGGGGAACCAGTCTTGGGAAAGAGCTGCCTTAACCTCCTATCCAACACAGTCTGCTGATGGCGCTAGTCCTCAGTGTGCCTGTATGCCATGCAGTGGGAAGCCCTGAAGAGCAAGGGGCTCTCACCATGGCAGCCTCCTTTGCCGTGCCCACTTCTAAAGCCACACACAAAAAAAGGAATTGTTTGCCTGTGTGGACGCACGGCAGCTTCAACACCAGGCAGCTGCTTTCTTCCACTCCCCTTTGCTTAACAAGAAGTTCTGATGGACTCAGAATTAACAGGACATAATTCAGGGACATTGGGCATTTTCAAAATAAAAGTGGCAGCTGAACACTTACGCTAACTGAACTCTTCTGGTCCCCTGCAGCCAGTATTTTTATGGCTGCAAAATGCTTTAATATATATTTCAATGACGCAGTGGTATACAAATTTTAGAGACAGATATAACAGGGGGCAGAAGGCTGATCGCCAAAGAATGGATGCTTTTGAATTCTGGTGCTGGAGGAGACTCTTGAGAGTCCCATGGACTGCAAGAAGATCAAACGTATCCATTCTTAAGGAAATCAGCCCTGAGTGCTCACTGGAAGGACAGATCCTGAAGCTGAGGCTCCAATACTTTGGCCACCTCATGAGAAGAGAAGACTCCCTGGAAAAGACCCTGATGCTGGGAAAGATGGAGGGCACAAGGAGAAGGGGACGACAGAGGACGAGATGGTTGGACAGTGTTCTGAAAGCTACAAACATGAGTTTGACCAAACTGCGGGAGGTAGTGGAAGACAGGAGTTCCTGGCGTGCTCTGGTCCATGGAGTCATGAAGAGTCGGACACGACGAAACGACTAAACAACAACAACAACAGGGGGCACTCAGAGCTCCTCCAGCCTCCATCTTCCCTGGCATCTGCTTGAACTCCTTGTGCAAATGGCAGCGCAAGGGCAACTTTTTACGCTACCGAATCCATGTTTCTCCAATCAGCAGAGAAGAGGGGGAGCAGGTTGAGCTCTCAGGTCTATAGCACCCTGGGCAAGGAGGAGAGCCTTTGGTCACACACACACACCCAGGGTCAGTTTTGCAGGGACCCCCAGAAGGTTTATGCACCCTAGGGCAGGTGTGATGCTAAAGGACCCAGGCAGCTGTGTGGCTTTTTCGCAATTGACCAGAGCCTAGAGCGAAATGCCCTCCTTTGCTTCCTATTTAAGAGTTTTCCTCCTCTTACCGGTTTCAAAGCCATTTCTTGGGGACACGTTTGTCTGTATTTATGATGCTGAGTTCCCACAAGTCACAAGATAGCCAATTATTGGAAATAGCTATTGATTTCCTTATAAATTAGTTACCGTACATCTGCAGCAGCTGAAGGTTTGTGCATATTTGGTAAGTAATAATAATAATAATAATAATAATAAATTTTATTTATATCCCGCCCTCCCCAGCCGAAGCCGGGCTCAGGGCGGCTAACAACAATAAAACAGTACAAACAACACTAGCATAAAATATTTATACGTAGTTGCGTATAAATATTTTATGCTATAAATTTCCTTCGCCCTTAACTTTTCGTTAGTAAGAATGCGTAAGAATACTTCTCAGGCAATATTTCTTTCTTTCTTTTTTAGCCACAAGATTAGTTTGGAGCATATATGTATTTTATTCTATTCTATTGAATAGATGCGCAATTCATCATTATTGTCTTGAATTTTATTGTGTTATTATCTTCCTTAGTGGGCCATGCAAACTGCTATTCTGCATAACACTTTTTACAGAATAGGGAGCACATTCCCTCTAACACCCCCCAGATGGAAATAGGGACATTTCTCACTCCCCACAACTGACCCTCCCCATTTTGTCCACCACCCCACGTCAAGTGCCACCACCACGACACCAACTGCACCTCCACCGTCCAGAAAAAAACCCATTAATCCCTATTTTATTTTATTCTTCGGTAGATTTACAACAACAAAAAACCACACACCAGTAAACAAATTTTAGAAAAGGTAAAAATTAGACCATGACACACAAAGTGCCGTACTTTTTGTATATAAGACTATACAGGGTTTTTTTTACCGTAAATTAATGTGCAAGTGATTGTAATCATCAGGTTAGTTTTTTACTGCTCCCCCCCCCAAAAAAAAAACCCTTAACAACCTTTGTCAACCCCCCCAAAAAAACCTCAAGAACCTCAGAAACCCTCCATAAAAAAGCTGAACAACTTCATGCCATTCTTTTTCAAAAAAGCATAAAAACTCCAATCGTCCCCAAAAAGCTCAACAACTTTGGGCCGTCCTCTCCCCCCCCCCCCCAAAAAAAAGTGCAACAATTCTGGGCCATTTTCTTAATTTGGAGTCCTCCAAAATAGGGGGCATCTTATACAAAGGGGCGTCTTATACACAGAAACGTAAAGTAAAGGGACCCCTGACCGTTAGGTCCAGTCGTGACTGACTCTGGGGTTGCGGCGCTCATCTCACTTTATTGGCCGAGGGAGATGGCGTACAGCTTCCGGGTCATATGGCCAGCATGACTAAGCCGCTTCTTGTGAACCAGAGCAGCGCACAGAAATGCCATTTACCTTCCCACCATTTACCTTGCACTTTGACGTGCTTTCGAACTGCTAGGTGGGCAGGAGCAGGGACCAAGCAACGGGAGCTCACCCTGTTGCGGGGATTCGAACCGCCGACCTTCTGATCAGCAAGTAATAGGCTCTGTGGTTTAACCCACAGCGCCACCCGCATCCCATACACACAGAAAGGTACGGTACCTTTAAAAAAAAATCAAGACTTCTGCTCCCCTCCATTCCCCCTTTCTTCCCTGCCCTTCTCTGTCTCCTTGCCTGCTCTCCAGAAGCCACTATGAGACGCCCAAAGAAGGACCGGGAATGGCGGCCACGGAGAGGCAACAGGATGCTCCTTCACAGCCACAAGTCAGGTCATCTTTCTCCCTGGGTGTGTCCGTGTGTCCGTGTGTGTGTGTGTATTTAAATTTTCTGTTTTACAATTTAGAGTATTCATCGAAACAACCTTAAAATATCAATAACTTCCCTTCTCTTTCCATGGTTCATTTTGCATAGCATAAATCCCTGCATATTTTTATATAAACTAAACTATTCAATATTCCAGTTAGAACTGGATAGGGAACAACTGACTGGTTCAAAATTGGGAAAGGAGTACACCAAGGCTGTATATTGTCTCCCTGCTTATTTAACTTATATGCAGAATTCATCATGTGAAAGGCTGGGCTGGATGAATCCCAAGCCAGAATTAAGATCGCCGGAAGAAATATCAACAACCTCAGATCTGCAGATGACACAACCTTGATGGCAGAAAGTGAGGAGGAATTAAAGAACCTTTTAATGAGGGTGAAAGAGGAGAGCGCAAAATATGGTGTGAAGCTCAACATAAAAAAAACGAAGATCATGGCCCCTGGGCCCATCACCTCCTGGCAAATAGAAGGGGACGAAATGGAGGCAGTGAGAGATTTTACTTTCTTGGGCTCCATGATCACTGCAGATGGTGACAGCAGTCATGAAATTAAAAGACGCCTGCTCCTTGGGATAAAGGTGATGGCAAACCTAGACAGCATCTTAAAAAGCAGAGACATCACCTTGCCAACAAAGGTCCGTATAGTTAAAGGCATGGTTTTCCCGGTAGTGATGTATGGAAGTGAGAGCTGGACCATCAAGAAGGCTGATCACCGAAGAATTGATGCTTTTGAATTCCGGTGCTGGGGGAGACTCTTGAGAGTCCCATGGACTGCAAGAAGATCAAACCTCTCCATTCTGAAGGAAATCCGCCCTGAGTGCTCACTGGAAGGACAGATCCTGAAGCTGAGGCTCCAATACTTTGGCCACCCCATGAGAAGAGAAGACTCCCTGGAAAAGACCCTGATGTTGGGAAAGATGGAGGGCACAAGGAGAAGGGGACGACAGAGGACGAGATGGTTGGACAGTGTTCTCGAAGCTACAAACATGAGTCTGACCAATCTGCAGGAGGCGTGCTCAGGTCCAGGGGGTCACGAAGAGTCGGACCCGACTAAATGACTAAACAACAACAATTCAATATTCCATTATTACTTCCATCAAAACTTATTTACACTGTTGAATTTATCTTAATCCTGGCAACGTACACAATTTCCTCCCATATATTCAAGAAACATTTTCCAATCTTCTTTCAACGAATGTTCTTCTTGTTCTCTTATTCTGTATGTTAAGTCTGCAAGCTGCGCTTATCTCATCAGTTTAAGTTGCCATTCTTCTTTGGCTGGGACATCTCTCGTTTTCCATTTGAGGGCTAACAAAACATGGTGGCATACATAAATAACCTCTTTTGAGACCTGGGATTTTCCATCTGAATTATCCTCAACGAAAAGGACTCTGGGGTTGTTTTTTTTTGAAAGGTGATTTTAAATATTTATTTCAATTCATTCTAAATTATTTCCCAATACTCTTCTACACCACATGTGAAAGAACATACCCTCGACCGCACTGCATTTCCAGGGCCCAGTTTATGTAACCAAGGGGTTGCAGTGGCCTAAAAAGATTAGGGTGCCACTGGCCCAGAGTGAGAGGCTGCTGTGCTTTCAGGATCCTGGGAGCAGGAAATTCCGGGACCCCAAGGATGTCTCTGTCATGCTCTCAAAGGACGACTCCTTTAGACGCCTCTATTCTTTATTCAGGGACTCGGGTGGCGCTGTTGTCTAAACCACTGAGCCTTTGGCTTGCCAATTGGAAGGTCAGTGGTTCTAATCCCTGCTCCCTCGGGCAATAAAGCGAGATGAGCGCCGCAACCCCAGAGTCGGCCACGACTGGACCTAACGGTCAGGGGTCCCTTTACCTTTATTATACCTAAAGGGACGTGGGTGGTGCTGTGGTCTAAACCACTGAGCCTAGGGCTTGCTGATCGGAAGGTCGGCAGTTCGAATCTGGGGTGAGCTCCCATTGCTCGGTCCCTGCTCCTGCCCTCCTACCAGTTCAAAAGCACATCAAAGTGCAAGTAGATAAATAGGTACTGCTCTGACGGGAAGGTAAACGGCGTTTCCATACACTGCTCTCTCTTTTTTTGCCAGAAGCGGCTTATTCATGCTGGCCACATGACCCAGAAAAACTCTCTGGACAAATGCCGGCTCCCTCAGCCAGTAAAGCAAGATGAGCGCCGCAACCCCAGAGTCATTCACAACTGGACTTAGCTGTCAGGGGTCCTTTACCTTTACCTTTTACCGTATTTTTTGCTCTATAAGACTCATTTTTTCCCTCCTAAAAAGTAAGGGGAAATGTGTGTGCGTCTTATGGAGCGAATGCTATCACAGAAGCCAGAACAGCAAGAGGAATTGCTGCTTTCACTGCGCAGCGATCCCTCTTGCTGTTCTGGCTTCTGAGATTCAGATTTTTTTCTTGTTTTCCTCCTCCAAAAACTAGGGCAGGGGTCTGCAACCCGCAGCTCTGGAGCGGCATGTGGCTCTTTTACACCTTTGCCGCGGCTCCGGGGCGGATACTAGCTAGGGGAGGAGGCACATTGTGCGCCCCGACACTCCCCACTGTGGCGGGCGCTGTACTGGCTGTGACGTCGCATGGGGGCGGTGCGTGTGTTAGTCACGCACCGTCCCGATGTCACCTTCCCGCCCGCTACATTTTAAGGGGCATGTACGCTGGTCAGTGCATTGAAAGGGGGCATGTACGCTGGTCACTGTTTTGAAGGGGAGTGAAGAACACACACACACAAAAAGGTAACTTGTTAATTTAACGTTTATTTCTATGAGGAGGAGTAATTCTGAGGGGTCAAACAAAGAAATAATAAAAAAGTGACAAAAAAGTTATTTTTATAATGACGAGTTTTGTGGCTCCGTTTTTTTTCTCTTCGGAAACGGGTCCAAGTGGCTCTTTTTGTCTTAAAGGTTGCAGACCCCTGAACTAGGGGCATCTTGTGGTCTGGTGCGTCTTATAGAGCGACAAATATGGTGATTCTTTACTCAGCAGATGCACAAAACGCCTCTCACTGCAGATTCCGCTCCCTGAGCTCCGACACTGCTACAAAAAGGAGACCCCCAAGTGCCCCCAGACCCTCCCTTCCATTACACCCCATCCGCTGGGCATGGGGATCGGGTTTTCCCAACGCAGGAGCCAGCCTAGAAACCCACCTGAGTCACCATTCCTGCTCTCCTACTGGGTCAGCAGGGGAAAGAGGGGGACTTGTCACAATTTCACAAATCCCCACATATGTAAATCAAGAGACTTGCCAGCCCTAGTCAAACCCCACGTAGGACAATGCAGCCCAGCCAATGAGAGAAACAGGAAGCGGGTTGCGGTGATGCAAAGGAGGAAGTTTGCTTCCGGTCGTGACCACAGCCGAGCAGCGACCGCGCACCCAGGAGTGCCCAACAATGCACACTCAGACATAGCATCTGTGACATCCGACTTCCAGTTTTGCTCAAGGGGTACTTGGAATCCTGACCAGGCTGTGGCTCTTGGGATTCAGGCCAGGCCATCACCAGCGAGACTGTGGGGTGAGATGGGTGAATCTCTGAGTCACCCTAATTGCTGGAGCACAGCAGAACATAAGAAGCTGCCTAATGTTGAGTCAGGCCCTTGGGGTCCCTCTAGCTCAGTATTGTCTACACGGATTGGCAGCAGCCACTCTCTAGGGCATGGGTAGGCAAACTAAGGCCCGGGGGCCGGATCTGGCCCAATCACCTTCTAAATCCAACATGCAGACGGTCTGGGAATCAGCGTGTTTTTACATGAGTAGAATGTATCCTTTTACAGTGGTACCTCGGGTTACATACGCTTCAGGTTACATACGCTTCAGGTTACAGACTCTGCTAACCCAGAAATAGTACCTCGGGTTAAGAACTTTGCTTCAGGATGAGAACAGAAATCGTGCTCCGGCGGCCCCATTAGCTAAAGTGGTGCTTCAGATTAAGTACAGTTTCAGGTTAAGAACGGACCTCCGGAACGAATTAAGTACTTAACCTGAGGTACCACTGTATTTAAAATGCATCTCTGGGTTATTTGTGGGGCATAGGAATTCATTCATTATTTTTTACATAGTCCGCCCCCCCACAAGGTCAAACTAAGGCCCGGGGGCCGGATCTGGCCCAATCACCTTCTAAATCCCGTCCGTGGACGGTCCGGGAATCAGCGTGTTTTTAACATGAGTAGAATTTGTCCTTTTATTTAAAATGCATCTCTGGGTTATTTGTGGGGCATAGGAATTTGTTCATTTCCCCCCCCAAAAAAATATAGTCCGGCCCCCCCCCCAAGGTCTGAGGGACAGTGGACCAGCCCCCTTCGATTGACTGTTATGGGGGAAAGGAAAGGAGCTGGTTGACTAAAATGGTGGGCTAAAATCTCATGGCGAGGGGGCAGTGGCGTAGCGTGGGTTGTCAGCACCCGGGGCAAGGCAAGTAATTTGCGCCCCCTCCCCGCTGCACTGTCCCTCCCCCAGATAGTCCCTCATTCTCTCTCCGCACCGCACGCCTGGCACCCTCCCCTCCACAGTGGGCGGCGACCCGGCGGCTCGGATCGGATTCGCACAGCCAGCACTGCAGTGAGAGAGAGTGAGTGAGCCAGGTAGGGGCAGAGAGCTGCGAGTGCGAGCGCCCCCCCCCCCCGATGTTGTGCCTGGTGCGGCCGGCCCCCCCTGCATCCCCACGCTACGTCACTGCAAGGAGGGGAGGCTGCCACCGCCTCGTGTGTGTGTGTGTGTGTGTGGCTAGTTAATGTAAGTTGAGGGGGTTTTTGAATGCTGGATGCCGTTTTGTTGCACGTGCTGCTGCAAAGCCAGGCAGGGGAGCCATCTTAAGTTGAGGCTGCATAGGCCTTGTGGTGCATGTGATTCAGAGTCTATTCAGTTGAACCTCTGGTTACAGAGTTGAACCGTAGACTGTCCCCGGGACAGGTCAGGCTGCTGATCCCTTATTTTCGAGGCTGCTGATCCTTTATTTTCATATCTGTAAGTTGACAGCTATGGACTCTACCACTGCTCCTCCCATCCACTCTACCTCGAAAGATCCCCGTGCTTGCAGCTACACGCTGCAATTGCTCCCCCCAGCCCCCCTCCCTCCTTCCCCTGCTTCTCCACCACCTTGCACGGAGCCTGCCTCCTCCCGCTGCCCCAACCACTTCTGCACGCCTTCACACGAACCATGTTTCCTTCCCCGTCCGATCCCCTCCCAGTCACGCTTTGTCCTCCTGCCCGCTTCCTCCCCAAGCAAGGACGGCGAGACTGCGGCTGAGTGATCACGCTTCTCTGAAGAAGAGTTTGGATTTGATATCCCGCTTTATCACTACCCGAAGGAGTCCCAAAGCGGCTAACAATCTCCTTTCCCTTCCTCCCCCACAACAAACACTCTGTGAGGTGAGTGGGGCTGAGAGACTTCAGAGAGAAGTGTGACTGGCCCAAGGTCACACAGCAGCTGCAGGTGGAGGAGCGGGGAATCGAACCCAGTTCACCAGATTACGAGTCTACCACTCTAAACCACCACACTGGCGGCGATGCGGACGGCCCAGCTTGCTTCGCCTGTCCCTGCCCGGACGAGATGCCCACCTGCCTCCTGTGTCACCCCTATTGCGCCCAGCTACCCAGCCCTCACCATGATCCCGCCACAGGAGTCGATGTCCGGCCACGTGTGAGAGCGGGAGCAGCCTTTCCTAAAAAAGGTCGACAACTCTGGGAAACGGGGAGGGGGCTCTGGGTGGATCTTTGCAGCACGGTGCCGAATATGCTTAAGACGGCCCTGCCTGAGTTGAGATGGAAGATTAAGGGTACATATTGATATAGGAATGCATTAGATAAAATGTAAAGAAATATACAAAAATTAGAGCACAGTGGTACCTCGGGTTAAGAACTTAATTCATTCCGGAGGTCCGTTCTTAACCTGAAACTGTTCTTAACCTGAAGCACCACTTTAGCTAATGGGGCCTCCTGCTGTCGCCACACGATTTCTGTTCTCATCCTGAGGTAAAGTTTTTAACCCAGAGGTAATATTTCTGGGTTAGCGGAATCTGTAACTTGAAGCATCTGTAAGCCGAGGTCTGTAACCTGTAAAAAAAAACACAACAACGAGATTGACAGGAACTCCGTAGTGTTGGTACAAATATTATTTTGAAATGGCTTTATGTCTTTGTTTTTTCTTTTCTTTTTTCTTTCTTTAAAGGTAAAGGTAAAGGTACCCCTGCCCGTACGGGCCAGTCTTGACAGACTCTAGGGTTGTGCGCCCATCTCACTCAAAGAGGCCGGGGGCCAGCGCTGTCCGAAGACACTTCCGGGTCACGTGGCCAGCGTGACATCGCTGCTCTGGCGAGACAGAGCCGCACACGGAAACGCCGTTTACCTTCCCGCTAGTAAGCGGTCCCTATTTATCTACTTGCACCCAAGAGTGCTTTCGAACTGCTAGGTTGGCAGGCGCTGGGACCGAACAACGGGAGCGCACCCCGCCGCGGGGATTCGAACCGCCGACCTTTCGATCGGCAAGCCCTAGGCACTGAGGCTTTAACCCACAGCGCCACCCGCGTCCCAAAAGGAGGCAGAAGCCTACGGCACCCGGTATTCCCAGGCGGTCTCCCATCCAAGTACTAACCAGGCCTGACCCTGCTTAGCTTCCGAGATCAGACGAGATCGGGCGTGTTCAGGGTAGTATGGCCGTAGACCATTGTTTCTTTAGGTACATAAATTTGGTATATAAACTTTGTATACATGTTGGAAATTATATTATAATATGCCCTGTAATGCAATATGATAATGTATACATATGTGACATAAGAACATTAATAAAATAAAATTGATTTTAAAAAAATAAATAGGACAGCCCTTCTCCTGCTCTCAGGTTTCAGGCAGGGTAGTCTCTCTGCCTGGGACACGGGTGGCGCTGTGGGTTAAACCACAGAGCCTAGGACTTGCCAATCAGAAGGTCGGCGGTTCAAATCCCCGCGACGGAGTGAGCTCCCGTTGCTCGGTCTCTGCTCCTGCCAACCTAGCAGTTCGAAAGCACGTCAAAGTGCAAGTAGATAAATAGGTACCGCTCCAGCGGGAAGATAAACGGCGTTTCTGTGCGCTGCTCTGGTTCGCCAGAAGCGGCTTAGTCATGCTGGTCACATCACCTGGAAGCTGTACTCCGGCTCCCTCGGCCAGTAAAGCGAGATGAGCGCCGCAACCCCAGAGTTGGCCATGACTGGACCTAATGGTCAGGGGTCCCTTTACCTTTACTCTCTCCGCCGTAAATGGAGCTGCTGGGGATTGAACTTGGGAACGTCTGCATGCAAGGCGGCTGCTGTACCACTGAGCTACCATGGAAACCCATGAGCAGGAACACTCAGAGAGGCTTTCTCAGATGGGCTTCAGAAGCAGGGCTGCTGGCAAACCCAGAGTTCAGTTTGAAGAGCCTGTCCAGACAGTGCTGTTGTTCATTGTGTCTCATTTGGATACACGTCCCCCTTGAGAATGCATGAACCATGCTGGCATTTCAGCAAGCAGCACATACCCATCCACTGAGCCGCCAGTCGTAGCAAACCTAGGTGTCCTGCATTAACAAGGCTGTGGGTTTGGGGCTCAATCTGGGTGATGCTCTGTTCTTCTAGTTCTCAGGAGCCTGTATCTGTAGGGTAGAAGGTATGAGACCAAGCTTGCAAAAACCAGCCCCTTTGTCTAGGACGGTAATGGTTTTTAGCTGACTGGTTAAGCACCACAATGAACATAACCAAAGGGGTTGCTCTGCACCATCAAACAAATGGGTGGGCCTCCCCACCAGCTAATGGTGCCTTCCCATTTGTGGGATGCTCTCGTGCTTTTGAATTCTGGTGCTGGAGGAGACTCTTGAGTGTCCCATGGACTGCAAGAAGACCAAACCTATCCATTCTGAAGGAAATCAGCCCTGAGTGCTCACTGACAATTAAACCACTTCAAAACAAGTTTGTTATATTATAGAGGTTTAATGTGGGGTGCCTCTTGCTCACAGCAAGGAATTCTGGAGGGATAAGAGCTGAGAAACCTCTGAGGCCCCCTCAGCTTACATATTGTTAGTTCTGAGTAGGCATTTTTGGAGACTATTTATGGGCATCAGGAAGGTGGCCAACAAAAGAAAATATCAGAGTAGATCTGTGCATGGTTTGAAGCTCAACATCAAAAAAACCAAGATCATGGCCACTGGGCCCATCACCTCCTGGCATATAGAAGGGGAAGAAATGGAGGCAGTGAGAGATTTTACTTTCTTGGGCTCCATGATCACTGCAGATGGTGACAGCAGTCACGAAATTAAAAGACGCCTGCTTCTTGGGAGAAAAGCAATGACAAACCTAGTCAGCATCTTAAAAAGCAGAGACATCACCTTGCCAACAAAGGTCCGTATAGTTAAAGCCATGGTTTTCCCAGTCGTGATGTATGGAAGTGAGAGCTGGACCATAAAGAAGGCTGATCGCCGAAGAATTGGTGCTTTTGAATTATGGTGCTGGAGGAGACTCTTGAGAGGCCCATGGACTGCAAGAAGATCAAACCTCTCCATTCTGAAGGAAATCAGCCCTGAGGGCTCACTGGAAGGACAGATCGTGAAGCTGAGGCTCCAATACTTTGGCCACCTCATGAGAAGAGAAGACTCCCTGGAAAAGACCCTGGTGTTGGGAAAGATGGAGGGCACAAGGAGAAGGGGACGACAGAGGATGAGATGGTTGGATGGTGTTCTTGAAGCTACAAACATGAGTCTGACCAAACTGCGGGAGGCAGTGGAAGACAGGAGTGCCTGGCATGCTCTGGTCCAGGGGGTCACGAAGAGTCGGACACGACTAAAGGACTAAACAACAACTCCCCATTCTCTCCTTCATTTAGATTACTGGGTGGGAAGCCACATGAAAAAAGTGGGGGTGCAGGAATACTACTTGACCTAACCCCCCAACCTAGCCATTGGTTCCTCACCAGCTGGGCCCCCTGGGATGCCGGAAAAATCCCAAAACGGCCTGATTACATCACACAGCAGAAGCAAAATTCTTGAAAGCCTCCAGGATGTCACTTCTTGTGGTATTCTTGTCATTTGCCTCTGCTGGGCACAGCAAATCCCCACAAAATTCTGCGCTTTCACAATTTGTGTTGTTGTGCTCATTTTGCAATGCAACCACTTCCTGTTCATGGAAGCAAGAAGGAAAGGACTTCCTTTTCGCCGCTTTCGAAACATCCAGGTACGAGAGGGAAGTTCATTTGCATGAGCACGTCTTCTTCCGCTGCCGAGAAACAGATAAGAGGGGCATCCCTGCTGTAGCAGAGACCACTTCACAGCAAGAGGAGCAGCTTGGAAGGCTAGAAATCCTCTGTTCTGGAAAAAGACCGGCGAGACTTCCTTGGACAGGTAAAACTTCTGCATTGCTTTGCAGGGAGGTTGCCTTGAGGAATATGTCTGGCTTGCAAGGCTGAGTCTATGATTAGCTGCATTAAGTGTCAGCCGAGAGGGTCTGCAAGGATTAAACGGACCCCCAGGCAGACATCTGGCTGAGGGTTCCATGTGAAAAAGGGGTGGTTTAGGAATCAGAACTCTAAGAAGCTGTAGTTAAATGGCAGAGGATCTTGCCTTGCCAGCAAGCATCTTCTGGCAAGTGTGGAAGAGACTCCTACCTCAAACTCCACAGAGCCACTGCCAGTCAGGTATTATGGAGCCAGGTAGACCCAGTCCTCTGTGAAAGGCAGATTCCTATGAAGCAGAGAAGAAGGAACCGGTTTGAGGGGGAAGCTGGCCCAGCCTGAGCCAGATCATCTCATGAAGAAGGGAGGGGTCTAATTATTATTATTATTATTATTATTATTATTATTATTATTATTATTATTATTTATACCCCACCCATCTGGCTGGGTTTCCCCAGCCACACTGGGCTGCTTCCAACCTAATATTAAAAACAATACAGCATCAAACATTAAAAACTTCCCTAAACAGGGCCACCTTCAGTTGTCTTTTAAAAGTAAAATAGTTGCTTATTTCCTTGACATCTGGTGGGAGGGTGTTCCACAGGGTGGGCGCCACCACCGAGAAGGCCCTCTGCCTGGCTCCCTGTAACCTCACTTCTTGCAGCGAGGGAACCGCCAGAAGGCCCTCGGCGCTGGACCTCAGTGTCCGGGCTGGACAATGGGAGTGGAGACTCTCCTTCAGGTATACAGGACTGAGGCCGTTTAGGGCTTTAAAGGTCAGCACTAACGCTTTGAATTGTGCTCGGAAATGTACTGGGAGCCAATGTAGGTCTTTCAGGACCGGTGTTATGTGGTCTCGGCGGCCGCTCCCAGTCACCAGTCTAGCTGCCGCATTCTGGATTAGTTGTAGTTTCCGGCTCACCTTCAAAGGTAGCCCCACGTAGAGCGCATTGCAGTAGCCCCAGCGGGAGATAACCGGAGCATGCACCAGTCTGCGGTCAAAGGGGAGACTTGCAGGTTTCATGAAGAGACCTCAACCTTCTTTAGCTGTGATTCCTGCATGGGGTTGGGGTCGATGACCCACTGGATCCGTTCCCACTCTACAGTTCTTGATTCATCCCCAAATAGTCCGCCCTGCTTTGCCTGACCCTTCAGAATGCAAGGCTGTCTTCAACCACTTGGCTAGTACTTTGACTTGCAATACTTATAAACTGCTGTATCTCAGGCCCACGGAGATATGGTAAATTATTTGTATGGTCATTGGTTGGGTGTTATTGGAGAAGAGAGAGCAACATGCCCATGGCCACCTGACAGTCTGCCTTGATGCCCCAGCCCACAGGAACGTAAGAAACTGGGCCATTGACTACAGCTGCCCTCCAGGATTTCAGGCAGGGGTCTCTTCCAACCCTACCTGGAGATGCTAGCAGGGAGCGAATCTGGGACCTTCTGCTTGCCTGGCAAATGCTCTAACTACTAAGTTATCTTCCCGGGCCTGTCCTTCTCTGCAGAAGCTCTGCAGCTCCTTGCAGAAGACTCTGGGAAGTCTGCAAGCTAAAATTCCTTGTGCAAGCTAAAGTTATTTGAAGGCACTTGTGAACTTGACCTGACTGCTTTCCTTTTCTTGCACGCTCCCCAAAATTCTCCCTTTCCCTCTGCAGGCTGGAGATGAAAGTTTGTGTGAATTAGGGGAGGGTGCTAAGTAAGAGTCAGGAGTACTCAGCAAAGGCTCTGACTTAAATCACATCGAAATTCTCTTGAGTTTCTAAGTGGTTAAGGGATTTGCTTGTTTTCAGACAACAAAGATCATAAACGCCACCTTTATTTAAGTCATTTGCTTGAGTTGCAGATGTTTTCTTTCTGTGGAACCACAACAGCCGTTCCTGGGGCTGCTCGTAATCTGTCCACACAGTGTGCACATAGTTTCAATCGCAATCTTGTTCGTCTGGTTACGAAACAGCAGCTTCGCTTCTCCTTCCTCTGAAGGTGCTCCAGCGTGAGACTCGTTCGCTAACTTCCGTCCATTTCCTTCTTCTCCCTAGATCAAAAGCCCCCATGTCTAGAGTGCCTGAGTGCGAAGAGGAGGTGATGGACTTCTGCAGGTAACCACCACGGATGGCCCCAGGCTGTGAAGCTGGGCTGGGTGCTCAGGGACAGACAGGCACACAGACACACACACACACACACACACACACACACACACACACACATATACAGTGGTGCCCCGCAAGACGAATGCCTCGCAAGATGGAAAACCCGCTAGACGAAAGGGTTTTCCATTTTGGAGATGCTTCACAGGACGAATTTCTCTATGGGCTTGCTTCGCAAGACGAAAATGTCTTGCGATTCCTGGGGTTTTTTTCCGCTCCCCACCCCCTTTTTCTAAGGCACTAAGATGCTAATAGCCTTTTAGCAGCTAATCCGCTAATCCCTTAATCCTTTAATAGCCGCTAATAGCCGCTAAACCGCTAATAGCGCTAATCCGCTAATCCGCTAATGGGCTTGCTTCGCAAGACGAAAAAACCGCTAGACGAAGAGACTCACGGAACGGATTCTTTTCGTCTTGCGAGGCACCACTGTATTGTGGTATTTTTTGGCCAAAAAAGACACCCCAAGGCGGCTCACAAACTATGCAAATGCAAACATGCCAGTGCAAACACAGTAATTCAATAAAAATCAGACTAAATCTGAATATTCCAAACAGCAAATACAACATTCATTTTCCTGCCAGAAAGGCAACTGATGTGAAAACATTAAGAGACAGCAAGAATTAGCACTTAAGCAGCAGCTCCCGCTTATATAGGTCCAAGGCAGGTGGAACAGCTGGTGCCCCCG
The DNA here is from genome assembly GCF_965153285.1 of Podarcis tiliguerta. Classification (NCBI taxonomy): domain Eukaryota; kingdom Metazoa; phylum Chordata; class Lepidosauria; order Squamata; family Lacertidae; genus Podarcis; species Podarcis tiliguerta. The sequence continues at coordinate 6,370,738 of NC_139541.1, forward strand.
ATGGTTCCAGCAGAGATTAATCACGCCACTATGACTGCCACCTGCTTCTCAGGTCCAGATATTGATTCCCTAGCCCAACGGTTCCCAGCATAAACTCACCCCCAGTGCTCCTACCCTATAAAAAGCATTGTTCATAATAATGGTTTGCATGACCCAGAAAGGAAGATAATAGCACAATTAGCATTCAAAACAGTAAGAAATTATTTGCACGTTTGTTCAGCATCCAATTCAAACTATTCAGTTTAATTAATTCGACAAAACTGGTGAACGATCCAGTGAAGCCAGCTTGCAAGGACAGATAGTCATTTATACCTCAGGTGCCTCCCTGCCCCTCTTGACTCTTAGTGTGTGCACAAACACACACACACACCAGGTAATCCCACCACCCGCTTTGAGAACCACTGAGCTAGACCCATTTTAATCCACCTTTTGGTCTGGACATGGAACAGAACCAGCCAGTGTTGTTTTTGGCTGGATCTAGACACATAAAAAAAAAAATCAGGAAAATGTGTTGTAAAGCTCATACTGTAATGGGAAACCATATTGCCAAAGGATAGAACTCTATAGCACCATCTGGTGTCACAGTGTTATAACGCATTTAAAACGCTTAAAAAAAACAAAAACTAATGTAGCTGAGTCCCTGGTAGAAGATGTACTATAGGAACTGGACAGGGGGATTGTGTGTGTGTGTGTGTGTGTGTGTATCTCTATTGATCCCACTGGACATGATATTCTTTTGGACAACCAGGGTGGGCGAGATCTTTGCCTTTCCTAAAGAGGCGGTTCCAGAAGGTGACACCTGGGGTTTGTTTACCCAACACTTTGACTCCCCTTACAATGCCAGCAAATACCCCAAGAAATGTGCCGTGTGTGATGCTCGTATCCAGCCTAGTTCCAATGATGTTGACTTTTGCCTGGGAGTCTCTGACCTGCTCCTCTTGCTTTCTGGTTGCAGTGTGGACGAGATGCAGTTCTACGAAGAGCACCGGCCTTCTCTGGCCAAGGTAAGGAATTTCTCCAGGCTGCTTCAGTTCAAGAAAACTACTCTGTCCCCTCCTGATCATGAGCAGAATGAACACCTGAAAAGGGCTTAGTCAGCCAGATGGCTGGAGATGCAGAACCACCTCCAAGCAAGAAAGCCATTTGCCTTCCAAGCAAGCTAGACACCCCATGGTGGTTATCACCATTAGAAGAATTGTCAGTGAAAAAAACAAATATGGAAAAAGAATGGCCAACATATAGAGAAAAGTTAATTGAGGGGGGAAATCAATTGAGAGTAAAAAAAATAAACTAAAATGAGGATATAAGACATTTGTTAACCGATTGGCTCCAATATCATCAATTAAATGACATTTTTAGATTGAACAAAGGAGTCGGCTTTTTAGACTGAACCCAGTGCAGAAAGAACTGTTAGATAATAATGGAAAAATTCTGTCAAAAATGTATAAATTGTTGCTGGAATGGGAAACAGAAGATTAGGAAGTCTGTAACGATACACTGACTGGGCAAAAGATGTGGGATAGAATATACAATTTGCTTCATGGGGGAAGTTATGGAATAAGGACTTGAAATTTGCAGCTTGCTGTACGTTAAAAGAGAATTGTATAGAGATGGTGTGTAGATGGTATTTGACTCCTACAAGACTAGCGAAAATGTATAAGAACACGACCAACGTATGTTGGAAGTGTAATGTTAAAGAAGGTACATTTCACCACATGTGGTGGACTTGCAAAATAGCTAAGGCCTTCTGAGAAATGATTTACAGTGGTACCCCACAAGACGAATGCCTCGCAAGACGGAAAACCCGCTAGACGAAAGGATTTTCCGTTTTTCAATGCACTTCACAGGACGAATTTCCCTATGGGCTTGCTTCGCAAGATGAAAATGTCTTGCGAGTCTTGAGATTTTTTCTCGCTCCCCACCCCCTTTTTCTAAGCCACTAAACTGCTAATAGCCTTTTAGCAGCTAATCCACTAATCCCTTAAGCCTTTAATAGCCGCTAATAGCCGCTAAACCGCTAATAGCGCTAATCCGCTAATGGGCTTGCTTCGCAAGACAAAAAAACCGCTAGACGAAGAGACTCGCAGAACGAATTAATTTCGTCTTGAGAGGCACCACTGTATAATGAACTGGGGGGGGGGTGTTTAAAATCATTCCAAGGAGGCTAGACAACTCCTCCCTGAGGGGCAATGAGCGTTGCCTGGTGCCCCATCCCTCAGCACTTTGCCTTATTTATTTAATATCATAAAATTTCAAGAGTACTGCCTGATGTCAATAGGCAGGGAGTTCCAGAGTTCAGGGGCCGCCACATGGAAATAATCAAGTCCTTACAATTGCGGAATGAGACTTCTTGTCCCCAGGTGGACAGGAGGGGACTTTGCTGCTGATGGTTTGACTTCAGCAGAGGCCTGCTTTGCTCCCCCACCCCAGGAGGCCTTCCCAGGGCTGAGCCATCCTGCCTGCAAAGTCGGCATTCAGGTGAAGATCGGCAACAGCCCTTCATCTCTGGGCTTCCAGAAGGCAGCGATCATTATGGTGGCGATTGAGAGGATGAAGAAGAAGAAGTCCTCCAAAGCCAGGGCGCTTTTCACAGATGACGACCTGATGGACATCATCAATGCCGTCTTAGGTATGGTATGGAACACCAGCTGGCTGCCATATTGGGTGTGATGGAAATCCCCAGCAAGGAAGGCGTGTAGAGACATTTTCCTGCACTTTGAGAGCCAGTGTGGTGTAGTGGTTAAGAGCAGTAGTCTTGTAATCTTGGGAACCGGGTTCGATTCCCTGCTCCTCCACATGCAGCTGCTGGGTGACCTTGGGCCAGTCACACTTCTTTGAAGTCTCTCAGCCCCACTCACCTCACAGAGTGTTTGTTGTGGGGGAGGAAGGGAAAGGAGATTGTTAGCCGCTTTGAGACTCCTTAAAGGGAGTGAAAGGCGGGATATCAAATCCAAACTCTTCTTCTTCTTCTTCTTCTTCTTCTTTATTCCATTTGTTGGCCAAGCAGACCCAACTGGAAGCTGCTGTCGTGTCGCTGTTCTTTTCCGCCATCCCTCTGGCTTTAGAGGGAAGCAACAGACTTTGGACTGCAGGACCCTTCAAAATAATAATAATAATTTATTATTTATACGCCACTCATCTGGCTGGGCTTCCCCAGCCACTCTAGGCGGCTTCCAACTGAATATTAAAAACAAGAGAGCATCAGACATTAAAATCTTCCCTAACAGTTTCCTTTGAGGTGGATCAGGGACACACAGAGGCCGTGATCTCTTCCTGCTTGCCTAAACACTTCTGGGAGTTAGCACTGAATAAGATGTGGGCAAGGGACACAGGTGACGCTGTGGGTTAAACCACAGAGCCTAGGGCTTGCCAATCAGAAGGTCGACGGTTCGAATCCCTGCCACGGGGTGAGCTCCCATTGCTCAGTCCCTGCTCCTGCCAACCTAGCAGTTCGAAAGCACATCAAAGTGCAAGTAGATAAATAGGTACCACTCCAGCGGGAAGGTAAACGGCGTTTCTGTGCGCTGCTCTGGTTCGCCAGAAGCAGCTTAGTCATGCTGGCCACATGACCCGGAAGCTGTACGCCAGCTCCCTCAGCCAATAAAGCGAGATGAGCGCCGCAACCCCAGAGTCGGCCACGACTGGACCTAATGGACAGGGGTCCCTTTAAGATGTGGGCAGGGGCAGAGGAAGGGGGTGGTGGGGGTGGGCCGCCCCGGGTGTCACCACTGAGGTGGGTGACGAAATGCCAGGTGGCACTCACCACGGGGCCTGCAGCGCACCCGAGCCATGCGTCTCTCCTGGGAGTGACGTGGTGGTTTGGGCGCCCGCAGGCTCTGCATTGCCCCAAATGGTCCACCTGCCACCTCCCCCTCAGCTATAGGGCAACTGAGTGGGAGGAGGCAGGCAGACTCCTCAGAGGCCCCACGGAGCGTCCTGCCCTGGCTTGCGCAGCCCCACAGGCAGCTGGCCCCACTCCTGGGCGCAGGGCACGTACGCCACCCCAGGCGCCCAAAAGAACAGCTCTGGCTTGGTAAGGGTGGGGGCAGCAGCAGGTGGGGTGTCACTGCTAAAGGAACCCTGCTATCCAACTTTTGTTTAAAAGCCTCCTATGAAGGAGAGAGCTCCCTACCTTCTGAGATCATATGTTCCACCAAAGAACAGCTCTTACTGTTGCATTGCAAGTGGCATGTCTTGACCCAAAGTGTCTTTTCCTCTTCAGAGCCAGTTGACTTTGACACCTGCGAATGCACCTATGCCACAGATCCCATCTACCACCTCAGCAGGAGCATCTCCTGCAACATCAGAGACGTCAACCAGAAGTCCCTTGTCCTGAACGGGACAACCCAGCTGGTGGCCTTGGAGCTCCAACAGGCGGACATCAGCAAAGAAGGTAGGAACCCCCATCCTTGATGTTCCTCACCAGCCATCTCCTACGGGTGGCCAGTCCTAGCCGGGCTGAAATGTTTCTTGCTATTAATCCTGTTTCCTCACATTTTCCAGCGAGGGTGAAAATGTACGTCTATCGGCCGAAAATCGAGGAAGGCGTAGCGAAGATCCCCATCGCCCTGAAAATCAAAGGGAAGGAGCTATACCTGTCTTGCGTGCAGAGTGGAGACCAACCAGCACTTCAGCTGGAGGTGAGAGGTTCCTTCACAGCTTATGATTCCAGTTACTGGAAATCCCAAGAGGAGGGAGGGCTCTTGTGCTTAGATCCTGCTAGCTGGTTGCCCACAGTGAGAACAGGATGCTGGACTAGGTGGACCATTGGCCTGATCCAGCCGGTGGTTCTTTTGTTATTGCAATGGCCAGAGTCAACGGCTCAGGACCACAGTACCTAAAGGACCGCCTCTCTCCATATGAACCCACCCAGACCCTGATATCATCTTCCGAGGCCCTACTTCACGTGCCTCCTCCTTGAGAGGTCCGGAGGGTAGCAATGCAAGAACGGGGCCTTTTCTGCAGTGGCTCCCCATTTGTGGAGTGCTCTCTCCAGGGAGGTTCGCCAGGCACCTTCATTATCCACCTTTAGGCACCAGGCAAAAGCATTCCTCTTTAACTAGGGCTTTGGCCAATTGACATCCAGTGCCCTTCTAAAATGTGTTGGGGGCTGTTATTGGGCTGTTCTTGTTTTTACTATGTATTTTGTGCTTTTTCGTTGTGGTTTTATGTTGCGAACCGCCCTGAGACCTGGTGTTGTTGCTGTTGTTGTGGAGCTAGTGTAGGCGCCTTGGAAAGTGGATTTCCTTAGATGTAATCTCACCTTTTCCACCCGCAGGAAGCCAGCATCGAAGGGGACCTCGACAAATCCGACAAAGGGCGCTTCCTCTTCTACAGAGTTGCAGTTGGGGACTACACCAGGTTCGAGTCAGCTGCCTTTCCTCAGTGGTACATCTGCACATCTGCCCAGGTCAACAAAGCTGTCAGCGTGACAAACCGGATCGGGGAGGTCTCCATCGTGGATTATATTGTCACATAAATACGCGCATAAAGACGCGCAGAACCTTTACATGCGCCTTTGGACAAATTTCAGCCTCCTGACTCTGTGACTAGGAAAGTCCTGTCACTGAGACAACGCAACACTCGCCTCGTTTTTCTGGAAGGACTTGGCAGTTGCCAAGAAAGCAGTGGATAATGAGGACCGCAGGGGGCTGGACTAAATGGCCCTTTGGGTCCCTTTCGACTCTGCTGTTCTCTGTTGTATATTTATTGCAAGTATTTATTAATAATTTAATAATTATTTTTTGCCTGACGGCCCATCTTAATAAATTATCTGGTATGTAAGGTTGGCCTCTAACGGCTGTTTGTAAATTGTACCTCCAACACCCAAATGAACGAGCCAGACGGAAAGAGAAGGGCCTTCCGAAAGAGGGTGGGGGTGTCCCTTTGGCCAGACCCCCCCAAGAGGGAGAGGCTGGCCTGGAGCCAAGGCAGCCCAAGAGGAGGGCTAGAGTCCTTGTTTGTTTGCCTCCCCCCCCCCCCCAATTCACTCCTATGTGCCCGGATTTGAGGCTGCCTGTTAGCACAGCGTCTGGTCTGGAGGTGGTGGTGCTAAGTGCCTAATCTGCCCACAATCAAACATCTGCCTCACACAATTTGCTCTCAGGTGCCGGGGCCCAGCCTGGCGTGTATAGCAAAGGCCTGGTTGGGTAAGCTGGGTGGCCCAATGTTAACCTACCCAGGTACCCTACGGAACTCTCTGCCACAGGAGGCAGCAATGGACACCAAGCTAGACAGCTTTAAAAGAGGATCAGGAAAATTCATGGAGGAGGAGAGGACTCTTGATGACTACTAGCCACAATGGCTCCGCAAACGGAGGCACCAATGCTTCTGAACATTAGTTGCTGGAAACCACTGGAGGGCAGAGGGTTGGCCACTGTGAGAACAGGATGCTGGACTGATCCAGCAAGCTCTTCTTGGGTCGTAGGGTCTTAACACCATTGCAGGTCAGAGGGGCAATGTGTCATGGTGAAAGGCAGGTTAAAAAACCAAACCCATCCACCTCCCCTGCTAGGATGCCAACCTGCGCTGGGTCTGGGTTAAAGCAGATGTTGTTAGTAATGTGGGATGTGAAACACAAGAGCAGTCAAGTACAACATTCCTAGAGTGAACATGTTTACACATGGGGAGGAATGTTTCTCCAGCCAGCAGGTAAACTTCCTGTTTCTTTCTGGGCTGGGACAGACTTCCTCTGCATGTGACTAGAGGTGAGCGTGGCCTGTAACGGCAAAAGCACAGGGCAGGGCAGACATCTCCCTCTCTTTGACTACATGCATCGAACAAGCAACATGCCAAAGATGCCCTCTTGGCCTCCAGCCAAGAGAGGACAAAGGGACTGTCTTCTTCTGAGATAGTATCCAGGTATATGTTACTTTTCTAAGCTAAGTCTGCCTTCTGGGATCTTATCGTGAACAGAATGATGTGTGAGTAAACCTTTTTTATACTTTTATAGAAGACTGTGCCATGTCTTATCTTTTATGAGGGAATAAGGGGAAAATACCAGAACAGTTATTATGGAGGCTTTAGCGAGCCTGAGCAAACGCATCCACTCCAAGTTTAAAAAAGGGGAATGTTACTCTGCTAAATTCTGGAACTTGTTAACACAAGTTGGATAAGGATATAATCAAACAATATATCCTCTCCTGCACATTCCCACAAGTGAACCATCCCAGCAGGCCGCCTCAGAACTTCCTGGTCTCCAGGTCAAACCTGGGCTGTCTCCGTACATCACCCACCTGGCCCTTGTGGAGAGACATCACCTCAACCTGGTCTTTGCCACAGAGCGGACTAGTGGCATGATGTTGACTGGAGGGGGAGTTCATGGTCAGTTATTTTCATGGACGGGTCACGACCTGGTAAAGTTTGGACTGCATGGCTCCTCTGCTCTGCCAGGGGTAGGGGAACCACTGAGATGATCTGCCCCTGGAGACTTGTGGGGCCTGGTAGGTTCTTGAGTGATACCAGGAGTTCCTGGTCCATGTGACCAGAACACCCTTTCAAGGCTCTTGTCTCACTCTGGAATGGAGAGTGGGAGGCATTGCCACAATCTCTCCTGAGTGCCCTCGCCATGCTATGGGATGAAGTCAGGGCTGACCCAGGATGCTTCGCTGCTTGTCTGAGAAAAACCAGAAAATGCAATGCACACACCCACCACTGCCGCCTCCTCCACAGCCCCCCCCCAATTACTGCCTCCTCCGTAACCCCCCGTCACTACCTCCATCCCTGCAGTCCCCATGGGCACAGCACACAAACACACAAGCAAAGCCTCCTCCACTGGCCTGAGATGCTGGAGTGTATTGCTACCACACCAACAGTATGGCATAGTGGTTAGAGTGTTGGACTAGGACCTGAGAGACGTGGGCTCGAATCCCCACTCAGCCACGAAGCTCGGTGGGGGCCAGTCGCTGCCTCTCAGACTAGCCTACCTCACAGGGTTGTTGTCGTGGGGGTTAAATAAGGAGAGGGGGAAGCACATATGCCGCCATTTGATTGATTGATTGGTTGGTTATTGTTTGAAGCATTTGTACCCCGATGTTCAGCTGAAAAGGCTCCGAGAGCAGCTCCTGGGAGAAAAGGATGGGATAGAAATGCAATAAAATAAATTAATTAAATCAGAATACATGTAATCCTGTCTCAATTTAGCGTGCGTGCTCTCTCTCTCTCTCTCTCTATATATATATTAGCATGGGTAAGACCCTGATGCTGGGGAAGATGGAGGGCACAAGGAGAAGGGGACGACAGAGGACGAGATGGTGGGACAGTGTTCTCGAAGCTACCAGCATGAGTTTGACCAAACTGCGGGAGGCGGTGGAAGACAGGAGTGCCTGGTGTGCTCTGGTCCAGGGGGTCACGAAGAGTTGGACACGACTGAACGACTAAACAACAACACAAGTTTCAGGCTAATTTGTAGGTGCCTACTCAGCAACCCTGCCAGACTTTTGCCCCAGACTTCCTTATTTGCAGTGCTTCTATGTTAAAATAGTTGTATTTCTGAGTCTCGCAGACTTGAGTTTTTCCTTCCGCTCTACTCGGTCTTCATTTCTCACGGGGGCCGGGGGGAGTGTGTGCATTTGCGCAACAGCACGTCAGGGGGGAGTCCGTGCAGCCGTGTAGCCGTGAAAAATAGACTGGGATGTGCATGCAGATGGAAGACAGCTGGAGTGCATCTTTGCACGCACTCAGTTCACCACTGGCAACAGACACGCTGGGATTACGTGCCTGAAGGTTCAGCACAACAAATTTCCCAGTTGTGTCATCAATGAAACATTTGGGCTTAAAGAACATTTTTTTAAAAAAATCCCTGTGCTTTCCCTTTCCCTGAATCAAGGCCTGCCCCTGCCTCCCTCGTGCTAATCCAGGGTTTTTCCTGGAGAACATGCCTGCAGCCAAAGACCAAGCCTCTAACGGCCATCTCTCTGGTGAGAGCATCACACTCTAATGAAAGCATCGCCCCTTCAGCTCTTCTGACTCCTGCCTGGTGTACATGGCCATCCGGGCACTTCGACAAGCCTGAAATCCCATCGGCTTCTTGGTGCATGGAATAGGCATGGGGGTGCAGGTACCGTGTTGGCCTCAGGCAGCAAAATGTCTTGGCCTGGCCCTTCTGGTTTTCCAGGCCCCTGCCTTGTCCCCTGGGAGCAACTGGGAGGGAAAGGTATCTGAGTTCTGCTCCTAGAATCATAGGAGAGTTGGAAGGAAACCCCAAGGGGGTTGTCAACCTGGTCCCTACTGTCCACTAGTGGACGTTTCAGGATTCTAGGTGGGCGGTGTGGGGTTCTACGGTGCAAGCTGAATCCTCCATCCATTGAGCACTGGTGGGCAGTAAGGAAATTTTACCATCAAGAAAGATACATTAGTGGGCGGTAGGTATAAAAAGGTTGACTACCCCTGGTCTAGTCCAGGGGCAGTGGCGTAGCGTGGGTTGTCAGCACCCGGGGCAAGGCAAGTAATTTGCGCCCCCTAACCCGGGGCAAGGCAAGTAATTTGCGCCCCCCGCTGCAATGTCCCTCCCCCAGATAGTCCCTCGCTCTCTCTCCGCACCGCACCACATGCCTGGCACCCCCCCCTCCACAGTGGGCGGCGACCCGGCGGCTCGGATCGGATTTGCACAGCCATCACTGCAGTGAGAGAGAGTGAGCCAGGTAGGGGCAGAGAACTGCGAGTGCGAGCGCGCCCCCCCCCCAGATGTTGCGCCCGGTGCGGCCGGCCCCCCCTGCACCCCCCACGCTACGCCACTGTCCAGGGGTCAGCAAACTTTTTCAGCAGGGAGCTGGTCCACTGACCCTCAGACCTTGTTGGGGGCCGGACTATATTTTGGGGGGGGAATGAACAAATTCCTACGCCCCACAAATAACCCAGAGATGCATTTTAAATAAAAGGACACATTCTACTCATGTAAAAACACGCTGATTCCCGGACCACCTGTGGGCCGGATTCAGAAGGCGATTGGGCCAGATCCGGCCCCTGGGCCTTAGTTTGCCTACCCATGGTCTAGTCCAACCCCCTGCAATCGCAGCTAATTGATGCTAGGGATGCGGTGAAAAAGGAGGCTTTCTGTTCTTTTAAGCTATTTATTTCATAAAATTTGCCTGTGGGGGAAGGGAACCCTCCAAGCGGTTTGCAAAGAAGATAAAATAGAATTGTCTCCCAAAAAAATTTACATATCAGAGTCAGCCACTGCCTGAAAATAACTCCAGCCTCCAGGACTGAGATGATCTGGCAAAGTTTACTGGCCCTCCAAATTGATGGATAACCTTCACCGAATGGATTGGCCATTAAATCGTACACACTGCTTGCTCTAAATCACTGCTTCTCTTGCAGCCCTGAGGCCATCTGCTGCATTAAGCCTCTGTCACATTTCGAATTGCCGGAAATTTTGCGGTTTGGAAATATCACTTCCTGGCTGATCATCGTGCTTTTGTCAGCAGGCAATGACATAATCTTCGCCCAACAATAGCACTGAGAATCATTTATACTTCCTAGTAAAGAGCCTGGAGAATGTCTGCTCTGTGTATGTGTAAGTGGGGTGTGTGTGGACGTTTTCCCCCTTGCGATTTGCATAGAAGGAAAAGTTTATTAGTAAGCATGCATCTGGCTTTGCGGAGGAGTCTGCCCTTTCTGAGATTTCTAGCTTGTTGGAAAATGCCCTTCTTGACACACAGAGAGCAAAACTACTTCATAGAAAGAATTAGACGGATCCCTAGGGGCCATCTAGTCCAACCCCCTGCAAAGCAGGAATCACAGCTATGAATCCCGGTCCGACAGCCACCCAACCTCTGCTTAAAAACCTCCAGAGAAGGAGAATTCACCACTTTCTGAGACAGTCCGTTCCGCTGTCAAACATGACTTCGTACTGTCAGAAAGTTCTTCCTAAAAGTCAGGAACTTTTTATCACATGTGGTGGGAATGTAAAAAAGTGAAAAGCTACTTGGAAAAGATATACAGTGGTGCCCCGCAAGACGAATGCCTCGCAAGACGGAAAACCCACAAGACGAAAGGGTTTTCCGTTTTCAGAGGCGCTTCACAAGACGAATTTCCCTATGGGCTTGCTTCGCAAGACGAAAATTGATGAAAATCTTTGAGGGTTTTTTCCGCTCCAAAACCCCTTTTTCTGAAGCGCTAAGCTGCTAAAAGCCTTTTAGCAGCTAAACCGCTAATCCCTTAAGCCTTTAATAGGCGTTAATAGCCCTTAAACTGCCAATAGCGCTAATAGCGCTAATCCGCTAATGGGCTTGCTTCGCAAGACGAAAAAACCGCAAGACGAAAAGACTCGCGGAACGGACTCTTTTTGTCTTGCGAGGCACCACTGTATAATGAGCTGAAAAAGATGCTGACATATACATTTATTAAGAAACCAGAAGCATTTTTACTTGGCATTGTAGGAGATGATATTAACAGACAGGACTGTAGGTTGTTTCTATATGCAACGACAGCAGCAAGAATATTATTGGCACAAAAATGGAAGCAAGAAGAACTACCGACGAAAGAAGAATGGAGGATGAAGTTGATGGACTATGCAGAATTAGACAAATTAACAGGGAGGATTCGAAACCTGCGGGATCAGAGATTCTTAGAGGACTGGAGTAAATATATGAACTATTTGAAAAGTAATTGTGATGAACGGATTATGCTAGTAGGACTGCAAGAAGTTTTCTAAGGTGGATTATCTGAAATATTACAAGAAAGACTATGATAAGAATTATTAGTTAAGGATAATTAAATGAAATATAGAAATTAAGAAATGCAGAATAAGTGATAAAGAACGGAAAATCATCAGAGGTGTTGACGGAAGTCTAAAATATTGTATAAGATGAGAAGATATGTTGTATGACTGTTGGAACTGATATGTTTTTTAAAAAGGTATAAAAAGAAAAAAAAGAAAGTTCTTCCTAAAAGTCAAACAGCTCTTCCCATAAGGAAGTTCTTCCTGATGTTTAGTCAGAATCTTTTTTCTTGCCATTTGAGTCCGCCCCTCTGGAGCAACAGAAAACCAGCTTGCTCTGTCCTCCACCTGACAGCTCTTGAGGTATCTGAATCACCTCTCCGGTTTCGCATATCCAAGGCAGTGAGTCTTGTTAGACCTACTCCCTGTCTTGCTAACCTCATTCCACCTGGCTGGGCAGGGAAGGGACTTGACTGATTGACTTCAGCTATTGAACAGTGAGTGCCAGAACAGAGAGTCCTTCAAGACCTGCTTCTCAGGATGTCTGCAGTCTCTTGGGGTGGGGTATGGTTTAAAGCTTTTTGTAAAGAGACTGAAGGTACATTCTTTCACCTTTGGTGGACATGCCCAAGGATTAAGACATTCTGGGAGATGATTTATAATGAAATGAAAAAGGTATTCAAATATACCTTTCTGAAGAAACCAGAGGCCTTTCTCCTGGGCATGGTCGGCCAATTGGTGTTAAAGAAGGACAGAACTTTTTTTTATGTATGCAACAACAGCAGCTAGAATACTTATTGCAAAGTATTGGAAGACACAAGATCTACCCACCCGGGAAGAATGGCAGATGAAGTTGATGGACTACATGGAATTGGCAGAAATGACTGGCAGAATCCGAGACCAGGGAGAAGAGTCGGTGGAAGAAGACTGGAAAAAGTTTAAAGATTATTTACAAAAATATTGCAAAATTAATGAATGTTAAAAGATTGTTGGAAAGAAGCTATATGGCTTTAGTAGAAATGTTATAAGGATTTAAGTATAAATAGATTAATAGAATTTCAAAGGTAAAATAAGGTTAGAATGTGTTAAGATAATTATAGGACAGAGGAAGATGGAAAGGAATTGCTGAAACAATTGACAGAAGTGGAATACAAAAAGGGAGGTGTGAGGAGGTCGGTGAAATAAGTGAATGAAAGATAAGACATTGAAATTGTTTGTTTGTCTTAAATTGTTTACATTGTTTTTGTTTGGATTTGGTAGTTTAGTGTGTTAGTGTAGTATATTGTTAGTTTAATGTGTTAGTGTATTTGTATTGTATTGTATTGTTTCCTTTTTTGTTTTTTGTTTTTCTTTCTTCTTATTCTGTGGTGTTTAAATTGTTCAAAAAGCAATAAATATTATATAAAAAAAATAAAGCTTTTTGTCAAGATTTAAATCTGGAGATGTGAATTTTTGCTGATTGATATGAATTCTTTGTATCTGTATTTTGAGACCTTATTGTGACTTAGGTGGGAATTGCAATAACCCTATTGTGTACATTTTGGGGTTGTTGTTTTTTAATCTGTTGCTTGGGACTTCTTTTGTTATATATCTCTAACTGCAAATCTTGTATATTGTAAGCTGCCTTGAGCATGGTTTTAACTATGGAAAGGCAGCATACAAGTAAATGAGATTGATTTTTCTCCAGATGTCTGTGGTGTGTTTACTTTGCCCTCTTCAAATGGCTGCCATGCTCCTTTGCATTCCAATTTCCATCTCCTCTGCCCTTATTTGGACTATCAAGAGATGCTTTTGCCCTAATTCTTTGGGGTGATTCATCCCAAGCCTCATGTACCCAGCTCCTCTCGGAATTCCCCTAGAGGTCAGTTTAAAAGCTGCTCTGCAACAGTTTTTATATTAAGTGCCAGCCATCTAGTTCCATTTGGGTTTAAGTAAAAAGGTAAAGGGACCCCTGACCATTAGGTCCAGTCGCGGACGACTCTGGGGTTGCAGCACTCATCTCTCTTTACTGGCCGAGGGAGCCGGCGTACAGCTTCCGGGTCATGTGGCCAGCATGAGTAAGCCGCTTCTGGCGAACCAGAGCAGCGCACGGAAACACTGTTTACCTTCCCGCCAGAGTGGTACCTATTTATCTACTTGCGCTTTGAGGTGCTTTCGAACTGCTAGGTGGGCAGGAGCCGGGACTGAACAACGGGAGCTCACCCCGTCACAGGGATTCAAACCGCCGAACTTCTGATCGGCATGCCCTAGGCTCTGTCGTTTAACCCACAGCGCCACCCACGTCCCTCTGGGGTTAAGTAGCTCCCATTAATTTTGCTGGCTTGTCCCAAAACCTTCTCCAGTTGTATTGTATACAGCACCTGATTTCCAAAGTGTCAGCTGTTCCTCCCAGCTTTGTGTTGTCTGAAAATCTGATAGGGATTCTCTCTACCCCAGTCAGGGTTGGTTGGTCAATTGGGCAGGTGGCTGGGACCAATCACCTGTCAGTCATAATGATGTCAGGTGATTGACTCCAGTCAAAGTTCAAAGAAGGTTGCTGCAACTGTCAATCAGCTGATCAGCGATTGCAGCAACCTCCTTTGAAGAAACATGTTCAGCAGCGATCAGCTGATTGCTGCAGGGAGCGCAACTGAGCCTTTGGCCTGATCCTGTATGCTTACACTCTGGCTAAAATAAAATCCATCTGGTACGTAGGCTGAGACCCTACCTGCCTGCAGACTGTCTCGCCAGAGTGGTGCATGCTCTGGCTATCTCCCGCTTGGACTACTGCAATACGCTCTACGTGGGGCTACCTTTGAAGGTGACCCGGAAACTACAACTAATCCAGAATGCGGCAGCTAGACTGGTGACTGGGGGCAGCCGCCGAGACCATATAACACCGGTCTTGAAAGACCTACATTGGCTCCCAGTACGTTTCCGAGCACAATTCAAAGTGTTGGTGCTGACCTTTAAAGCCCTAAACGGCCTCGGTCCAGTATATCTGAAGGAGCGTCTCCACCTCCATCGTTCTGCCCGGACACTGAGGTCCAGCGCCGAGGGCCTTCTGGCGGTTCCCTCACTGCGAGAGGCCAAGTTACAGGGAACCAGGCAGAGGGCCTTCTCGGTAGTGGCGCCCGCCCTGTGGAATGCCCTCCCATCAGATGTCAAAGCGATAAACAACTACCTGACATTCAGAAGACATCTGAACTTCAGGGAAGTTTTTAATATGTGACATTTTAGTGTATTTTTCATCTTTGTTGGAAGCCGCCCAGAGTGGCTGGGGAAACCCAGCCAGATGGGTGGGGTACAAATACTAAATTGTTGTTGTTGTTGTTGTTGTTGTTATAAAATAATCATTGTTTGTCTGTAGGTTAGAATCCTTTTAATTTCAAGGGGAAAGTTAAATTAATTTTTGGAGGGAGGAAAACTGCATGCAAATGGAATTAAGTGTCCTGCACATTTGAAAAGCTTTGGTGTTTTAGTTTTTTGGCAATGGATGTGTAGATGTAATAAATACATAAATTCATAAACTTATGGCATGCAGTATGGCTTAATTTCTAAATAAGAGATATAGTTATTTTTATCTCAAAATCATATCTTGACGCTCTCACATGGAAGCTCTTTCCCTGTCAAAAGAAATGCAGAGAATTTTAGTAGCAAAAAAACTGGAAATTCCTACAATTTCTACAAAGACTCAATTCCTACAAAGCTTGACTGGCAGATGAAGATGATAAAATACTTGGAACTTGCGAAAATGACTGGGAGAATAAGAGGAAACTCAAACCAGAAAGTGTGTAAAGAATGGATAACATTAAAAGAATATCTAAAACAATATTGTGAAAATGCAAATCTCCTGACAGGTCTAGACTGAATCTTGAATATTAAGAAAAACTATAAATGTAGAAAATTTTCTGGATATGTAACAGATATAACAGGAAATGCATAAAGGTTAAGAATATGTAGAAAGCACAACGAGGTGAATCAGAAGTCAAAAGTGTGTGTGATGTTAGGCGATGTGTTGTTAGTTAATGTTTAGTTGTCATTAAGGTATTGTCTTTGTGTTGTTATATGTAAATTGTTTTGCAATAAAGTTTTTTTTTAAAAAAGAAACCACAAAGTGGCAGAGCTATGAGCCTCGTTGGGGTGATAGCCAGAAGCACCCAGGATGTCTTATAAATCAGGACAGTTATAGCTAGTTTGGTTATTGCTCGCAGTGGAAATTGTGGTTTTCAGTTTCCTGATGATGACATAAGATACGGAAGTTCCCCAGAGGGAAGGTCTGAGCAGGGAGCCACATGCCAGTGGGTGGAGCCTTGGGGATTTATTTGCAATTCAAATGAAGGAATCACAGAGTTGCAGAGTTGAAAGGGAACCCAAGGGATCATCTAGCCCAACCCCCTGCAATGCAGGAATGGCAGCTGAAGAATCCCTGGCCACCGAGGGCCCTAAAACCTCTGATTACAAACCTGCAATGAAGGCAAGTCCACTGAGGTTGTCCATTCCACTGTTGAACATCTCTTGCCGCCAGAATGTTCTTTCTAATGGTTTGCTTGCAATCTCATTTCTTGTCACTTGAATCCATTGGGTTTGGGTTCTACCCTCTGGAGCAGCAGAAAACAATACAGCGGTACCTCAGGTTAAGAACTTAATTCGTTCCGGAGGTCCGTTCTTAACCTGAAACTGTTCTTAACCTGAAGCACCACTTTAGCTAATGGGGCCTCCCGCTGCCGCTGCGCCGCCGGAGCACGATTTCTAGTCTCATCCTGAAGCAAAGTTCTTAACCCAAGGTACTATTTCTGGGTTAGCGGAGTCTGTAACCTGAGGCTTCTGTAACCCGAGGTACCACTGTATTGCTCCATCTTCCGTGTGACAGCGCTTTAGTTATTGAAGATGGCTAACGTGTCACCTCTGTCTTCTCATCTCCAGGCTAAAAATACCCAACTCCCTCTAGGGTTTCCAGACCTTGACCATCGTGGTTGCCCTCCTCTGCACAGTTTGTCAATATCCTTGTGGGTGTGAGTTGGCCGTCACAGCAGACTGAAAACATCCTTTGGAAAACTAAGATATTGTTACATGCCACCACCCCACTTTCTGAGCGGTGCAAGTTTCCAGGAATCCAGGGGCTTACACAGGGTCTAGGTTTCCTTTGGAAGTGAGGCACAGCTGAGATTGTGGTGTCTTTATGATAGCTGGTTTATTTACACATATATGCAACCTGAGCCTGCCGTGGAGGGGGTTCAAGGCATTGTGGTGTAGTGGTTCAGAGCGGTAGATTCGTAATCTGGGGAACCAGGTTTGCTTCCCCGCTCCTCCACCTGCAGCTGCTGGGTGACCTTGGGCTAGTCACACTTCTCTGAAATCTCTCAGCCCCACTCACCTCACAGACTGTTTGTTGTGGGGGAGGAAGGGAAAGGAGAATGTTAGCCGCTTTGAGACTCCTTAGGGTAGTGATAAAGCAGGATATCAAATCCAAACTCTTCTTCTTCTACACTCCAAGAGGGTCCCATTTTTCCCATTGGATTCAAACTGTCAGCCCAAATTGACCTTTCACCACCACCCCTCCAGTTTGCTGCATTTGACAGACTGAAACCTCTTTTCCTTGATCATGCCACAGCCAACTGAAATCCTAAAACTTCTATCTAACAAAAACTCTGAGTTCAGGGAGGGGCTCTCCCTGCCCCCCACCACCGTTTGCAGGTTGGCACAGAATATTTGATTTGCTGATAGCCCAAATTTCTGTCTTTCCCCTCTACCAATAGCCCATCTTTCAAGAGATCTTTTGAACACAGGGAGATGAAAGTCTGTTTAACTCTCCAAGCACTGATTAAATTCTAACATTTACTAAGTCCAGGAATGATGGGTGTCTTGCACCCACAAATGCTGGCACCCACAAACTCATAGCAATATTAAACTTGGACACAAGAATTTTGATCATTTAGAATCAAAACTTACTAAGAATCCCTGAGTTTCTTTCATGTTTCCACCATAATGAAAAATATTTTTGTAGGTTTTCATTCCTAACCTTGGGACAATATGTTGCCTTTCTTGCTTTTTAAATAATTGCTTTTTCCATGCCTTCCCCCCGCCTTTTTTCAAATAAGGAACTAAACTATTTTCTTAGATAGATCTAAAAGATAGAAAAACCCAATGGGGTGTCCAAGGAAGCTTCTAACATCACAAAATAACAAGGAAGTGAGTCACAGGAAGTGCTAGATGCTTATGCTGGAATTTTGCTTCGTATGACCAAAATAAGAACATAAAAAGAGCCTTGACCCGTCAAGTCCAGCATCCTGTATCCACAGTGGCCAATCAGGTGGCCCTGAAGGAGGAAGCATGGCAGCCGTTGGGATGTCGTCATTGCTTCTGCTCAGTCCTGCAGCTCTTCCCTTGCCCTTGAACCTTGGAAGGATCCTGACCTCAGACTCTGTGCTTGCATCTAGCACTTCCTGCTATTAGCCCAAATAAAGAGCTTATTCGTTTCTTCATTGCACCATTATACCACCTTTGTTCTCCTCCTCACCATTTTATCCTCGCAGCAACCCTGTGAGGTAGGCTAGGCTGAGAGACTGTGGCTGGCCCAAGGTCATCCAGTGAGCTCCATGGCTGAGCAGGGATTCGAATCCTGGTCTCCCAGGTCCTAATCTGACACTTTAACCCAGGAGTCAGCAATCTTTTTCAGCAGGGGGCCGGTCCACCGTCCCTCAGACCATGTGAGGGGCCGGGCTATATTGGGGGGGGGGGAATGCCCCACAAATAACCCAGAGATGCATTTTAAATAAAAGGGCACATTCTACTCATGTAAAAACACGCTGATTCCCGGACCGTCCACAAGCCAGATTGAAAAGGCGATTGGGCCGCATCTGGCCCCCGGGCCTTAGGTTGCCTACCCCTGCTTTTAACCACAGCACTGGCTTTTCCTTGTGGCCAAATATGTAAGAGCTGTTGAGCTGTGTCATCCTGTGACTGTTCACTCAGAAGTGAACTATGTTCCATGATAAATAATAAGGAAAGCCCCCAGCCTCAGTTCTCCAAGCTGTGAAATGGGAGGCATGAAGGAGATGCCCTTTCAATGAAGCAAAAGTAGAAGGGGATATCTAGAACCAAACACATAGGAACAAATTTCCACACCAAAGTCAAACATAATTAATTAATTAATTAATTAATATCAGAAGGCTGCAAGTAATACAATTGTGTTTACATTATTCTGTACCCAGTGGCGTAGCGTGGGTTGTCAGCACCCGGGGCAAGGCAAGTAATTTGCGATCCCCCCCGCTGCACTATCCCTCCCCCAGATAGTCCCTCGCTCTTTCTCCGCACCGCACCACACGCCTGGCACCCTCCCCTCCACAGTGGGCGGCGACCCGGCGGATCGGATTTGCACAGCCAGCACTGCAGTGAGAGTGAGTGAGCCAGGTAGGGGCAGAGAGCTGTGAGTGCGAGTGCGCCCCCCCCCAGCGAGCGCCCCCCCCCAGATGTTGCGCCCGGTGCGGCTGGCCCCCCCTGCACCCCCCACGCTACGCCACTGACCATGCATACAGAGGCCCACATTTTAGTTCTCCATTCTTTCGTGGACAGTGTCCTCATTACCGCCCCCCAGTTTTGACAAATAATAACTCTGGCAGCAGTTAAGAGTTCATAGAATAATGGGGCCAGAGATGTTGCATTAATTTCCTGTCCTCTATTAGCACAGTTTCTTTAGCATATCCAAATTGTAAAATTAGAAGATCCATAGGTATAGCCGGTTATTCCTTCAATTTCCACTGCAATATCTTTCCAAAATTTTCCGATCTGGGGAATATCTGCTCTATCCCAGCATTTGCAGCTTTCATACCTATGGAGCTAAAAACTGAAAGCATACATTTGGTATTTGCAAAAAAAAAAAAAAGGATAATAATTCTGGGCTTGTGCTCTTGAGAAGCAGAGAAAAGCTTGGCTTGGGGGACAGATTCTGCAGCTTGGATCAAATGTTCAGCCAGATGGTTTGTATTTTAGAGAAACCAGGCCAGAGGCCACGAACTCTCCAAGGTCTGATCCCTGGAAGGAAGCAGCTGGTCTTCCTCAAGGGTGGAGCCAAGATAGCTCTCCACCCCACGCAAAAGACTTTCCAGCCTTGCAGGCAATCAAAAGTAGATTGCACAATCAGAGCTTGACAGCAGGTTCGTAGAAAAGGCAGAGGTGGAAATTCCAAGCTCAAGCCCCACCTTCTCCATGCTATAAATTTGGACAGAGGCTTCTAGAGTGAGAAGCAAAGCAGAGGAGCAGCAAGCAGCCTTGGATCGAGAACCACAGGTAAGGATGCCTCCATAGATTCCCCCTCCCATCTGGTTCTTGGTCACAGGTATCCTCCTCTCTTGGTGGCTCTGCTGAGGAGATGATGGATGGGGAGACTTCCTTTGGAGAGGACACCCAAGCTCACCTTTGCAGCCAAATCCTGAAGCTCCTTCCCCTCCAACCTGCAGCCCCTTCCACCCAGATTGCCAGAGCTTGCCCCAATTGAGCTTGCCAAGAGAAGCTTCCAGGGAATGGTCATGTCTTTCAGATACTGGCAGGTTGCCGCTCAAGAGGCAATGTGGCGTAGTGGTTAGAGCAGAGCTTTCCAAACTGTGTGTTGGTGTGTCGTGCAAACGCTCCCCGTGCTCCTGCCAGGGCTGTTTAACCTCTGGTTTGCTAGGAAAACTCAACTACTGCGTCGCGAAATGATGCATGTCTAAAAAGTGTGTCACCATTATGAAAGGTTTGGAAAGGTCTGGGTTAGTGTGACGGAATAGGAGCTGGGTTCAAATGAAGCTTGCTGGGTGGTGAATTTGGGCCAGCTGCTACCTCTCAACTCAACCTACGTTACAAGATTGTTGTTGTGGAAATTAAAGGAGGACGGGGGATGGACCATGTACGCCACCTTGAGCTCATTTGAGAAAAAGGTGGGATATATAAATGCAATAAATAAGAGTCTAAGGCACGGGTAGGCAACCTAAGGCCCGTGGGCTAGATGCGGCCCAATCGCCTTCTCAATCCGGCCCACGGACGGTGTAGGATTCAGCATGTTTTGACATGAGTAGAATGTGTACTTTTTTAAAAAATGCATCTCTGGGTTATTTGTGGGGCCCGCCTGGTGTTTTGACATGAGTAGAATGTGTGCTTTTATTTAAAATGCATCTCTGGGTTATTTGCGGGGCATAGGAATCCGTTCATTATTATTTTTCAAAATATAGTCTGCCCCCCCCCCCACAAGGTCTGAGGGACAGTGGACCGGCCCCCTGCTGAAAAAGTTTGCTGATCCCTGCCCTATATTATAGGATCTATGTTTACCAATCAATCATTGGAAAATATTTAATAGATTTTTTGTTTTATTAATCTCTCTAAGGATTTGTTTTTCACTGGGTAGTGAACAACTTCCAGCAACAAAACAAATGTTCCGGCCCTGAGCTGTGGTATGTCCAAGGGCCAGCTGGCATGAGTTGCCATATTTTGAAGAGCAAAAAGGAGGGCGCTATGATGACTCTCATTTTAAATACCCCTACTCTATGTAGGCTATAAAAGGGACGCGGGTGGCACTGTGGTCTAAACCACAGAGCCTTGGGCTTCCCGATCAGAAGGTCAGCGGTTTGAATCCCTGCGACAGGGTGAGCCCCCGTTGTTCGGTCCCTGCTCCTGCCAACCTAGCAGTTCGAAAGCATGTAAAGTTCAAGTAGATAAATAGGTACCACTCCGGCGGGAAGGTAAACTGCGTTTCCGTGCACTGCTCTGGTTTGCCAGAAGCAGCTTAGTCATGCCGGCCACATGACCTGGAAGCTGTACGCCGGCTCCCTCGGCCAGTAAAGCGAGATGAGCGCCGCAACCCCAGAGTAGGCTACGACTGGACCTAATGGTCAGGGGTCCCTTTACCTTTCATAGAATCATAGAATCATAGAGTTGGAAGAGACCACAAGGGCCATCGAGTCCAACCCCCTGCCAAGCAGGAAACACCATCAGAGCACTCCTGACATATGGTTGTCAAGCCTCTGCTTAAAGACCTCCAAAGAAGGAGACTCCACCACACTCCTTGGCAGCAAATTCCACTGTCAAACAGCTCTTACTGTCAGGAAGTTCTTCCTAATGTTTAGGTGGAATCTTCTTTCTTGTAGTTTGGATCCATTGCTCCGTGTCCGCTTCTCTGGAGCAGCAGAAAACAACCTTTCTCCCTCCTCTATGTGACATCCTTTTATATATTTGAACATGGCTATCATATCACCCCTTAACCTCCTCTTCTCCAGGCTAAACATGCCCAGCTCCCTTAGCCGTTCCTCATAAGGCATCGTTTCCAGGCCTTTGACCATCTTGGTTGCCCTCCTCTGGACACGTTCCAGTTGGTCAGTGTCCTTCTTGAACTGTGGTGCCCAGAACTGGACACAGTACTCCAGGTGAGGTCTGACCAGAGCAGAATACAGTGGCACTATTACTTCCCTTGATCTAGATGCTATACTCCTATTGATGCAGCCCAGAATTGCATTGGCTTTTTTAGCTGCCGCGTCACACTGTCGGCTCATGTCAAGTTTGTGGTCAACCAAGACTCCTAGATCCTTTTCACATGTCCTGCTCTCCAGCCAGGTGTCACCCATCTTGTATTTCTGCCTCTCATTTTTTTTGCCCAAGTGCAATACTTTATGTAGGCTATAGAAGCTGTGGTATATTTCTATTGGGGGGGGGGCAGGAGGAGAGAAGAGGAAAGCAAGCCTTCAACCACCAGTTATGTATATGTCTCAAACAGAAAGTATAACCAGAGACATTTCAGCAAATTTAAAAAATCCACCTGGACAGAAATTTTACCCCTGAAAAAGAGGACGTGTCCCGGAAAAAGGGGGCACATGGCAACTCTATTCGGGGGGGGGGCTGTAGCTGGTGGGGCTCACCCTTGCACTTTTCCCTTTGCAGACACAACCATGACCAGAGTCCCGGACGTGTTGCTGAGAGACATCAGGTGAGCATATTCCCCGCTTTCCTTGCTGGGTCATCTGCACTCCTGATACAGTGGTACCTCAGGTTACATACGCTTCAGGTTACATATGCTTCAGGTTACAGACTCCGCTAATCCAGAAATAGTGCTTCAGGTTAAGAACCTTGCTTCAGGATGAGAACAGAAATCGGGCTCCAGCGGCGCGGCAGCAGCAGGGGGCCCCATTAGCTAAAGTGGTGCTTCAGGTTAAGAACAGTTTCAGGTTAAGAACGGACCTCCGGAACGAATTAAGTACTTAACCTGAGGTACCACTGTATCTGCTTATGCAGAGGCAGAAGCAGGGTTTTCTGTGGTGGGGTGTGATGGGTGGCCCCATAGGAAGTCATGGAGCGCCCCACACATAGCCCATGAACCTCATTATTGCTCCTCAGCAGGGCCTGTCTAGGGCTGACCCACTTGCTGCCTGGAACAGAGGACAAGATGCTCACAAACACCATGGCTCTGCACGCAAGAGCCACCAACGTGGCTGGCTGTAAAAGAAGAGTAGGGTTGTCAATGGCTACTAGCCACTGCCAGAGGCTGGCTCTGCCTTCCCAGTTGGAAGTAGCAATGCTCCTGGATGCCAGTCGCTGGCAAATTGCTGACCGGAGAGGGCCCTTGCGCTCCAAACCTGCTTGCAGGTTTCCCATAATGGAAACTACAACTAATCCCATAATGGAAACTACAACTAATCCAAAATGCAGCAGCCAGACTGGTGACGGCGTGGCCACCGAGACCACATAACACCAGTCTTGAAAGACCTACCTTGGCTCCCAGTACGTTTCCGAGCACAATTCAAAGTGTTGGTATTGACCTTTAATGCCCTAAATGGCCTCGGTCCAGTAGGAGCGTCTCCACCCCTATCGTTCTGCCTGGACGCTGAGGTCCAGCTCTGAGGGCCTTCTGGTGGTTCCCTCACTGCGAGAAGCCAAGTTACAGGGAACCAGGCAGAAGGCTTTCTGGGTAGTGGCACCCACCCTATGGAACACCCTCTGACCAGATGTCAAAGAGAACAACTACCAGACTTTTAGAAGACATCTGAAGGCAGCCCTGTTCAGGGAAGCTTTTAATGTTTGATGCATTACTGTATTTTAATATTTTATTGAAAGCCGCCCAGAGTGGCTGGGGAAGCCCAGTCAGATGGGCGAGGTATAAATAATAAATAATAATTATATTATTATAATGGGCACCTGGTTGGCCACTGTAAGAACAGAGTGCTGGACCAAATGGACCACTGGCCTGACCAAGCAGACGCTTCTGATGTTCTTACACAGAAGCCAAATCTACCAGCAGCTGAATCTTGCCTCCATGCCAGCAATGGGATCGCATCCTGCGCCAACCTTGAAGGCCAGGGGCTTGTGACAGAGACTCAGTCCAGGCACCCACGGCTCAGACCCCCAGGAAACAATGCGGAGCAGAGGCAGAGCCAGGCCTTGCCTCAGGCGGAAGATGCTAGAGGGCCGAGCAGCTACGAATGCCATGCAGGTGCCAGCTTGCTGCCCTCAGGGATGGGGGAGGACAGTGCCCCATCACTAACATTTTGAGGTTCAGCTGTAGCTCCAGGCAGTTTCCATATTGTCCTTTGCCTTAAGCCACTAAATCTCTCGGCCCGGCCCTGACCTTGGGAGGAACAGTCTCCCTTGCCTTCCAGCGGTTGCCGCCTGAGACAGTTCCCGCCTCCCTCTGCCAATCTTCATTTGTACATTGCTTTGAGGGTTGTTGTTTTTGAACGCTCAAGCATTGTATAAATGTTATGAAACATGAAGGCCTTGCTTGACCCCGTCACTGCTGTCTATTTTTCTGCCCCAACCCAAAGTCCGTTCTCCCATTGCGGGATTCCTGGGTACCCCTCTGAGGAGTGCCACCGTCTCTGGCATCTCCCCACCCCAACCAGTGCTGCAAGGCCCCAGGACGGCCCTCTTGCCTTCCTAGCCCTGCTGTCGTCTGGATGGGCCAGGGCAGTGGTGGGCATTACCACCATTTATTTATTTTTACTCCCCCTTTTCTTTTTCCCATTCTCCTCCTGTGATGGAACTCCTATTTGGGGACTTCCCTGACTTTTTTCTGGCCCATGTAGGACCAGTCTGGAAAGTTAGCCTTGGTGAAGACCTGACATTTTCATCCCCAAAAAAGTTTTTGATTTGAGTTTCCATTGAAATGAGGCTGTATTTTAATTGTAATGTTTTGATGTTTTAATGTTGTATTTTAATCTTGTTTTTAAGTTGTATTTCAATCAATTTGTTTTTATATCGGGAGTTAGCCACCCTGAGCCCGGTCTTAGCTGGGGAGGGCAGGATATAAATAAATTATTATTATTATTATTATTATTATTATTATTATTATTATTATTATTATGGGTCCTATCCTGAAGGGTCTGATATCTCAGAATCTAAACTCTCTTCTTCACCTCCTTCCCCGTCCCCCTTCCCTTCTAGTGAGGAAGAGATGGAGATGGAGTTCTCATTCGGCAACGAGGTAAGACGCCTTCAGCATTTTGGGGGGTGGGAGGGAAAAACCCCATAACACAGCTCACCCCCTTATTCGCTCCCACTTGAGAAGAGGGATGGCTTGCAAGGCTGTTGGGTTGGAAATAACTGGCAGACGAGTTGAAGGGAGTTGAAGGGAGTTGAAGGGAGTTGATGTGGGAGGCATCTCTTTGAGCATGTCTCGGAGAGTCCCTTTTATTGAATATTACAGCATTGCCTCGTATGTGCTTGTTGCTGATTGGTTACACGTGGTGCGTTACATTGGTTACAAGGGTTGTGTATAAGACATACAAGGGTTGCGTATAAGACATTAATCATCGTTAGATAGAGGGAACACAGAGTTAGACAGGCATGGAGACTTCCTTAGTAAACAATCTATAGTGATTGATATGGTGAGACTCAGAGAATGTACAGAGTGCATTTTAACATTCCAGGGTGATAAGGAGAGGATGTATACAGATAGACAGGAAGGTCAGGGCATGATGACACACTTAACATTCCAGGCTAGCTGGTGCCAGGGTGGTTGAGAAAGGAATGTACAGAAAGGCGACTACTCAGCATCATCTCCAGATAACTACGCAGCACAAGGCTATCAGAGTGGCTTCAGTGGTACCCAGAGGGCAGGAGAGGCTTGGGGCTCAGCCCAGGAATTCGCCCTTCCAGACAGAGGGCTGTAGGCCAAGGTGTTTTTCACCTGGCACTTAAGCACAGTGCCATAGTTAGGCTCAGGGCCATTGCTGGGGAAGGACACAGCCCCAGATCTTTTCCGCCAGGCCCCCAGGCCACCTGCCCTCCCTCCCTCCCTCTACCCTCCCCTATGAAAAACATTGTTCAGAATAGCGGCGTGCATGAGCTGTCAATGAGGATAACACAATGAAATTTTCTTTTCTTTTCAATATAATTTTTATTGAATTTTACACAATTTTTCCAACACAAGATGACAAATCCTTGGCTGTCGTAGCCTAGGACTTCCAGCAACCTCTTCTAATGGTTTTCTGAATTCCTTTCTAATTACCGAATTTTTCGCTCCATAAGACGCACCTAGTTTTTAGAGGAGGAAAACAAGAGAAAAAATATTCTGAACGAAACAGTGGATGTATGATTTTTGTGGTTCGTGCTGTGGCCACAGACACGTGATCTGATGCTGAATTTGGGGTGACCCAATGCAAAAATCCTTAGGATCCATGTGGATCTGTGCTTTGCATTCGCTCCATAAGACGCACAGACATTTCCCCTTACTTTTTAGGAAGAAAAAAGTGTGTCTTATGGAGCGAAAAATACGGTGTGCATTTTGCAACTATGCTTATTGCTTTAAATCCAATCTTACATCAGCTAATCTTAATACTTCTCACAATAATTTGGATAGACCCCCTTACAAAAGTTCTTGCAATCCTACAAGCGATATTAAGTAGTTACAGTTGTCTTTCAAATGCAGCATAAATTTCTTCCAGTCCTTCAGGAAAGGCTGGTCCTGCTGGTTTCGAATTTTCCCTGTAAGTCTTGCCAGCTCAACGTACTCCATAAATTTTATTTGCCACTCTTCTTTTGTTTGCATCTCTACTTGCTTCCATCTTTGGGATAATAGTATTCTTGCTGCTGTGGTCGCATATAAAAAACAGGTTTTTTATCATTTTTATGAATTTCTGTACCTACCATACCCAATAAAAGAGCTTCTGTTTTTTTTTTGGAAATGTCTATTTCAACATTTTTTGATTCCGTTATAAATCATTTCCCAGAAGTCTTTCACTTTTTAAAATTCCCACCACATGTGGTAAAACGTGCCCTCTTTTTCTTTACATTTCCAACATGTATTATTTGTTTTATACATTTTGGCTAGTTTCACGGGTGTTATATACCATCTGTACATCATTTTCATTATATTTTCTTTTAATGCACTGCAGTCAGTAAAGTTTATTCCTTCTCCCCATAACCTCCCCCAACCTCCCCCAATCGTCTATTGGTATAGGTAAAGGTAAAGGGACCCCTGACCATTAGGTCCAGTTGTGGCCGACTCTGGGGTTGCGGCGCTCATCTCACTTTATTGGCCGAGGGAGCCAGCGTACAGCTTCCGGGTCATGTGGCCAGCATGACTAAGCCGCTTCTGGCGAACCAGAGCAGCGCACGGAAACGCCATTTACCTTCTCGCCAAAGCAGTACCTATTTATCTACTTGCACTTTGAGGTGCTTTCAAACTGCTAGGTTGGCAGGAGCAAGGACTGAGCAATGGGAGCTCACCCCATCGCAGGGATTCGAACTGCCGACCTTCTGATTGGCAAGCCCTAGGCTCTGTGGTTCAACCCACAGCGCCACCTGCGTCTATTGGTATATTATGCCCTATATCTTTAGCCCAATGTATCATTACTACAATGAAAATTTCTAAACAGCAACAATTAATAACTGCACCTTCAAAACCCAGTTGGAATGGTTTAGCTGAATTAATTTAACAGAACTGATGAACTTGATCTGGTGATACCAGCTTTGCAAAGTCTGATATACCTCCAGTGCCCCCTGCTGCCTGCTTGCCTTTTAGCATTCTGGTCCCCCCCCCCCGGGAATTCCACTGCCCCACACTGCTCTGAGGGAACAAATAAAGAGGGAGGGGTCCACATCTGGATATTCTGCAATCTAAAGAAAGGCTAACAATAGAATAAGAATACAGTCATACCTCGAGTTGAATGCGCTTCGGGTTGAGCACGTTCCAGTTGTGCTCCGCGGCAACCCGGAAGTAACGGAGCGTGTTACTTCCGGGTTTCGCCGCTCACGCATGCTCTTAGTGACATTGTTTAGTGACTGCCTCGTATCCCCCAGTTCACGGGTGTCAAACACAAGGCCCGCGGGCCAAATCCGGCCCGCCAGACCTCGTCATGTGGCCCGTGTAGTCGCCGCCGGCCGCCAGCCTTCACCTTTTATTCTCGCTTTTTTTTTTTTTTTTTACACAAGAAAGCCGCCTCTCCAGCGCATGCGCGGCAGCCTACAAGCCAGAGAACGTCTGCCCTCTAGCGGCGCCGGCTGTTCTACACAGGAAACCTCCACTTTACATGCATTCAGGAAACCTCCACTTGTTTTTATATTGAGTGCATGCCATCCTGTGATGTGACAGATCCAACGGCTGCCTGAACTCTTCTATCCTGTACTGTAAGTCCTACAGATACAGCCGGCCCTTTGAGGGTGACCAAACTGCTGATGCAGCCCCCGATGAATTTGAGTTTGACACCCCTGCCCCAGTTGAATTTCAGTATACAGTGGTGCCTCGCAAGACGAAACAAGCCCATTGGCGGATTAGCCCTATTAGCGCTATTGACATTTTAAGGGCTAAAAACGGCTTTTTAAGGCTTAAGGGATTAGCGGTTTTGCTGCTAAAATGCTTTTAGCAGCCTAGCGATTCAGAAAAAGGGGTTTTGGAGCAGGGAAAAAACCTGAAAATTTTCGTCAATTTTCGTCTTGCGAAGCAAGCCCATAGGGAAATTCGTCTTGCGAAGCGCCTCTGCAGACGGAAAACCCTTTCGTCTTGCGGGTTTTCCGTCTTGCGAGGCATTCGTCTTGCGGGGCACCACTGTATATCATTTTAACAGTTTTCCAAAACCAAATTTTCTCATAAGATTAACTTAATCACTTAACGTCTTTCTTTCTTTCTGTTTTAGCATTAAACATATTAATTCCTAACATTACATATTTAAATCCTAAGTCTATCTGATATTTGCAAGCTTTTCCAATTAAATTAACTTAGCATATTTAAAGTTTGACCAAACTGCGGGAGGCAGTGGAAGACAGGAGTGCCTGGCGTGCTCTGCTCCAGGGGGTCACGAAGAGTCGGACACGACTAAACAACAACATATTTAACTAAATAGCCTTTGCATTTCATCCATTCCTCCTGGTACTCCTCCTCCTTTTGGTCGCGGACTCTTCCGGTCAGGTCAGCTAGCTCCGAAAAACCCATCATCTTCATCTGCCATTCCTCCACTGTTGGAACTTTCCAATTCTTAGCTAACAAAATTCTTGCTGCAGTTGTGGCATACGAAAACAATTTGACATCTTTCTTGGGCAATTCCAAAGCTGTTATTCCAAGAAGAAAGGCCTGAGCATTCTTATCAGCAGCAGACAACAGCAGCAACCACTTCCTTCCCTCGGGTGCCTGAGAGCCAAGCCCTTGGCTGGGTGCAATGGGAGCAGGCAGGAGAGAAGGGGCGAGTGCAGGGTGCATTGGGAGGGAGCGGCAGGAGGTCTCACCAGAATGAGCCAGAGCCCGTGAGGAAGGGGCTGCTCCCTTGAACTCTTTCCATAAGGGGACACCTTGCGCTGTTTGTTCCAGGGCCCCGTTCTGACTATTCCAGCTGATTTCCCCCCTATAGATCTCCTTCTATCAGTCGTTCCAGCACGCAGGTATCCTTTCCGTTCTAGAAGATGCCGCAACCAAGCCCTGCATGCAGCCACCGAGACGGAGAGGGCCCAGGCTGTTCACAGATGCCGACCTGAGCAAGATGCTGAGCAGCAACTTAGTGGAAGGTACAGAGCTCCCTCTATTCAGCCAGTCCTAGTTTTGAGTGGCAAGGAGTTCCAAAGGATGGCAGTGCTCTAAAAGGGGGTTGGACATCCTCATGGAGGAGGAGGAGGAGGAAGCCATTGACAGCTACTAGCCACTACGGCCGGACTCTGGCTCCACAGTTGGAGGCAGCAGTGCTTCTGAATGTCCATTGCTGGAAACCACAGGAGGGCAGAGGGTCCTAGTGGTCAAATCCTGCTTGCTGGTTTTCTACAGGGATTTCCCTGTGAGAACCGGAAGCTGGACTTAGACGGTCCATTGGTCTGATCCAGCAGGCTCTGCTTATGTTCTTTTATATATATATATATATATATATGCAGGTTTTGGTGTCCTCGGGTGTCTTCCCGTGTAAAAGTTGGGGTGTCTAGGCGACGTTTCGACGAGGTCTCACTCGTCATCTTCAGGCTGGTGCTTTCGGCTTCTTGTTACTGGAACAGAGCAGGATCTCAGTGTTTGAGTTCCTATAAATACTGTTGAGGAGGTGTGGTGTATAGCCTCCAATGTTCTGGGCAGAGAGGAGGTTCCCAGGCTGGTGTGCCTTTTCTTCTTTTGTTCCTTAATTACTTGAGGGATATCTTCCTCTCTGCCCAGAACATTGGAGGCTATACACCACACCTCCTCAACAGTATTTATAGGAACTCAAACACTGAGATCCTGCTCTGTTCCAGTAACAAGAAGCCGAAAGCACCAGCCTGAAGATGACGAGTGAGACCTCGTCGAAACGTCGCCTAGACACCCCAACTTTTACACGGGAAGACACCCGAGGACACCAAAACCTGCATTCCTGTACCCGTGAAAATCTACGAAAGCAAATATATATATATATATATATAATTTTTTATTCGTTTTTTAACATACCATTTTCAACAGTAATTAAACATACTTTTACATCTCATACAATTTTTTGACTTCCATCAATCCTGTCTGAAAATTTTCCAGTCTAATCTCTTAGTATACATTTCTTACTTTCCCTATTACATTTAATACTCATAACCAATATCTCTATTCTTTATCTAATTTGTAACGTTTCATATATTTCTCCTTACAAAGCTTCTTGTAATCCTACTAGCGTAATTTGCTGATTACAATTGCTCTTCAAATAGTTCATATACTTCTTCCAATCTTCTGTAAATCTCTGTTCCTGCAGGTTTCAAATCCTTCCTGTCATTTTGTCCAGTTCTGCATAGTCCATTAATTTCGCCTGCCATTCTTCTTTTGTCGGAATGTCTTCTTGCTTCCATTTCTGGGCTAACAATACTCTTGCTGCTGTTGTTGCATATAAAAACAGTTTAACATCTTGCCTATTAATATCCTGACCTATAATACCAAGTAAAAAATGCTTCTAGTTTTTTAAAAAACGTATATTTCAACATCTTTTTCATCTCGTTATATATCCTTTCCCAGAAGTTCTTTACTTTCTTACACTCCCACCACATGTGATAAAATGTTCCTTCTGGCTCTGCTTATGTTCTTTTGCAAGTTCCCACACGGCCATGAGGCTCACTGGGTGACATTAGTCCCACCTAACCTACTTCACAGGGAAACATGAGCTGGCAGAGAACCATGTGTAGCAATCTGAGGTCTTTAGAGGATAAAGAGGTGTTAAAATTGGGAGAATATCGCTTCCACCAGAAGGAGCGTCGAGAGGATTGTTCTGAAAGGGTTGCAGAAAGAGCTTCCAAGTCTTGCTGGCCTCTCCCTTGTGCTGACCATAATGCTCCCTGTTCCCTCTTGCATATCCAGGTCCATCCTCCTTTGCTGAAGCCAGCCTTGTGTCTTCAGGGCTTCCGTCTGCTTACACCTATGTCAAAGTGGAAAGGTGGACCATCCAAGACCTGGACAACAAGAGCTTTTTCCTGGACGGGACCCCAGGGCAGCCCAAGCTCCTTGCCTTGCACTTACAAGTCAACGACAAGCCAGGTAAGGAACCATGTAAGCGTAGAGCTGGAGGGGACTCACTGGGGTCATCTAGTCCAACCCCCTGCAAAGCTAAATAATCTCTCACTGACGGCCATCCAACCTCTGCTTTAAAATCTCCAATGAAGCAGAATCTGCCACCTTCTGAGGGAGTCCAGTTGCACTGTGCAATGGCTCTTCCTAACATTTACTCAGAATCTCCTTCCTTGCCATTTGAACCCATTGGTCTGGGTTCTGCCCTCTGGAGCAGCAGAAGACAAGCTGGCTCCATCTTCTGTGGGACAGCCCTTCAGATATTTGAAAGTGCCAGCACGCCACCTCTCCATCTTCCCTCATACACCAGCCTCCCTCCTTTCTCCTGCCAGGCACCACTGTAGGGTGAGTTATAGATGCTCCAAGGCATCTGAAAGGTGCCAGGGTATAGCAGGCTGGCGGAGGTCCATGCTGGGTCTGTCTCCAATGGTCTCCAACAGTTTGGTCAATGAAACATAGGGAAACAATAAGAGGGTTTTCTCTGTGCTAGCTCCCAGTTTGTGGCAAGCTCAGCCTCCTCATGGCATATATTTCGATGTCAAGGTACATCTTTTTGCAGGCGGAGGGCGAGATCAGAACATCCCTGGCATCTAATGCTTATGTATCAGGTCTGGGGTCAGCAAACTTTTTCAGCAGGGGGCTGGTCCACTGTCCCTCAGACCTTGTGGAAATGAACGAATTCCTATGCCCCACAAATAACCCAGAGATGCATTTTAAATACAGTGGTACCTCGGTTTACATACGCTTCAGGTTACATACGCTTCAGGTTACAGACTCCACTAACCCAGAAATAGTACCTTGGGTTAAGAACTTTGCTTCAGGATAAAATTGTGCTCCAGCAGCGTGGCAGCAGCAGGAGGCCCCATTAGCTAAAGTGGTGCTTCAGGATAAGAACAGTTTCAGGTTAAGAACGGACCTCCGGAACGAATTAAGTACTTAACCCGAGGTACCACTGTACAGTCATACCTCGGGATGAATACGCTTCAGCTTAAATATTTTCGGGTTGCGCTCCGCGGCGACCCGGAAGTAACAGAGCTCATTACTTCTGGGTTTCGCTGCATGCGCAGAGGCTCAAAGTGACGTCACGCGCATGCGCGGAAGTGGAGAAACGTGACCCGTGCACACGCAGATGCGCAGTCACGCCTTACGTTCGCTTCAGGATGCGAACGGGGCTCCGGAACGGATCCCGTTTGCTTCCAGAGGTAACACTGTAAAAGCACGCATTCTACTCATGTAAAAACACCAGGCAGGCCCCACAAATAACCCAGAGAAGCATGTTAAATAAAAGAACACATTCTACTCATGTAAAAACATGCTGATTCCCAGACCATCCACGGGCCGGATTTAGAAGGCAATTGGGCCTTATCCGGGCCCTGGGCCTTAGTTTGCCTACCCATGCATTAGGTTGTTCAAATGTACCAAGTTGCATGGGACCCACGAAGCGATTTATAAATGTTCATAAATAAAATGAAAGACGGAAAATTCAGGGCCAAGGAGCTGTGAAAGTCTGCTGACCTGGGTCACATGAAAAAGTGTCCCAAGATAGCGATACGGCCTGCTTGTGATTTTAAGGGGTGCCTTTCAAGTCACCCCTCTAGACGTTTCAGCAGGGAATCAGTGAGGACATCAGCTAGGGGCATAGGCAGGAAACCAGAAACCCACCCTGTGCCTGATCTATGATTCTGTGTACTGGAAGTCCACACCCAGGAGCAGGGGGCTTGGGGAGAGATAGCCAAAGCTCAAGCCCCTCCCTCTGCAAGGGTTCTGGACCTTGAGCTCATCAGAACTGAGGCAGGATTTGCCCTTTGGTTTCTTCCCAGTGGAACTGGACCTGCGTTTCTATCGCTCACCGCTGGGCAGCGATGCCACGTCTGGGCAGCTGGTCGCTCTGGACATTGTAGACAGCAAGCTGTACTTGACATGCGTCAAGGAGGGAGACGGGTGCCGCCTGCAGCTGGAGGTGAGTAGGAGGTGAGCAGTAGGGCTCCAGAGCCCCCCACAAAATGCATGGGGCTCCTCAGCATAGCTGTCAAGCGTCCCTTATTTGGCGGGAAACTCCCTTATCCCAGTGCTGTGTCCCGCTGCTGTCCCTTATTGATGATGTCCCTTAAATTTCCCGGGTTTCAAAGGAAGCAGCTCCTCTCCCTCCCTCCCTGCCGGCCAGGGAGGAGGGAGGCTCCAACTGCGTTGCTTGGCTTCGTTGCTCACCCAATAAGGAGTCGAAGAACGACTGGGGGGTGGAGCTTGCATGCCTTGTGCCGATCAAATCGGCCGCGTTGCCTGGGGACTCACCTTTGCTCAGCGCTTCCCAGCGGAGAGGTGACGGTGGTTTTCCTTGCTGCATCCCCTTTGCCGGGTTGCTGCACTGTGGGAACCACCACTTGAGGCTTCGTTCGGCTGCTAGCTGGGCTTTCTGCCTTTGGCTCGGAGGGGCTCAGAAGTCGAACATACCTGTGCTTGGAAAATCCCTTATTTTGGCTGCTGATCCCTTATTTTCGAGGCTGATGGCCCCTTATTTTAAAATCTGTAAGTTGACAGCTATGCTCCTCAGGCAGCTCTGTGTGGCCCCCAAGACTCTGGCTGTGTGTGCTGGGGAGTGTGGCAGCCCCCTGACTGCTCTTCCTTTCCTCTAGGAAGCGGAGAAGCCCCTGAAGGAAATCTCCGGAGACAACCAGAAGTACCTCTTTTATTACAAGCCCACCAGCACAGCGAGCGAAACCTTCACTTTCCAGTCCCTGATCTGTCCCGGGTGGTACATGGCCACCCCAAGCGATAACGGCTACGTACAGATGCACAACGTCATCGGAGAACGCTTCTATACCGACTTTCATTTGTTTTAATGTTTTCAACCACAGTGGTATGTTGGTTGGTTGGTTGTCTTTTTAGGCTGCCTGAATTTCTCAGGGGCCACGTATGTACCACGTACAGAAATCCCAGTTCCTGGTCTTGCATGTTATACTATTTATTTATTTATTTGTCTATTTATTTATTTATTTATTTCATAAAATTTATACACTGCTTGATTGTAAAAAAAAACCTCTCGGAGCAGTTTTTGTCAAAATGTTTTTTATCATGTATATACTGTATATGGAAATGTTGCATTTATTTGTTTGTTTATTCATTCACTCATTCACTTGCTTATTTATTTATTTATTAGCATTGACCTACTTGAACATTTTGATGCTTACTGGAAGGAATTTTTTTTATTATTTTGTTTCGACTACAGCAGACCAAGACGGCTACACAACGTTCACCTACACAGTTTCCAAATTCCAAAAGGATATCATAGATGACAAGTCTAAATTGTTAAAGAAGGCATATAATATCCTGTTGGAATGGGAAACAAAAGATGAGGAAGTTAAAGCGGTGATGATTAAGTGGGCACAAGATATAGGTCACAACATACAATTGGACGACTAGATAAGGCTTTGGAAAGTGAACTTGAAGTTTATGGATTGTATATTGCTGAAAGAGAACTATATGAAAATGATGTATAGGTGGTAAAGGTAAAGGGACCCTTGACTGTTAGGTCCAGTCATGACCAACTCTGGGGTTGCGGTGCACATCTCGTTTTACTGGCCAAGGGAGCTGGCGTTTGTCCACAGACAGCTTCTGGGTTATGTGGTCAGCATGACTAAGCCGCTTCTGGCAAACCAGAGCAGCGCACACAAACGCCGTTTACCTTCCCGCCAGAGTGGTACCTATTTATCTACTTTCACTTTGACATACTTTCGAACTGCTAGGTGGGCAGGAGCTGGGACTGAACAACGGGACCTTCTGATTGGCAAGCCCAAGGCTCAGTGGTTTAGACCACAGCGCCACCTGCATCCCTTGTACAGGTGGTACATTACACCATTAAAACTGGCCAAAATGTACATAACAGAACAAAAGAACTGTTGGAGATGTAAAGAATGAGAAGGTACATTTTATCATATGTGGTGGGATTGTAAGATTATTAAAAAATTTTGTGAAATGATATATAACGATTTGAAAAAAAATGTTTAAAATAACTTTTGTGAAGAAACCAGAAGCCTTTCGGTTAGGTATTCTAGGACAAGAAATGCCGAAGGAAAATCGGGCATTATTTATGTATGCTACTACAGCAGCAAGAATTCTAACAGCACAAAACTGGAAGACTGGAGATATACCACCAAAAGAACAATAAGAAACATTTATGAGATAGGCAGAACTGGCAAAGTTAACGGACAAACTGTGTGAAAAGGACAATAGTGACTTTGGAAAAGAATGGGAACCTTTTACAACATACTTGCAGACACAACAAAAAAACATGGACTCGTTGGCAGAATTTATATAAACATTTACAATTTTCTTTACAGAAAACAAGAAATACAATTAGTGATAACAGAACATTATGTATAAACAGCAGAATGTAACATTTGGTTTAATAAACCAAAAATGGAAGGTGGGGGAAGTCAACGGGGAGGTGGAAACTAGAAAATGGATGTTAAATGATGATGTTGAATATTTGTTTGAGAAAAGAAAATCAATAAAAATTATTTTTTAAAAAACCACAGCTACCTACCTGTAACTTGAAAGTAAAGTTAAGCCCAGAAGCAAGGGTTCCATTGTCTGGGTGGTGCGAGGGGGCTGCCAGATCTCTACCTAGGGCCCAACTTTGATAGGTGGGCAGGGACACCCGTCACTGAATCATAGACTGGGAAGCGACCACCCAGGGTCATCCAGTCTGTTGTTGTTTAGTCGTTTAGTCGTGTCTGACTCTTCGTGGCCCCATGAACCAGAGCATGCCAGGCACTCCTGTCTTCCACTGCCTCCCGCAGTTTGGTCAAACTCATGCTGGTAGCTTCGAGAACACTGTCCAACCATCTCGTCCTCGTACATCACGACTGGGAAAACATTGGCTTTAACTATACTGACCTTTGTTTGCAAGGTGATGTCTCTGCTTTTTAGGATGCTGTCTAGGTTTGTCATTGCTTTTCTCCCAAGAAGCAGGCGTCTTTTAATTTTGTGGCTGCTGTCACTATCTGCAGTGTTCATGGAGCCCAAGAAAGTAAAATCTCTCACTGCCTCCATTTCTTCCCCTTCTATTTGCCAGGAGGTGATCTAGTCTAACCCTCTGCAATGCAGGAATCCCGTGATCCCATGGGGCTGCCTTCACCCTCCACCCAGGACAAAACCCCTTGCAGTCTTGGCGCTAATGTTTGAGCACAGGATTTGCGGGGGGGGGGGGCGGGGAGGGGCTGGATACCCCACCGAGGCGGGGCTTTTTGCACGTGGGAAAACTTCGGCAGGCAAGCTGAGAAGGGGGCGTGGCAAGGGGAGTTGGCCCTGGGCGTGGCTAAGGGGCGAGGGGCGCGGCCGGGGGAGTCGCCTTTCCCTTTCTGAAAGAACATCGCCGACTCCGCCCACTCCGCTCTCCCCGGCCAATTAAATAGGCTCCTCCCCGCCCCTCGCAGCCCATTGGTCCCTTTGAACGGGAAGGGAAGCGGCCGCTCGAGGGCGATGCCGCTGCCGCTGGCTGTCATGGAGGCGCCTCGGAGCTCTGCAGGGCCGGGGCTGCGGCGCGGAGGAGGAAGAAGGGAGGAGATCGGTGAGGGTGCAGGGGTCCCCGGAGCATGTGCAGAGTGCGAACGGGGAAGGGGGTCCAGAAGGAAAGGAAGCTCTGGAAGCGGCCGTTTGGGGGGACTTCTCTGCTGACTTTCCAGAGGGGCTGGGGTGGGGCGTCTCCAGGGAATGAGGGGCGCCCGTTTGACTGCTACCCTCTGAGTGCTTTTCCTGTCTCTCTCTCTCTCTCTCTCTCTCTCCTGCAGCAGCAGCAGTGGAGGAGCGGCGGCAGAAGCTGCAAGAATATTTAGCTGCCAAAGGAAGGCTGAGACCTGCCAGCACCAAGTGAGTCTTTGCTTTTGCTTTGCTTTTCGGAGTTGCTTAAAGGTAAAGGTATCCCTGACCATTAGGTCCAGTCGTGACTGACTCTGCGGTTGGGCGCTCATCTCGCTTTATTGGCCGAGGGAGCCGGCGTACAGCTTCCGGGTCATATAATAATAATAATTTATTATTTGTACCCCGCCCATCTGGCTGGGTTTCCCCACTCTGGGCAGCTTCCAACAAAGATGAAAAATACACTAAAATGTCACATATTAAAAACTTCCCTGAACAGGGCTGCCTCCAGATGTCTTCTGAATGTCAGGTAGTTGTTTATCGCTTTGACATCTGGTGGAAGGGCGTTCCACAGGGCGGGCGCCACTACCAAGAAGGCCCTCTGCCTGGTTCCCTGTAACTTGGCCTCTCGCAGTGAGGGAACCGCCAGAAGGCCCTCGGAGCTGGACCTCAGTGTCCAGGCAGAACGATGGGGGTGGAGACGCTCCTTCAGATATACTGGACCGAGGCCGTTTAGGGCTTTAAAGGTCAACACCAACACTTTGAATTGTGTTCGGAAACGTACTTGGTACATGTGGCCAGCATGACTAAGCCGCTTCTGGCGAACCAGAGCAGCTCACGGAAGCGCCGTTTACCTTCCCGCCGGAGCAGTACCTATTTATCTACTTGCACTTTGACATGCTTTCGAACTGCTAGGTTGGCAGGAGCAGGGACTTACCAACGGGATCTCAACCCGTCGCGGGGATTTGAACCGCTGACCTTCTGATCAGCAAGTCCTAGGCTCTGTGGTTTGACCCACAGCGCCACCCGCGTCCGTTTTGGAGTTGCTTACATAGCATCGAAACAAGAAAGTCCCTCTTCTACCTTACAATCAATCATCATCATCGCATGGCATGCAAGGGGAAAGGGACATGGAGGGAAGAGGAAAACTCAGAATGCAGGCGCCAAGGTGGCACAGTTTAACGCAAAGAGTTGCTCCCTGGATCAGGCCCTCCTGTAAACCTAGTGCAATAAGAGAACCTCAGAATGCAGGCGCCAAGGTGGCACTGTTTAACCCCTGCCTGCCTCAATGGGCCAGCTGGAAACATGCAAGTGGGGTGCAGGCTTCTGTCAAAGATTCTCATTCTTCTCCCTTGCAACCAAACAGCCTTTCAATGCCACTCTGTCCTTTGGGCACTGTGCACCAGCCACACCCAAATCAGTCCCTGGGGTTGACCCCAGAAACAGACCAGGACCCTTTGAGGATAGTGAAGGCCTGCTGGCATGAGAAGAGGGGTGTGCTTCATCCTGGGCTCACAACCCTCATTCATTTGTGGCATTTATATCCTACCTTTCTCTCCAAGGAGTTCAAGGTGGTATACATAAGTTTTTGGGACGCAGGTGGCGCTGTGGTCTAAGCCACAGAGCCTAGGGCTTGCCGATCAGAAGGTTGGCGGTTCGAATCCTCACGACGGAATAAGCTCCTGTTGCTCAGTCCCAGCTGCTGCCCACCTAGCAGTTCAAAAGCACCTCAAAGTGCAAGTAGATAAATAGGTACCATTCTGGCGGGAAGGTAAACGGCGTTTCCGTGCGCTGCTCTGGTTCGCCAGAAGCAGCTCAGTCATGCTGGCCACATGACCCAGAAGCAGTATGCCGGCTCCCTCGGCCAGTAAAGCAAGATGACCGCCGCAACCCCAGAGTCATCCGCGACTGGACCTAATCGTCAGGGGTCCCTTTACCTTTATATAAGTTTTCTTCCTCCCCATTTTTATCCTGTGAGGTAGGTTAGGCTGAGAAATAAATGCGCACTTCTGCAGCCTGATCCTGTGCAAGATTCTTCAGGTGTAAATTGTATGGGATTTGGTGTGACTGCAGATCCATAGGATCATAGAGATGGAAGGGAATCTGTGGGTCATCTTGCCCCCCCCACACACACACCCCGCAATGCAGGGGTTTACAACTGTCTCACATGAGGATCGAACCTGTAACCTTGGCATTATCGCCACACTTTAGACAACTGAGCTATCCCAAGTGTGCATGAATTGCAATCTTGGTCACATTTTTTATCCCTTGAAAGTACAGTGGAACCTCGGGTTACATACGCTTCGTGTTAAATACGCTTCAGGTTACAGACTCTGCTAACTCAGAAATAGTGCTTCAGGTTAAGAACTTTGCTTCAGGATAAGAACAGAAATCGGGCTCCTGTGGCGGAAGCCCCCATTAGCTAAAGTGGTGCTTCAGGTTAAGAACAGTTTCAGGTTAAGAACGGACCTCCGGAACGCATTAAGTACTTAACCTGAGGTACCACTGTAGAGGGAAGATAGAGGGAAGGTTCGTCCGTATGTGGTGTAAAAGGGTAAAAGAGTATTGGGAAATGATCCATGATGAATTGGAAAATTGTTTACTTTCCCCAAAAAACCAAAGTCCTTTCTGTTGGGGAGAATTCAGACTGAAATTCCCAGGTTTCAGAAAAGGTTATTTATGTAATAAATATTTATGGCGGCCTGTGTTTTGTTAGCCCCAAAATGGAAAACGAGTGAGGTCCCAACCCAAGAAGAATGGAAACTTAAGTTGACAGAATATGCACAGCTTGCAGACTTAACATATAGAATAAGACAATAAGAAGAACATGCATTTAAAGAAGATTGGGAAATGTTTATTGAATATATAGGGGGAAATTGTGTACACTTGAAAACACAGACAGCATTAAGATAAATTCAACAGTGTAAATAAGTTTTGATGGATGTAATAACGGAATACTGACCGGCATAGTTTTTGTAAAATATGCAGGGATTTATTATATGTAAAATGAACCATGGAAAGAAAAGAAGGGAAGTCATTGATATGTTAAGGATGCAAAAATGAGTCCTTTAAATTGTAAAACGGGGGGAAATTTTTAAAGAAAGTAAATTATTTTCAAGCTTTTCCTTATGCCGCACAGGCCCTACTTGAAGGACAACAGCAGGCAGAAGAATCCAGCTCCCTCCAAAGCACAACCTGTAAGTAGACAAGATCCCGTGAGCCTCTGTATTGTGATCTAGAGAGCCAGAGTGGTGTAGCGGTTAGATTGCTGGACTGGGATCCAGGAGACCGGGGTTCAAATCAGTTGGCCATCAAGCTCCCTGGGTGACCCAGGGCGGTCACTGCCTCTCAGGTTAATTGAAGGAGAACCATGTACCCCACTTTGAGCTCCTTGGAGGAAAAATTGGAATATAAATGCAATAAATAAATAATAAATGTTTATTCTTGATGGGAAGTTTTGTTTCTGCCTAGAATGTTCAGTTCATATTGAGTTCATGAAACATCGTACCGTGACCTGTTCCTGCTTTTAATGCATAGTTGACCACATCTAGGAATGCAATGGTTATGCCCTTTTAAGTTTTGCTATATCAATCATTAGTTTAATAAAGGAGTATATCAATCAATAGTAAATAGTTTAATAAGGAGGTTTTCATACCTGTCCAACTCTGTGTTCCTTTCCCAACCTTTAATCTATTGATGATTAATGCCTATATGCAACCCTTGCTTTGTCTTTGTGTTAACCAATCAGCAACAAGCACATACGTGGCAATGCTGTAATATTCAATAAAAGGGACTCTCTGAGACATGCTCGAGAGATGCCTCCCGTGTGACACTTGTCACTCGTCTGTCGTTTATTTCAACCCAACATATTCTGACCAATGGCATGCAGAGTGTCTGAGACTCTGGATCTTTCTGGGGGCCACCCTTGCTTGGGATTTAGATCCAGTCCCTTTTACCAGGATAATCTCTCTTTTCCTCACAACAGCTTGTGTGAGCTGGCAAGCTCTCTTGGCAGTGGAGCCCAAGGCCACTCAGAAGGGAGGCATCCTCTGGTCTCCGGTTCTGACAAATATAGAGTGTCATCCTCATTCTTTCTCTCCTCTGGAGCCGTACAAATTTGGTGACCGTTACTGAATTATCACTATATTCATTTATATCACACCGTTTTCCCAGAATGGGACTCAAGGTGGCTTGCACAAATTGAAACAACACAGACAAAATATAGGATGCTAAAAACATTTTTTTTTAAGTTTAAAAGTAGGTAAATTCAACTACATCTGTTATTTATATTATTTTAATTCTATTAAAATACAGATAATAAAAACAGCATAACCCTATTTAAAGCTCTTTCCTTTTTAAAAAACAGTCAGTTCCTGCAGACCTGCCAGAATACAGTGGTACCTCGGGTTACAGACGCTTCAGGTTACAGATGCTTCAGGCTACAGACTCTGCTAACCCAGAAATATTACCTCAGGTTAAGAACTTTGCTTCAGGATGAGAACAGAAATCGTGCTCCTGTGGCGCGGCGGCAGCGGAAGGCCCCATTAGCTAAAGTGGTGCTTCAGGTTAAGAACAGTTTCAGGTTAAGAACGGACCTCCGGAATGAATTAAGTACTTAACCCGAGGTAACACTGTAAAACAGTTTTCACCTGCTGGCAGAAGGAAAGCAAGGAGGGAGGCAGTCTAGGGTCATTAGGGAGGGAGATCCAATGGCCCTCTCCCACATCCTGAAGCATGCCTGTGAGGGTGGTGGGGTGGGAAAAAACCTCCCCCAAAGATCTCATGCACCATGTTTTCTGCAAGGCACTAGAATCATAGAATCATAGAGTTGGAAGAGACCACAAGGGCCATCGAGTCCAACCCCCTGCCAAGCAGGAACCACCATCAGAGCACTCCTGACATATGGTTGTCAAGCCTCTGCTTAAAGACCTCCAAAGAAGGAGACTCCACCACACTCCTTGGCAGCAAATTCCACCGTCAAACAGCTCTTACTGTCAGGAAGTTCTTCCTAAAGTTTAGGTGGAATCTTCTTTCTTGTAGTTTGGATCCATTGCTCCGTGTCCGCTTCTCTGGAGCAGCAGAAAACAACCTTTCTCCCTCCTCTATGTGACATCCTTTTATATATTTGAACATGGCTATCATATCACCCCTTAACCTCCTCTTCTCCAGGCTAAACATGCCCAGCTCCCTTAGCCGTTCCTCATAAGGCATCGTTTCCAGGCCTTTGACCATTTTGGTTGCCCTCCTCTGGAAACATTCCAGTTTGTCAGTGTCCTTCTTGAACTGTGGTGCCCAGAACTGGACACAGTACTCCAGGTGAGGTCTGACCAGAGCAGAATACAGTGGCACTATTACTTCCCTTGATCTAGATGCTATACTCCTATTGATGCAGCCCAGAATTGCATTGGCTTTTTTAGCTGCCGCGTCACACTGTTGGCTCATGTCAAGTTTGTGGTCAACCAAGACTCCTAGATCCTTTTCACATGTACTGCTCTCAAGCCAGGTGTCACCCATCTTGTATTTGTACTCTGCACATGCTCTTAGTTCCCCCAAATTCAAACAAGTAACATGTCAGATTCACTGTTGTTTTTATGTGAAAGTGCAATATTTCTCATCCTCCCTTCCCCCCACCCTTTTCTCTGCTGTCTAAAAACTCTTTTCCCAAATGCTCCTGTCTTTCTATACATTGACTTACTCAACTTAAAAGTATTTCTCTAAGATTCCTCACTAAAATTGTCCTCATGTGATGATTGCGTGGGCATTAAGTTATCCCTTGAGTCTGTCACAATGTTCTGTTAAAGCAAATCTGTCTATAGGGCTCTATATATATATATATATATATATATATATGCTTTCGTAGATTTTCACGGGTACAGGAATGCAGGTTTTGGTGTCCTCGGGTGTCTTCCCGTGTAAAAGTTGGGGTGTCTAGGCGACGTTTCGACGAGGTCTCACTCGTCATCTTCAGGCTGGTGCTTTCGGCCGAAAGCACCAGCCTGAAGATGACGAGTGAGACCTCGTCGAAACGTCGCCTAGACACCCCAACTTTTACACGGGAAGACACCCGAGGACACCAAAACCTGCATATATATATATATATATATATATA
Source organism: Podarcis tiliguerta (assembly GCF_965153285.1). Classification (NCBI taxonomy): domain Eukaryota; kingdom Metazoa; phylum Chordata; class Lepidosauria; order Squamata; family Lacertidae; genus Podarcis; species Podarcis tiliguerta. Next base: position 6,414,070 of record NC_139541.1, read on the forward strand.
TATATATATATTATATATATATATAATTTTAAAACTCCTTCAAAATAGCTGAACCGATATGGCACCTTTCAAGCTAAGTTGAGATCTGAATAGTGGCAGGAGAGGCTGCCTGCTTTGCTGGGTTCACAGGACCAGATTAAGAGGCACTTGTTTGCTCTGGCTCTGCGGAGCATCGGATGAAATTGTCCAAGGTCTCCATGCTATTATTACTTTTATTTATCTATAAAAATAGATGTATACTGCTAAATCATAAATATATACAGTAGAACCTTGGTTCTCGAACATAATCCATTCGGGAAGACCATTTGACTTCCGAAACGTTTGAAAACTGAGATGCAAAGGGATGGCTGCAAATGCACTTAAGAAAACTGAAAAAAACACAGAGCAGAAGCCGTTCGACTTCCGAGGTGCATTCAAAAACGGAAGCGTTTACTTCTGGGTTTTCGGTGTTCGGGTTCCGAAACGTTCGACAACGGAGACTTTTGAGAACCGAAGTACCACTGTATACTCTGTGTGTGTGTGTGTGTGTGTGTGTGTGTGCTTTGCAGCAATAAAAACAATAAAAGCATAAGAAAGTTAAAATTGGACATCAGTTAACCATTGTGGAAGAATTCGTTCTTAGTTGCCTGCATAGGTCTGACGGAATAGAATGCTTTTCAGCAGGTGCTTAGAAGTTGGCACAGAAGCTGAATCTAGTGGCAGAGAGTTCCACAGGATGGGAACCATGGCACTAAAGGCAATTGAATATTTTTGTTTGTTCAAAGGCCTGTACTATTTTTCTAATTCTGTTTTATGTAAAATGCCCCGAAAGCTCTATTTGGTGAAAAGTTGATTTAAATAGTCTCTCAAATAATTTCACCGTATTATTTTCTCCATTTCCAGACTGTCGGATCCCGGAAAAACGTTGTCCCAAGCACAGCCAAAAGTGCATCGACCAGGGAGGCAAAGGGGTCGGGACCTGCTAGCAAAGTCCTTCCAGATAAGCCTTCCAGGGCTCTCGTGCACGGGGAGCCAAACAATGCACCCACACAACTTCCAAGGAAGCGGGGGCCCGTACCTCCTCTCCCCTCAAAGCCCCCTGCTAGAAAACACCCTGAGAAGCTGATCAGCAGGACAAGAGAGCTTGGAAAGCAGGAATTGGCCACAGCATCCGGGACGTCAAAAGTCCTTTCAGACTCGAGCAATTTAGAGCGGGATAAAGAGAACTCCGGGCTGAAGCATGTTGGGCAGCCTCAGAAGAGAGAGACGTCTCGCTTCAGCCTCCAAGCCAAATCCCAAGCTGGCTCAAAACCGCCCGTGAAGAATGGCAAGCAAGCTGTGGGGAACAGCACCCTTTCGAAAAACCACAGGGCTGCTGCGGCACAGGTTAAGCCCAGAGCACCCTTAGGGGGTCCTCAGAGGCAAGTCCACAGCATCTCAGTGGTGCGGACTTCACCACCCCGTGGACGGCCCTCGGCTGATTCTAGGCCAGGAGTCCAGGGCCAAAATCCCAGATTGATAAAGCAGCCTGCGGTGATTCCACGGGCCGCTGGGCCGCCTGTTCCTGGAGGGTCTCTGGCTGGGAGGGAAGGAACAGCGTCATCCTCATCCCTGGGCATTCTTCAGAGGGGTCGGTCCAGGGCTGGTGCTCTGCAGGAGAGAACGCTGCCCGGTCACTTGCAGAGGAAACGGAAGGCCACTCCGGAGAGATGCCGTTCAGCAGCACCTGGTGGCACCAAGCAGAACAGAAGCCCAGCAGGGAGGGACCCGGGCAGCAAGAAGTTCAAGCAAGCGCCCAGGACTCCCGAGCCAAAATCCAGGCACAGAGCCTCAGAGCAGGGGTCTGGAAGACCCGGGAGAGGCGCACCCAGAGAAAAGCAGCCGGCGAGGGAGACAGGTCAAGAGCCCAAGACCCCAGGCAATCTGGATCGGAGGCAAGTTGAACCCAGAGCAGGTTGCATTCGCTCATCCCATCAGGGCTGAGGCTGCCCTGAGCAGTGACTAGCAAGGGTGCATTGTGGGGGGTCTGGGCTTTGCGGGGTGGGGGTCAGGGTTTGCGCCTGGAATGTTTAGGCTCTTGTTCACAACAGATCGAGAAGTAGGTGCCCGTGTGGCTCTTGCACCCACTTCAATTACCGTATTTTTCACCCTATAGGACGCAATTTTCCCCCTCCAAAAATGAAGGAGAAATGTGTGTGCGTCCTATGGGGCGAATGCAGGCTTTCCAACCCCTCTCGTTCTCCAGGCTTCAGGCAGCTATCCGCAAGCCTTCTGAGCATGGCGGGAGTTCCCACGGGCTCACAAGGCTTGCAGGCGGAAGCACGGGGCGCCCTCCGGAGGACACCCCGTGCTTCGGGCAGATGTCCACAAGCCTTGCGTGCCCGGGGGGAGGTCCTGCCAGGCACGCAAGGCTTGGGGCGGCAGCCTGCAGCACGAAGCGTCCCCCGTGGTTTGGGTAGGTGTCCGCAAGCCTTGTGAGCCTTGGGAGTTCCTGCAGGCTCGCAAGGCTTGTGGGCAGCAGCCTGTTCTGTGGGCTGGGGGGGGGGAATAAATTTGTTTTATTCATTTCCCCCCCAAAAAAGGAGTTGCGTCCTATGGGCCAGTGCGCCATATAGGGCGAAAAATACGGTATTCATTTATAAAAATACATCAGAACAGCTTACAGCAATAAATGCATAAAACTATGCCATAAAACTATATAGTCGTACCCAAAGGCCCTGGAACTTGGATGTTTTTGTTCCCGAATGCCGCGAACCCGGAAGTGATTGTTCCGGTTTGCAAACGTTATTTCAGAACCCGAACATCTGACGGGGCTTCCGCGGCCTCTGATTGGCTGCAGGAATTTCCTGCAGCCAATCAGAAGATGTGATTTGGTTTTCGAACGTTTTGAAGGTCGAACAGACCAAGGTGCAACTGTATAAAGAAGTTTAGGACATACATCGATTAACCATTGTGGGATGATGTATCCTTAATTGTCTGCACAGGCAGGCATTTAAAGTTTGGCACAGAGGTTGCCTGCTGAATCTCTAGTGGCAGAGAGTTCCACAGGACAGGACTGATGCCACCGTCTTGTTCCATCTGTCCGTCTTTCCTGTGTGGGGAATGGGGTCTAGGCGTGTCCCTTAAGGGTGGGCCAGCGCATGGCCAAACTGCTTCCTCAATCCTTCATGCACCTGTGTGTTGTAATGTGCAGAGGATCCCCTAGATCTTTATTCAGCTGAGGTGCTCAATATCTCCACCAGGTTCTGCTGATGGACTAATAGGAGATTCAAGATTACAGTGCGGAAAAGGCACATTGAAGTGCCTCCTTGTGGGTGAATCTGCTTGCAAATAGACCTTCCACACTTGACCGGGGACATCATGTCCATGTGTTACTTTGTGTGCATGAGGAGCCACCCTCTAGCTGAAGGGCAAGAGATGTATCTTGGGAACCATGAGCTGTGATTCCTGCATTGCAGTGGGTCAGGCTTGATGGCCCTTCGTGTCCCCTCCAGCTCTGCAATTCTATGAATACTGAAGGCATGCAGAAAGCAGCTCCAAACAAAGGAGGGATAAGGAAGAAGAAAAGTGATAGGCCTGCAAGGGGTCATAAGGACCCCTGACCATTAGGTCCAGTCGTGACCGACTCTGGGGTTGCTGCGCTCATCTCGCTTTGTTGGCTGAGGGAGCCAGCGTACAGCTTCCGGGTCATGTGGCCAGCATGACTAAGCCGCTTCTGGTGAAGCAGAGCAGCGCACAGAAACACCGTTTACCTTCCCGCCAGAGCAGTACCTATTTATCTACTTGCACTTTGGTGTGCTTTCGAACTGCTAGGTGGGCAGGAGCAGGGACCGAGCAACGGGAGCTCACCCCGTTGCGGGGATTTGAACCGCCGACCTTCTGATCGGCAAGTACTAGGCTCAGTGGTTTAACCCACAGTGCCACTCGCATCCCACAAGGGGTCATAGATGACCCCAATTTTGCTCTGGCCTCTAACTATTAATTGGACCTCCTTGACTATGGGTAGGCAAACTAAGGCCCAGGGGCCGGATCCGGCCCAATCGCCTTCTAAATCCGGCCTGTGGACAGTGCAGGAATCAGCATGTTTTTACATGAGTAGAATGTGTGCTTTTATTGAAAATGCATCTCTGGGTTGTTTGTGGGGCATAGGAATTCGTTCATTTTTCCCCCCCTTCAAAATATAGTCCGGCCCCCCACAAGGTCTGAGGGACAGTAGACTGGCCCCCTGCTGAAAAAGTTTCCTGACCCCTGTCCTTGGCCACCCTATGTTCAAATATATAAAAGGATGTCACATAGAGGAGGGAGAAAGGTTGTTTTCTGCTGCTCCGGAGAAGCGGACACGGAGCAATGGATTCAAACTACAAGAAAGAATATTCCACCTAAACATTAGGAAGAACTTCCTGACAGTAAGAGCTGTTCGACAGTGGAATTTGCTGCCAAGGAGTGTGGTGGAGTCTCCTTCTTTGGAGGTCTTTAAGCAGAGGCTTGACAACCATATGTCAGGAGTGCTCTGATGGTGTTTCCTGCTTGGCAGCGGGTTGGACTCGATGGCCCTTGGGGTCTCTTCCAACTCTATGATTCTATGATTCTGTCCTTGGCCATCCTATTGCCCTCAAAGCCACAGAGGTTCTGATCAAGACCAGGCTTCTCACTGTAGCCTGGGAGATGCCTCAAGAGTGGCAGTGAGAGCCACCAACTCAAATGGCTTTGAAAGAGGATTAGACAAATTCATGGAGGAGGAGAGGCCTTTTCCCACCTGCCTTACCCTTCAGCTCTAGGAGTCTTTCCCAGACCATGACTTTGAGAACCAGCAGAAGCAGCTGGGAAGAGAGAAGGGATAATTTTTTAAATAAAAAAGTCCATAAGTTGTATGTCCTCGTTTCTCAATTTGATCCTTTTACGTGGTTTGGTATGTTTTGCGGTATTTTACGCATTGTAAACTGCTGCCGTTTTTATTGATTATACTTTTGCAATTCTTTATTGTTAAGTGTGAACTATTTAATTATTATCTGCTGGCATTTAATTTTACTGTTTACAGTGGTACCTCGGGTTACATACGCTTCAGGTTACATACGCTTCAGGTTACAGACTCCGCTAACCCAGAAATAGTGCTTCAGGTTAAGAACTTTGCTTCAGGATGAGAACAGAAATCGCGCGGCGGCAACGGGAGTCCCCATTAGCTAAAGTGGTGCTTCCGGTTAAGAACAGTTTCAGGTTATGAACGGACCTCCAGAATGAATTAAGTACAGTGGTATCCCGCAAGACGAATGCCTCGGAAGACAAAAAACTCGCTAGACGAAAGGGTTTTTCGTTTTCTGAGGTGCTTCGCAAGATGGATTTTCCTAAGGGCTTGCTTCGCTAGACGAAACGGCCCTGCCTCTCCTGTCATGGCGACTGTCACTGCATGCACGCACACTCGCTTCCCCGCTCCTCCGGCTCCCTCCCACCTTCCGGCTGACAACTCCTCTGGCTCCCACCTTCTGGCTGCCTCGCGCCGCTACCCACCGCCCTCGCGCGCTCCTCTGAGAGAGCCGTTGCCGCCAGCAGCCAGCGTTGCAGCCGGAGTCGTGCTCCTGAGCCCCGCCTCCCTCCAGCAGCCGCGTCGCACGGTGGCCACAACGCGTGGGTGAGTCCGAGGTACCGGCTGTGGCAGCTGTCCTGCTTCTCCCTGCTCCTCCCCGCAGTTGTTAGTGTTTAAATGCAGTGGTGCTTCGCAAGACAAAAAAACTTGCTCAACGAAAAAACTCACGGAACGAATTAATTTCGTCTTGCGAGGCACCACTGTACTTAACACGAGGTACCACTGTACTGTTCAGTTTTAATGCCTTATTGAATATGTCTTCATTAGATATGTTGTTACGACATTTTTGTATTGGGTCAGATTGTGATTAGGCGTGTGACCTTTGCTGTCTGTCTTGTTGCTCCTTCAGCTTGCAAACCGCCTCGTTTGGAGCAATACAGAAAGGTGGTAGACAAATTAAAAGTGAAATGAAAGTGGCGGCTGTCGGTTCTCACGTTGTCTGTCCTCTCCTTGCTCTCCCTTAGGAAGCAGCTAGAGGAGTGGTTGGCATCCAGAGGAAAACAATACAAGCGGCCCCCGATGACCTTCCCCGTTAAAAGGCGGCCCCCGCCCAAGGAGAAGGAGGCCCTGGACCGCTCCTTCTGGGACTGCATGGAGGAAGAGATGGAGCAGCAAAAGGTGGCACAGCAAATCGCCAGCACCTTGGCAGACTGCATGAAGCTGGCAGACGAGGTGAGCTTTGGGTCTTCCGTCTAGTCTGGAAAGTTGCCCGGAAGCTTCATCCTTCGATGGGGCAGAAAGTGCAGGCCTGGTTGATTAGACTGATAAGCACCACCCATCAATAAGTATTCACTGTGTGGCTTAAAAGCAGAACCGTTTACAAAATAAAACACACACTCATTAAAACCCACAAGGAATGATAACAGCAGGGAGAAAAACCTGTCATGGGACACCAAGGCAGCCTCAATATTGTTTTTCTTTGCTTTGAAACTATCCTTTCTCCCACCCTGCCGGGAGCAGAGTTTTTCCACAATTGAGCAGGATATGAATGAAATGAGGAAGTCAGTCAGGTTTTTATTGTTTGCTGCCCTTGGCCCACTGCGTTGTAACTTTCAAGAAACAAACTGGGCAGTCCAAGAGTCAGTTGAAACAGAGACGTTTTCAGAAGTGCCCGTTGTCCAACATCAGAGGGAAAGTTCCCTAAATCATTTAGATGGGGGGGGGGGGGTTCCTGAACTGAGCCTGTGGAACTCCCTGACCCTTTGCAGACCAAAGCGGGGAATGTCAGGCCTGACGGGCAGCGAGTTCAAGCCCATTTTCTATGGGGAAGTCAGAATGCAGGACCCATGTGCATTTATTATTATTAGAGCTGTTTGACAGTGGAACAGACTACCTTGGAAAGTAGGTAGAATCATAGAATAATAGAATCATAGAGTTGGAAGAGACCACAAGGGCCATCGAGTCCAACCCCCTGCCAAGCAGGAAACACCATCAGAGCACTCCTGCCATATGGTTGTCAAGCCTCTGCTTAAAGACCTCCAAAGAAGGAGACTCCACCACACTCCTTGGCAGCAAATTCCACTGTCAAACAGCTCTTACTGTCAGGAAGTTCTTCCTAATGTTTAGGTGACTCCTTCATTGGAGGTTTTTAAAGGGAGGTTGGGTGACCTAAGGTTCAAGGGGCGGGTAACAATTAAAACACAAAATTACACCAAAAACAAAACAAAAAACAATTTAAAAGAACTCAAAATTACAGAAATACGGAGGGTCCTAAAATATACGTCTCCGGGGTCAAGAGGGACTGATTTTTTTTTTTACACCTCCTTTTCCATGCCCGGCTCTGTAATGTCCGGAGGTACAGGAATGCCCACCCAGTTTTCTGTCTTCAGTGCCAGCGACTTTGCCATCTGCTGGTTCTATCCTTGAGCACCGGGGCAAAAGGAAAACAAAAACCGATTTTGCACAAACACACCCTTACTGTTGGGCTAGCGCTGCCCAGTGGAAACAGTCTGCCTACAAAGCGAGCCCAAAATGTCTCTCATCTGCCGGCCTCCTTCTGACACCTTTCTGTTTCCCTCCAGGGGGTTCCTTCGGAAGAGCTCTTGGCCATGCTCTCCCGCATCCCAGAGGCTGAGAAGTTTGCCCGGTTCTGGGCCTGCAAGGCGAAGCTGCTGGCCCGCCAAGGCCCGTTGGATGCAGCCGGGCTGTACCGTGCTGCTGCTTGCGCTGGAGCTGTGGTGGGTGGAATCCCCTCGCTCTTGGCCTCTCGTCCGCTGTGTCTGCGGCAGAGAGGCAGTGTAGTACAGTGGTTAGAGTGGCAGGCCAGGACCTGGGAGGCCAGGGTTCAAAATCAGACCCACGGAGGCCCAAAGGAGCTTTTCCCCTTGCAAGGACATGCCAAGAGGTGTGGGAAGGTGCAGGGCTCCCAGGCAAAGGCGGAGCCCTACGCCAGCCTCCTGCCTCCCTAAGCGTCTGGGCTTGAGCTTCTTGAACCCCAAAGCGGGGTCCCTTTGCCCATCCCACCTGGATTGAGAATGCTCAAAGCATCTGCTTGACTGGTATTTGCACAAGAGGTGCCCCCAGAACGTGGGGTGCACCCCCAGTAAGGAGCCATTTCTTGCTATGGGCTCTTGTTCAGATCATGGGGGCTGGACTTTCCTAGATGACCCCTGGGAGTCCCTACAAGTCTATGATTCTCTGGGGGCTGCTGGAAGAAGCGTGTGCCCACAGGCAGGGGAGGGGGTTGCAATTGGCTGTGGTCACCCCACCTCTGCTATAAAGGACCATCCGTCCTGGGGTGGAGCTGTTAAGCAGCCAGTCCTGTGGAATCTCCCTTGCTGGGGCCGCCAGATCTGGGCCCCCACAATGTGCGTCTCTCCCCCTGCCCCACAAACAGCTGTAGCAAAACGATGTTGGTGCATGAAACCTGCTCCCTCGAAAGGTGTTGGACTTGCCTTCATTGGATATACCGTATTTTTTGCTCTATAAGGCTCACCTTTTCCCTCCTAAAAAGTAAGGGGAAATGTGTGTGTGTGTCTTATGGAGCGAATGCAGGCTGCGCAGCTATCCCAGAAGCCAGAACAGCAAGAGGGATTGCTGCTTTCACTGCGCAGCAATCCCTCTTGCTGTTCTGGCTTCTGAGATTCAGAATTCTTTTTTTCCTCCTCCAAAAACTAGGTGCGTCTTATAGAGCAAAAAATATGGTATTTTTAGCAGAGGTGGAGGACCGTTCACCTGGGATTCCTGCATTGCAGGGGGTTAGACTAGATGACTCCTTGGGGGCCCTTGCAACTCTATGATTCTGAGAAATCCTGCAGGCAGCGCTCTGAGGCCTGATGTGGGGGTCAGGTGGGATTGCTCTGAGGAATTATGAAAAATGAAGCAAGCCATTGTGTTAGCAATGGAAGCATTGCGTTGAGAGGGTTTGAGCCATTGACAGTAGTTTCTGATCAAATCCCATAAGCCTCTGCATCTCTGCCCATCTTCTGTTACTGTCCATTTTCTATGCATGACAGGCACGTAAAGCATTCTAAAACACAGACTGGTTGCTTCACCAGGCATCCTGAGCCATAAAGATAGTAGGTTACTTTGATGTAGCTTTTGTTAATCTTTAGATAGACGCAGGTGGCACTGTGGGTTAAACCACAGAGCCTAGGGCTTGCCGATCAGAAGGTCAGCAGTTCGAATCCCCACGACGGGGTGAGCTCCCGTTGCTCGGTCCCAGCTCCTGCCCACCTAGCAGTTTGAAAGGACGTCAAAGTGCAAGTAGATAAATAGGTAGCGCTCCGGCGGGAAGGTAAATGGCGTTTCTGTGTGCTGCTCTGGTTTGCCAGAAGCGGCTTAGTCATGCTAGCCACATGATCCGGAAGCTGTACGCCGTCTCCCTCGGCCAGTAAAGCGAGATGAGCGCCGCAACCCCAAAGTCGGTCACAGCTGGACCTAATGGTCAGGGGTCCCTTTACCTTTACCTTTAGGTAGATCTTAGGGCCAGGAAACAGAGTTTCACATGGAAGTGATAAAGATGCCTAATCTTTACTTGCTTGTTTATGACCTCCGGGGTTGCTGAATGCATTCCTCCTTTAGTCCTGTTTTACTTACCCCAAAATGTAAAGGTAAAGGTACCCCTGCCCGTACGGGCCAGTCTTGACTCTAGGGTTGTGCGCCCATCTCACTCAAGGGGCCGGGGGCCAGCGCTGTCCGGAGACACTTCCAGGTCACGTGGTCAGCGTGACGAAGCTGCTCTGGCAAGCCAGAGCCGCACACGGAAACGCCGTTTACCTTCCCGCTGGTAAGCGGTCCCTATTTATCTACTTGCACCCGGAGGTGCTTTCGTGTATGCATGCTCAAATTAGCTCTTTGTAGTTTTAACTTTAACTTTGTCCCCACGTGGGGTTTTTTGAAATGCTCAAGGAAATCTGATTGGTTCTTACGAACATTGTGTAAAGGGTTCTTTGGTTTATAAAACAACCTGGGCCAGGGGGTGGACAGATTATTATTAACACTTCCTCCCAGAGTCTTGCTGGTCAAGCCTGGTGTGTATTTTATTAATCAGAGTCCAATCCTTCCTTGCTTTTGGAATGCAACAGCCTGCTCTGGTCACTCAGTGATGGACTTCCTTTTGCTCTCATTCCAGCCTCTACGAGAGTTGAGAGATGCCCTTGTTGACACTCTGAAGCGTTCCAGTCAAGCCTGGGGTAAGCAGTGGATCAGGCCAAGGGCCCATCTGGTCCCAGCATCCTGTTCTCACAGGGGCCAGCCAGATGCCTTTGGGAACCCGCAAGCAGGATTCAAACCCAACAACCCTCTCCCCTCCTGTGGTTTCCAGCTGCTGAGATTCAGAAGCACTGCTGCCTCCAGCTGTGGAGGCCAGAGGAGAGCCATCATCGCTGGCTGGTCTGGGCTTCGGGTCTGCCAGCCAAACTCTTCCCCCCGCCCACACACACACGAAAGAGTGGAGAGAGGGCAGCTTCTCTTCCCCCGTGTAGAATACAGTGGTACCTCTGGTTGTGAACAGGATCCGTTCTGGAGCCCCATTCGCAACCTGAGCAGAACGCAACCTGTGTCTGCGCGGGTCGCGATTCGCCACTTCTGCGCATGCGCATGACGTCATTTTGAGCATCTGCGCATGCGCGAGCAGCGAAACCCGGAAGTACCCCGTTCCGTTACTTCCGGGTTGCCGCGGGATGTATCCTGAAAGAGCATAACCTGAACCGAACGTAACAAGAGGTACGACTGTACCTTACTGTTGCTTTACGGCCAGTGCCTAGCGAAGGAATTGTAAACAAAATGATTTTTCAGTTTCCTAACTAAACGTTAATGTTGTATCTCTGCATCTGGGAATATACGCAGGCGGCCTTTTGCAGGCAATGCCCAAAGCGAGCCCTGCGTCCCTCTCTCAGTTCTGCAGGCAATGCTCCTGGTTTTTCCAGATGGGATTGGGCTAAGCATTCTTGGGCCTTCGTGGATCCCAGTCAAAGCTTCCATTTTCTGGCGCCCTTGTGTCAAAACCTTCCTGCGAGGGAGCGATGTTCCTTTGCTTCTTGCCAAAGCTTCCTTAGAGCTCAGGACCATTCCCTGAAGGAGTGTGTCCCAGGTTGGGCCTAGTATCTGCAAGGAACCATGCACCTCCAAATACAACACAGTGGATCTCTTGACCCCGTCCTCGATCCCCACAGTGGCCATGGACTGATTCATGCCCTGCTTTCCTTCAGCAGAGGCGGCTCCCTGTTCTTCAGAGTTTTTCAAGCATTGCTCATTGAGAAAGCTGTGTGCGTGTTTCTTTTTTCTTTTTACCCAATTGCGATTTCTGCATTTCTAAGTCTATGTTCAGTTTATATTTTGGTTCTCTTGTGTCTTAATGCACCATAGCTCGCTCTGCGTGTCCTAATGCAGCCCTGCAGGGAGAGAGCTTTGGACCTGGACGGAGGGGGCAGGCAGGGAGGAGTAACGCTGGAGAATCTCAGTGCCGTTTGAATCTTGTTGGGCCTGAGAGCGCTGGGCTTGCCTCCCTGGCAGCATGGCTGGGTAGGCAGGAGGCAGGAGCAGGGCAGGACCATAGCTGTCAACTTACAGATTTGAAAATAAGGGGCCAGCAGCCTCGAAAATAAGGGATCAGCAGCCAAAATAAGGGATTTTCCAAGCACAGGTATGTTCAACCTCTGAGCCCCTCCGAGCCAAAGGCAGAAAGCCCAGCCAGCAGCCAAACGAAGCCTCAGGCGGTGGTTCCCACAGCGCAGCAACCCGGCAAAGGGGATGCAGCAAGGAAAACCACCGTCACCTCTCCGCTGGGAAGCGCTGAGCAAAGGCGAGTCCCCAGGCAATGCGGCCGATTTGATCGGCACAAGGCATGCAAGCTCCACCTCCCAGTCATTCTTCGACTCCTTATTGGGTGAGCAACGAAGCCAAGCAACACAGTTGGAGCCTCCCTCCTCCCTGGCCGGCAGGGAGGGAGGAAGAGGAGCTGCTTCCTTTGAAACCCAGGAAATTTAAGGGACATCATCAATAAGGGACAGCAGCGGGACACAGCGCTGGGATAAGGGAGTTTCCTGCCAAATACGGGACGCTTGACAGCTATGGGCAGGACCCTCTGGAGCCAGCTTGAAAGAAAGATGACCCGCTTGCTGTCGGTTGCCAACTGTGGCATAGAATCATAGAGTTGGAAGAGACCACAAGGGCCATCGAGTCCAACCCCCTGCCAAGCAGGAAACACCATCAGAGCACTCCTGACATATGGTTGTCAAGCCTCTGCTTAAAGACCTCCAAAGAAGGAGACTCCACCACACTCCTTGGCAGCAAATTCCACTGTCGAACAACTCTTACTGTCAGGAAGTTCTTCCTAATGTTTAGGTGGAATCTTCTTTCTTGTAGTTTGGATCCATTGCTCCGGGTCCGCTTCTCTGGAGCCGCAGAAAACAACCTTTCTCCCTCCTCTAGGTGACATCCTTTTATATATTTGAACATGGCTATCATATCCCCCCTTAACCTCCTCTTCTCCAGGCTAAACATGCCCAGCTCCCTTAGCCGTTCCTCATAAGGCATCGTTTCCAGGCAATGGCAATGGGCCCTCTGGGCGACTGCCTGCCCCTGGAAGCACGACGGTCTTCTGCATGGGGAAATTGAGCAGTTTCTGCAAAACCAGAACGGGTTTGCCCTTCTTGCCCTTGCCAGCAAGGCCCCTCCAGGCTGCTCTGGGCAAAGGCAGGCCCAGCTCAGGGCTCTTCCTCTTCAGCCACTGCCTGTCCTTCAATGGCTTCTCTCACTCTCTTCTCCCCCAACAGGAACCCCGGCTGAACTCCGACTTCCAGGCAAGGAGCAGGCGCAGAGCAGCGGGCAAGGACCGGCTTGCCAGCCTCTTTCGGCGATCAAGCTTCAAGTGGCATCGCTCCCCAGGTAAGGGGTGGGGCTTAGCTCTGTCCTTTTCAACTCTACCTTATCCTTTCTGAGGTGAGGCAACCAGGAAAGGAGGGACAAGATGGCGGAGCAGGTCAGGGCAACTGGCGGCCTTCTGGTTCTGAGGGGGCTCTATGATTCCATGCCCTCTGTCCCTTCCCAGAGCCAAGGAGCCGAGTGCGAGGCCAAGCCTGAAGCTCTTGACCCCCGTGCGGCGGTCCCTGCGGATCGAGCGGGCGTCTGCTCGCTACCCACAGATGCTGAGGGACCACGACCCCGTCGTGTCCTGCCTGGACGAAATCATGGACGCGGAGGACGGCTGTCGCTTCATCTTCCGCAAGAACGACGCTTTGCCAGAGACGGTGGAGGTGGAGGGCTTTCTGCCACGGACCTCAGCGCCAACCTCCCCAGCCTCACCCCTGCGCAGGCCCCTTTTCTGTTAGAGCTGCATCGGCGGACTGGAAATGTGGGGGTCATGGCATGGGACCCTTTTCATAATATATATATATGCATCTTTATTCTTGAAATGATTAAAAAAAAGAAAACAACCTTTTTGACAACACGGGTGGCTTTAGGAAGCGCCAAGAATTTGGGGGGGGGGTCCCTCATCTCTCCCAGCTGGATTTGTCTCTAAGCAAGAGGAATTTGGGGGGGGGAGCCTCTGCCTGCCATTTTGTGGGCACAAGCAGAGAAGGGTCTGGTTGTGGAATGGGTTTTTCAGAGTGGGATGGGGGCCTGGCGTCCTGGGCTTGGCACCGCCAGGTCTCACCCTAGACCCCAACGAAGTCCAAGTCTTGGCTGCCCGGTGCCCGTGAACAGGAAGCCCCTTGGCGGTGGCATTTGTGTGGATTTTCTGGGCGCTGCGAGTGGATTGTGAGCTCTTCCGCGTTTCTCGCAAGAGAGGGATATTGTGGCAAAGGGCTCTCCTTGGACCTGGCGTGGGGCTCTCCTTGGACCTGGCGTGGGGTAGTTTCTAAACTCCTTTCTAGGGCTCCTTCTGGCTTCTCTGCAAGACACTAGAATCCGCTCCATTGCAAGCCATCCTCAGTGGCCCCAAATGCCCCTCTTCTCCCTCGGACATTCTCTTCCTTTAGGAGGTCCTTGTGCTCAAGGGACAGCTGAGGGCCTCGTCTGGGTTTCCAGTGCTCAGCGACGAGGCCACAGCTGTTCCTGTCAAAGCACAGAGCCACAGCCCCCTACATTTGTGGCAACTGCATTGACCTCCCTCAGTGCCCAGGCAGAAGAGGGGCTTGGGTTTTCCCCACCAGAGAGCCTCTCCTTTGCTGTAAGCATCTCTCCTGGTTTCTTCCCAGGACTTCTTGAGTCTTTGGAAGAGCAGGGCGGCCTAGTGGTTGGAGCCTTGAGGGAAGGGGCTTGCCTCCAGCACAGCAGCAGAGGGTCACACTGGATTTCTCCCTTAAATCCTTGGCCCCACAACCGCAGCGGTGCTTGGGAGTAGGAAGGGGGTCTCAAAAGCCCTTTGGGGAGGTGGTTGAAGCCAGCAGCCATAAGGGGCTCAGCTGGGGCTGCTCCCCAGAAAGCTCCCACTCTGGAAAGCAGCCGTGGGGGCCCTTTGCCTCTCTTTGGAATCGGGAGCGTCACAGGGAAGGGTCTGGGGCGGACCTCTCCTCCCCCCACCCCTCCCTTAGCAGCTTAAGGCCTTCGTTCCACTCAAGATTTTCCTTCCGCATCCTCCGTTGGGGTCTGGCTCAGTCGTGCTCATCGTCGGCGTCGTCCCAGGAAGCGCTGTGCAGCTTCTACGGGACAGGGAAACAGTGGTACAGCGTTCAGAGAGGCCCCTAAGCTGCTCTTTTGCATGCTAAGCAGCTTCTTTCCTGGACTCAAATCTAGTTGCATGAAGTGTAACCCTCAGGCAGTGGGGGGAGGATAATAATAATAATAATAATAATAATAATAATAATAATAATAATAATAATTTATTGATACCTATCTGGCTGGGCGACTCCCAACAGAATATTAAAAGTAGAATCAAACATTAAAAACTTCCCTAAACAGGGCTGCCTTCAGATGTCTTCTAAAAGTCAGATACAGTGGTACCTCGGGTTACATACACTTCAGGTTACAGACGCTTCAGGTTACAGTCTCCGCTAACCCAGAAATAGTACCTCGGGTTAAGAACTTTGCTTCAGGATGAGAACAGAAATGGTGCGGCAACAGCAGGAGGCCCCATTAGCTAAAGTGGTGCTTCAGGTTAAGAACAGTTTCCTGTTAAGAACGGACCTCTGGAACGAATTAAGTTCTTAACCCGAGGTACCACTGCAGTTGTTTATTTCCTTGACATCTGATGGGAGGGCGTTCCACTGGGCGGGCGCCACCACTGAGAAGGCCCTCTGTCTGGTCCCCTGTAGCATCACTTATCGCAGGGAGGCAACCACCAGAAGGCCCTCAGTGTCCTGGCAGAATGATGGGGACGGAGGCGCTTCTTCAGGTTGGCCTGGGTCCTTTGCTCCTCTTTGTTTAAGTAGGTATTTGTGTCCCACCTTTCCAGGTTATGCAGCCCTCTAAAGGTAGTTCACAGGGACCCGGGTGGTGCTGTGGGTAAAAGCCTCAGCGCCTAGGACTTGCCGATTGAAAGGTCGGCGGTTCGAATCCCCGCGGCGGGGTGCGCTCCTGTCGCTCAGTCCCAGCGCCTGCCAACCTAGCAGTTCGAAAGCACCCCCAGGTGCAAGTAGATAAATAGGGACCGCTTATTGGCAGGAAGGTAAACGGTGTTTCCGTGTGCTGCGCTGGCTCGCCAGATGCAGCTTGTCACGCTGGCCACGTGACCTGGAAGTGTCTGCGGACAGCGCTGGCTCCCGGCCTCTAGAGTGAGATGAGCGCACAACCCTAGAGTCTGTCAAGACTGGCCCGTACGGGCAGGGGTACCTTTACCTTTTTAAAGGTAGTTCACAGCAACACGCAAATTGAAATAAGTCTATATTGGGGGGGGGGAATTATCTAAAAGCTAGTGACCTGTTGTGTGTTTTCTCTAGCGGGCAGAAGACATGCCTGCCCTTCTCCCTCGGTTTTTGGGTGGGTGCCTTGCACACTCTACTGCAGCGGCACCCATGCTCCACCCCAGTGGCTCATCGTGCCAAAGTCGCCCATTCCTCAGAGGGGTGCTCTCTGCCCTGGCTGTAGCCCCACCCTGCCCTTGCTAGCAGCAGAGGGTGGGGGCCACCACTGCCCTCCTTTCACTGCCTCTTTTGGGACAGGCGGAGGGGAGCTGGCTATCTATTGCATTTATGTGGCGCTGTGGGTTAAACCACTGAGCCTAGGACTCGCCGATCAGAAAGTCAGCAGTTCGAATCCCCGCGACGGGGTGAGCTCCCGTTGCTCGGTCCCTGCTCCTGCCAACCTAGCAGTTCGAAAGCACGTCAAAGTGCAAGTAGATAAATAGGTACCACTCTGGCGGGAAGGTAGACAGCATTTCCGTGCGCCGCTCTGGTTCGCCAGGAGCGGCTTAGTCATGCTGGCCACATGACCCAGAAGCTGTACACCGGCTCCCTCAGCCAATAAAGCGAGATGAGCGCTGCAACCCCAGAGTCGGCCACAACTGGACCTAACAGTCAGGGGTCCCTTTACCTTTTCTTGCAAGGAGCTCAAAAAGGTGGCACAGTTCACCCATGTTATCTTCAACAACAACCCTGTGAGGTAGGCTAGGCTAAGAGTCAACGACTGTCCCAAGGTCACCCCAGTGAGCTTCAGGGCCGAGTGAGGATTTCAACAGTGCCACCCCGTTGAAGAAGCTGCGTGGGGTGCGGACATCGGATCCCAGGGTGTTCATTGTATTCGGGTGCTGGCCCTTAGATGTCCAAGAGGTCAAGATCTCTTTGCTCCATCCTTTCACAATGGCTCAGTTGGTTAGAGCATGGTGCAGATAATGCCAGGGTTGCAGGTTCAATCCCCATGTGGGACAGCTGCATATTCCTGCATTGCAGAAACCCTTGCCTGTTTCAGTTAGTGTGGCAAAGCTTTTGGGAGTACAGTGGTACCTCGGGTTACATACGCTTCAGGTTACAGACTCCGCTAACCCAGAAATATTACCTCGGGTTAAGAACTTTGCTTCAGGATGAGAACTGAAATCGTGCAGGGGCAGCAGGAGGCCCCATTAGCTAAAGTGGTGCTTCAGGTTAAGAACAGTTTCAGGTTAAGAACAGACCTCCGGAACAAATTAAGTACGTAACCAGAGGTACCACTGTACAGTGGTACCTTGGTTCTCAAATGCCTCGGTACTCAAACAACTTGGAACCCAAACACTGCAACGTAAGTGTTCCGGATTGCAAACTTTTTTCAGAAGCCGAACATGCTCAGTTTGAGTGCCACACTTCCATTTTGAGTGTTACTGTCTGTTTTTGCTCTTCATTTTGCGTTTTTGTTTCTGCAGCTCTTTTTGTTTTGTTTTTGTGGCTATGTGTAACCCAGTTCAGCTACTGATTGATTGCGTGCCTTGGTTTTGGAACGGACATCCGGAACTGATCAAGTTTGAGAACCACTGTATTGGCAATGACTAACTGAAACCTAAAGCCATTTTCAGTGTGCCGGTGTGGGTGTCAGTAGAGGGCAGCCAAAAACCACGGGCGGGAAAGGAGGAAGAAAACAGGGGTGTGTTGGGGAAGCAGAAGAGCAGAGAGAGACTCACCTGCAGCAGCCTGTGTTGGGGCATCACATACCCTGCCAGGAGACCCGTCTCGCTGAACTCCACCCGGGTGTGCTCCACGGTGGATTCATGGGGCATCTGGAGGGGCAAGAATTGTCACACAACTGTCAGGGTTGGGGGTGGGCATCAGGAGGGCAGACCCAGCCTCCCAGACGAGAAAAAAGCGAAGCTGCCGCAGAACTGGCCAAAAGCTGCAAGCCTGTGCCAGAAGGCTAGATGGTTGCCCCTCTCGTCCTGTCCCCCCGCCAGCTTAGGGGAGGAGTCAATTTCATGGAGAAAGCCTGTGATGTAAGAACATTGGAGGAGCCCTGTTGGATCGGGCCGAAAGGGCCCCATATATTATGGGATGCTGTTCTCACAGTGGCTAACCAGATGCCCCTGTGGGAATCCCTCTCCCCGACCGCCATGTGATATTCAGAAGCATTGTTGCCCCCAACTGTGAAGGCAGAATACAGTGGTGCCCCGCAAGACGAATGCCTCGGAAGACGAAAAACTCGCAAGACGAAAGGGTTTTTCGTTTTCTGAGGTGCTTCGCAAGACGGATTTTCCTAAGGGCTTGCTTCGCTAGACGAAACGGCCCTGCCTCTCGTGTCATGGTGACGCACACTGCACGCACACACGCTCGCTTCCCCGCTCCTCCGGCTCCCTCCCACCTTCCCGCTGACGGTTGGTGCCTCGCGCCGCTGCCCACCCCCCTCGTGCGCTCCCCTCAGAGAGCCGTTGCCGCCAGTGCCTCTCTCTCCCTGGAGTCGCGCTCCTGAGCCCCGCCGCCCTCCAGCAGCCACGTCGCACGGTGGCCACAACGCGCGGGTGAGTCTGAGGTACCGGCTGCGGCAGCTGTCCTGCTTCTCCCCGCCGTTGTCAGTGTTTGAATGCAGTGGTGCTTCGCAAGACAAAAAAACCTCACATAACGAAAAAACTCGCGGAACGAATTAATTTCGTCTTGCGAGGCACCACTGTACAGTGGTACCTCAGGTTACATATGCTTCAGGTTACCGTATTTTTCGCTCTATAAGACACACTTTTTCCCTGCTAAAAAGTAAGGGGAAATGCATGCGCGTCTTATGAAGCGAATGCAGGCTGCGCGGCTAAGCCAGAAGCAACAACAGCAAGAGGGAGCACGGCGCAGCGCTCCCTCTAGCTGTTCTGGCTTCTGGGATAGCCCACGAAGCCTCCGCAGGGCAGTGGGATGAAGGCTCCCCTCTGCCCTGCGGAGGCTTCGAGCAGCTATCCCTGGCTTTTGCGGGCAGCTCTGTCCCTTCTCCCACCTCCCGCAAAAGCTAGGGATAGCTGCACTCCCTTTAAAGAGCGGGTGGTTCATGCGGGAGGTGGGGGAAGTGACAGAGCACACGACTGTCACTTCCCCCAGCTCCCGCAAAAGCCCCCAAGAGCCGCACCCCCTTTAAAGAGCCGTACGGAGCATGTGTGCAGCTCTTGGGGGCTTTTCCTCGAGGAGGGAGAAGGGCAGCCCGGCAGAGCCTGGGATGCATACAGGCTCTGCTCTGAACTCCCTTTAAATAATTTTTTTCCCCTTGCATTCCCCCTCTAAAAATTGGTGCGTCTTATGGAGCGAAAAATACGGTACAAACGCTTCAGGTTACAGACTCCGCTAACCCAGAAATAGTACCTCGGGTTAAGAACTTTGCTTCAGGATGAGAACAGAAATCGTGTGGCGGCGGTAGCGGGAGGCCCCATTAGCTAAAGTGGTGCTTCAGGTTAAGAACAGTTTCAGGTTAAGAACAGACCCCCGGAACTAATTAAGTACTTAACCCGACGTACCACTGTACAGCCAGCAGGGCTGACAGCCATCGATAGCCCTTTGCTCCCTGAACTTGTCTAATCCTCAGCCCTTTCCCTGGGCCAAGAGGCAGGTCCACACACACAGACACCCATCTCCTGCCCCAGGATGCCCTAGCCACATACCAGGGTGGGTGGTGCCCGGAAAAGGTAGCTGAAGGGGTAATAGAGGAAGTTGATGAAGGAGGCGGCATAAAGGTCTGCGTAGCGCATCAGCTGGTTGGCAAAGAGGGTCTGGCGCGACCCACAGCGGAAGAGGCTCCCCATCTTCCCGTAGCACATGTCCATCTCGTGGGTGACTTTCTGCAAGAGAAGAGGAGTCTCTGCTCAGTCAGGTGGCAAGGATAGAAGCAGGGAAACCTAGGCTTGAGAGGTGGCGTCCTGGCAACCAGGTACCCCTTTTTGGTTTGATGACCTTTGTCAGGGGAGAGGAGACACACACACACCCGTCTCTCTGTGGTGGTAACACAAATGCTCTCTGTGGTGGTAACACAAGTGCGAGATGCAGCCACAACTTCCAAGTCTACTATCTGTACATTGAGGAGGAGTTTGGAGTTTAGATTTGATACAGTGGTGCCTTGCAAGACGAAATTAATTCGTTCCGCGAGTCTCTTCGTCTAGCGGTTTTTTCGTCTTGCGAAGCAACCCTATTAGCGGCTTAGCGGATTAGCGCTATTAGCAGTTTAGCGGCTATTAAAGGCTTAAGGGATTAGCGGATTAGCTGCTAAAAGGCTATTAGCAGTTTAGCGGTTTAGAAAAAGGGGGTGGGGAGCGGAAAAAAATCTCAAGACTCGCAAGACATTTTCGTCTTGCGAAGCAAGCCCATAGGGAAATTCGTCCTGCGAAGCGCATCGAAAAATGGAAAACCCTTTCGTCTAGCGGGTTTTCCGTCTTGCGAGGCATTCGTCTTGCGGGGCACCACTGTATTCTGCTTTATCACTACCTGAAGGAGTCTCAAAGTGGCTAGCAATCTCCTTTCCCTTCCTCCCCCACAACAAACACTCTGTGAGGTGAGTGGGGCTGAGAGATTTCAGAGAAGTGTGACTAGCCCAAGGTCACCCAGCAGCTGCATGTGGAGGAGCAGAGACGCGAACCCGGTTCACCAGATTACGAGTCTACCGCTCTTAACCACACCACCACACTGGCTCTCAGGACTTTTGCAAATGAAAGCCCAAGTGAATCTTAGAATTGAAGAGTTGGAAGGGAAGTCAAGAGTCATCTGGTTCCTGAAATGCAGGAATCCTTGACCAATGGCCGTCCAAAACCACAAATGAAGGAGATTCCACCACCTTCCAAGGTCATTCGTTCCACTGGCAAACGGCTCTTGCCATCAAAAAGTTCTTCCTAACGTTGAGTCAGAATCGCCTTTCATGCAATTTGAATCCATCAGTTCGGGTCCTCCCCTCTGAAGCATCACAAAACAAGCTCGCTCCATCTTCCAGGTATTTGAAGATTGACTATCAGGTCACCTCTCAGTCTCCACCAGGATAAACATCCCCAACTCCCTCAACCGGGAAGTGTCCCTGAAGAAGTCAGCAGATCCTATAAGCAAGAAAGCTCGCCAATGGGGGCAGCTTCTTGGCAAATGACCCATCATGCTGGCCTTGCTCCACATTTAAGGTAGCTTTTTCTAGTATGCAAGTTTTACCATATTATTATATTAAAATTTGTATACCACCCTATACAAGGTCTCAGCCTTAATAGCAATCCCAAGAGAGCAGTACATGTGAAAAGGATCTAGGAGTCTTGGTTGACCACAAACTTGACATGAGCCAACAGTGTGACGCGGCAGCTAAAAAAGCCAATGCAATTCTGGGCTGCATCAATAGGAGTATAGCATCTAGATCAAGGGAAGTAATAGTGCCACTGTATTCTGCTCTGGTCAGACCTCACCTGGAGTACTGTGTCCAGTTCTGGGCACCGCAGTTCAAGAAGGACTCTGACAAACTGGAACGTGTCCAGAGGAGGGCAACCAAAATTGTCAAAGGCCTGGAAACGATGCCTTATGAGGAACGGCTAAGGGAGCTGGGCATGTTTAGCCTGGAGAAGAGGAGGTTAAGGGGTGATATGATAGCCATGTTCAAATATATAAAAGGATGTCACATAGAGGAGGGAGAAAGGTTGTTTTCTGCTGCTCCAGAGAAGCGGACACGGAGCAATGGATCCAAACTACAAGAAAGAAGATTCCACCTAAACATTAGGAAGAACTTCCTGACAGTAAGAGCTGTTTGACAGTGGAATTTGCTGCCAAGGAGTGTGGTGGAGTCTCCTTCTTTGGAGGTCTTTAAGCAGAGGCTTGACAACCATATGTCAGGAGTGCTCTGATGGTGTTTCCTGCTTGGCAGGGGGTTGGACTCGATGGCCCTTGTGGTCTCTTCCAACTCTATGATTCTATGATTCTAAGTGATCTGTGGCTGCTCCGACTAATACCGTATTTTTCACTCTATAAGATGCACTTTTCCCCTCCTAAAAAGTAAGGAGATGTGTGTGCGTCTTATGGAGCAAATGCAGGCTTCACGGGGTACGCCAGAAGCCAAAGCAGCAAGAGGGAGCACTGCGCAGTGCTCCCTCTTGCTGTTCTAGCTTCTGGCGTAGCCACACAAAGCCTCCGCAGGGCAGCCTTCATCCCGCTGCCCTACGGAGGCTTCGCGCGGCTATCTGTGGCTTTTGCGGAAGGTGGGGGAAGGGACAGAGCGCGGCTCTCTCACTTCCCCCACCTCCTGCAAAAGCCCCCCAGAGCCATGCTCCCTTTAAAGAGCTGCACAGAGTGTGTGTGTAGGTCTTGGGGGCTTTTCCCCGAGGAGGGAGAAGCCTGCAAACGCTGCGCACATGCTCCACGCGGCTCATGAAAGGGAGCGCTGAGCAGAGCCTGGGATGCATACAGGCTCTGCTCATCGCTCCCTTTAAATAATTTCTTTTCCTTGCATTCCACCTCTAAAAACTAGGTGCGCCTAGTGGTCCGGTGCGTCTTATGGAGTGAAAAATAGGGTATTTTAAGTTTTTGCATTGAACCCTTAATTGTGTATTCTTCCTCATGTTCTTCCATGACTTTCACAACAGGAAAACATTTAATGCTCCCCCACCCAGCCAACAATGTCCAGGTGCCAGGGGCATTTTAAGTAGAATGGTACCTTGGTTCCTGAGCAGCTTAGGTGACGAACAATTCAGCTCCCAAAATCCGCAAACCCAGAGTAAGTGTTCCGGTTTACGGACGTTTTTTGGAAGCCGAACTTCCATTTCGGCTGTTGGCATGGTTTCCGGGGCCAATCAGAAGCCGTGCCTTGGTTTTCAAACATTTTGGAAGTCAAACGGACTTCCAGATTGGATTGAGTTTGAGAACCAATATACAGGACTCCCTAACAATGAGTTCCCAACTTGGGTTGTAGCACCCACTGAGGTCATAGGATGACCAAGGGGGCGGGTGGTGGGCGCTGGAGGTATAAATGACTATCCTGTTTCAAAAAGCTGGTATCACTTGATCAAGTTCATCACTTTTGTTGACTTCTTTAAACAAAAACTGTTCTAATTGGGTTTTGAATAAATGTGCAATTCACCCTTACTGTTCTGAATTTCATTGTGTTATTATCTTCCATAATAGGGTGTGCAAAATGCCGAATAATATGGACCCAAGGGGGCAGTGGCCCAAAAATGTTTGGGAACCACTTCTCTATAACAGAACATTTGGAGAGAGAGAGAAAAAACCCAGAAGTCTCTTATCAGGATTGGTTAACTTTTAACACAGGAAACAGAGAGTGGCGTAATTAAAGTTGGAGTAACCCCCTCAGGATGTTGCAAAACCAGCTGTGGTCAGCTGGATTGCATCGCTCAAGGGCCTGAGAAAAAAACAAACTTTCCTCTGTGGCAAGCTTATGTTGCAATGTTCTGGCGGTTCTAGCCCATGTTTCCCGACTGCCTGAATAATCTGTGCTGCGTGAGCAGACCTCTCTATGACCTCCTAAAACCAGGGTGGGGGTGGATTACCGTTTTTGGGCTTGCGGGGGGAAGAGCATGGGGAAAAGTGGACATGATGAGAGCTACAGCTCTTGAGGGTGCCTTCCAAAAGGCTGGCCCATCAGATATTCTGCGCTACTTTTTTAAAAAAAATACTCCATTCTTTTATTTGATATTTAAATCGAGCTAAAAACGAACTTGGTGGGCTCTGAGGGAACCGCTTTTGGTATCACAATGCAGAGCCTCTAGGTAAAATAAAAATAAAAATTTTTGTAATAAAAAAATTAAGGTCTTATATATATAATAAAGGGAAAGGGACCCCTGACCATTAAGTCCAGTCGCGGACGACTCTGGGGTTGCAGCGCTCATCTCGCTTTATTGGCCGAGGGAGCCGGCGTACAGCTTCCAGGTCATGTGGCCAGCAGGACTAAGCCGCTTCTGGCAAACCAGAGCAGCGCACGGAAACGCTGCTTACCTTCCCGCCGGAGCGGTACCTATTTATCTACTTGCACTTTGACGTGCTTTCAAACTGCTAGGTGGGCAGGAGCAGGGACTGAGCAATGGGAGCTCACCCCGTCGCGGGGATTCGAACCGCCGACCTTCTGATCAGCAAGTCCTAGGCTCTGTGGTTTAAACCACAGTGCCACCCACGTCACCATATATATAATAAATGTTCATAAATGTACCAACCAAGCATGTACATAGATATGTGGACCACATGTCTGGAGCAGCACAGGAAGACCATCCTGAAACCATTTTGACTCCCAAACTGACCAAATGTTTTCTCTGCAAGGAGGGAGGGGGTGAGGGACCCTTCCCATTGTCTCAGGAATTGGGTAATCACCTTCTCAAAGGAATGGCCAGACTACCAGGAAAGGCAATCAGATAAGGCATTATCAGATAACCTGGCAGACAGGAAAAATAACATTCAAATTTCTGTTGTAGACCGCCTTTTCTGTGATGTAGGTATGATGTTTGTGGGGGGTGATCTTGGGTTACACCCCTTCTGTGATGGGAAGCCTTGAGAGCTCATGCACCCCCACCTGAAGGCAACTTCTACCTGTGCTATTGTGTTGATTTGGCCTAGCATAAGAACATAGAAAGGGGACGCAGGTGGCACTGTGGTCTAAACCACTGAACCTAGGGCTTGCTGATCAGAAGGTCGGCGGTTCGAATCCCTGCGACGGGGTGAGCTCCTGTTGCTCGGTCCCTGCTCCTGCCCACCTTGCAGTTCGAAAGCACGTCAAGTGCAAGTAGATAAATAGGTACCGCTCCAGCGGGAAGGTAAACGGCGTTTCCGTGCGCTGCTCTGGTTCGCCAGAAGCGGCTTAGTCATGCTGGCCACATGACCCGGAAGCTGTATGCCGGGCTCCCTTGGCTAATAAAGCAAGATGAGCGCCGCAACCCCAGAGTCGTCCGCAACTGGACCTAATGGTCAGGGGTCCCTTTACCTTTAAGAACATAAGAAGAGCCTGCTGGATCAGGCCAATGGCCTATCTGGTCCAGCATCCTGTCCCAATCACAGCCAGCCCCACTTCTCCCTCCTCCCACACTCCATTCTAAGAGGGTTGTCATAAGAATCCTAAGGTCTCAAATATAGAATAAATGTTCATAAACGTACAAGGCAAACGCACACAGAAGTATATAAACCACGTGTCTGAAATAGTACAGGAGAGCAACCCTGAAGCCATTTTGTCTCTCCCAAATTGGACTCAAATATTTCTCTGCAAGGAGGAAGGAAATGGGAAATGTTTTCCAATTTTCTTCGGACTGCTTACACCTCCCTGTAAATACAGCCTGGCAAGTATCTGCTAAGCTGAGCCAACTATCCATAAGAGATTTTCAGGCACCCTGGCAGACAGGAAAGAAGCAACACTCTCAAATTTCTGATGGAGACCACCTCCTTCTGAGATGTAGGTATGATGTTTTGGAGGGTGGTCTTGGGCTGCAGGGTGGACAATTTCAAAAGTCTTTATAGGGGCTTGCGCACCATTATTCAGGGTTCTCCTCCCTCCTGCATGTGGTGAGTGGGGACCCTGTTGCAACAGTTTATTTCCTTTAATAAAGATCAGGCTTAAAGGTAAAGGTAAAGGTACCCCTGCCCGTACGGGCCAGTCTTGACAGACTCTAGGGTTGTGCACTCATCTCACTCAAAGAGGCAGGGGGCCAGCGCTGTCCGAAGACACTTCCGGGTCACGTGGCCAGCGTGACATCGCTGCTCTGGCGAGCCAGAGCCGCACACGGAAACGCCGCTTACCTTCCCGCTAGTAAGCGGTCCCTATTTATCTACTTGCACCCAGGGGTGCCTTCGAACTGCTAGGTTGGCAGGCGCTGGGACCGAACAGCGGGAGCGCACCCCGCCGCGGGGATTCGAACCGCCGACCTTTCGATCGGCAAGCCCTAGGCACTGAGGCTTTAACCCACAGCGCCACCACCGTCCCTTCTAAAAGATCAGGCTTAACACAACATAAAAACATAACAATAAAAACAAAACAATAAAAGAAGAATTGTTTCTTCTTATTTCCTGGTATTTACATTGCTAAAAGACTTCTTTTGTGTTTATGTTTTTGTGTTATAAGAGAAAACCAATTATTTTTTTCAAAAAAAAATAGAAATAAAGATCAGGCTTGCTAGCCACTTTGCTTTCAATAAACTCTGGTTGGCCTCTGCTTCCAGATCTCCTGAGGGACTCTATACGGGCTCTAGATAACCCCATAAGGGAATTAGAGGTATTTTTCTTAAAACAGGTGTCTCCCACACTTCTGTCATTGCCCACAGACTTTCTCTCCACTGATAAAGAGGAGCTTTTGTGCAACGTGTTGCTTGGCTTAAAGAAGCTCCTGCCCTCATGTGGGTTTTGGGATTTTGCCTCGGACCAGCAAGACGACCTTTGCTTTGTGGGAGAAAACAGGCTCTGTGAGAAACCCGCCTCCCCCCACTCCGGCCCACAGAAGCCAGGTCTTCTTCATGCAGCGCATTGTTAAACTATGGAACCCACTCCTGCAGGAGGCAGTGACAGCTTTAAAAAAGAACTAGATAAATTCATGGAGAAGGCTATTCTCTGCCTCCACAAGCAGAGGCATCAATGCTTCTGAACACCAGCTGCTGGAAACTACAGGAGGAGGGTGAGGACTCTTGCTCTCAGATCTGGTTTGCAGGTTTCTCCATTGGGGCTTCTGGTTGTCACCTGCGGCCTGTCATAGCCCCCCAGGTAGGAACCAAGAGAACGATGTGGCTGGGCATCTGGACCATAAGACAGCAGAGCCTTAAAGAAGGCTCCATTCTTTAACCAACTCTGCTGCCTACTAAGGTAAAGGGGTAAAGGGGACCCCTGACCATTAGGTCCAGTTGTGGCCGACTCTGGGGTTGCAGCGCTCATCTCGCTTTACTGGCCGAGGGAGCCAGCGTACAGCTTCCGGGTCATGTGGCCAGCATGACTAAGCTGCTTCTGGCGAACCAGAGCAGCACATTGAAACGCTGTTTACCTTCCCGCCGGAGAGGTACCTATTTATCTACTTGCACTTTGATGTGCTTTTGAGCTGCTAGGTTGGCAGGAGCAGGGACAGAGCAATGGGAGCTCACCCCATCGCGGGGATTCGAACCGCCAACCTTCTGATCAGCAAGTCCTAGGCTCTGTGGTTTAACCCACAGCGCCACCCGTGTCCCTTGCTGCCTACTAAGCAAGCCCTAAAGGGATTTATGTCTGAGTGAGGCTGAGCTCTGGCCCCATAAGCCTTGACCAGCAGACCAAAGGGTTGAGTGATGGGCTCAGGAAGGCCATAGGCCAAGATGCTGCTTGGGAACTGGGGGGGATACCTGAATCCGCTTCTTGATGGAGCTGATGTCCGGCCGTTCGTTGCTCCCGCTGTCCAGGTGCCTGGGGGGAAAAAGAGGACACCTGTGCTCAAAATCTCACCTGGATCCCTTCTGTGTGGAGGTCACATTGCCTGCCTGTGGGCCCAGTTCCACCCAGCACTTCCTTGCCCCAGAACTGTACAAGCTGGGGATTATAGGAACAGCTGTTTTGAAGTTGGTGCTTAAATTTGGATGCTGATTTTCCTATTCCCTCTCTGTCATTTTTCCTTTGTTTGTCATAGGCCCTTTTTTTTAATTGTAAGCCTGCAAGTATGGACTGTCTTGTTTTTACTGTATGTGTGTGGTTTGGGAGCTGCATGGTCAGGGGAAAAACAATGTTGTCCAAGGTTGTAAAGACTGCGGAGAGAATAATTGGGTGCACTCTTCCCACCTTGGATCAAATCTACGCTTCCAGGTGCCATAAGAAAGCTGCAGAGATAGCGCAGGATAGTGCGCACCCCGGAAATGATCTCTTTCAGCTTCTGCCTTCTGGAAGAAGGTACAGGGTTATAAAGACTAGGACTAGCCGCCTGAGAAACAGTTTCTATCCAAATGCGATTTTGGTTTTAAACACAGTGTAAGGTAGTCTCTATGGGAGTATATTGTATTTAATTATGGGGTATCAGAGTTTTTAGGGGGTTAACCAGACTGGGATAGCAGACTTGTTGGTTTTTGAATGTCTGATGTAGATTATTTCAATTTTGTTGTTCTGTATGGGACAATGACAATTATCATATTGTATGTAAGCCCATTCTTTCTGGATGAAGGACAACATAAAAAGGGTAAAGGGGACCCCTGACCATTAGGTCCAGTCGTGACCGACTCTGGGGTTGCGGCGCTCATCTCGCTTTATTGGCCGAGGGAGCCGGCGTACAGCTTCCAGGTCATGTGGCCAGCATGACTAAGCCACTTCTGGCAAACCAGAGCAGCGCACGGAAACACCGTTTACCTTCCCGCCAGAGTGGTATCTATTTATCTACTTGCACTTTGACATGCTTTTGAACTGCTAGGTTGGCAGGAGCAGGGACCGGTCAACGGGAGCTTACCCCGTCATGGGGATTCGAACTGCCGACCTTCTGATTGGCAAACCCTAGGCTCTGTGGTTTAACCCACAGCGCCACCCATGTCCCTGAAGGACAACATACAGATGCTCTAAATACATAAACAAAGAGGATCTGATTGCCATCTTTAAGCATCTTCAGGGCTGTCCCCATGGAAGTTGGAGCCAGCTTGTTTTCTGCTGCTCTAGAGGGCAAGTCCTGAACCAATGGATTCAAATGGCAAGGAAGGAGATTATAACTAATTATCAGAAAAAATTTCCTGAGGGTGGGAACTGTTTGTCCGTAGAATGGACTCCTTTGGAAGGTAGTGGACTTTCCTTCGCTGGAAGTTTTTAAGCAGAGGCTGGATGGCCATCTGTCAGGGCTTTTTAAACTGTGGTTCCTGCATTTAAGGGGGATGAATTTGATAACCCTTTGGTGGTCCCAACCAACTCTACAATTCTGTGATTCTATAATCGCCATAATCAGGGCAGGGGGCACCGCAGGACATGTCCAGTCCAGTTCCAGCCATGGCAACGCCTCCAACAGAGGCAGCTGTCCCTGGCAATGACTCCACGTTCAGAATCTTGTTCGTCTTTCTAAAAACAAAGTTTCTCTTCTAGTAATATGAAACATGGGCTCCTTGCAAATTTCTCACGTGCGCACAACAGGCAGCACCCGGGCAAAGTGCTAATGGGCAGAAATCCCGACTTACTGGTATAGCTCAGCCAAGAAGATGTCCAGGCTCCTCAGCTCTTCAAAAAGTTCTGTGGAGGGGGAAACGGACACTATTAAGTGTGGCTTCTGAAAAAGAGGTGCAAAAGACCTGCCAGCTCAACCTCTTAGGACTGGGGGTGAGGTGGGTCTTTAGATTCTTGGTACAGTGGTGCCCCGCAAGACGAATGCCTTGCAAGATGGAAAACCCGCAAGACGAAAGGGTTTTCCGTCTGCAGAGGCGCTTCGCAAGACGAATTTCCCTATGGGCTTGCTTCGCAAGACGAAAAATGATGAAAAAAATTGAATTATTTTTTTTGCTCCAAAACCCCTTATTCTGAATCGCTAAACTGCTAAAAGCATTTTAGCAGCAAAACCGCTAATCCCCCACCCCTAAAAAAGCCGTTTTTAGCCCTTAAAGTGCCAATAGCGCTAATAGCGCTACTCCGTCAATGGGCTTGCTTCGCAAGACGAAAAAACCGCAAGACGAAAAGACTCCCGGAACAGATTCTTTTCGTCTTGTGAGGCACCACTGTATCAGCAAATAGCAAATCTCTCTGAAACACATCTAGGAAATAAGATGTCCCTGGGATTTGGGCACCAGTAAAAGAATTGGAGCCAAGATCTGGAGGTAGGGTGGGCTGGAACACCCCCTTAACCACGGGAGAGCAGAGAACATAAGAAGAGACTGCTGGATGAGGCCAATAGCCCATTTAATCCAGCACCCTCATCTCACAGTGGCCAACCAGATGAAGACCACCAGCAAGATTCTCCTCTCCTGTGGTTTCCACCAGCTGGAATGCAGAAGCATCGCTGCCTCTGACTCTAGAGCAGAGCCACCTAGCTAGGAGCCATCAATAGCCCTCTCTTCCTCCACAAATTTGGCCAATCCTCTTTGAAAGCCACCCAAGTTGCTAGCCAGCACTGACTCCTGTGGGAGGGAGTTCCAGAGATTAACAAGGCACTGTGCAAAGAATCTGGCTGGTGGTGCTCTCTGGGTCATTGCAAAGGGGTGAGAGGAGCCTGCCTCCACCCACCGAAACCTTCCTCCTCCTCCTCCTCCTCCTCCTCCTCCTCCTCCTCACCGCTTTTCTCTGTCCAGACTTGCAGCTCCTTGGCCAGCTCAGGCACCACCAGGAAGGTCCTCCATCCCTGCCTCTTCTTGGATTTGAGAATGTCCCCAAATATGTGGTCTCCGATGTACAAGATGTCCTTGCCCTTCACTCCCAAAAGGTCACACACCAGGTCTGAAGAGCCTGGAAAGAGAAGAGTTGTGATAGGAATTTTGAGGTCTTAGATATGATACGGAAGGGGGGGCATGTCTTCTTCACCTTCTTCTTCGCTACAATATATCCATTTATTTCCAATTGTCAATGTCAAAAGGGACTAAAATCTATAAAATTCATAGAAAATCAACGTGCCAATTTGCTCAATTTCTCTAGGACTCCATGACACCTCCCCTGTCCTCCATAATCCCTCAAGCAAGGTGTCAAGACCCTAATCCTGTCAAATCACTCTGCCAAGCCTTTCCTCCGGGCAATGCCAGGTGGCAGACTATGCATACATGGACCATTGTCTTCTCATCACCGGTACTCAGGATGTGCTTATCTGCGCATATCTCCAGCTCTGCATATTCTCCCCTCCCTCCTCCATATGTTAATCCTGTGTAACCCAACCTCTTCTTAATGTATTCATGATGTAACTGGGATGTATTTTGCACTGTATTCTGGGACATGGAGGGAAGTTTCAAAAGTTCATGTCACCCCTTTCTCGCTGTTCAATCTCGCCTCGAACCTGTTGCGCAATAAACTTGGATCTTCTGCAGTTTGCTCCTGTCTCCGGCTGAGCTCATTTTCCTCCGCAGGGACCCGCGGACTTAGTCCGACGAGCTGGGTGGCAGAGCAGCCTCGCACCCAGATTTTACCGTAACAGATATATGTCAAATGTTCATACGTGTACCAACCAAGCACGTACATATATCAGCACAGGAAGACCGACCTGAAACCATTTTGATTCCCAAACCGACCAAATGTTTTCCCTGCAAGGAGGGAGGGAGCCTTCCCATTGTCTCAAGAATTGAGTAATCAGCATTTTAATGGGAGACAGACTATCAGGAAAGGCAATCAGATAACCTGGCAAAAACAACAACATTCAAATTTCTGTTGTAGACCACCTTTTCTGTGATGTAGGTATCTGAGGGGTGGTCTTGGGTTACACCCCTTCTGTGATGTATGTATGATGTTTCTGGGGGTGGTCTTGATCTACAGGGTGGCAATTTCAAAAGTCTTTATAAGGCCCTGCCCGCCATTGTTCTGGGTTCCTCCTCCTTTCCTGTGTGTGAGGGGAGCACCCTGTTGCAACAGATCAATAAAGATCAAGCTTACTAGCTGCTTTGCTTCTCAATATTCTCTGGTTGGCCTCTGTTATTCTCTCCTACCAATAGGGAACCTACGTAAGGACTCTGTATGGGCTCTTGGATACCCCATAAGGGAGAAAGGGCAGAATTTGTTTACAACAGAGGCAACAGAGTCCAGACCTGATGGATTCATGCCACTCCCTGTGGCTCAGTCTCCCTTCTGCAGCAGCCCACGTTTGGCTAATATTAGTGGTTCTTTTAAAGGCCAGGCAGTTTCCCCAACGTGGCCTATAGCTTTGGTGCAGGCTTTACCTCCCGAGTAGACAGCGCAGTGTTGAAGGGGTCCTGTGTAGGTACCGATCCGCAGCTTCCCTGTGTCCTGAGAAAAAAGACAGGGAGTTACGTCGGGCAGGGGAGGAACGAGGGAAGCTGGAAGGGCAGGGTGAGTGGCTTTCCAGCTGCTCAGCACGGAATCACATAATTGTAGAGTTAAGAAGGGGTCCCTCAGGGGTCATCTAGTCCAACCCCCTTCAATGCAGGAACCCAAGCTAAAGGAATTGCCTTTGTCCATGTGTTCTGCTCTAGAAACTTCGCTAAGAGGGGCTTTCCCAGCCAGACTCAGAGATCCTGGGCCCATCCCAGCAGGGATCATAGAATCATAGAACAGTAAAGCTGGAAGGGCCCTCCAGTGGCCATCTAGTCCAACCCCCTGCAATGCCTCTACCCCCATCCAGCCTGCCAGCTGGTACCAAAAGGGCACTTACCGTGTTGACTTGCCGAAGGACAGTGCCCTCCGCGAAGAACAGAGGCTTGCGAGTGTCCACCACAATCAGGTCGAAGTAGGAGCGCCAAGGCCGGCTCTGGGGTGCTTCCTGCCGGGGGACAGGAAAAACCAGGGCAGCTTAGAGCTGGGTAGGAGGGGGTCTTTGTTGGGAAGAGGCTGACCTCTGAGTCTGGAAGCTTATTGGTTTATTTATTACATTTGTATTCCAGGTCAGCTGTCTACCAGCTCCATCTGGTACGCAGGCTGAGACCCTACCTGCCTGCAGACTGTCTCGCCAGAGTGGTGCATGCTCTGGTTATCTCCCGCTTAGACTACTGCAATACACTCTATGTGGGGCTACCTTTGAAGGTGACTCGGAAACTGCAATTAATCCAGAATGCAGCAGAGAGACTGGTGACTGGGAGTGGCTGCCAAGACCATATAACACTGGTCCTGAAAGATCTTCATTGGCTCCCAGTATGTTTCCGAGCACAATTCAAAGTGTTGGTGCTGACCTTGAAAGCCCTAAACGGCCTCGGTCCTGTATACCTGAAGGAGCATCTCCACCCCCATCGTTCAGCCCGAACACTGAGATCCAGCGCCGAGGGCCTTCTGGTGGTTCCCTCGCTGCGAGAAGTGAGGTTACAGGGAACCAGGCAGAGGGCCTTCTTGGTAGTGGCGCCTGCCCTGTGGAACACCCTCCCACCAGATGTCAAGCCAATAAACAACTATTTATTTTTCAAAGACACCTGAAGGCGGCCCTGTTTAGGGAAGTTCTTAATGTCTGATGCTGTATTGTTTTTGATATTTGGTTAGAAGCCGCCCAGAGTGGCTGGAGATCCAGTCAGATGGGCGGGGTATAAATAATAATATATTATTATTATTATTATTATTATTATTATTATTATTATTATTATTCCACCTTTCCTCTGAAAGGTGGCGTGTGGGGAGTCTCTTCCTCCCCATTTTGTCCTCACAACAACCCTATGAGCTAGGTCAGGCTGAGATGGAATGTCACACCCAGTGACAGATTCATGCAGGAGACTCAAACCCTGGTGTCTCCCAGGTCCTAGTCCAACACTCTAACCCAGAACTGGCCCACCCATGAAGCGGCACCCCGCCAAGGGGAATCTCCCCCATTCCTGTCACCCAGCAGGAGACAAGAAGCTCTCCTCACATGAGGCCCCCTGGTGGAGTTTTCCAACTGGTCCTTGATGTAGGGGTGCAAATATCCAGAGTGTGGGGGTCAGGTGGGATTGCTATGAGGAGTTAAGAAATATGGAGCAAGCCATTGCGTCCGCGGTGAAAGCATTGTGTGACTGGGTTTGATTCATTGACAATAATTTCTGATCGGTGGAAGAAGATTGGAAAAAATTCAAAGTATATTTACAGAAATATTGCAAAATTAATGAATGTTAGAAAAATGCTGGAATGAACTTATATGGTTTTAGCAGAAATGTTATAAAGTATTAAGTAAAAACTGATTGTTAAGGGGTTAAAGTGGAAAATTTAAAGTTAGATTGTGTTAAGATAAATTTTAGAACAAAAAATTAAGAAAGATGGAAAGGATTTGCTGAAATAGCTAATTGAACTAGAATACAAAAAAGGGAGGTGTGAGGAAGTCGATGAAACTAGTAAATGAAAGGTAAAGATATGGAAATATTGGATGTGTTTTTAAATTTTTTTGTTTTTCTTGTTTTGATGTATTGTTTTTTCTGTTTTTTTTTCCTTTTATTTTTGATGTACTGCTTGTTAATTTTTTTATTGTTTTTTCTTTTTCTTTTCTTACTTTTTCTTTTTCTGTAACTATTAAACATTTAATAAATATTATTTTTTAAAAAAAGACAATAATTTCTGACCGAATCCCACAATCCTCTGCACCTCTGCCATTTGCTTTCTCTACGCCTGACAGGCACCTATAAGCATTCTAAATACACAGGGCAGTTGTTCATCAGGCATCCTGGGTCATAAAGATAGTAGGTAGCTTCTCTGATGTACCTTTCTTTAGTTTTGTTAATCTAAGGGCCAGGAAGAGAGTTCACAAGATGGTAAATACTGCCATCCTTCTCTCCTGTTTTCTGCTGTTTATGACCTCCGGGGTTTCCTAAAAGCATTCCTCCTTGATTCCTATTTTATTTACTCTGAACTATGTATGCATGCTCAAATTAGCTCTTTGTAGTTTTAACTTTGTCCCCACGTGGGTTTTTTTTAAAATGCTCAGAGGAAATCTAATTGGTTCTTACGAACACTGTGTAAAAAGTTCTTTCGTGAATAAAACGACCTGGGCCAAGGGGTGGACAGGATTATTATTGGCACCCCTCCCAGAGTCTTGCTGGTCAAGCCTCGTGTGTATATTATTAATCAGAGTCCAATCCTTCCTTGCTTTGGGAATGCTACACTTGGGAGCAGGGAGCAAGAGAAAGAGCGAGAGCTAGCAATCGGAGAAAGCGGCGACTCACCACGTCGTCTTCTCCGAAGTCAAACAAGTACGTCATGATCGCCTGCAAAGGGACAGACCCACGTGTCACTGGAGCTTCCTTCAGGAACCCGAACCCAAGACAGGCTCGTCTTCCTTGTTTCCAAAGGAGCCACCCCAGCCGCCATCACTTCTCTGACTCTGTGGCTCCCCCTTCTGACCCCTGCCAGCCAACAACATCCCCCTGCCTGCAATGGCATTGTGTGGGGCAGTGGCACTCGGCGGATAGCTCAGTGGGGAAGACCCACAGAAGTGGGGGGCAGAGTGTTGCATGCGTCTGGCAGCCGGCCACGTCTTCTCCCCATGGGTGGAGCCAGACACAAAGGGGGGAGAACAGAGGTGCACCCATCCACCATTGGTGAGCCGTGGGGTGGGGTGGGGTGGGGCTTACTTAAAGGTAAAGGGACCCCTGATCATTAGGTCCAGTCAAAAGTGCCTGGCGTGGTCTGGTCCATGGGGTCACGAAGAGTCGGACACGACTAAACAATGACATATAAAAGGTAAAGGGACCCCTGACCATTAGGTCCAGTCGCGGATGACTCTGGGGTTGCGGCGCTCATCTTGCTTTATTGGCCGAGGGAGCCGGCGTACAGTTTCCGGGTCATGTGGCCAGCATGACTAAGCCGCTTCTGGTGAACCAGAGCAGCGCACGGAAATGCCGTTTACCTTCCCGCCGGAGCGGTACCTATTTATCTACTTGCACTTTGAGGTGCTTTTGAACTGCTAGGTTGGCAGGAGCAGGGACCGAGCAACGGGAGCTCACCCCATCGCGGGGATTCAAACCGTCGACCTTCTGATTGGCAAGCCCTAGGCTCAGTGTTTTAACCCACAGCGCCACCCGCGTCCCCGGGGCTTACTTACATCTGTGTAATTGTAGTCGCTGTTGGTGGCCAAAAAGACCTTCCCGTGCTCCTTCATGCGGCTGAGCAGGAGAGACACCCGTGGCTGTGGAAGCAAGGTAGGAGGAAATGGAGAAGGCAAGCAGCAAGACCTCAGAGGGGAACAGACCAATTCATGCATAAAACCTTTTATACGACAGACTGCTCTGCCTCCTTTCTTTTAGCAAATGTTTTGTGCCACTGGGAAGTGCTAATTCTGTATTGATTTGTTTTGTTTTGGATGTTGTATGTGATACCAATAAAAGGTTTTACGAACAGACCAAGTTATGGAGGAGAGGGCTATTGATGGCTACTAGCCACAACGGCTAGTTGTGTTGCATGCATGTTGCATGCCTCTCCACAATCAGAGGCGGTAAATGTTTCTGGGTACCAGTTCCTGGAAACCGCAGGAGGGGAGAGGGCCTGCTTGTGGGCTTTAGGTAAAGGTAATGGGACCCCTGACCATTAGGTTCAGTCATGACCGACTCTGGGGTTGCGGCTCATCTCGCTCCATTGGCCGAGGGAGCCGGCGTACAGCTTCCAGGTCATGTGGCCAGCAGGACGAAGCCGCTTCTGGTAAACCAGAGCAGCGCACGGAAACACCGTTTACCTTTCCGCCGGAGCGGTACCTATTTATCTACTTGCACTTTGAGGTGCTTTCAAACTGCAAGGTTGGCAGGAGCAGGGACCGAGCAACAGGAGCTCACCCCGTCGTTGGGATTTGAACTGCCGACCTTCTGATCGGCAAGTCCTAGGCTCTGTGGTTTAACCCACAGCGCCACCCATGTCCCAACCTTTTAATACTTAGGATTTGCCAATTGCATTGGCTTTAGGTTCAATGGACTGATGTAATCCTTGCAACGTCCAGCAGGGTGAGTATGATTACCCCATATTGCAGAAGGGAAGGTTGAGGCTGGGTGGGAGGGGCTTGCCTAAGCTCTACCCCCTTTTGGTGAAGTCAGGGCAGAGACGAGATTCAAATTAGGGACTTCTGGACTTGTCACTCAGCCCCCTGGTTCCTCTGGGCGAAATGACCTTGGGGAAGGATCTGCGCTCCCCAGATTCTTTGTCAACAGCTGTTGAAGTACGACCGAGCACAGGAAATTTGAAAAATGGACAGCTGCAGCTGCTGAGCCGGAAGCTGCCTCACACTTCCTGGCCCTCTGGCACCTGCCTCAGCAGGCTTGGTGGGAGGGAGGCAAGGTGAGCTCAAGGTGGACAGGCCTGCCTGTCAAGGGCCAAAGGGGTCAACCCCAAAGAAAGCTTCCTGTCTGACAGTAATTCTGCACCTAGGGCAACACTCACGTCTTTGACCACATATTTCTCCAGATTCTCCAGCGTCTTCTCCTTGAGGGAGCCCTAGAAGATGAAGACACAAAGAGGTCATCAACTCTGGCAAGGCTTCGGGGGCAGCCAGCAGGGCCTCCTCAGGGTTTCCCAGACCCCCCCAGCACAGATCGCAGCATGGCATAAAAGCACCAGCCATCAATCAACACCTCCTGCATTTGATTTGATGAGATCTTGAGAGGATTTGGGCTGGTGGAAGCCAAGGTCTAAAACATCTGGCGGACGCCAAATTGGGGAAGGTTGGCAGAGGGCAAGGTTTCTAAAGGTGGGTGACGCTCCCTTGTCACTCTCCACGCCCACCCCTCACTGCCCACCCTGTGGTGCTCACTGAGAGGTGGACATAGTCCATGGCGTCTCGGACATCTTGGAACATGCTTCGGAAGGACATGAACAGGTTTCCGTGTTTATAGCCTGTGTCACAGCTGGGGAAAGAGGAACACACACCACAAACAGATGTTTGGATTTCTGGACCATTTCAGGCACCTTCCTCCCCCCGAAACTGTTCAGCACCTCGTGCCCCCTCGACACAGACCGCCCCAGGCCAAACAATCCATGGCACTCACTTCACGTATCTGGAGCAGTTGGTGAAAAAGTCCACCAGGCAGGCAAACAGGTAGGTCTCTGCAGGAAAAGAGGGGGGAGACGTCAGTGGGGCACCTCAAAGGAAGAGGTCAGTTGAAGTGAAGAGGCCTCCATGGGCAGCTGCAAGTCCAAAATTACTCCTAGGCTGCACACCTGGTCCTTTATGGGCACAGATACTCCATTCTGGACCAGGGAGTCCCTCACACTTTCCTGTCCTGTCCACCCCAAAACAGTACAGTGGTACCTCTGGATGCGAACGGGATCCGGTCCGGAGCCCTGTTCGCATCCTGAGCAGAACGCAACCTGCATCTGCGCGTGCGTGGGTCGCGATTCGCCGCTTCTGCGCATGCACGTGACTTCATTTTGAGCGTCTGCTAATGCGCGAGCGGCGAAACCCGGAAGTAACCCGTTCCGTTACTTCCGGGTCGCCGTGGAATGCAACCTGAAAGCACTCAACCTGAAGCTACTTTAGAAGAAGAAGAAGAAGAAGAAGAAGAAGAAGAAGAAGAAGAAGAAGAAGAAGAAGAGTTTGGATTTGATATCCCGCCTTTCACTCCCTTTAAGGAGTCCCAAAGCGGCTAACATTCTCCTTTCCCTTCCTCCCCCACAACAAACACTCTGTGAGGTGAGTGGGGCTGAGAGACTTCAAAGAAGTGTGACTAGCCCAAGGTCACCCAGCAGCTGCACGTAGAGGAGCAGAGACGCGAACCCAGTTCCCCAGATTAGGAGACTACCGCTCTCAAACACTACACCACACTGGCTCTCAAGGTATGACAGTACTTCTGTCTTGTCCAGATTCAACCTCAATTTGTTAGCCGCCATCCACCACCCCACCCCCACTGCCTCCAGACACTCACACAGGATGTTCACTGGTTCCGATTTAAAGGAGGGGTAGAGCTAGGTATCATCCACATACAGTGGTACCTCGGGTTAAAGTAGCTTCAGGTTACATACACTTCAGGTTACAGACTCCAGTAACCCAGAAATAGTACCTCGGGTTAAGAACTTTGCTTCAGGATAAGAACAGAAATTGTGCTCTGGCGGCAGCGGGAGGCCCCATTAGCTAAAGTGGTGCTTCAGGTTAAGAACAGTTTCAGATTAAGAACAGACCTCCGGAATGCATTAAGTACTTAACCCGAGGTACCACTGTACTCATGAACACCCAGCCCAAACCCTGTGATGATCTCTCTCAGCAGCTTCATGTAGATGTTAAAAAGCATGGGGGAGAGGACGGAACCCTGAGGCACCCCACAAGTGAGAGCCCAGGGGTCTGAACACTCATCCCCCACCACCACTTTCTGAACATGGCCCTGGAGGAAGGAGTGAAACCACTGTATGACAGTGCCCCCAGCTCCCAGCCCCTCTAGACGGTCCAGAAGGATGTTATGGTCAATGGTATCAAAGGCAGCTGAGAGATCCAGCAGAACTAGGAAACAGCTTCCACCTCTGTCCCTAGGCTGCCGAAGATCACTTGACCAGCACGAGCATGGCAGTCCCATGTTGGCACCCTCTTCTACCCCCAGTGGCTAACCAGATGCCTCTTCTGGGAAACCAGCAAACAAAATGTGAGCGCAAGAGCAACTCTCCCCTCCTGTGCCTTCCAGAAACTTCCAGCATTTCTGTCTCTAACTGTGGAGGAAGATCAGAGATATCGTGGCAAGGAGCCATCAATCGCTGTCTCCCCCATCTGCACTCACCTGTCAGGTTGAATAACGTGTTCAGGATGTGGAACCTCTTCATGTCATCTCTCTGGATAAACTTGTTGGGGTAATAATTCCAGATCTCAGCCCTAAAAGCAGGGAGGGGGAGGGGACAGCACACAGGCATGAGGTGGGAGGGGTGCAACGGGGAAGCAGGTGAGGGGGGCTGGAAGGAACCGGTAGACTGGGTCCCCCAAACCTCCTCCTCTGTTCAGAGGTTTTGAGAGTAAGGCTGTGTACAAAGGGAGTGGTGAATTGGGGGCCCCATTGCTCACCGCTGCCCCCTGGCTGGCTGCTGGATTGGGCCAGAGGGGACCCAGTAAATCCAGCATCCCACAATGAGAAACCCTCAAACTGGGTAGGAGAACAAAGGCAGATTCTGCCCAGCAGGAGAGATTACACAGAGAGAGATAAACACACACACACACACACACACTCCATTGTGACTGTCTTGTTGTTCTGGGCTCCTTTGGGATGGGGCAGTATATAAAATAAAATTTGAAGTTAATCTCCCGCCCCTCCAAACTGATGGACAGACTACTCAGGGGCTTCAGGCAGCATGTAATTTAATTTTCCACCACAGTGTTTAGATAAATTCATGGAGGAGAATAATATCATCATATATAAAATCTTAAAAAGTAGAGACATCACCTTGCCAACAAAGGTCCGCATAGTTAAAGCTATGGTTTTCCCAGTCGTGATGTGTGGAAGTGAGAGCTGGACCATAAACAAGGCTGATCGCCGAAGAATTGATGCTTTTGAATTCTGGTGCTGGAGGAGACTCTTGAGAGTCCCGTGGACTGCAAGAAGATCAAACGCATCCATTCTGAAGGAAATCAGCCCTGAGTGCTCACTGGAAGGACAGATCCTGAAGCTGAGGCTCCAATACTTTGGCCACCTCATGAGAAGAGAAGACTCCCTGGAAAAGACCCTGATGTTGGGAAAGATGGAGGGCACAAGGAGAAGGGGACGACAGAGGATGAGATGGTTGGATGGTGTTCTTGAAGCTACCAGCATGAGTTTGATCAAACTGCGGGAGGCAGTGGAAGACAGGAGTGCCTGGCGTGCTCTGGTCCATGGGGTCACGAAGAGTCGGACACGACTAAACAACAACATATAAAAGGTAAAGGGACCCCTGACCATTAGGTCCAGTCGCGGATGACTCTGGGGTTGCGGCACTCTTCTCGCTTTACTGGCCGAGGGACCCAACTTCCGGGTCATGTGGCCAGCATGACTAAGCTGCTTCTGGCGAACCAGAGCAGAGCACGGAAACGCCGTTTACCTTCCCACTGGAGCGGTACCTATTTATCTAATTGCACTTTGACGTGCTTTCGAACTGCTAGGTTGGCAGGAGCAGGGACCGAGCAACAGGAGCTCACCCCATCGCGGGGATTCGAACCACCAACCTTCTGAACGGCAAGCCCTAGGCTCTGTGGTTTAACCCACAGTGCCACCCGCGTCCCTTATCATCATATATAATCACAGATAGTAACGTAACATAATAAATAACATTCTTCTCCATGAATTTTTCTAAACCCCACGGCGGAAAATTAAATTATGTGTTGTGCGACCCTCCTGAATAGCCTGTCCGTCATTTGGCAGTGATGTACCTTAGGGTTCCAGTTAATCACTGACCTATGGGTCACTTGTCAACCACCTGACCTCCGGTGGACATTCTGCTCCCTGCTGAAAGCCGTGATGGGGGCAGGGGGGGAGGCTTGTGCGGCCAGGTGGTTCCCTGGCAGCTGTCCCTTACCTACCCTACACCTGATGTCACCTGATGCCAGGTGAGTGACAAGCTGGCTCTGGACCCACCGAAACCCTGTTCGGCTCACCATACCATGGGGGGCAGCAGAAAGTCCTCCGCTTTGGCTGCCATCGCCTTTTTAAGTTTATTTATTTATTTCCATCCCACCTTTTCCCCTGTAGCACCAAGGGGCAGGGACTAACCCCCAAGATCACGCCCAGCGAGCTTCGTGACTCAGTGGGGAACTGAAGCCTGGTCCCCCAGGTCGCAATCCAACACTTTAACCACTGCACCACGCTGTCTCTTCCTGTTTCCCAGTGATCAGCTGGGCCTCCTTGCAGCCCAGCTTTCCCCAACTGACTGAGGCTCTGCCTGCATTCGGACCAACGTCTAATTTGGGGCCTCCCCATTTCTCTGCCAATTCCTTGCACCCCCAGCTGCCCAACCCTGTCCTAGTTTCAGGCAAGAGGGATCTGTGCCCCGCGGCATCAGGAGGGGCGTCAGAGCTGGTGCAATCCGGGGACAATAAGCCTGGCACTTAGGGAAGGAGAAGTATCCGCGCTATAGGAAAGGGAAAGTCATCTGCGCAGGATTTAGCATCATGACAGCAGCTGGGAACTATCCCCCCCCCCCAACTGCAGCCTCCCCCTCCTGCAGGCTGGATCGCCTGCAAAAGCTATTCTCAGCCTGTTCCAAGGACAAAAACAGAGGGGGGGCACCTTGGTGGGGAAAGGAAGAGCAGGGGCATCTTGCTGGCAGGGAGGGCAAAGAGGGCGCTGGTTCTGCTCTCAGAATGGCAGGGAAATTGGCAGGGAAGGGGGCAAACTCAAAGGCAAAGCGACGCCAATTATCTGAACTGGCCGACCCTGGAAGAGGGGAGGTATGGGGCCTTGATCCTGAAAAGGCAGCAATCCAGCCTCCTGGATTGGGCAGATTCATGGCAGAGAGGGCTACTGGCGGCCACCAGAGCTGTGTTCTGCCTCCTCCTGAATACCAGCAACACAGGAGCGGGGAGCGTTGCTCTTGAGTTCAAATCCTGCTTGCAGAATTCCGACTCCCTGGCTGGCCACTGTGAGAGCATGGTCCCTTTGGACACACCTCAAAGGGTTCTTGGTTCAGAGCAAGCAAATGCCCGGCTGGTGTTTTGGGTGCCCAGAGCTTGGGAAGCCCTGGGGAGACAGGGGGGCAGGGAGTGACCTTGCCATGAGTCCCTTCTCCTTCCTGCCCAGGCCTGGGTGCAGTAGAGGGCAAAGAACCATCCCAGATATCAGAACAATGCAAGGCAGGAATGTGCTGGCGGGGGGGGAGGTAGAACAGCTTTCCAAGGGGCAAACTGAAGCTACCGCCAAGATCACACCTGAGAAGGTGACTGCCAGCTCTGGCCCTGTAGGATAGGGTTACCAGATGTCCCCTTTTCCCGGGGACAGTCCCCGGATTTGTGAATAAGTCCCTGGACAAATTCCGTCCCCGGATTTCATCTAATGTCCCCGGGAAACGCAGCGGCGGCAGTCTCAGCAGCCCGGAGCAGTTGGCTCTGGCTGGCTTCAGGAGCTGCTCAGAAGTCCCCACATGATGGTGGCGCAGGGGCTCTAAGATGCAGCTTCCGGGCTGCCTCCACCTTCCCTGACCCCAGTAACTAAGCTGTGAAGGGAGGCTTCATGCTGCCTATTGGAGCAGCCTCCCCATTCCTACTTGCGTGCAAGCAGGAGGGGGCAGGGATCTCTCAGTTAGGCAACAGGAAGCCTCCCTTCCCAGCTGAGGGATCCCTGCCCCCTCCTGCTTGCACACAAGTAAGAATGGGATTGGGGCTGCTCCGATGGGAGGGGAGGCATTGCGCGGCTTGAGTGATCCCTGCCCCCTCCTGCTTGCACGCAAGTAGGAGTTGGGATGGGGCTACTCCGAAAGGCAGTGTGAAGCCTCCCTTCCCAGCTGAGGGATTCTTGCCCCCTCCTGCTTGCATGCAAGTTCTGGGCACCACA
Source organism: Podarcis tiliguerta (assembly GCF_965153285.1). Classification (NCBI taxonomy): domain Eukaryota; kingdom Metazoa; phylum Chordata; class Lepidosauria; order Squamata; family Lacertidae; genus Podarcis; species Podarcis tiliguerta. The sequence continues at coordinate 6,456,804 of NC_139541.1, forward strand.
GTTCAAGAAGGACACTGACAAACTGGAACGTGTCCAGAGGAGGGCAACCAAAATGGTCAAAGGCCTGGAAAAGATGCCTTATGAGGAACGGCTAAGGGAGCTAGGCATGTTTAGCATGGAGAAGAGGAGGTTAAGGGGTGATATGATAGCCATGTTCAAATATATAAAAGGATGTCACATAGAGGAGGGAGAAAGGTTGTTTTCTGCTGCTCCAGAGAAGCGGACACAGAGCAATGGATCCAAACTACAAGAAAGAAGATTCCACCTAAACATTAGGAAGAACTTCCTGACAGTAAGAGCTGTTTGACAGTGGAATTTGCTGCCAAGGAGTGTGGTGGAGTCTCCTTCTTTGGAGGTCTTTAAGCAGAGGCTTGACAACCATATGTCAGGAGTGCTCTGATGGTGTTTCCTGCTTGGCAGGGGGTTGGACTCGATGGCCCTTGTGGCCTTTTCTAACTCTATGATTCTATGATTCTATGATTCTATAATTCTATGATTCTAAGTAAGAATGGGATTGGGGCTGCTCCAATGGGAAGGGAGATCCCTTCCCCCTCCTGTTTGCACACAAGTAGGAGTTGTACGCAAGTAGGAGTTGGGATGGGGCTGCTCCGAAAGACAGTGTGAAGCCTCCCTTCCCAACTGAGGGATCCCTGCCCCTTCTGCTTGCACGCAAGTAGGAATGGGATTGGGGCTGCTCCGATGGGAAGGGAGGCATCGCGCTGCCTGAGCCCTGACTGACCCACTGTGCACCACTTCACCACCACCAAAGAACCAACAACTCAAAAGGTGGTGGCCCCTCTGCCACCGCCATCGCTGCAGCATCACCGTCCTGGATGTGTAGTAATTAATTAATTAATTAAAGTGTCCCAGGATTCATTGGAAAAAATCTGGTGACCTTGCTGTAGGAAAACCCACAGAGGGAAGGTGAAAGACCCATCTATGTACAATCTTGGAGTGGGACACCAAAGAGGAACAGGTCAAATGCGTCACGATAAAATGGGCGGAAGACGTGGGACATAACATATTAATGACGGGTTGGGAAAGGCTTTGGAAGACAGATATGAAATTCTCTATTGAAAGAGAATTATATGAACGCGATGGTATCTAGCCCCGGTTAAATTAACAAAAATGTATAGAAGAAGACCTAATCAGGGTTGGAAATGGAAAGAAACAGAGGGTACCGTTTTATCAGATGTGGTGGGAATGTAGGAAGGTTAAAAAGGGGGGGGGGGACAATTTATAACGAAATGAAAAAATGTTTAGAGTAACCTTTGTTAAAAGAAAACCAGAAGCCTTTTTATTAGGTATTGTAGGAGCAGAGATTCTAAAAGACCAGGGGGTGGGGGGATTGTTTATGTATGCTATGATGGCTGCCCAGATATTGTTAGCGCAAAGATGGAAAGAGGAAGCAGTCCCGACTAAAGAAGATTTGGAAACCAAGTAAATGGAACTGTGCTGAAATGGCAAAGCCAACTGGAAAGCTCAGGAATCAAGATGACAAGAAATTTGAAACATAATGGGAAATGTTTATTATGCATTTTCAAAAGTATTGTAAACAGGTTAATACACTGGCAGGATTTTAGAAACACTTGTAATTTTAGAAATAGTACTGGAAATCTGAGGTAAAAATAATAATAATTTGGAATAGAAATGATACGCAGCTGAAAAGAAAATTTAAGGAACCGGGGGGGGGGAGGCAGAGGGAAGTCACGGGAGAATCCCATTTTATGGATTTGATATTGTCAAGGTATATGGCCTCTGCCCAGTATAACTGAGATGGAAAGAAGGAGTAGTACCGACCAGAGAAGAATGACAAACCAAACTGATGGAATATGCAGAAATGGCAAGACTGACATGAAAGATCAGAAACCAGGAAGACCAAGTATTTCTTAAAAGACTGGAAGAAATTTGTAATATACTTAAAAGATCACTGTAAACAGTTGACACCTGTAAATTGAAATGAACTTTGGTTAATATGACAGATTGATAAGAACCATTAATTTAGATATTCCCACCTTCCTACCCACAATTTTATTGGTTCTTATTAGTCTGAGAAGCACTGAGTTAAAAACAAAAGAGGAATGTAAATGGGTAAAACTGATGGTAACTGCAGCCAGACAGGTTATAGCGAATAATTGGAAAAATGCAGAAGAGTTAGGGGTGAACCAATGGAGGAAAAAACTGGATAATATTATAATTTTAGAATATCTAACTGTGAAGATACACAGAATGAAATGGTTTCAGGTCAGTGAGAAAGAGGAGGATTGGTTTGAGAAGATATTGAATTATTTGGGTAGGTTTGAACAATTTGGGGCAATTAAAATGTTAAAAGTTAAACAAACCTTGTGGATGGAAGAGTGTTAACGTATATAAAATTGTACATATGGTTGATTTGAATATGTTATTATTGATTATGTATACCCAATGTATCAGCCGCCTTGGGGGGGGGGTTCACTGTGGTTTGGTTGTTGGTAAAAAATAATAAAAAATAAAAAATTAACATTATATATATATATAAATAGATTGGTAACGGTAAAAGATGCAGAAAAAAAGTTTACATTTTTGGAAATGGAACCCATGGAGGGAGGGAAGGAGGTCCGAAGGTTCGAAAGGACCTTCTTTATTTTTATGTTTTGGAATCACAGAATCAGAAGGGACCCACAAAGGTCATCCAGTCCAACCCACTGCAATGCAGGAACCACAGCTAAAGAATCCCTGCAGATGGTCTTCTTAAAAACCTCAGAGGAAGGAAAGTCCCGTCCCCCCCCACATCCCAGGAGACGTAAGAGGACCTTCTCCTTGGGGCTTCTCAGGGCTGACTGCTTTTCTTGGGGGAGCAACAGAAGCCCACAGCTGGTGGGGACTGAAGAGAGTAAATATAATAATAATAATAATTTATTATTTATACCCCGCCCACCTGGCTGAGTTTCCCCAGCCCCTCTGGGCGGCTCCCAATCGAGTGTTAAAAACAATACAGCATTAAATATTAAAAACTTCCCTAAACAGGGCTGCCTTCAGATGTCTTTTAAAGATAAGATAGCTGCTTATTTCCTTCACATCTGAAGGGAGGGTGTTCCACTGGGCGGGTGCCACTACCGAGAAGGCCCTCTGTCTGGTTCCCTGTAACCTCACTTCTCACAATGAGGGAACCGCCAGAAGGCCCTCGGCGCTGGACCTCAGTGTCAGGGCAGAACAATGGGGGTGGAGACGCTCCTTCGGGTTTACTGGGCCGAGGCCATTTAGGGCTTTAAAGGTCAGCACCAACACTTTGAATTGTGCTTGGAAACGTACTGGGAGCCAATGCAGGTCTCTCAGGACAGGTGTTATGTGGTCCCTGGTGTTATGTGGTCCTGCTTGTGTTGGAGGACGTCACCTACCCTTTGAGGAAGCGGAAGCCGTGGGCACAGACCAGCAGGTTCCCGTGGGAGTCCACCTTCAGCAAATTCCCGTACATGGCATCAAATACGAGGCCCCTGAGGAAGAGGAGAGGGCGGGTGAGTGTAGCAGGAAACACCCCCCCCCCATCATTCAGTTTGTACAAACTTCACACACACTCACACTCACACACTACATATGCTACACTTCTGTTATAAATTCATAGAAAATCAACCATACATCGGATTTGCACTGTTCCACTTTTATTTTACTCCATGAAGGAAAGACTACAAAATGGGGAAGGTTGATACAGGGCGCCATAATCCCTTCACCATACCAGCACATCCACAGGAGCCCTGCCCAGTTGCTATGCCAACCCTGATGATCCCAGACAGAAGACAATCAAGATCACAAAGAACTTGCATATGGGAGTGGATTCAGCACAGACTGGAACAAAGGACAATGATCAGATCTTCCCTCAGGAGGCAGGAAACTGCGACTACCTTTTGTCTTCAGAAAATGACTCATGGGGAGGGGTAGAAGGGAACCAGCCAGGTGACAGGACACTCAGGTTACCACCACAACTCCTCCCTCAACCCCTCCTTTCTGTAATGTATGCATGATGTTTCTGGGGGTGGGCTTGACCTAGAGGAGGGGAATTTCAAAAGTTTTTATAAGGTCTTGCACACCATTTTCTGTGTCTTTCCTCTCTCCTGCGAGTGAGGGGAACACCCTGCTGCAACAGTTCAATAAAGGCCAAGCCTACAGGCTGCTGATTTGCTCCAATTTACTCTGGTTGGTGTCTTTACTTTTTGTCCAAGGGAGCCCTCGGATTTTTCCGGTAACATGAGGAGGGTGGGTCCTTTTCCCCTGTCCACCTCTGGGCTGCCAAGGCATCGCTGTTCCCTTACCTGGTGGGGAAAGTGGGGTCGTATCTATACTCCAGGATCTCATGGGGGTAGCCAATGGACACCAAGCGCTCCAGCAGCAGCTCAAAAGCCAGCTCCTCGTAGTCTGGAGATTTGTACACTGCAGAGGCAAAAGGCAGTTTGGGGAGCAGTGCAGGATTTACAGATAAGCTAAACAAGCTATAGCTTAAGGCCCCACACTCTCATAGCTGTCAACTTACAGATTTGAAAATAAGGGACCAGCAGCCTTGAAAATAAGGGACCAGCAGCCAAAATAAGGGACATGCAGCCTCCCCTGTTCCAGGCACTCCAGTCTTCCTGTCCTTCTGCAGTCTGGTCAAACTCATGCTGGTAGCTTCGAGAACACTGCCCAACCAACTTTGTAACCAGAGGTTCAACTGAATAGAATCTGAATCACATGCACCACAAGGCCTATGCAGCCTCAACTTAAGATGGCTCCCCGGCCTGGCTTTGCACTGCAAAGTTTGCAGGAGCACGTGTGTCCAGTATTCAAAACCCCCCTCAGCTTGCATTAACTAGCCACACACAAGGCATGCAAGCTCCACCCCCCAGTCGTTCTTAGACTTCTTATTGGGTGAGCAACACAGCCAAGCAACACAGTTGGAGCCTCCCTCCTCCCTGGCCGGCAGGGAGGGAGGGAGAGGAGCTGCTTCCTTTGAAATTTAAGGGACATCATTTAAGGGACATTTAAGGGACATCCATCAATAAGGGACAGCAGAGGGACATGGCGCTGGAATAAGGGACTGTCCCTTCAAATAAGGGACACTTGACAGCTATGCGCTCTTGGGGGCCCCAAAGGGGAAAAAAACCCTGGATGTACATTTCCAAAATATAAGATAACAAACAAATAAAGTAAAACCTACATACAGCAACAGTGTGTATTTCACTATTAATATACTTCTTACAGTGGTACCTTGGGTTAAGTACTTAATTCGTTCCAGAGGTCCGTACTTAACCTGAAACTGTTCTTAACCTGAATCACCACTTTAACTAATGGAGCCTCCTGCTGCTGACGCGCCATCAGAGCACAATTTCTGTTCTCATCCTGAAGCAAAGTTCTTAACCTGAAGCAATATTTCTGGGTTAGCGGGGTCTGTAACTTGAAGTGTATGTAACCTGAAGCGTATGTAACCCGAGGTACCACTGTACTTCTTAATTGTATTTCAGTTCAACAATTACTTTGATAAAATACATATTTTGTTCTGTCCAAATGGCTTTAGATACCTATTAGGTCCATAAATTACCATATAGCATATATATTCAACACAAAAAACAGCTACAATTTGTTGTTGACCAAGGACAGCTGGACATATAAAGGGCCCCATTACCTTCAGTAGCTGAGGGCCTCATCAAACCTAAATCCGGCCCTTTGGAGGAGGCATTTCCTGGCTTTATCTTTGCAGGCTGGTCTGACTGCCCCCCCCCCCAAAAAAAGTTGCAAAGCAAACTCAGGAAATCTTGGGCCCCATCTATCAAATACAGCCCGGTGGTCTTTTTCCCCCTTTGCAATGATTACTCCAATGACTCTAGAATATCCAAAGCAAGATGATGAAAAAGAATTTGAGGATATTGAGAAATACAGAAGTGCAATTGGAAGTTTGCTTTATTTAGCAAACATATCCAGGCCGGACATATCAAATGCAACTAGCGTACTTAGCAGGAAAATGTCCAAGCCAATACAGCAAGATTGGAATGCAATGAAACGTGTTTTAGGATACTTTAAAGGAAGCATTCATTATAAGTTTGGACGTTTTTCTGCTAAGTACGTTAGTTGCATTTGTTTTATCAGGCTTGGATATGTTTGCTAAATAAAGCAAACTTCCATTTGCACTTCTGTATTTGTCAATATCCTCAAATTCTTTTTCATCATCTTGCTTTGCATATTCTAGAGTCAACTGGATTCTACTTTTATTCTGTGTCAAAGAACTATGAACAAGCCTAAACAATTATTATTTTTTAGTCTATCGTTATTTTAATGTCTTCAATTATTGTTAATTTTCTTAGTGTTGTGTTTTGTGTATGTGTGTGTTTTGTTTGTTTGGGGGCTTCTTTGGAAATCGCTTCGATGTTTTCTACAGTCAAGCGGTGCAAACATTTTATGAAATAATAAATAAACAAACAAGCAAATTTTAGAAAGCAATCAAAACGAAGTATTTATGCATTGTGGACAAGAACTGCAACCAGGTGCCCTTGGGAGCACCCAAGCTGGGCTAACTTTCCCCTGTTGCTTGTATACTCAGAGGTAGACTGCCCCTGAACAGGAGGAACCATTTAGTATTAGTATTTGATATAAGAAAAAAAATGGGGGGTTGGCTTTGATAGCCCAACACCCCCCAAGGACTCGGTATATCCCCCCTTTATTAGTTGCTTTTTCACAAAAATACAGTGGTGCCTCGCAAGACGAAAAGAATCCGTTCCGCGAGTCTCTTCGTCTAGCGGTTTTTTCGTCTTGCGAAGCAACCCCATTAGCGGATTAGCGGATTAGTGCTATTAGCGGTTTAGCGGCTATTAGCGGCTATTAAAGGCTTAAGGGATTAGCGGATTAGCTGCTAAAAGGCTATTAGTAGCTTAGTGCCTTAGAAAAAGGGGGTGGGGAGCGGGAAAAAAACCCCCAGGAATCGCAAGACGTCTTGCGAAGCAAGCCCATAGAGAAATTCGTCCTGCGAAGCACCTCCAAAACGGAAAACCCTTTCGTCTAGCGGGTTTTCCGTCTTGCGAGGCATTCGTCTTGCGGGGCACCACTGTAGCTCAAAGTGATTCAGAAAGGAAGCATTAAAATAAAGTATAAAAACAAGAGTTTTTAGCCATCATGGGGCACAACTTTTATCACCTGGCTCCTCAGCTTAAAATGCACAGGGCTCTGTTCCCCGTCTCCTTTGTGTCACATGGAAGATGGAGCAAGCTTGTTTTCTGGCGGCCTCTTACTTACTTGCGAGAGTGTAGTCCATGTCAAAGCCGAAACATTTGATCTTTTCCAGCGCCAGACTCCGGTTCACAAAGATCCTGAAAAGGAGAGGCTGTGTCATGAGGTTCTCAAGAGCCACAATCTGCCCCCTGACTTGCCGGCAATTTTGGTGCCTCATCTAATCGGCTGTGCTTTGTCTGGAAAGGAGCTAGGAAACTGCGATGCAATTTCATGGAAGGTTTTCTACCCAAACCCTCTTTCGAAAGGTACACACACTCCACTCTCTGCCTTCACTGGTGTGGAGTCCTTTTGAAACTGAGAAAGCCCAACCATCTTCCAGTTACTCCAAGTCACACTTGGGAGGTCATCTGGCTACGGAGAGCCCTGAGTTCTGAGTGCGAATTGTAGCTCAGGGGGTTGGACTAGATGGCCCAATCTTCCTGGAAGACTCCCCTGCATCCCATTTCTTCAGGTTTCCATTTTTTTCACTGCAGCTGTTGCACACCCAGGGACATGAGTGGCGCTGTGGGTTAAACCACAGAGCCTAGGACTTACTAATCAGAAAGTCGGCAGTTCGAATCCCCGCAACGGGGTGAGCTCCCGTTGCTCGGTCCCTGCTCCTGCCAACCTAGCAGTTCAAAAGCACCTCAAAGTGCAAGTAGATAAACAGGTACCACTCCGGCGGGAAGGTAAACGGCGTTTCTGTGTGCTGCTCTGGTTCACCAGAAGTGGCTTAGTCATGCTGGCCACATGACCCGGAAGCTGTACGCCGGCTCCCTCAGCCAATAAAGCGAGATGAGCGCCGCAACCCCAGAGTCGTCCACGACTGGACCTAATGCTCAGGGGTCCCTTTACCTTTACCTTATTGCACACCCAGGCCTGACTCGTGGCTGCTGGTCCTGGGTGGCTCTGTGTGATGAGCCTCAGACCATCGTTGATGCACAGAGAGGGAGGGAGCTGGCTTGGAGGGCACTAAGCGTAGCTGTGTAACATTAGCAGGGCTCCTGGGCAGGCTATGTCAACAGGTTTCCCATTACAGGGATTTATGAGCTATGAAACTCAGCCTTGCCTGTTTAACGCACACACACACACCTCACGTGAACCTAACATTCACCGAAAGAGTCCTCAATGCGAGATCTCGAGACCCAGACCAGCTCGCAAAGGAGTTTTTAATACATCCGCCAGCCCTTATACACCCACAGCCTTCCAGAAAAGGCGGGCTTCTCTCTCCTACCCACATTCCCTGACACTGAGCGAGGGTTCTGCCACAGGCATCCCAGGCATTTTCTAATTATGTTTTATGATACTGAGAATCATTACTGGGGCTCTGCAATTGCCCAACTGTTGCTTCCAAAGGCACCTAGGCAAAACGCTGCTCTTCTTTTTTCTCCCCCGGGGGTCTCCCCACTGCGCGGAAGGCATAGCTGTCAACTTACAGATTTGAAAATAAGGGACCAGCAACCTTGGAAATAAGGGATCAGCAGCCAAAATAAGGGATTTTCCAAGCACAGGTATGTTCAACTTCTGAGTCCCTCCAAGCCAAAGGCAGAAAGCCCAACCAGCAGCCAAACGAAGCCTCAAGCGGTGGTTCCCACAGCGCAGCAACCCGGCAAAGGGGATGCAGCAAGGAAAACCACCGTCACCTCTCCGCTGGGAAGGGCATAGGATGTCAATCAAATCAACCAAAAGCCTGGTTAAAAAGGAATGTTTTTGCCTGGTGCCTAAAGGTGTATCATGAAGGTGCCAGGCGACCTTTCCTGGGGAGAGCATTCCACAGGCGGGGAGCCACTGCAGAGAAGGCCCCGTTCTTGTGCTGCCACCATCCGGACCTCTCAAGCAGGAGGCACACAAAGGAGAGTTTCAGAAGATGATCTCAGGGGGACCAGGTAGGTTGATATGGGAAGAAGTGGTCCTTCTTGTCCTTAATCAGGATGAGTGCCCAATAATCACAGTATCTGGAAGTCCCTGTGGCTTGTTTGGGGGCCGAGTTGCTGCAGCTGGTTGGGTCAATATTCCCGGGGTGGCAAAGGTCATTTTCTTGAAAGGGAAAAGGCCATCCACTCATCAGCATCTCTCTTGGTGAGATCACCCCTTCCCACACCACCCTGCTGTGGGCTTCTGGTCCTGCCAACTACCTCCTGGGTTCCTTGAGTAGAAGAACAGCCTGCTAGATCAAGCCAATGACCCATCTATTCTAGCATCCTGTTCTCCCAGTGGCCAACCCGTGGGAAACCAGCTTGCAGGATTCAAGCACAAGAATACTTAATGACTACTAGGCCTAGAACTTGACCTCTCCTCACTACTATCTGTCTTTCCAGGACACACCTTCTGCAAAAGTTAGTTCAGGCCCTGGGGTGTGTCCAACATCCTGCACTGTGAAGACCTTGACAGATTAGAGAACTGGGCAAAAACAAACAAGATGAATTTTAACAGGGAGAAATGTAAAGTATTGCACTTGGGCAAAAAAAATAAATGAGAGGCACAAATACAAGATGAGTGACACCTGGCTTGAGAGCAGTACATGTGAAAAGGATCTAGGAGTCTTGGTTGACCACAAACTTGACACGAGCCAACAGTGTGACGCGGCAGCTAAAAAAGCCAATGCAATTTTGGGCTGCATCAATAGGAGTATAGCATCTAGATCAAGGGAAGTAATAGTGCCACTGTATTCTGCTCTGGTCAGACCTCTCCTGGAGTACTGTGTCCAGTTCTGGGCACCACACTTCAAGGACACTGACAAACTGGAACGTGTCCAGAGGAGGGCAACCAAAATGGTCAAAGGCCTGGAAACGATGCCTTATGAGGAACAGCTAAGGGAGCTGGGCATGTTTAGCCTGGAGAAGAGGAGGTTAAGGGGTGATATGATAGCCATGTTCAAATATATAAAAGGATGTCACATAGAGGAGGGAGAGAGGTTGTTTTCTGCGGCTCCAGAGAAGCGGACACAGAGCAATGGATCCAAACTACAAGAAAGAAGATTCCACCTGAACATTAGGAAGAACTTCCTGACAGTAAGAGCTGTTTGACAGTGGAATTTGCTGCCAAGGAGTGTGGTGGAGTCTCCTTCTTTGGAGGTCTTTAAGCAGAGGCTTGACAACCATATGTCAGGAGTGCTCTGATGGTGTTTCCTGCTTGGCAGGGGGTTGGACTCGATGGCCCTTGTGGTCTCTTCCAACTCTTCTATGATTCTATGATTCTAAGACTGATGCAAGTAACTCATTCAGTGTCTCTGCAATTTCCTTATCCTCCTTTGACTCCCTTGTCACCCAACTGCCTCTCTAGATGGTTTCCTGCTGCTAATATATTTGAAGAGCTTCTGGTCGGTGATCTTAATGTTTTCAGCAATGTGTTCCCTGAAGTCTTATTTGAGGATCCCTAACTGCTGTGGGACGCGGGTGGTGCTGTGGTCTAAACCACAGAGCCTAGGGGTTGCCGAGCAGAAGGTCGGCGGTTCGAATCCCCACGACAGGGTGAGCTCCCGTTGCTCGGTCCCTGCTCCTGCCAACCTAGCAGTTTGAAAGCACGTCAAAGTGCAAGTAGATAAATAGGTACCGCTCCGGCGGGAAGGTAAACGGTGTTTCCGTGCACTGCTCTGGTTCACCAGAAGCAGCTTAGTCATGCTGGCCACATGACCCGGAAGCTGTACGCCAGCTCCCTTGGCCAGTAAAGTGAGATGAGCGCCGCAACCCCAGAGTCGTCCGCGACTGGACCTAATGGTCAGGGGTCCCTTTACCTAACTGCTTAAATTCCCACACCACCCCTTCACAAGCTGAAACCAACCCTGCCTTTGGGGGAGGGCTTCCCACCCTCACCATGAGGTCTAGAAACTAATCCCCCTTGCTAACAAAATGCCCAAGCAGATCTCACACTCACATTCTTCCAAAGGAGCTTCCAAGTTCTACATTAAATGCAATGTGGCCTAGTTGGAAGACTCCAAACAGATTCCTTGAATGAGCAAGGGACGGGGGGAGGGAGCGGACCACTTTGTAGGGAAGGAGTCAGTGCCTGCCAGAGGCTGCTTGCCAGCTCCTTAACTGGGTAGACGCAGCCACGTCCAAGGCACAGAGCCTGCCATTAAGGCCCTGTGGCCAGCCACAAAATGCTAGTAGTGAAGAATCGTAGAATCGTAGCATTGGAAAGAAGTGCAATAAAAAAAAAAGGTCTTATATATATAAAATAAATGTTCATAAATGTACCAACCAAGCACGTACAGTGGTACCCCGCAAGACGAATGCCTCGGAAGATGAAAAACTCGCAAGACGAAAGGGTTTTTCGTTTTCTGAGGTGCTTCGCAAGATGGATTTTCCTAAGGGCTTGCTTCGCTAGACGAAACGGCCCTGCCTCTCGTGTCATGGCGACGGTCACTGCACGCACGCACGCTCGCTTCCCCGCTCCTCCGGCTCCCTCCCACCTTCCCGCTGACGGTTAGTGCCTCGCACCGCTGCCCACCCCCCTTGCGCGCTCCCCTCAGAGAGCCGTTGCCGCCAGCCCCTCTCTCTCCCTGGAGTCGCGCTCCTGAGCCCCGCCGCCCTCCAGAAGCCGCGTCGCACGGTGGCCACAACGCGCGGGTGAGTTTGAGGTACCGGCTGCGGCAGCTGTCCTGCTTCTCCCCGCCCCTCCCTGCCGTTGTTAGTGTTTAACTGCAGTGGTGCTTCGCAAGACGAAAAAACTCGCACAACGAAAAAACTCGCGGAACGAATTAATTTCGTCTTGTGAGGCACCTCTGTACATAGATATCATAGCTGTCAACTTTTCCCTTTTCTTGCGAGGAATCCTATTCGGAATAATGGAATTCCCCTTAAAAGTAGGGAAACGTTGACAGCTATGATAGCTATGTGGGCCACATGTTTGGAGCAGCACAAGACCATCCTGAAACCATTTTGACTCCCAAACTGGCCAAATGTTTTCTCTGCAAGGAGGGAGGGGGTGAGGGAACCTTCCCATTGTCTCAGGAATTGGGAAATCACCATCTCAAAGGAATGGCCAGACTACCAGGAAAGGCAATCCGATAAGGCATTATCAGATAACCTGGCAGACAGGAAAAACAGCAACATTCAAATTTCTGCTGTAGACCGCCTTTTCTGTGATGTAGGTATGATGTTTGTGGGGGGTGGTCTTGGGTTACACCCCTTCTGTGATGTAGGTATGATGTATGGAGGGGTGGTCTTGAGCTCCAGGGCAGGGAATTTAAAATGTCTATACAGTGGTACCCCGCAAGACGAATGCCTCGGAAGACGAAAAACTCGCAAGACGAAAGGGTTTTTCGTTTTCTGAGGTGCTTCACAAGACGGATTTTCCTAAGGGTTTGCTTCGCTAGACGAAACGGCCCTGCCTCTCGTGTCATGGCGACGGTCACTGCACGCACGCTTGCTTCCCAGCTCCTCCGGCTCCCTCCCACCTTCCTGCTGACGGTTGGTGCCTCGCGCCGCTGCCCACCCCCCTCGCACGCTCCCCTCAGAGAGCCGTTGCCGCCAGCCCCTCTCTCTCCCTGGAGTCGCGCTCCTGAGCCCCGCCGCCCTCCAGCAGCCGGGTCGCACGGTGGCCACAACGCGCGGGTGAGTTTGAGGTACCGGCTGCGGCAGCTGTCCTGCTTCTCCCCGCCCCTCCCCGCCGTTGTCAGTGTTTAAATGCAGTGGTGCTTCGCAAGACGAAAAAACTCGCAGAACGAAAAAACTCGCGGAACGAATTAATTTCGTCTTGCGAGGCACCACTGTATAAGGGCAGGCACACCTTTGTTCTGGGTCCTCCTCCGTTGTCCTGCGTGTGAGTGGAGCACCCTGTTGCAACAGCTTTAATAAAGATCAGGCTTACTAGCTGCTTTGCTTCTCAATATTCTCTGGTTGGCCTCTGTTATTTTCTCCTACCGATAGGGAACCCACTTAAGGACTCTATACGGGCTCTTGGATACCCCATAAGCGAAAAAGGCCAGGTTTTGTTTACAACAGGACCCAAGAAGTTATCAGGTCCAACCCCTGGGAATGCAGCGATTCGTCCTGTCCACCCTGTCCCAGGGAGGTGTTAGCAGAAAGGCCTTGAACGGCCAAGGGACGCCCCTGACCTCGGGGCGTGCGTCAGAGCCTTGCATCATAAGCGGTGGCTTTACCTTCCCTGTCAGAGTTTGGAAAGGGTCCCCTGGCTGATTCCCCCAGCGCCGGCTGATGTAATGGCCTCAGGCTGTGCCCACACAGGAGGGCGACCTTTCCTCCCTTGGGGACGGATCCCTCTCTTGCCAAAGCAAGGTCCGCCAGGAGAGGCCAGGAAGGAGGTGTGTAGCCAAAAGCCTTCCTGGTAGGATGAGAGGAGGCCCCGGCCAAAGGTTAGAGACCCTCCTGTTTGCTTTGAGCCAGTGCAAATAGTCCTGAGTCTGGGAGGACACCACTTTTTCATGGCTCACGCTTACATAAGAACATCATAAGATACTGATAGTGGGATTCTGGGAAAATATCTAGAACGAACTGAAAAAGATGTTTAGATTTTCATTTGGGGGGAAAACCAGAATCCTTTCTCCTAGGTATCGTGTCAGAGGAAATAAAAAGAAGAGTCAGACCAATATTTATGTATGCAACTACGCCGGCAAGGTTATTGATTGCCAAAAATTGGAAAAGCAGCAGCGTCCCAACGAAAACAGACTGTTTATCTAAAATGATGGAATACTTCCATGTTGCCGAACTAACAGGGAGGATAAGAGGAGATGTGGTACAAAAATTGAATAAGGCGTGGGCTATCTTTAAGGAATACATCAAAATTTATGTGGGAAAAGTAGAATTTCTGACAGATTTTTGAGTTAATCCAGAAAATGATTAGAGTGAAAGGAGAGTAAAGTCAAGATAGAAGAAGAGATTAAAGAAATAATGAAATGCGTTTAAGCCAGTTGGAAAAATAAAGTAGCGTAACAAGAACGGCTGGAAGTCAAGTCACATGGTGGGTGTCCGTGTGGGGTAGGAGTGTAGGTACAGTGGTACCTCAGGTTAAGTACCTAATTCGTTCTGGAGTTCCGTACTTAACCTGAAACTGTTCTTAACCTGAGGCACCACTTTAGCTAATGGGGCCTTCTGCTGCCGCTGTGCCGCCGGAGCACGATTTCTGTTCTCATCCTGAAGCAAGGTTCTTAACCTGAAGCACTATTTCTGGGTTAGTGGAGTCTGTAACCTGAAGTGTATGTAACCTGAAGCGTATGTAACCCAAGGTACCACTGTATGTTGAAATGTACAGTATAGGTAGGTATTATATAGAGTAATGGAGGTATGTTTTATGTCATGAAAATAAGGTAGTGTGTTGTGTACGTGTATTGTGTAAATGTATATGTATGTGTTTTATATGTTAGTTATAATTTTTTTTTAAAAAAAGAGCATCAGAAGAGGTTGCTGGATCAGACCAAAGCTCAGCATCCTGTTCTCACAGTGGCCACCCAGTGGGAAACCTGTTATGCAGGATTCTAACACAAGAGCCCTCTCCCCTCCTGTGGTTTGCAACAACTGGCTTTCAGAAGCATTGCTGCCTCTGACTGTGGAGGCCAAAATGGCTAGTAGCCCTTGATAGCTCTCTCCTCCATGAATTTGTCTTACCTTCTTTTAAAGCCACAAGAAGTTGCTTTATACTGAATTAGACCTTTGGTCCATCTAGCGCAATACTGTCTACACTGACCTACATTGGCTCCCAGTACGTTTCCAAGCACAATTCAAAGTGTTGGTGCTGACCTTTAAAGCCCTAAACGGCCTCGGCCCAGTATATCTGAAGGAGCGTCTCCACCTCCATCGTTCTGCCCAGACACTGAGGTCCAGCGCCGAGGGCCTTCTGGCGGTTCCCTTACTGCGAGAAGCCAAGTTACAGGGAACCAGGCAGAGGGCCTTCTCGGTAGTGGCACCTGCCCTGTGGAATGCTCTCCCATCAGATGTCAAAGAGATAAACAACTACATGACATTTAGAAGACATCTGAAGGCAGCCCTGTTCAGGGAAGTTTTTAATGTGTGACATTTAAATGTATAGTGGTACCTCGGGTTACATACGCTTCAGGTTACATACGCTTCAGGTTACAGACTCCGCTAATCCAGAAATAGTGCATCAGGTTAAGAACTTTGCTTCAGGATGAGAACAGAAATCGTGCTCCAGCGGTGTGGCAGCAGCAGGAGTCCCCATTAGCTAAAGTGGTGCTTCAGGTTAAGAACAGTTTCAGGTTAAGAAGGGACCTCCGGAACGAATTAAGTACTTAACCCGAGGTACCACTGTATTTTTAATCTTTGTTGGAAGCCACCCAGAGTGGCTGGGGAAACCCGGCTCTCTCGGCCGATAAAGCGAGATGAGCACCGCAACCCCAGAGTCGGCCACGACTGGACCTAATGGTCAGGGGTCCCTTTACCTTTTCCTAAGAGTTGGAAGGGACCCTCCAGGGTCACCTGGTCAAAGTATGAAGCTGGCAGTGCCCCATTTTGCCCTGATGGACCAGGCCACAGGTGCCACAGGTGCAACAGGGAAGCAGGAAAAGCCATGAGGTCAGGGTCTCTCCCATCCTCCTTGCCAACAAGAGGTGAGCGGAATCTGAAGGAAGCGAGGAAAGTGCCGTCAAGCATCCAAGCTTCCCTGACCCAGATCTGAACCAAAGCCCTCTTGGAATGCAGATGAGGCTGATCTGGGTTCCTTACTGACGGTTGAAAGGAGATGTCACATGGCAGATAAAGATGATGGATTTTTCTGGAGCTGGCCGACCTGACTGGAAGAGTCCGCGACCAGAAGGAGGAATACCAGGAAGAATGGAAGAAATTTAAAGACTATTTAGCTAAATATGTCAAGATAACTTAATTGGAAAAGCTTGCAAATATTAGATAGGCTTGGGATTGAAATATGTAACGATAAGATTTAAGATGTTTAAAGCTAAATTAGAAAGAACGAAAGATGTTAAGTGATCCAGTGAATTTTTTTGAGAAAATTGATTTTGGAAAACTGTTAAAATGATATGCAGTGGTACCTCAGGTTAAGTACTTAATTCGTTCCGGAGGTCCGTACTTAACCTGCAACTGTTCTTAACCTGAAGCACCACTTTAGCTAATGGGGCCTCCCGCTGCCGCCACGCCACCAGAGCACGATTTCTGTTCTCATCCTGAAGCAAAGTTCTTAACCCGAGGTACTATTTCTGGGTTAGCGGAGTCTGTAACCTGAAGCATATGTAACCTGAAGTGTATGTAACCCGAGGTACCACTGTATAATGAAATTCAATCAAGGGCATTTGAGGAAGTCACTTAATAATGTTACCAAGATTGAAACAGGGTGTCTGTATGTTTGTGTGTCTGTTTGTTTTTGAATTTTTGGGAAATTAATTTTTAAAAATTGGGGGGGGGAGAAAGAAAGGAGATGCCACAAGGACCCAGTGACACTTTTGCCACAGAAGGGCCTCAGGAGGGATCTTTTGACACCCCCACCTAGGTTGCATATTCAGCCGCCAGTGCCGAGAGGAGGGACCCTTGTTGTTGAGAGACAGCGTGGCATAGTGGTTAGAGTGTTGGACTAGGACCCAGGAGACCAGGGTTCAACTCCCCACTCAGCCACAGAGCCCACTGGATGTGACCTGGGGCCGGTCCCTTACTGCCTCTCAGTCTAACCTACCTCACAGGATTGTTGTGGGGGATTAAACGCCCCCTTGAGGGAACAAGAAGAAATTCTGACGAAAGAAGAATGGCGGACGAAAATAATGGACTGTGCAGAATTGGACAAAATGACAGGAAGGATTCGAAACCTGCAGGACCAGAGATTTACAGAAGATTGGAAGAAGTACCATATATGAGCTATTTGAAAAGCAATTGTAACCAACAAATTACGCTAGTAGGACTGCAAGAAGTTTTGTAAGGAGGAATATAATGAAGCGCTACAAAGGAGATAAAGAACAGAGATATTGGTTATGAGTTTTAAATGTAACAGGGAAAATAAGAAATGTATATTAAGAGATTAGATGGGAACATTTTCAGACAGGACTGATGGAAGTCAAGAAAAAATTGAATAATATGTAAAAATATGTTTAATTACTGTTGAAAATGGTATGTTAAAAAAAAACTAATAAAAAATTATATAAAAAATAAATAGATGCCCCCTTGAGCTCTGTGGAGAAAAAGGTGGGATATACTGTATTTTTTGCTCTATAAGACTCACTTTTTCCCTCCTAAAAAGTAAGGGGAAATGTGTGTGCGTCTTATGGAGCGAATGCAGGCTGCGCAGCTATCCCAGAAGCCAGAACAGCAAGAGGGATTGCTGCTTTCACTGCGCAGCGATCCC
Source organism: Podarcis tiliguerta (assembly GCF_965153285.1). Classification (NCBI taxonomy): domain Eukaryota; kingdom Metazoa; phylum Chordata; class Lepidosauria; order Squamata; family Lacertidae; genus Podarcis; species Podarcis tiliguerta. The sequence goes on from NC_139541.1 coordinate 6,474,273, forward strand.
TCTTGCTGTTCTGGCTTCCGAGATTCAGAATATTTTTTTTCTTGTTTTCCTCCTCCAAAAACAAGGTGCGTTTTGTGGTCTGATGCGTCTTATAGAGCGAAAAATACGGTAAATAAAATAACAAAAATTAAAATAAACAACAACAACAATAATAATAATACAGGAGCACCCCAAAGGAAAAGTCCTTCCCCTCCTATCTCCCCCAGCTTGACATTCTGGGCCTGCAATGCTGTTTGGCAGTTCAGGACTGACCGCCCTCCAGGGACACCCCATTCCCCCAGCCTTCCTGTCCTTTGGGCCCTGTCTTCAGGGCAGCTTCCCTGCTGACATTGTCCTTGGGGCATGGGGGGGGGGGAGCGTGTAGTCCTGGCCCCAAAGAGCCAGCAGGAGGAGAAAGCAAGGAAAGGCCTTGCCAGGAGAGGAGGAGGAGGAGGAGGACTGGGGGGGGGGAGAGAGAGACAATACAAGTTGTTAGAGCAGAAAGCGCTTTTGAGATGGAAATGAGTCCTGAAGTGGAAGGGAGGCCAATTTGGATGCAGCAAAGCTTCCTTCTCTCACCAGGGACGGCCTGGTCCTCACCCGTCCCCAGTAACATTTACCGTATTTTTTGCTCTATAAGACTCACTTTTCCCCTCCTAAAATGTAAGGGGAAATGTGTGTGCGTCTTATGGAGCGAATGCAGGCTGCGCAGCTATCCCAGAAGCCAGAACAGCAAGAGGGATTGCTGCTTTCACTGCGCAGTGATCCCTCTTGCTGTTCTGGCTTCTGAGATTCAGATATTTTTCTTCTTGTTTTCCTCCTCCAAAAACTAGGTGCGTCTTGTGGTCTGGTGCGTCTTATAGAGCGAAAAATACGGTATTTCATTTTTACCCTACTTGATTGTAAAGGAGAAACCTCCAAGGGGTTCACGAAAGAGATAAAACAATAAAATGATCGCCAAGAAAAATTTGCAATCATAATTGAAGACATCCGTAAGATTAAAATGGCAATGGACTAGAAACCGATTAAGACTAGCATCAGCTTCCTGAACACCTGCATAGGCTTGCCCTAACGAAAATGATTTTAGCAGGCAACAGAAAGAGCACAGTCAAGAGGCAGGGAGTTCCATAGTGAGAGTGCTGTCACCCTAAAATCTAGAGTATTGAGGTCTTATGTGGCAGAGTCAGTTCTGCTGATGGAAGCAGTCGAATTAGGCGTTTATGGGGCGAGGTGATCTTGCAGGTAAACTGGTTAAGTAACAGGTAACAAGGCTGTTAAGTAACACCTTGAACTTGGCCAGGGATTATATCAGCAACCATTGCAAATCTCTGAGTGCAGGTGGAGGAGGCCGGAGCTGCACTGCTCCCCTCAATAATCCACTTTCTTCACTGTCCCCCCCACGCACCATATTCGGCTGAAGAGAGACATATTCCCCCACCCCTGCCCAACAAGCCCCCACATCCTCAAAGGGGACCAGAGGAACTCCCTGCCACTGGATAAACAACCATCACAGCCGCTGCCAAGAGATCTCGCTCAAAAACGCTCCCTTGCCCCACGCGCTCAGAGGGGGAGCCCGCTGCCCCCTTTTCCCACCCCCACCCCAACTCTACAGAGCAGCTGGCCCTGGGCTCTGGGCTCTCCTTCCTTGGCTGGCCATCTGCCCGGGAGTCTTGAGCTGTGATTGCTGCCTTGCAAGGGGGTTGGACTGGATGACCTTTTGGGGTCCCCCTTCCAGCTCTCCAGTTCGACGGATGCCACCCGGTATGCTCTCCCTGGGTCTGGAGGTAGCAGCGCCTCCCCACGCCTGCCCCCTTACCGGTGATGGTAGTCCCGCTTGACGGGGGCGCGCGTCTCGGGGGCGCTCAGCTCGGCGCGGGGCTCCATGGCTCCGTCGGCGGGCTCCCTGGCGATGCTGCCCATCCTCTGACAGCGGCTGGCGCGGAGGAGGAGGAGGCGAGGAGGCGGCCTGCTCCCTTTTACCCGGGAGATAGGAGGCTATCAGCCCGGCCCAGCTGATGGCCCTCCTTCTCCTCCCGCCCCCCGCCAGCCCATAGCCTCCCGGCCCCCCTTGCTGTGCCTGGGCTTGGAGGGCTGCCCCGCTCGCTCAGGCTGGCCAGCGCCCCCGCCTCCCCGCCACGACTGCGCTCCCCTGCCGGGGACTTTGCTCCTCCTGCCGGTGCGTATTTTTAGCCTCTCCCCGCAGCAAACGCGAACACCAGCTCCCCGTCCTCTTCTTGCTCCCAGGCAGCCATCCCAGCTGCAGGCGGACCCCTCCCGGGCCTGATTGGGGTGGGGAGAGTGGGGCGGGCGGGGGGAAAGAAGGGGTGGGATCCTGCAAAGGGCTCTCTGCAAGATGCGCGCGTTTGCAGCTCGCCGGAGGCGCTTTCCAGAAGCGCGCCAGGCGCTCTCGAACACACACGCCTCGCAGTTTCATGCCAGCGATCCTGAGACCATAAGGCGATCTATACACCATAAACCTATGGCGCGACCGCATTGGGAAGGCTGCACGCGGTGCTCGCTGCCAAAGGGATGTGTGAGAGTTGGGACAGGCTCGGGAAAGGACATCCAAAACGATCAAGGGTTGAGCGACTCTCCTGAAAGGTTGCAGCGTTTGGGGCATTTTAGATCAGAGAAAAGGCGAGGCATTCTTGCATTGCAGGGGGTTGGACTAGATGACCCTTGGGGTCGCTTCCAGCTCTAAAACTATTCTATGCCATGGGTAGGCAACCTAAGGCCGGGGGTCAGATCCGGTCCAATCACCTTCTAAATCCGGCTCATGGACAGTCTGGGAATCAGCGTGTTTTTACATGAGTAGAATGTGCGTTTTTATTTAAAATGCATCTCTGGGTTATTTGTGGGGCCTGTCTGGTGTTTTTACATGAGTAGAATGTGTCCTTTTATTCAAAATGCATCTCTGGGTTGTTTGTGGGGCATAGGAATTCGTTCATTCCCCCCCAAAAAAATATAGTCCGGCCCCCCACAAGGTCTGAGGGACAGTGGACAGGCCCCCTGCTGAAAAAGTTTGCCGACCCCTGGCTTAGGGCATGGGTAGGCAAACTAAGGGCCGGAGGGCCAGATCCGGCCCAATCAGCTTCTAAATCTTGCCCACGGATGGTCCAGGAATCAGCGTGTTTTTACATGAGTAGAATGTGCGTTTTTATTTTAAATGCATCTCTGGGTTATTTGTGGGGCCTGCCTGGTGTTTTTACATGAGTAGAAAGTGTGCTTTTATTTAAAATGCATCTCTGGGTAATTTGTGGGGCATAGGAATTCATTATTTTTCCCCCAAAATATAGTCTGGCCCACCACAAAGACAGAGGGACAGTGGACCAGCCCCCTGCTGGCAAAGTTTGCTGACCCCTGTTCTATGCAGTTACATGATAAAAAGGTAAAGGTAAAGTGACCCCTGACCGTTAGGTCCAGTCACGACTGACTCTGGGGTTGCGGCGTTCATCTCGCTTTATTGACCGAGGGAGCCGGCGTACAGCTTCCGGGTCATGTGGCCAGCATGACTAAGCCGCTTCTGGCGAACCAGAGCAGCGCACGGAAACGCCGTTTACCTTCCCGCCGGAGCAGTACCTATTTATCTACTTGCACTTCGACATGCTTTCGAACTGCTGGGTTGGCAGGAGCAGGGACCGAACAACGGGAACTCACCCCGTCGCGGGGATTCGAACTGCCGACCTTCTGATCGGCAAGTCCTAGGCTCAGTGGTTTAACCCACAGCGCCACCCGCGTCCCAAGTGACATGATAGACATTAATAAAATCGTGCAGGGCATGGCGAGAGTGGACAGAGTTTTTCTCCCTCTCTCAAAACACTAGAACTCTTGGACATCCAGTGAAGCAGAAGGTTCAGGACAGATAAAAGAAGAGACTTTTTCTTGCAGCACAAAATTCAACTGTGGAACTCCCTCCCCCAGTAAGCAATGGGGACCTTAAATGGCTTTAAAAGAGGGTTAGACAAGTTCATGGTGAGGCCTCGGCTCTGCCTTCACAGCTGGAGGCAGCAAGGCTTCTGGACACCAGCTGCTGGAAACCACAGGAGGGGAGAAGGTTGGCCACTGTGAGAACAGGATGCTGGACTAGGCTGGCCTGATCCTGGAGGCTGTTCCTATGTCCTTATGGAGGCAGATACACAAAGAAATCGGCCATTTCTTTCTTCTAAGTTTCATTATACAGTGGTACCTCGGGTTACGTAGTTAATTCGTTCCGAAGGTCCGTTCTTAACCTGAAACTGTTCTTAACCTGAAGCACCACTTTAGCTAATGGGGCCTCCTGCTGCAGCCGTGCGATTTCTGTTCTCATCCTGAAGCAAAGCTCTGAACCTGAGGTACTATTTCTGGGTTAGCGGAGTCTGTAACCTGAAGCGTCTGTAACCCGAGGTACCACTGTATTGCTGGTTAGTGTTTTATGGGGATTTACTATCCTGTTGTGGGACGCGAGTGGCGCTGTGGGTAAAACCTCAGCGCCTAGGACTTGCCGAAAGCATGGTCGGCGGTTCGAATCCCCGCGGCGGGGTGTGCTCCCGTTGTTCGGTCCCAGCACCTGCCAACCTAGCAGTTCGAAAGCACCCCTGGGTGCAAGTAGATAAATAGGGACCGCTTACTAGCGGGAAGGTAAATGGCGTTTCCGTGTGCTGCGCTGGCTCGCCAGAGCAGCGATGTCACACTGGCCACGTGACCCGGAAGTGTCTGCGGACAGCGCTGGCCCCCGGCCTCTTGAGTGAGATGGGCGCACAACCCTAGAGTCTGTCAAGACTGGCCCGTACGGGCAGGGGTACCTTTACCTGTACCTTTACTATCCTGCTGTAGATATTTAATTCTTATGTATGATTAGCAACTGTCCATCTCAGGACTGTCCTGCCTGCAGACTGTCTCGCCAGAGTGGTGCATGCTCTGGTTATCTCCCGCTTGGACTACTGCAATGCACTCTACGTGGGGTTACCTTTGAAGGTGACCCGGAAATTACGACTAATCCAGAATGTGGTAGCTAGACTGGTGACTGGGAGCGGCCGCCGGAACCATATAACACCGGTCTTGAAAGACCTACATTGGCTCCCAGTACGTTTCCGAGCACAATTCAAAGTGTTGGTATTGACCTTTAAAGCCCTAAACAGCCTCAGCCCAGTATACCTGAAGGAGCGTCTCCACCCCCATCGTTCTGCCAGGACACTGAGGTCCAGCGCCGAGGGCCTTCTGGCAGTTCCCTCATTGCGAGAAGCAAAGCTACAGGGAACCAGGCAGAGGGCCTTCTCGGTGGTGGCACCCGCCCTGTGGAACGCCCTCCCACCAGATGTCAAAGAGATAAATAACTACCTGACATTTAGAAGACATCTGAAGGCAGCCCTGTTCAGGGAAGTTTTTAATGTGTGACATTTTAATGTATTTTTAATCTTTGTTGGAAGCTGCCCACAGTGGCTGGAGAAACCCAGTCGGATGGACAGGGTACAAATAAATAATAATAATAATAATAATTATTATTATTATTATTATTGAGTTCCCCATCAGGGATGAAGTCAAACTGTTGGAAGTGTTACAGCACCTGTTGTGGCTGTAGAGACCGATGGAGGAGAGCAGTGGCGTAGCGTGGGGGGTGCAGGGGGGGCCGGCCGCACCGGGCGCAACATCTGGGGGGGGGGGCGCGCTCGCACTCGCAGCTCTCTTCCCCTACCTGGCTCACTCACTCTCTCTCACTGCAGTGCTGGCTGTGCGAATCCGATCTGAGCCGCCGGGTCGCTGCCCACTGTGGAGGGGGGGTGCCAGGCGTGCTGTGCTGTGTGGTGCGGAGAGAGAGTGAGGGACTATCTGGGGGAGGGACAGTGCAGCGGGGGGGGCGCAAATTACTTGCCTTGCCCCGGGTGCTGACAACCCACGCTACGCCACTGGAGGAGAGACATGTTTTGTTGCAGCTGGGCGCCCGGTTGTGCTGCTGTAGATGTACCACAATGCTTGTTCTCTCTGCACTCTTTCCAGCGGTCGTGCGTCCTCTGGTCACTGCTATGGTTGCACCAAGATAATTGTGTCCCTTCCACGAGAGCATGCATGCCACTCTCCAGGACGGCAGCTCATCCTCGGATGCCTTCCCTATAAAGAGCCGTGTGAAACAGGGTTGCTTTCTCGTCCCAACTCTATTCGGCAAATTGTTCTCCAAGTTGCTCTCCTCTGCCTTCTTAGGCATGACACCGTGGAAATCCAGCTCTGGGGAAGCTGGACTGCTCCACTCGGTGCTCATGCTGGGCTGTTCTAGGAACCAGGGGCCATGAGCACAGGGAGAGCATGGAGACGGATCTGTCATTTGAATGATTAGCAACGAAGAAAGGTAACCAAAACACTACATAGCTTAAGACCTGGCGCCATTGTGTGGATCTTCCAGCAGAGGGCGCCCCTTGTCCACTAGAAGCATGGATGCTCTTAACAAAATAGTATGTATGTATGTATGTATGTATGTATGTATGTATAAACAAATAAATAAATAGCTTTATTGTCAATACACCACCTGTGTGCAGTGAAATTAAACAAGCCCCCCCACATACACTCAGTCTTGTTCGCACTCTGTGTGCTTGTTGGAAGTCAATTGCACCACTATTTATTTATTTATCCTTCATTTTTTCAAATGAGAAAGCTTAGACCTTTTTTTTAAAAAGATATTTATTAAAATTTTCAACATATTACAAAAATTAAAAAGAATAAAGAAGAATAAAAATAAAAATAAAATACAAAATAAAAACAGTTAAAAACAAACCAGTCTTTCCATATCTTATCTTTCCTTTACTTATTTCCCTGACCTCCTCACACCTCCCTTTCTTGCATTCCAGTTCAATTGGTTAATTCAGCAAATCCTTTCCCTCTTTAATTTTATCTTAATCTTTTATCTTAATATATTATAGCTTTAAATTATCACCTGTTAAAAATCCATTTACATATTCCTTAACATTGCTGCTAAAAATCCCACTTAACTTCAATCCAGCATCATTCTAACATTCATTAATTTTACAGTATTTCTGTAAATAGTCTTTAAATTTCTTCCAATCTTCTTCCACTGACTCTTCTCCCTAAGCTAAGAGAAAGCTTAGACCTTTTTTTGGAAGGAGTTAGCATTTGTCCTTTGGTGGGACCTGGAAGACCACCAGATACATTATTAAGGCAGAACTTCCACAAACTGTTTTGCCCCCACAACAGCCTTACTGATTATTCCCCTTCTCCAGTATTCATACATCAGCATACAGTTAAAGCGGCTAGATTTCCTTTGATTTCTTTTCCTGAAAGTTGCATGTTATCGGTTGCGTTCTCACAATGAAAGCCAGTCTGGTGGCACTTGGAGGCCATCCTTTATTCAGCTGGCCACGTCTCATCCAGACTTTGGCTTGTCCCACCGCTTTCCTCCAGGAAAACCCACTCTTTGGTGCTGAATCGGAACAAACGTCATTTGCTGAAATTCCATGCTAAAGAATGGGTTTTCCTGGGCAGCACAAACAGAAAGGTGCTCGGACCCTTGCTTAGAAAGCCTGTTGTCAAGATACCCAAGGGGGCCAACCAGTGGCGTAGCGTGGGTTGTCAGCACCCGGGGCAAGGCAAGTAATTTGCGCCCCCTAACCCGGGGCAAGGCAAATAACCCCCCCCCCACTGCACTGTCCCTCCCCCAGATAGTCCCTCGCTCTCTCTCTGCACCGCACCACACGCCTGGCACCCTCCCCTCCACAGTGGGCGGCGACCCGGCGGCTCGGATCGGATTCGCACAGCCAGCACTGCAGTGAGAGAGAGTGAGTGAGCCAGGTAGGGGCAGAGAGCTGTGAGTGCGAGCGCGCCCCCCCAGATGTTGTGCCCGGTGCAGCCGGCCCCTCCCCTGCACCCCCCACGCTACACCACTGGGGCCAACCTTTGTTGGCCAAAGCCATCGGTTGCGTTCCTGTTTTCACAAGAAGGTACCCCCATCTAGTCCAACCCTCGCAGGAAAGTTGCAGGCAGGACGGTCCCCCCCCCAGCTTCTGGCCTTCCAAAATTCAGACAGATGAGGGGAAAGGGGTTCCCAGGCCTGAGACTGGGGGAAATGCAAAGTGCCTACAAATGTCATACCACTTGCAGAAAAGTGTGACCTTGCCAATGACAGCACCCCACAAATCAGCCTCTAATCCACAAGCGTCTCTCTCTCCAGCCACAGTAAGGCTGCATTCCTAAAATCACTTAGTATACTTCATGGGGTTTATTTTTTTATATAATATTCATTGCTTCTTGAACAATTTAAACATTACAAAACCAAACAAAAAAAGAAAAAGAAAAACCAATACAATACAATATAAAAACACTACATAACACTAAACACATTAAACTAACAAAACCAAACAAAACAATTTAAAACACTCAAACAATTTCAATATCATATCTTTCATTCACTTTATTTCACCGACCTCCTCACACCTCTCTTTTCGTATTCCACTTCTGTCAAATGTTTCAGCAATTCCTTTCCATCTTCCTCTGTTATCTGTCGTATAATTATCTTAACACATTCTAACCTTATTTTACTTTTAAAATTCCATTAATCTATTTATACTTAAATCCTTATAACATTTCTACTAAAGCCATATAGTTTCATTCCAACAATCTTTTAACATTCATTAATTTAGCAGTATTTCTGTAAATAATCTTTAAACTTTTTCCAGTCTTCTTCCACCGACTTTTCTCCCTGGTCTCGGATTCTGCCAGTCATTTCCGCCAATTCCATGTAGTCCATCAGCTTCATCTGCCATTCTTCCCGGGTGGGTAGATCTTGTGTCTTCCAATACTTTGCGATGAGTATTCTTGCTGCTGTTGTTGCATACATAAAAAAAGTTCTATCCTTCTTTAGCACCAATTGGCCGACCATGCCCAGGAGAAAGGCCTCTGGTTTCTTCAGAAAGGTATATTTGAATACCTTTTTCATTTCATTATAAATCATCTCCCAGAAGGTCTTAATCCTTGGGCATGTCCACCAAAGGTGAAAGAATGTACCTTCAGTCTCTTTACATTTCCAACATTTATTGTCAGGCAAATGATAATTTTTTTCAAGCTTGACTTGAAAACACCAGTAAACTTCATGGGGTTTATTCCTGAGCAAATAGACATCGGTTTGTGTTGGCATACCTCGTCCTTCAAAGAGGCCAGCTCCGCAACCCACGTTCCCCCCCCCACACACACACCTCACTTGTGCCATTAATTATACACCAGAATATCCAGATAATCTCTCGTACGGCCATCAGGAACCTTTGAAGGCCAAGTTCTGGGGGGTGGGGGGTGGGAGGCAGTCCCATCTCAAGACTTCACAGAGCTGCATTTGACACCCCCTCAAAAAAAAAATCTCTCACTGGCGGGTGGCTGCAATTGGGCGAAGCAAATCCAATCTACCCCATTCAAAGGTCCCGCTGTGCAAATTTATTCAGGCTGGGTGGCAACTGAGACTCGAAGGAGATTTGGAAGAGCTTAAGAGCTTCAGCTGATTTGTGCAACAGCGAATTCAAACAGAATACAAAAGAGAGCATGACACTGAAGTGTAAAAATGGGCTTTCAGGATGAAATTCAGATATAAATAACATCACCCTGGTGCCCCGGACTCTGAAAGACACATCACAAGGCAGGGAGCGCTAAGAATACTCATCACACCAGGCGAATTTGGTCACAGAACAACTTCCTCAGCTGATTATAAAGAAATCATATGGACAAGGCGCTTTCTCACTTCATGGGGGGCCCTGATCCCACAAACCAGCAGCCTGAGTTTCCATGGCACAGAGGCAGTGTGGCTACAGCATCAGCAGGGCAGTGGGCTTCGACATTTGCGCTATTCCACAGCCCAGGAAGGACCAGCCTCTGGGAAGACAAGAAATGCATCATTGGTGACCAGACTCCCGCTTCCCAAGAGATTTCATGCTGGCAACATTCTAGTCCTTCATAGCAAACAGCAGCTACCAGTGGCGTAGCGTGGGTTGTCAGCACCCGGTGCAAGGCAAGTAATTTGCGCCCCCCCCCCCCGCTGCACTGTCCTTCCCCCAGATAGTCCCTCGCTCTCTCTCCGCACCGCACGCCTGGCACCCTCCCCTCCACAGTGGGCGGCGACCCGGCGGCTCGGATCGGATTCACACAGCCAGCACTGCAGTGAGAGTGAGCGAGCCAGGTAGGGGCAGAGAGCTGCGAGTGCGAGCGCCCCCCCCCCCCCGATGTTGCGCCCGGTGCGGCCGGCCCCCCCTGCACCCCCCACGCTACGCCACTGGCAGCTACAAACCTCAGGCCCCCGGGTATGGGCAATGCCTGGCTGCTTCCATGCTCCTCCCCATCACGGAGAAGACAGACAGTGCAGCAAACACATGATCTCTGTAGCCTTCACAACAACCTTGCAAGGAAGGTGTCAGGTACTGGTGTGATTGCTCAAGAGTGAACAAGCAAGACTCCGACCTGTCTTTTCCAGGCTTTATTCTTGGTGCAAACTATTTACAGTGAAGAGCGTTGTAAGTTCATGTCTGGCTCAATCGCTAGCAGAATCCGGGAGTGGTCGGTTTTTGTACCTCTCCCAGCATAAAAGTCACGTCACCCCCAGCCTTTTCAGCCCCCCGCACGAAGCCTACTGCGCAGAATGCGCGCTGGCAGGGGCGTACTTCCCGCCATGCGATATTATCCAAAACTGCAGCTGCATCGCCATGGGTGGAATGTGTGCTAAAGGATCTGAGTGTGATAGGCCTCCTGAACATATGAATATAAAAGCAGCCTGCAGGATCAGGCCAATGGGGACCCATCTGGCCCAGGATCCTGTTCTCACAGTGTCTCACATGGTGGGAGCAGAGCCATAGTTCCATAGTTTAACTATGCGCTGCATAAACATTTTCTTTTCTCTGTCCCGAATCTTCCAACCTTCAGCGTCATTGGATATCCACTAGTTCCAGAGTTTGGACACGGGTGGCACTGTGGGTTAAACCACAGAGCCTAGTGCTTGCCAATCAGAAGGTCGGCGGTTCAAATCCGCACGACAGGGTGAGCTCCCGTTGCTCAGTCCCTGCTTCTGCCAACCTAGCAGTTCGAAAGCATGTCAAAGTGCAAGTAGATAAATAGGTACTGCTCCAGCGGGAAGGTCAACAGCATTTCTGTGCGCTGCTCTGGTTCGCCAGAAGCGGCTTAGTCATGCTGGCCACATGACCCGGAAGCTGTACGCCGGCTCCCTCGGCCAATAAAGTGAGATGAGTGCCGCAACCCCAGAGTCGGTCCCTTTACCTTTACCTTTAGTTCCAGAGTTAGGAAGGAGGAAAAAACATATTTCTCTCTCCATGCCAAATGCTGCAACTTTTCTTCACAGGGGAGTCTCTCTACTCCCCCCCAGATCATTCTGCTTGCCTTTTCCAACTCTACAATATCCTTTTTGAAGTGACGCAACTGCACGTGGCATTTCCAATACAGTTGCAACATGAGTTTGTTGTATGATGACATTGTGATGTCAGCAGTTTTATCTTCAGTGATCCCTAGCATGCAATTTGCCTTTTTCACGGCCGCCACACACTGGGTCAACAACTTCCTTGAGCTGCCTGCTACGACCCCCAAGGTCTCGTTCCTGCTCCGTCACCCCCGGTTCAAGCCCCATGAGCGCATACGTGAATTTGGGAAACAGAAACTGCCCAAACTTGCACATTCTTTCACCTTTGGTGGACGTGCCCAAGGATTAAGGCTTTCTGGGAGATGATTTATAATGAAATGAAAAAGGTATTTAAATATACCTTTGTGAAGAAACCAGAGGCCTTTCTCCTGGGCATGGTTGGCCAATTGGTGTCAAAGAAGGATAGAATTTTCTTTATGTATGCTACAACAGCAGCAAGAATACTCATCGCGAAGTATTGGAAGACACAAGAATTACCCACTCTGGAAGAATGGCAGATGAAGGTGATGGACTATATGGAACTGGCGGAAATGATTGGCAGAATCCGAGACCAGGGAGAAGAGTCAGTGGAAGAAGATTGGAAGAAATTTAAAGACTATTTACAGAAACATTGCAAAATTAATGAATGTTAGAATGATGCTGGATTGAAGTTAAGTGGGTTTTTTAGCAGCAATGTTAAGGAATATGTAAAAATGGATTGTTAATGGGTGATAATTTAAAGCTATAATATATTAAGACAAAAGAGTAAGATAAAATTAAAGAGGGAAAGGATTTGCTGAATTAACCAATTGAACTGGAATGCAAGAAAGGGAGGTGTGAGGAGGTCAGAGAAACAAGTAAATGAAAGATAAGTTATGGAAAGACTGATTTGTTTTTAACTGTTTTTATTTTGTATTTTCTCTTTCTTTTTATTTTCTTCTATTTTCTCTAATTTTTGTAATATGTTGAAATGTCAATAAATATATTTAAAAAAGAAAAAAGAAACTGCCCAAACTTGCATCGCTTTAAGCACATGAAAATGCATTCGCCATTTTCTTCTTCTTTGGCGATCCCTCGTAGTTGAGTAAGATTGTCTTCCATTAACACGGTCTTAACCGTGTGTCCCTAAATGGCTGTGGAGACCAATTCTGGATTGACACATCCTTCCACAGTGGGGACATCGATTTCTGGGTGGAAGTTGATCATGATGAGGGTTTACTAAACATGCCTTCCTCTTAGCGCATTTCTCCCTTTCGTCCTGAGTTTGAGCGTCTTCAAAGCCCACGACTGATCTCAGGCCAGCGTTTTCCAGTTGCCGGTGTTTATACTACATTTTTTTAGATTTGCATTGAGAGTCTTTGAACCTCTTTTGTTGACCACCAGCATTACGCTTTCCATTTTTAAGTTCGGAATAGAGTAGTTGCTTTGGAAGATGATAATCAGGCATCTGAACAACATGACCAGTCCAACAAAGTTGATGTTGAAGAATCATTGCTTTGACACTGGTGATCTTTGCTTCTTCCAGTACACTGGCATTAGTTTGCCTGTCTTCCCAAGTGATGTGTAAACTTTTTTAGAGACACCGTTGATGGAATCTGTCGAGGATTTGGAGATGGCGTTTATAAGTGGTCCATGTTTCACAAGCATATAGTAAGGTTGGCAGTACAATAGCTTTGTAAATGAGCATTTTGGTTTCCCTGCAAATGTCCCGGTCCGCAAACACTCTGCACTTCAATTGGGAGAAAGCTGCACTCGCAGAGCTCAGGCAATGCTGGATTTCGGCATCCACAAATTGCCATTTTACCATCCGTGGGGCAGCTCCCAGAGCCCCAAAACAGCAGGAGAAACTGGATCTGAGCTCACCCACCCAGCAATCGCTCGTGCCTCTTGCAACAGCCAGCCCATCCACCTCCTGCTGTTTGGCACCGTCAAAGCGGCCAGGCCTTGGCTGCCAGAGGTTGCTCTAACCAAGCAGTGCAGATGGGCCATCCTTCGAAAAGGGGGCAAAGGGCAGGGGAGGAGGCTGGCAATAAGCCCCTCTGTACACACAGCAGAGCCAGAGAGCTGTCTCAGCAGCAGCACAGTCTTGGGCAGCTTGGGGACTCCGTGGTCTCCCTTGCGCAAGGACCCCCTGCAGCCCAACTAACTGCCCAGCGGCAGCAGGAGCATCTGGCATTCTCCTAGTCCAGGGGTCTGCAACCTTTAAGACAAAAAGAGCCACTTGGACCCATTTCCGAAGAAAAAAATCCTGGGAGCCGCAAAACTCGTCATTATAAAAATAATTTTTTTGTCACTTTTTTATTATTTCTTTGTTTGACCCCTCAGAATTACTCCTCCTCATAGAAATAAACGTTAAATTAACAAGTTGCCTTTTTGTGTGTGTGTGTTCTTCACTCCCCTTTAAAACAGTGACCAGCGTACATGCCCCTTACAATGTAGCTGGCGGGCAGGTGACGTCGGGACGGTGCGTGGCTAACGCACGCACTGCCCCCATGCGACGTCACAGCCAGTACAGCGCCCGCCACAGTGGGGAGTGTCGGGGCACACAATGCGCCTCCTCCCCTCGCTATTATCCGCCCCGGAGCAGCAGCAAAGGTGTAAAAGAGCCACATGCGGCTCCGGAGCCAGGGGTTGAAGACCCCTGTCCGAGACGCCAGGGCCACAGTTCAAAGTACAAAAAGTACAAAGCCAGGCGTACATACCGAAAAACAAATAAATCCAAGACTATTATAGGCAACGCCCATGCCCACACCAGTCCCACCTTATGCCAGCATAATAAACACAACATCTAGAAACAATTTAATACTAGCAATGGAACAGCCTGGTGCAAGAATCTCTTGTCCTCCGTGTGCCTTACAAGATACAGTGGTAAGGTAAAGGTAAAGGGACCCCTCCAGTTGTGGCCGACTCTGGGGTTGCGGCACTCATCTCGCTGTATTGGCCGAGGGAGCCGGTGTACAGCTTCCGGGTCATGTGGCCAGCAGGACTAAGCCACTTCAGGCAAAGTAGAACAGCGCACGGAAACACCATTTACCTTCCCACTGGAGTGGTACCTATTTATCTACTCGCACTTTGACGTGCTTTCGAACTGCTAGGTTGGCAGGAGCAGGGACCGAGCAACGGGAGCTCACCCCGTCGCGGGGATTCGAACCGCCAACCTTCTGATCGGCAAGTCCTAGGCTCTGTGGTTTAGACCACAGCACCACCTGTGTCCCTCTTTGCTAATTTAACAGGTGTTAAATACCACCGATACATCATTTTCGCATAGTTCTCCTTCATTGTACGTGCTGTTGATTTTAAATCCTCCAATTCATTGGAATTTTTAAACTGCCAGGGTTGGGCTGCATGACGCTTGGTGTACCTCGCAGCTGTGCAATTGCAGTTGTTCTGCAAACATAGGTGGGGTGGGGGGTAGCCCTCCACAAACTCCCTTCTCCAGCAGAAAGGGAGCCGAAAGGGCTCCTCTCCCCCCACCCTGGCAATCTCTCAGCCACAGTGGGTGGCCCAGCTCAGCAGGCTCTGGAGATCAAAGGCTGGCGCAGGTTTGGGAGTGGCTGCTGGAGACAGCTGAGCGCAAGTCACTCCATGTCCGTCTCTGCCATTATCAGCTCCTGCATTATCAGCTCTGGAGCTGGTGGGAACCCAGGACTGGGGGGTGGGGTGGCAGGAAGGAAGCAGAGGCAGGCGGGAGGAGGTAGGGAGAGCTTTTTGGCTCCTAGCTCAGCCTCTGCTAGCTCCAGCTGAAGGGCCTCTTCCTCCCCACCTCTGCCCTGTTTTGTCACCCAGATGGTTGGGGCACCACAGAAAGACCTCCCTGCTCCCCCACTGTGTGAGAGAGCATTGCACATGGGTGGGCAGGGGTCTCCCTTTCACAGGCCTTTTAGCTAGCGTGGTGTTGTGGTTAAGTGTTGGAGTAGGACCTAGGTGTTCTGCATTTGAATCCCCTACTCAGCTGTGAAGCTCTCCGTGGGTGACCTCAGGCCAGTCTCCCACTTTTACTCCAACCTACCCCACCCATCTGGCTGAGTTTCCCCAGCCACTCTGGGCGGCTCCCAATCGAGTGTTAAAAACAACACAGCATTAAATATTAAAAACTTCCCTAAGCAGGGCTGCCTTCAGATGTCTTTTAAAGATAAGATAGCTGCTTATTTCCTTCACGTCTGAAGGGAGGGCGTTCCACAGAGTGGGTGCCACTACCAAGAAGGTCCTCTGTCTGGTTCCCTGTAACCTCACATCTCGCAATGAGGGAACCGCCAGAAGGCCCTTGGCGCTGGACCTCAGTGTCTGGGCTGAATGATGGGGCTGGAGACGCTTCATCAGGTATACAGGACCGAGGCTGGTTAGGGCTTTAAAGGTCAGCAACAACACTTTGAATTGTGCTCGGAAACGTACTGGGAGCCAATGCAGATCTCTCAGGACCGGTGTTATGTGGTCCTGGCGGCCATTCCCAGTCACCAAACTAGCTGCCGCATTCTGGATTAATTGCAGTTTCTGGGTCACCTTCAAACGTAGCTCCACCTCAGGAATTGCAGCTGAAGAATCCCTGGCAAATGACCAACCTCCACCAGTTTGAATCCCCGCGATGGGGTGAGTTCCCTTTGCTCGGTCCCTACCTAGCAGTTTGAAAGCACGTCAAAGTGCAAGTAGATAAATAGGTACCACTCCAGCGGGAAGGTAAACTGTGTTTCTGTGCGCTGCTCTGGTTTGCCAGAAGCAGACAATAACTAGAGCATGCACCACTCTGGCAAGACAGTCTGCAGGCAAGTGGGGTCTCAGCCTGCGTACCAGGTGGCGCTGGTAGACAGCCGCCCTGGACACAGAATTAACCTGTGCCTCCATGGACAGCTGTGAGTCCAAAGGTCCTTGGAGGAAAAGGTGGGACAGAACTGCAATAACTATGGGTGTCAGACCCATCTAAATTCATGCACCCAGCAAGGATTACTATATAAGCCAGGTGAACTTCCTCGTGAAGTAATCGCCTGGGGTGATGGGCCATTGAGAGAACAAAGGAACAGTGATGGGCAAATGGGTGGGACCTCTCCAGCTCTTAGACAGTGAAAAGGATAAAAGCCAGAGTTTCGGGTTGAAAAAGTTGACCCAGAGGCAAAGCACGGTGTTTGATTTCTGCTTGAATCCAAGGCTACAGCTATGGAAGAAACAGACCTTCTTGGGGTGTTAATGCTGTGAGCCCCTCCATCAGGTTGTATATATGTGTAAATAAACCATATATCACAAAGACACCACGGTCTCCATTGTGCCTCATTTCCAAAAGGAAACAGAAATAGAAACCAGAGGTCCTATGGCTAGGTCGGGATGGCATGGGGATGAGGGACCAACTCCCTTCTCTTGCCACCTTCGCCGCATCAAGCAGTTGGTCCCTTACCTTTCCCGCCCCGACCTGGCCACAGTGATCCATGCGACGGTCATCTCCAGGCTTGACTACTGTAATTCGCTCTACGCAGGGCTGCCCTTGAAGCTGTCCCAGAAACTCCAGCGGGTACAGAATGCTGCAGCGAGGCTCCTCACAGGGTCTCTGCCATGGGAGCATATTCACCCAGTGCTTTTCAAGCTGCACTGGCTCCCGGTGGAGTACAGGGTCAGATTTAAGGTGCTGCTTTTGACCTTTAAAGCCCTTCACGGCCTAGGACCCTCGTACCTACGGGACCGCCTCTCCTGGTATGCCCCACGGAAAGCCTCAAGGTCCATAAATAACAACACCCTAGTGGTCCCAGGCCCTAAGGAAGTTAGATTGGCTTCAACCAGAGCCAGGGCCTTTTCAGCTCTGGCTCCGGCCTGGTGGAACGCTCTGCCTCATGAGACCAGGGCTCTGCAGGATCTGATTTCTTTCCGCAGGGCTTGTAAGACAGAGTTGTTCCGCCTGGCCTTTGGCTTGGAGCCAATTTGATTCCCTCCCTCCCTCTCTTACTTTTTTCTTTTCCTTATCCTCCTACGATGAGGCTACATTTTAATATTTTAATGTTCCATTATTTTAATGTTGTATTTTACTTTTGTTTTTAAGTTGTAATCATTCATCTTGTTTTTATTATTGCTTGTAAGCCGCTCTGAGCCCGGCCTTGGCTGGGGAGGGCGGGGTATAAATAAAAATTATTATTATTATTATTATTATTATTAAACTCTGGGTAAGCACCTGGAATCCTCGCTACCTAGAGGTTAAGGTGACGTGCAACAATACAGTGGTACCTCAGGTTACAGATGCTTCAGGTTACAGGCGCTTCAGGTTACACCCTCTGCTAACCCAGAAATAGTGCCTCAGGCTTCAGGATGAGAACAGAAATTGTGCAGCGGCAGAGTGGCAGCAGCAGGAGGCACCATTAGCTAAAGTGGTGCTTCAGGTTAAGAACAGTTTCAGGTTAAGAACAGACTGTATATTAATAGTGAAATAATTATTAAACTCTAACTAAAAATTATTTTTATTCATAACAAACTTAATAATGCAAACACATTGGCATTTGGCGATAACAAAATTTCCTTTAGAAACACAATTTACAAAGACTGATAAAGTCCAGGGGTAGACAACCTCAGGTCTGTGGGCCGGATCCAGCCAATCGCCTTCTCAATCCGGCCTGCGGATAGTCTGAGAATCAGCATGTTTTTACATCAGTAGAATATTGTCCTTTTATTTAAGGACAATAGAATGTGTCCTTTTATTTAAAATGCACCTCTGGGTTATTTGTGGGGCATAGGAATTTGTTCATTTCCCCCTCAAAAAAATATAGTCCAGCCTACCACATGGTCTGAGGGATGGTGGACTGGCCCACGGCTGAAAAAGGTTGCTGACCCCTGATCTAGCCTCTAGAAACTTGCTATAACATGAAATAATAATAGGTGTAAATATATGATGCAAAGTACTAATAATTATAGATAGCAGAATGTAGGCACCCTATATATAGAAATGAGCAAATTGGTGATATTTGAGGGAGCAGGCATCATAGGAGCCTACACAACACAAAACACTGTTGCTGTATGTAAAAGGTAAAGGTAAAGGTACCCCTGCCCGTACGGGCCAGTCTTGCCAGACTCTAGGGTTGTGCGCCCATCTCACTCAAGAGGCTGGGGGCCAGCGCTGTCCACAGACACTTCCGGGTCACATGGCCAGCGTGATGAAGCTGCATCTGGCAAGCCAGAGCAGCACACGGAACGCCGTTTACCTTCCCGCTGGTAAGCGGTCCCTATATATCTACTTGCACCTGGGGGTGCTTTCGAACTGCTAGGTTGGCAGGCGCTGGGACCGAACAACGGGCGCGCACCCCACCGCAGGGATTCGAACCACCGACCTTTCGATCGGCAAGCCCTAGGCGCTGAGGCTTTAACCCACAGCGCCACCCGCGTCCCCGCGTTGCTGTATGTAGGTTTTATTTTATTTGTTTTTGATCTTATATTTTGGAAATGCACATCCAGGGGTTTTTTTCCCTTTAATTTTTTTGGGGTGCCCCCATGAGAGAGTGGCCCTAAGCTATAGCTTGTCGTCTCCTTCATCTTCCTCTGGGATTCATCTCCGCTTAATATTATTTCGGAATCTAACAGCTAAATCTGTCCTTGTCATTTCACCGTCGTCTCTGTGCAGATGCAGTTCAGCTGTAATTTCTTCTGTAACAGTTGCACATATTTAGCCACTACGTAAATCCGGCACTGCTTCCAGCTAAGACTGGCCTTGGGCTCCCTCTGCAAAGACCTGCCTCTTAGAGGGTTCCTGGGGTCCTTCTCCCAACTTCCAAAACAAGCTGCAGCGATCACATGAGGATGCCCCAAAGTCCCCGATAGTTTTATCATCTCGTAGGCAGAGCTGGTGGCCTCACAGCGGAGGCAAACCTCGTGACCGCACCTAAGCCTCAGTTTCTCAGTAAAAAGAAGATAAAATGTACCTAAAGCTTCTGGGACGCGGCAATAATTCCAGATAAGCCGAAATTGTAGCCCTTTTGGTGCCTGCTAAAAATATTCCTGTATGGGCAAGCTTACCTAGATGCTTAGAAAGTTGAGCTCATTTTAATCTGTTTTATTATTTCGACTTTTGTATGTTTTAAAGTACGGCTGTGAATTTTTATCAATTGTATCATTATTATTATTTAAAGTTTTTATTTATACTTTTCAAGTTGATACATTTCATTAGTTTTAAAATCAGTTTAACATTTCAAAGTCTGACTTCCTTCCCCTTCTTTCTGCGATTCATTAAATTTATTTTTTAATATCTTCTGCATATCCAAATTCATTTAATTTGCTCATTTAATTATCTACTTTAAATATATAATCCTGCTAATATTTTTATCTGTTTGCAATTTATCTGTAAATATTCAATAAACCATTTCCATTCTTTTATAAAAAGTTTGTAATCTTGATTTCTTATTCTTCCTGTAAGTTTCGCCATTTCTGCATAGTCCGTATGTTTTTGTATCCATTCTTCCTTTACTGAGAGAATTTCTTCTTTCCATTTTTGAGCAAGTAACATTCTTGAATGAATAAGTTTCTATATAATTTTGGTAGTTCTGTTCCTATAATTCCTAAGAGAAAGGCTTCTGGGGTTTTTTTTACAAATGTTATTTTGAGCATCTTTTTCATTTCAGTGTAAATCATTTCCCAGTAAGCCTTAACCTTCCTGCAAGACCACCACATATGATAAAGGGAACCTTCTTTCTCTTTACATTTCCAACACTTATTTGATTTAGATCTGTACATTTTTGCCAGTTTACTCAGTGTTATTATCTTTTCGTAAACTGCTTTGAGGGATTTTGTTTCTGTTTTACAATCTAGCAGTGTATAAATTTTATTACAATAAATAAATAAATAAATAAATAAATAAATAAATGTGAGATTACCGAGACATGTTCTAATATCCAATCTACCAGAGAGTACTGAATATACAGCTTGTTATAAACTATTTTATTTATTTGTTCATTTCCCTTCTTTGCATATACAGTGGTACCTCAGGTTAAGAACTTAAATTCGTTCCGGAGGTCCGTACTTAACCTGAAACTGTTCTTAACCTGAAGCACCACTTTAGCTAATGGGGCCTCCTGCTGCCGCCGCGCTGCTGGAACACAATTTCTATTCTCATCCTGAAGCAAAGTTCTTAACCTGAAGCACTATTTCGGGGTTAGCGGAGTCTGTAACCTGAAGCGTATGTAACCCGAGGTACCACTGTATGTTTACTGCAATCAGAAAGTCAGCATCCCCGCAGCTGCATTTTGTAACTATTATTTTCTGTTTTTGTCGCATCGTTAATTCTATGTATGTTTACTGAAAAACACTTTGTTTCCATCTCACAGATCGTTTCCCCAAAAAGGGCTGCTTCCTTGTTGCTTCTGCCCTCTGAATTCCTCCCCCCTTGTTGGGAAAGTTATTGTTCCTAGCAATTGTCTCTTCTTCAGCATTTTGAACCACAGTTTGTTCCTCCTTATCAGTGCACATCTAGACTGAATCTTTCTTTCGTCTAAACACTTTGTAAAAAAAACCAACAGGTTCCCTTTGCCTCAGAACATCAGGTTGGTTGTACATCACCTAATATTTCTGTGTCTCTTCAGATTATGACATTTCACTCTTATATATTTAATGTGAATATCCCTGTCAAGTTTATTTTTAACTGCAGATCTCAGGTTAATCCTATAAGCTCTTTCTGTGACTCCCACTCTCGCCCTAGACTCTGTACCTTAAAGGTACTCTGACTGGTCATCTCCTTCACCTTCCTCTGGGATTCATCTCTGCTTAATATTATTTTGGTATCCAACAGCTAAATCTATCCTTGTCATTTCACCGTCGTCTCTGTGCAGATGCAGTTCAGCTGTAATTTCTTCTGTAACAGTTGCACATATTTAGCCACTATTTAGCCATTTTAGCCACTAGTTATATGTCTTTTTGTGTTTCCATCTCAGCTTTTACATTTATTGTCCACAACCTTTAATAGCACCTGAGAGAGGTCCCATTTATTCTGGGACTTTTTGGTCTCCCCCTTGTATGAATTTCATCTGTCTTCACTTTCTTTCAGTCTATCATCTCTCCTCTGGGTTTTTCCCCCCTCTCCTTGCTGTCCTATTTCTTTGGTTCTGTTGCAAATATTTCTCCAACATCACAAACTGTTAACTGTGATGTCTCCTCCTTCTCTGCTTCCTGAGTGAGGTTCCTAAGTAAGTTATGAAATAAAAGGCAAGACCCTCTTGTGGATCATCATTAAACTGGTTAGATAACAGGAAGTGGTAAAGAGAAGGAATAAAGGGGCAGTTATCCTGATGGAGGGATACGGGTGGCGCTGTGGGTTAAACCACAGAGCCTAGGACTTGCCGATCAGAAGGTCGGCGGTTCGAAACCCCACAACGGGGTGAGCTCCCATTGCTCGGTCCCTGCTCCTGCCAACCTAGCAGTTCAAAAGCACACCAAAGTGCAAGTAGATCAGTAGGTAACACTCCAGTGGGAAGGTAAACGGCATTTCCGTGCACTGCTCTGGTTCACCAGAAGCGGCTTAGTCATGCTGGCCACATGACCCAGAAGCTGTATGCCGGCTCCCTCGGCCAATAAAGCGAGATGAGCACCGCAACCCCAGAGTCGGCCACGACTGGACCTAATGGTCAGGGGTCCCTTTACCTTTACCTATCCTGATGGAGGGATGAAGGAAGTAGAGTTCACCCAGAACCAGCACTGGGACCTATGTTTCTTAACTGGCTCATAAATGACCTGGAGCTACAGGCAAACAGTGAGGTTGCCAGAGTCACTGAAGATACTAATTCTATTGGGGTAGTTAAAAGAAAAAGAGGCTGTGAAAAGCTCAAAGAGGATTTATCCAAATTGGGGCAACAGGCAGTAAGATGGCAAATGCAACTGGGACTAGATTGGCCACTTGCCTGAGCCAGCAGAACTCTTCATAATTGGTTAAATTTTAAATGATAAACCATTTATTCAATGAACTACATTTTTAAGTAAGTTCACCCCAGCCCTAAAATTGCACATGAGTGAATTCCATGGATCCCACTGTTTCAGAGAAAACAATTTCAGGAATGTAGATCGATTCAAAATGAGCACAGGTGCCTTGGTGCTCAGCCATATAGCTGGATTGGGTGTGTTCATTTATCCGAGCATTCGCTAGATTAACCCACTCTAATCTTACGAAGGAAATAATGGGGTGGTATCCCACACTTCTGGGATGTGGGTGGCGCTGTGGGTTAAACCACAGAGCCTAGGACTTGCCGATCAGGAGGTCGGCGGTTCGAATCCCCGCGACGGGGTGAGCTCCCGTTGCTCAGTCCCTGCTCCTGCCCACCTAGCAGTTCGAAACACGTCAAAGTGCAAGTAGATAAATAGGTATCACTCCGACGGGAAGGTAAACATTGTTTCTGTGCGCTGCTCTGGTTTGCCAGAAGCGGCTTAGTCATGCTGGCCACATGACCCAGAAGCTGTACGCCGGCTCCCTCGGCCAATAAAGCGAGATGAGCGCCGCAATCCCAGAGTCGGTCACGACAGGACCTAATGGTCAGGGGTCCCTTTATCTTTACCCCATATTTCTGCTCCACGAGCGCAAGTAACACCCACTTGCAGCATGTAATGTTCCCTTCCTTGCCCTGCAGCCCCCCCCCCCATGCACACCCTCGGAATCAGCTCCAGATAATGTGTGGCTGGAGAGCAGGTAGGGGAGGAAACTGAACTCTACTAGTTCCGCTTTGGAATGGGCTCGAGGAAAGGAAAGTGAGCATTGCCTCTTGCCAGCAAGGAAGGGAAGCAAACAAGGGGACTCTGGCCTTCTCCCCCATCCTGCTGTCTGGGCCACTCACTGGCCCACCAGGGCTTGTTGTGTTCCTTTTCCCCCTCCACCCCTTCTGCTTGGTAAACATGGGCTTTGATTGATATTTTGCTCAGCTGTTTTGGCATCCAAACTCACAGAATCATAGAATGGTAGAGTCGGAAGGGGACCTCAGTGGTCATCTAGTCCAACCCCCTGCAATGCAGGAATCACAGCTGAAGAATCCCTGACAGATGGCCACACAACCTCTGCCTTTAAAACCTCCAATGAAGGAGATTTTGAGGGGCTCCAGGTCCACTGTCAATTGGCTCTTGCCATCAGAAAGTTCTTCCTAAGGTTTAGTCCGAATCTCCTTTTGGGTCATTGAATCCATTGGTTTGGGTCCTCTTCTCCGGAGCGGCAGAAAGCAAGCTTCTCCAAAAGATTGGAAGAAATTTAAAGACTATTTGAATAGATATTGTAACATTGAAAATTAGAAGTTACCTGAAAGTATCAATTAGGCCTAGGATTAAATCAGGATTTAATTATTAAATGAGATTTAGAAGGTTAAGAAAAGTTAAGGAACTTGACAATTATTGGAATATTGTTTTTGAATAATGATATTGGAAAACTGCTACATTTAGTTACAAGGAAATTCAGATGGGAGGGACTGGAGGAAGTCAAGTAATATGTTTATGAGGTTGGAAGTTTAATCAATTATTAATTTGTACTGTATTTGTGTAATTGTTATATCTTTTGTTGTTATTTGCTTTGTTTTATTTTTCTTTCTATTTTTTCTTTATTGGTTTTTTAGTATGTGTTATATTTGTAAGAAACCTAATAAACATTTTTTTGGGGGGGGGGGAGAAAGCAAGCTTCTCCATCTTCCGTGGGACAGCTCTTCAGCTATTTGAACTAAGCAACCTCTTGGCTGCCTCTACAGAGAAGGTTATTTTCACTCACCCCAGGGCCTCCTGAGATGAACACAGCTGTGGATATTTTTTTCCCCACTTATCCCTGACTTCTGCAATGTCAAAGGAGCTGGAGCTAGAAGCAGAGAAGTAAAGACCAGCTGGGCTGCACAGGCTGAGCAAACGTCCCAGTGCCACTTCAGGCTGGACTTCCTCCCCACCGCAGGGTCAACCTGACCTGGCTGGCTACTGCCCATCCAGGAGCATCTCCTCCAGATTTGCCCAAGGGCATGTGGGCAGCCGGATCCAGAAGGCCTTCACCAGTTTTGGAACTCCTCCTTGGGATTTTTGGAATCTCCTAACAGACTCAAATTCCTGGCCAGCCAGTGGTGACGCTCATTATTATGATGTGCATTTATAACCCACTTTTTTCTCCAAGGTGCTCAAGGTGGCTAACCCAATTCTTTTTCTTATATAATATTTTATTAAGTTTTTCACATAAGAAAAAAGAAAAGTACAAAAATGGTAAAGAAAAACAATTAAAAACAATTCAATTTTCATAATATATCTTGCATTTGCTTGTTTCCCGGACTTCCCCACACCTCCCCTCTTTGTATTCCAATTCAATTTATTTATTCAGCAAATCCTTTCCCTCTTTACTTTATCCTTATCTTGGTCTTAATATACCTTTAAGTTTTCACCTGATAACATTCCATTTTTACATATTCCTTCATATCGTTGTTACTAAAAGCCCCTTAGCCTCAATCCAACATCATTCTAACATTTGTTAATTTTATAATATTTCTGTAAATAGTCTTTAAACTTTTTCCAATCTTCCTCCACCAACTCTTCTACCTGGTTTCGGATTCTGCCGGTCATTTCCGCCAACTCCATATATATAGTCCATCACCTTCATCTGCCATTCTTAACCCAATTCTTTCCCCGTCCTCATTTAATTCCCCACAACAACCCTGTGAGAAAGGTCAGGCTGAGAGGCAGTGACTGGCCCAAGGCCACCCAGGGAGCTTCACAGCCAATTGGAGATTTGAACTCTGGTTTCTTCCCAGGTCCTAGTCCATGGTTAGGCAAACTAAGGCTCGGAGGCCGGATCCAGCCCAATCGGTCCAGGAATCAGCATGTTTTTACATGAGTAGAATGTGTGCTTTTATTTAAATGCATCTCTGGGTTATTTGTGGGTCCTGCCTGGTGTTTTTACATGAGTAGAATGTGTCCTTTTACAGTGGTATCTCTGGTTACGTACTTAATTCGTTCCAGTGGTCCGTTCTTAACCTGAAACTGTTCTTAACCTGAAACACCACTTTAGCTAATGGGGCCTCCCGCTGCCGCTGTGCCGCCGCCATGCGATTTCTGTTCTCATCCTGAAACAAAGTTCTTAACCCGAGGTACTATTTCTGGGTTAGCGGAGTCTGTAACCTGAAGTGTGTGTAACCCGAGGTACCACTGTATTTAAAATGCATCTCTGGGTTATTTGTGGGGCCTGCCTGGTGTTTTTACATGAGTAGAATGTGTGCTTTTATTTAAAATGCATCTCTGGGTTGTTTGTGGGGCATAGGAATTCCTTCATTCCCCCCCAAAAAAAATATAGTCCGGCCCCCCACAAGGTCTGCGGGACAGTGGACCGGCCCCCTGCTGAGAAAGTTTGCTGACCCCTACCCTAGTCCAACACTCTACCCACTATGCAACACTGCCTTCTTCTTCTTCTTCTTCTTCTTCTTCTTCTTCTTCTTCTTCTTCTTCTTCTCCTCCTCCTCCACCCACTCAGTGACTCTGCCTATGAGGCATCACACACACCCCTCTGGGATTTCACAGGTACAAATGCGCAATTTGACACAAAATCAGGTGGCCGAATCACGGGGGACTCCTGGGAGCGTCATTTGCATTGTGAAAAACAAAAACAAATCCCAGGCCTCCAAGGTGCCAGTTGTGTGATGCTCCAGCACTCTGGAAAGGCAGTTTCTGCTTTCGCACCTCTCCCCCCCCCCCCTTGCGTTTTCTCACCCCCACCACCCAGCTCCTTTTCTCATCTGCCACATTTAAATCTTCCACCTAAACAGAAATTAAATTTTAAAAAAGCAACAAAGCAAGCCCCCTCTAATTTTGGAAAACATTCACAGGAAGTTGAGAATGAAAGTGTGAAGCCCAAGATCATGATTCATCAGCAGCTTTAAATGTAGATTAAGGGAGCCAGACCACCCACATGGAAGACACAGAGCCTCCTTCAGCTGCTGCCACCGAGCTGAGATCCAAAAGTTCCAGGAACCCCCTCTCCTCTCTCTCTCTGTCTGTCTGTCTGTCTGTCTTTGAACACTGCTGCCTCCCCAAAGCCAGCACCCAGACACCTAACTTCTGCCACCTTCTGCTGCTCACTGGCACACGTTTTGCACCTTTCAAAGGGTGTGGGTCTTCACCCACAGACCTGGCTCCTGCACCCAAAGGACCTTGGCCAAGGTTACAAAGGCCCTCTTCCCCCATCCCAGGCCAGGTGTGGTTCCTATATTGCCAAGGGTAAAACTGTCAAAGGCACAAACTGTCTGGGTGGTTGAGGAGCAGGTAAGAAGAGCAGATCCGTCCCCCTCCCTCCAGCTCTTGGCTTCTCCTAAGGTAACAGCAGCAGCAAAACCGCAGTCAACATGGAATCATAGAATTGCAAAGTTGAAAGGGACCCCAAGGGACATCTTGCCAGCCCAACCCATTGCAATAATAACAATAACAATAATAATAATATATAATAATAATTTATTATTTATACCCCGCCCATCTGGCTAGGCTTCCCCAGCCACTCTGGTCGGCTTCCGAAAAGATATTAAAATACCGTAATACATCAAACATTAAAAGCTTCCCTAAACAGGGCTGCCTTCAGATGTCTTCTGAAAGTCTGGTAGTTGTTGTTCTCTTTGACATCTGGTGGGAGGACGTTCCACAGGGCGGGTGCCATTACCGAGAAGGCCCTCTGTCTGGTTCCCTGTAACTTGGCTTCTCGTAGCGAGGGAACCGCCAGAAGGCCCTCAGTGCTGGACCTCAGTGTCTGGGCAGAACGATGGAGGTGGAGACGCTCCTTCAGGTATACTGGACCGAGGCCATTTAGGGCTTTAAAGGTCAGCACCAACACTTTGAATTGTGCTCGGAAACGTACTGGGAGCCAATGTAGGTCTTTCAAGACCGGTGTTACGTGGTCTCAGCGGCCGCTCCCAATCACCAGTCTAGCTGCCGCATTCTGGATTAGTTGTAGTTTCTGGGTCACCTTCAAAGGTAGCTCCACTGCAGGAATTGCAGCTGAAGAATCCCTGGCAAATGACCAACCTCCAGGCTAACCACCTCCCCTCCCTCACACTCAACACAGCATAGGGAATGCGCCATTATCCCACTAGAAATTGTTTCTAATGCCATTTGCTGCTTGCTGAATTTCAGGGTCCTTTGTCCCCTCAGCTGCATGCAAGCAAGAGCAACACCTCCCACCTGCCCTACCTGGGCCCATCACTGCCCCCCACCCCCCTAGAATCAAGGACAGGTCCCTGTCCCCAATGCTCCAGGCCCAGAACAGTCTTCTCTGCCCAGCTCCAGTCGAGCCAATTGCTAGCGAAATTATTTCGGCATCTTTCGCAAGCTAAATAAGTTTTGCAACAGGCGAGACCTTTAGCCATGGCGAAATATGCATGAGCACGTATTGACCCCCGTTAACTGACACAGCCCACCCACCCTTATCACCAAGCCAAAGCACTGCCATTGCACCCAAAATCACCTTGGCTACCCCCCCCCCACCTCCATGCAGGGCAGAATGTCCTCTTCAAAGCTTCCCCCTTCAGGTACTGCATTGAGCTGGCATTTGGGAGAGGCAGTTAGCTATTAAGTGGATTGCACTGGCATAGTCAGCCTCTGACGTCCTTACCAGAACAGAAGCAGCTGCTGTGACCTTGCAGGCTCACAACCGCAGCAGCAGCAGCCACTGCCAAACAGAGAGAGGCTCCTCCTCCTCCTCTGGCAGGCGGGCTCCCCTGGAGAAGGGGCCAGCCAATCAGAGCACCTGCCTGCCTGCCCCCCAACATCCTTCCAACAGGCAGTATCAACAATGCAGCTCAGGGACAGTCAGGGTGAGTGGGGGGTGGGGAATCAGGAGGATCATTTGGGGGGGTGGGGGGGAGTGTTTCTCAAGCACAAAGGGGACCTCGCATTTAGACACTTCTTAATTTGCAGAAGGACGGCACCTTGTCTTTATGCGCATTGGACCAAAGTGTAACGCACTCTCTCAGCTCAGAGCTGCAAAGAAAACCAATTAGAGATGGCAGCATAGATTTGCTAACAAGATATTGCATTAGAGTTTAAAATGTTCTGGACCTCAGAGGACAGTTCGGCATCCCATTCCAGAGCAAGGCAAGATGGATAGCCGTAGAATCGTAGCGTCAGAAGGAATCCTTGAGGGTTAATTCAGTCCAACCTCTCTGCCATTCAGGAATCACAGCTAATTAATTCCCGACAGATGACCGCCCAACCTGTTTAAAAACCTCCAGTGAAGGAAAGGTTCTGAAGGAGTCTCAAGCCTCAGTGTTCTGCAGACCATCAGAACTGGATTTTCTTCTGCGCTTCCTCTAAACAGTTCCGTGTTCCCTTCACCCCTTTCATCCTCCCAACCACCCTGTGAGGCAGGTTAGGCTGAAAATGGCTGGGGGGAGAAGCTGGCAAAGAGCCGGCCCCACATAGAGTGTGCTGCAATTATCCAATCTGGAAGTTACCACGTGCAGAGTACAGCAGCCAAGTCATCTCATTCCAAAAGGGGTTAAAACTGGCAAATCAGCCAGAGCTGAAATAAGGCAGCTAAGGTCAGCTGAGAGTCCAGTGACTGTGCTGAACCCAGGAGCAAACTCCAAAGCTGCGCCTTCCAAGGGAGCGCAACCCCACCAAGGGCAGGTCAGCTCCCCATCTGTTGGGCCTGAGAATCTGGGGCCCGTCACACCTCCGTCTTTTCAGCAGTCAGGTTCTGTTTATTGGCCCACTTCCAACCCATCACTGCCTCCAAGCACTGGTCTAACACCTCAACCACCTCTCCTGATTCAGGTGGAACGAGAGATGGAGCTGGGCATCATCTGCATATTGGGCTCAGCCCCTAGGAGATGGCGCACATGTCCGGAAGGATACTGGGGCCAACACTATCCTAAGCGGCAGATTGAAGAGAATGAGCCAAGATTGCACAACACTCTCATCTCTCTCCCAATAAATGTCATCAGTCAAGGTCAACCAAGTCAGTTTGGATGCCATGACCAGGCCTGAAGCCAGATTGGAACAGATCTAAGTAATCCACTTTCTCCAAACATGCCTGAAGTTGGACCATCAACCTTCTCAAGAACCTTGTCCAGAAAGTGGATATCTGTCACTGGGAAATAGTTGTTAACACTTATGGGGCCAGGGCGGGAGTCTTCTTAAGGAGGTGGCGCAGCACTGACTCCTGCAAGGCAAATTGTACCTCCCCACTTTCCAATGAAGCATTAATTTTTGGATCGGGAAAGCCTTGCCACAGTAGAATCATAGGATGGTAGAGTTGGAAGGCACCCCAAATCCAACATCCTCCAATACAGAACTCTCAAGTTCATGTACTGGTTACTTCAAGACTGGATCACTGCAGTGTGCTATCTGTGGGGCTTCCTGAGGATTAAACCTGGGAGGCCATCTGGGAGGAGCTACCAGAACATCTGGCTGGCTGCTACCAGAAACGGTGGACTAGATCACCCCAGCCCCCTGAGACACTCCAACTGGAGCTGAATACCAACTGCAGGGCAGAGGAACATTCAGGAAGGCACTGCAGCTGGCTGGCCATATAACTAGATGCAGGCTCTGCTTACATTAGGACCATCTCTACAGTTCCCCAACTGCCTATTACCACTTTCCCAAGAGCAGGACTTGACAGCCATGGAATATTCTTCAGAGCAGATCACGAGATGAGATAAAATGCCAGGAAGGGGAGAGTTGCCTGGGAAAGAACGATCTGCAGTTGTGACTACAGGGCAGGAAGTCCTCAGGGCCAGCACAGATCCTTGCAGGACTCCCTTCTGCCCCCACCCCAGCTCACAACTCCATGGAGCCAGCAGTGGGGGAAAGAGTAATTATATAATTACAGGGTGCAGCTTGAAGATTAGAGCATGCTATAGAGGCAACAGGAGGCTGCATGAAATAAGTCCGGCTTCTCGACATGGCAGTTTAACTGCTCATCCACATGGCATGTGCCAGTGTGCCAGATGCTCCTCAGAGCATTGGGCTATGATCTTCCAGGACTGACGGCATGCCAGAAACTATGCTCTGACCGTCTTCAAGGGGGATGAAAGAAGTTCTAGGTCTCCCCACCACCACCACTCATATGTGCCTCAAGGGATGAGGGGATTGAGCCAAGGTAAACAGGACAGCATGGAAGAGGAGGGCTCCCCTGGGCAGCTCAACTTCAACCTCAGCAAAGCTCAGACCCATTCTTTGGAATGGAACGCCTTAACTCCTGGTTTCCATGATAAACCAGGTGGGGCAGGGCAGGGCCTCTGCGCTCCATGCTCCAGTAACCTGCAGGTCAGGCTCATTACATGGTGCTGTCTCCGTAAACTGCCCTCAGGACAGAATGTGTCTGCCAGATGACTAGTTAGGACTGGCTGGTATCACGCGACACCTGCGGTAGATCAATCCCCTAAGGCACCCAGTCTGTTTGCTGGGACCTAGAAAAGCTTTTCACGGCTGAGGGCCAGAGCACTTCAGGGCTGCTCCTGCCCTCCCCCTAGGTACCCACCTATAAACAAATATACGGGACTGCTTTGAAGGTGGTGTGCCTCACAGGATCCCCCAGGCGCCTGCCTTTCTGCAAAGTCCTTTTGATCTTCCTGAACTTTTTGGCAATGGTTCAAATATTTGATATTTTCATGCTGGTTCTTTGATTTTGTGGCCTGTTGGTTAATGTTTTAATGTTTATCTTTGTAAGTGCATTTGACATTAAGGAACAAATTTGGATCATTCAGGGGAAAAAGAACGTGCAGGATCGGGCCGATGGCCCATCTAGTCCAGTAACCTGTTCTCACAGTGGCCGACCAGATGCCCTAGCTGGAGACCCTAGAATCATAGAATAGAATCATAGAATTGGAATGAACCACAAGGGCCATCGAGTCCAACCCCCTGCCAAGCAGGAAACACCATCAGAGCACTCCTGACATATGGTTGTCAAGCCTCTGCTTAAAGACCTCCAGAGAAGGAGACTCCACCACACTCCTTGGCAGCAAATTCCACTGTCGAACAGCTCTTACTGTCAGGAAGTTCTTCCTAATGTTTAGGTGGAATCTTCTTTCTTGTAGTTTGGATCCATTGCTCCGTGTCCGCTTCTCTGGAGCAGCAGATTCACTCCCAAGTAGATTCACTCCTCAAGTAGATTCACTCCCAAGAGCCCTCTCCCCTCCTGTGGTTACCAGAAACTGG
The DNA here is from genome assembly GCF_965153285.1 of Podarcis tiliguerta. Classification (NCBI taxonomy): domain Eukaryota; kingdom Metazoa; phylum Chordata; class Lepidosauria; order Squamata; family Lacertidae; genus Podarcis; species Podarcis tiliguerta. The sequence continues at coordinate 6,505,702 of NC_139541.1, forward strand.
CGTTCAGAAGCATTGCTGCCTCCAGCTGTGCAGGCTGAACAGACATCAATAGCCCCTTCATTCATAAAGGAGAGGACTATCTCCAGGAATCCTTCAGAAGGTAATGGATTCCCCTTCATTGGGAGGCTGGCCATCTGCCAGAGATTCTTTAGCTGTGATTCCTGCATTGCAGGGGGTTGGACTAGATGACCCTTGGGGTCACCTTTCAACTCTACAGGTGCTGCCATTTCCAAATCATGCAGTGAAGCCATTTGCACAGGCAGACATTCTTGGCTCACTGTCCCAAGCTGGATTGGTGCTTATTTAACAAGAGAGTTTGGGTTGATGGCTGTCTTGGGCCCCAGTACCACGTACTTCCAAGCAAAGATTCAGTGCTGCCCCCCCCCCCCCACCAAAACACACCCCAGCCTCCTTTATTTTAAAAAGTTTTTTTATTTATAAAAGTGGCCCCTCATCACATACATTTCTGCTAAGCTACTCCCTCCTCCTCATTGTGCTCGCCAGGTTCAAGGCTCAGCTCAGAGAACAAGAATGATAGGTCTAACAACATTAATTATGAAGTTAAAGCTCAATACAAAACAGTATAGAAATGTAGACACAATTATTCACAGCCCAGCAGAAGTGGGACTTCTCTAGTTCCAAGACAAGAGATTTACGCGTAAAAGCAGGTACAGCATCAAGAAGACAACCAGCCCCTCTTGCACATGGTGGAGTCACCCTAACACTGTTTCAGCCACTTGGCAAGGATATGCAGACAGGCGCTTGTGGGCAGCAAAGCTACGGGGTTGCTGGCATGTCTGTTTCATCGCCCTAGGATGGGGTACTTGAACAGTGCCATGATGGCAGCACTGATGAGACCAGAAATGGGGACTGTGACGAACCAGGCCATGAAGATGTTGCGGAACAGGCGCCAGTCCACAGCTTTCTTGGAGCGCAGCCATCCCACAGAGACCACAGAACCCACCTGCAGCAAGGGACAAAGCACAAGTCTTGCACAAGCACTCCTGACAAGGGATAAGATCCGAAAGTCCCAGGCACCAAGGCAGACGGGCCCACAAAGGCTAGTCAGAACAGTCCAGAATTCATTCAGTTCACAAATCGATGAAGCATGTGCAGAACTCTCCATTTACCTTAGAGCTCAAATGTATTTTAAAAGCAAGCTTAATCCAGTTCTCAAACTTCAGCTGAGACAGAGGTAACAGGGAAAGTGTGCTAGGACTTGGATCTGCAAGATCAGGAATCAGATCCCTGCTCAGCCATGAAGCCAAGGTGGCCTTGAGCAAACACTCTTTCCCAGCCCAGATATGAGAATAAAAATGCAATACCCCAACCCAGTTCTTGAGCCAACCAAAATCTGCCACTCTATAGACCCACTTTCTTCCCAAAATGCTCTTGTAGAGCCCCTGATCCTCAACTAGACTGCCCTTGGCAGTGACATAGATCCAAGTGTTAGGCAAAGCGGCTCTTCCACTTACCTTGCAGTGAGTCGTGCTGATAGGCAAGCCAACATTTGAAGCAATTACTACGGTCAAAGCAGACGCCAGCTCAATGCTGAAGCCACTGTGGACAAAGAGCTGGTGTTAGGCTGAGTCACTGGGCAGCTTCAATATATTAGGGTTCCCAAAGTGGAGCCCAAGGTTGTCACAATCCCCACCCCTTCCATTTAAAGTTGGTTCTCCCTTTTGCTGGGGGCTGGGAAGCGAACTGCAGCCTCCAACTGCCCTGACATTTCTCCTTCCTTTACCCTACATGGGCTCATAGCTCTTGCTCATAGGAAAGGCAGAAGGAAGCTGACACTCTGCCTTCCAGCTGCAGCTAAAAGAAAAGATAAGGGACCCTGCAGTTACCGGTAACCATGTAACATTTGGCTGCCCCACTCTACATTATTCCGTTTTGAAGTCTAGCTGTAAGCCTGAATAGACACCCCAGGATGACACACCCACACTCTTCAAGGCCTCACTCAGGGCTGGCAACAGTCAAAGACACAATATTAAGTTATGTATGTCTGGAAGTATCACAATTTATGCTCAGCACCCTCTGGCAAAGGAGCACCCAGCCTTCCTCTTCCTCCTGGAGCTTCCAAAGGGGGCTGCAATTATCCTGTTACCCCTCCCTCTGCTCTAAGGTTGGAGGGAAGGGTGAGCGCCTTTGGCTGCTGCCCTGGTGAGTGATGCACAGCACCTTGGCACCTGCAGAGCCAAACACACACCTTTATGATAGGTGAGAGCCCGGAAGAGATAAAGAGTCCTAGCAGTCACATTTTTTTTGCTCTGCTGCCAAGGCTGAAACAGCAAACCTTTACACATCAAGGAGGCTAAAGGAAAAAGCCCCCAGGGGAGGCAGGTTAGGATGAAAGGCTTGTCCGCTGTGCACAAGGCACAGCTACTCAGTTCAAAGGCTGAAGGCTACAAAGCACTAAGCAAACTCAAGAAGGGCATGAAGCAAAGCTGAAGAAACTGAGCGGATATGAAGAGGAAAACACGCAGGACTGCCAGAAAGAGAACTAGCTCCAAGGGTGAAAGGAACAAGGCAGATAGTTGAGGCGTTGTGGAATCAAAGTTGGACCCCCAAAGGCTCATCTAGTCCAACCCCTTGCCATGCAAGAACCACAGCTCAAGAATCCCTGACAGATGGCCAGCCAACATCTGCTGAAAAGCCTCCAATGAAGGAGTGTCCACCACTTTCAGAGGGTCAAGAGCATCCACTAAAGAAAACTGCTTCAGAAGGAGGCATGGCTGAAGCTTTGCTGGGGGTTATTTTTCTTGTCAGAGACGGCAAGCTTGCATCAGGAAGACTTTAGGTGTGATGACAAACCTTCACACTGATGCTTACATAACAGAGTTCTAAACACCTTCAAAGCAAGTGGACAAACCCAAGACCTTTTCAGCTAATAGGGTCCTTACATCTGCCAGCTCCATTCCAGCCCTCCAAACCACACAGTTTACTCCCCCCCCCCAGCGTGCTCAGTATAAAGCAAAAAAAAGCTTTCCACTTTACCTAGATGGTGTGATGGGAGTGAGATCCTTCCCCATGGTCTGAATGACCCTCCTCCCCCAGATCCACAGGCCAGTGCAGATCCCGACACCACCGTACAGCAAGAGCCAAATCGGTGTCGCCACCTTTGAAGACACGTCGCCTGTTTTGTAGACCAAGTACAGGGCAACCAGAGGACCGATCGCGTTGCTGCCAAAAGGGAACACAGAGGGATCAATTAAGTGGGAAGACAAAGAAGGGAAAACCCCAGCAGGGAGCCGTTTTGCCAAAGGCTCCATTACAGGCAGGGCCTTATGGGGAAACAGAACTTTCTAAACCACTCAAGCTGCCCAGCCACTGACCTCACATCATTTCCCCCATGGGCGAAGGACCCAAAGCAGGCCGTCAGGATCTGCAGGAATTGAAAGAGGAGGGACACCTCCGGCTTGTCCTGGTCGTGCCACTCATCCAGGGAGCCGCTGCTGCCACCCTTCTCTGCCTGGCTCAAGTCCACGTCGGCTGGGTGGGGGTCGGCCACGGCGTTGCAGTAGCTGGTGTAGCTGTCCATCCGGATCCTCTTCTTGGAATCTGATCCGGACCATGCCAGCCTCTCCGCCTCATCTGCTCCCTTTGGCTCAGCCTCCTTCACCCGGAACGAGTCCAGGGGCATTCCGCAGATGGCCATGGTGTATGAGGTGTAGCTGTTGTTGCGCCGCAGGGGCTTGCTGTCCGCCGAGGAGTCGCCCATGCAGTCCCCCACCTTGGCCAGGTGGAGCTTGTGCAGCAGCTCCTTGTAGATGCCAGAGTCCTTGTGCACCGTGTGGTAATGCCCGCTGGAACTCATCTGGCTGCTGACAGCCTGGTTGAACTGGGCAAGGCTACCGTTTGGAAAGGACATGGCTCCTGCAAGCGGAAAGTCCGGGTTGGCACGAGAAGGGAAACTGCCCTGGCATCACAGCTCACACTTGCTTGAGCTGCCCCACCCCTCATGCCCCGCTTCAGAGCCAACTCACCGCTGTCAATGCTGGTCTCCTTCATCTCCACCCTGGGCAGCCGCTCCCGCTCTGGAATCTCCTCCAGCTCTCCCAGGTTGAAGGAGACCATCCTTTCCTCCACAGGTGCTCTGTGGGGCACAGAAGATGGCTCCCCTTCGGTAGGGGAACTCCTCTGGTCATCATCGGCAATCTTATTCTCCACCTTGGCCTCATCCTGCTCTTTCAGGCTGCTCTTCTTCTTCATTAAGGGACTCTCAGAGGGACTTGATTTGATCTCTTCTGCAGAAGGAAGTGAAGTTGCAGGAGGACAAGCGAGAAAGCCTTCATAATGTGCATAAAGAGATGCCCGAAACCTTGCCCCGCCTCTCTGTTAAAGCAGCAGCCCTGAGCTAGTAGGTTTTGAATCGTGTTTATAATATCTGTGAAAACACTGGGCAAAAAAGGCTGAGGATGTGCACAGGGGTCTGCATCCAGGGCTTTAGATAGGACAGACATGCCTCTCTTGGGTATCCCTTTCCTACCACCAATGTGCATAGAGTTTATGTCCGCCTTTTGTCACTTGGCCTGGCACAGGGAACAGATAGCCCTGTTACAAGTGCACACAGAAAAGGCTCTTAAGTTCTCAACTGCACAAAATCCAGAAGACATCCATTTGTGCCAGTTAAGTGCCTTGTGGGAAGACGCATGAAGGGCGCTTCATGTTTAGATTACGTTTGAAAGCAAACAGCCAGCCTCTCACTGCATTCAGATATACATTTGCAAGATTACATTATGTACAATTCTAAATGTACTTACGTGCAATTTTCTTCTTCATTCTTGGACAGACAAAGAACCAGACGATGAGAGCACACACAACAGCGCTCCCCGCCGATATGAGGACGATGCCCCAGACGGGAAGTTTGTCAAAGCCCAGCACTAGGAAATAAAACAATGCATCTTGAAAACCCCAAGGCCGGCGGGGCCCTTCCCAGCACAAAAGAGCTCTTCCCCAGCTGAATAGAAGGTTTAGTGACCAGGGCTTCTTGCTCTTCTGAGATCTGCAACATCTATGTCTTCCATATTAACAGGCAATGAAGGCTAGCATTCAAAGTTACAACTGCAGCTTAACAGAAGTAAAAGATACAACCTGCCAGGTTACATTCTTTCCATCCAACATCCACATACTCAAACTCTCCCTCCATTAACAGTGTTTGTGAAGCTTGGAAACATCATCAGGCTTCCCAAACCTGTCTCAGACTCACAAGAGTATTTTTACAGAGTTAGCCCAAGAGCACCTCAATTGGCCCAGCTACAGAAACTTCATGGTTTCTCACAGTATAAGGCCTCGTTTACAGAAAAGGATTTGCCCTGCTGGAATTAGGTAGTTCAAGTTAGGTCTTAGCCTCCAACCATAACACACCTGGATGCAAGTTGCTTCTCCCTGCCCACCCCCACCCCTCGCTTCCATGGTTAGCTGCACTTTTTGTTTACTTGACCCCCTAAAGGCATGAGGCTAGATGCAGAATGTGTCAATAGCAACAAAAGGCTCCGAGGCAAAACCAGGGGGGAGCCCACAAATTTGTGATTGACATTTATCTGACCCCCAAGTACCACAGAGCAACTGTGGCGCAAACCACCCCCCATTTCAAGTGGGACTTGGCGCCATAGCCTACCCTTGCCCCATATTCTTTGTGTCAGAGCTGCCACCGTCTCTCACCTTGAGGCAACCAACATTCAAATCTAAGCTTTTAACCTTCATCAGACAACTTGCAACTTAGAATTCCTGACACCCATCTGCTTTCCACCAGTCACAACCTAATCCTACATCTTATGCACTGAACTAGAAGGCAGCTTCTTTCTCCTACTCTTAGTAACAGACAGTTTACGATTTCAACTGAGAGACCCCAGAAAGCCACAAGAAAGGACCATGGAATTCCTCTTCAAAGTACTTGGTTGCCAGCAGCTCTTCTTGGGGGCGGGAGGATAACAGGATGAATTATTTGGGATCAAACGCAATCAAGGCATCATCGGGAAAAAACACCACAGGGCCTCTTGCCCTGCCGTGAGCCTGAATTCATTAAGCAGAATGTTGAGAAGGCCCCCTTCTTTCTCAGCAGCTAGCATCCCAGGTCTCAGAAAAAAAGGCAAAGGGGGAGGGGAAGAGGAGAGTGTCAGGATTTGCAGGTAATTAAAGGAGGGAGCCTGTGGCACCCCAGTATCAGCAGCTAAGCTGTCAGAATCTGCAGCTTCTGTGAGGACTAAGGAGAACAGGTCTCTACTAGCCATTTAGATTGTGAGCAGGCAGGCCTCTTGGGTAGGAGGGAGGAAACTATTATCTAGGGTTGAGCCTGCAGCCTTCTGTAACTGGCCCAGGCCAGCTGCCTTCTAGGAGAAGTCATTCCTGTAAAGCAAAAGGGGTAAAATTCTTTGTTTGATTGAGAAGTTAATAAAGGTTTATAAAATTTCAAGCTCTTGTTTCAATGTCTACTTACAAGGCGCACCACTGTACATAATGGAGAAGAGGTTGATCCCGATTGTACAGGCATAGAAGATGGGCAATGCACGCAAACCATTCGGAACGGGATCTACCTACAAGACAAGGAGTTTCGAAATAGGCAAACCCAGGTCCCCTCTGCTCACAGCAATACCACATAAGTGAAACATTATTCAAGCCCACATTTCTGTGGGAATTCCCCACTTTTACAAATGCATTGCTTTGCAACTATCATAGCATGATTTAACACTATACAATTGAAACTGGGTCTCTGGAATGAATACAATGCTATTCAAATCTAGAATCAAAGTTGCCAGTGGCAATTCACTGTTGCCCCTCCCATCTAGTCTAGGCCAGACTGTGGACTACAGATCTGTTCAGCCATGTGCCTGCATGAAAAGGAACAACCTCTCAACAGAGGACTCTGGACAGCTGTAACAGAGACAATTCATCTTTTAGAGAGATGTGAAAATCTGCTGCTGGGGAAAACTTAAATTACATTTCACATAAGCCACATATGCAATTTTTTAAACTGTGGTTTACATAACATTTGTTCTGCCTAGAACACTAAACTATATTTTTTTTAAATTCTCTTCAGCATAGTCAGTGCCAAGGAAAGGAAAAATGCCATCACTTGGCAAGTGTCCAGCCAAGTGGAAGCTGTCCATAGACTGACACAAATTAAAAATTACACTAGACCTGTAGGCTACCTTGGGGGGGGGGCACATTTTGCAATCCATTATTAGCATTCCAGCTTCAGTTAATAAAGCTTCTAGACCTCATGGCTCTCAATGTGAGTTCTGACATGCCGGCAGTAGCATGTTTCAGGAGTCCCCACCCACCACATTCATCTCATATGCACATCAGGTTTTATTGGGAGGAAGACCTACCTTGGAAAGAATGAACCTACGGACAACAAAGAACAGGACAGCAGACATGATGCCAGAAAGGAGGGGAGAGATGAACCAGGACAGCACTGGAAAAGAATTAAGGACACGCTAAATATTTGCTACTGCAAGACATTGCTGTTGCCACATTAAAATTACATACTGAAATCAAGGCCTGCATTTATTAAGGAAAAGATAGTCATAAGGTTATTGCTTACCAACTTTAAGCAATTCAGACCACTTGACTCCTTCCTGTCCTTTGGCAACGAGAGAGAAGCCAATTGTCGCCCCGACAATACAATGTGTACCAGAAATGGGAAGCTTCAAAAACGAAGCCACTAGTTGCCAAACAGCTGAGCCTAAGAAAGAAAGGCAAAGTGGTTAAGTGGACCTTGGGCAACAACTGAGCCACTCGAAGTTTTAATTCACAGCAAGACGCCCAGCATGAACAATGTGAGCCACATTCAAGTACGTTTAAGTTTCCAAGCACAGGAAGAAGGAAAGGATGTTTTACTCACCGAACATGGCACTGATGGAGCCAGCCATGAGCAGCTCTTGGGTGCTGTTGTACATTTCAACGTCTATCAGCCCCTTCCGGATGGTCTCGCTTACTTTGGCTCCAAGCAACACAGAGCCCACCGTCTCAAAGATAGATGCCAGGATGCAGGCTTGCCGGAGGGTCACCACTCCAGAGCCCACAGCGGTGCCAAAGGAATTTGCTACGTCATTGGCACCCACTGAGAATGCCAGGATGAAGGCAATGATGAAACCTAATATCAGCATCCAGAGGAAATCCACCAAGGGGCCTGAGGAGACCGTGCCGCTCAGGGCGGTGGTGATGTAACTCCTCACAGTGGCGGTGGTTGTCTCCATGATAACTAACTTTGGCGGTTCCCAACAAGCAACTCGTTACTTTGATGTGTAAACAAAAAACTGAGGTATGATTAAAAAAATACTGTAATAAATAGTGTTACAAAATTAAATACTGCAGGGCCAGAAAGTCACTGCTATAAGCTGGGCATGCCAGTCTCTGTGGTCAAGTTCCTTTGGCTGAAAGAGATGCTCAGGGGAGCTGCCTGGTCCGCCATCCTGCTGCGAAAGAGGAGGAGGAAGAAGGACGTCTGTGCGAAGAAGGAGGCGGCAACCGGGGGTCTCTCATCCTGGAAGGAGATTGGAGGGGGGTGGAGAGAAAAGAAGAAAAGCCTTGTGTCAGTCAGCCCATTCTGCCCACCACATGGAAGGTCTGTAGACCAGGTAGGAAGAGGAGACTTCCTGCCTCAAGCCCTCAAGAGCCATGGCTGAGGCAATACAGTGGTACCTGAGGTTACATACGCTTCAGGTTACAGACTCTGCTAACCCAGAAATAGTACCTCAGGTTAAGAACCTTGCTTCAGGGTGAGAACAGAAATTGTGCAGCAGCAGCGGGAGGCCCCATTAGCTAAAGTGGTGCTTCAGGTTAAGAACGGACCTTCAAAACGAATTAAGTACAGTGGTACCTCGGGTTAAGAACTTAATTCGTTCTGGAGGTCCGCTCTTAACCTGAAACTGTTCTTAACCTGAAGCACCACTTTAGCTAATGGGGCCTCCTGCTGCTGCTGCCGGAGCACGATTTCCGTTCTCATCCTGAAGCAAAGTTCTTAACCTGAAGCACTATTTCTGGGTTAGCGGAGTCTGTAACCTGAAGCGTATGTAAGCCGAGGTACCACTATACTTAACCCGAGGTACCACTGTACTGAGCCAGATGGACTAGGCACCCAACAAACACCTGTCCGACTCCAGGGGGAGCCCCTCACCCCGGCCAGGCGCTCAATGCTTCCTCCCCGCTTCGAGGGCGGCGCTGAGCCGGCTTCCGCGCGGGACAAAGAGGCCGGCCGGCCACACCAGCAGCCATACCGCCCGCGCCAAGGTCACCGGCCTGTCCTGACAGGAGTCCGAGGCGGGGGCTCGCTCGCTCCCTTTCCCTCCGGGGGGCGTCGAGCCCCTCCCCCTCCCCTCGCGCGCCTCCTCAGTGAGGGCCGGCAGACCCGCGTTTCCCGCCTGCGCGTAACGGCCGTTCCCGCCTGAGGGAAACCCGGAGGAGGAGGAAGAAGCGCGCGCGCGCCCGCCCGCCCTTTCTCTCCGCCTCAGGCCTCCGCCTCACCGAGTTGGGCCCGTAGGAGTGGCGTCGCCGGCGGAGTCCCCGAGGTGGTCTGACCCGAACGGCGTCTGCCCGGGAGTGTGTCGCCGCCTCGCGCCGGCTGCTCCTCTCCCTATCCCTGGCTGGCGTCCGCCCGCCTCGGCCAATCAGCGGCGCCGACAGCGCTGACGCCCGACCTCGTGCGCACACGGCTCTGTCTCGGAAGGCGCGCCGGCCGCGCCTACTTATAGCCTGGGCCCCTCGAGGGAGGCGGGGCCGGGGCCGCCCAGTCACTTCCGGCGCGGGAGCAGACGAGAGAATGAGCGCGCGCGGGAGAGAGAGAGCGCGCTCTGTCCCGCCACACCCACCCGAAGGAAGCCACGCCCCCGCACCGGAGGGGACTCCCGCGCAGGCGCGCCTCCCGGGAAGGTGCAGTGGGTGGAAGCCCCGCCAGGGGGCGCCCCGCCCAGAGGTTCCCCCCCCCCCGCGTGGAAGAGGCGTGGGGGGGGAGGGAACGATCCACCCCCACGGGCGATCCCCCACTCGCCGTTTGCTCAGAGGTGCTCCCAACCACCAATAGAGAGGGAAGCATGCTACCCCTCCAGGAACGCGCAGCCCCCCCCCCCGACCCGATCCTTCCCTCCCCCCCACCCATAGCTGTCAACGTTTCCCTTTTTTTAAGGGAAGTTCCCTTATTCCGAGTAGGATTCCACGCAAGAAAAGAGAAAATCATCATCATCATCATTTATTATTTATACCCCGCCCATCTGTCTGGGTTTCCCCAGCCACTCTGGGTGGCTTCCAACAAAACACTAAAATACAATAACCTATTAAACCTTAAAAGCTTCCCTAAACAGGGCTGCCTTCAGATGTCTTCTAAAAGTTTGGTAGTTGTTCTTCTCTTTGACATCTGGTGGGAGGAAGTTCCACAAGGCGGGTGCCACTACCGAGAAGGCCCTCTGCCTGGTTCCCTGTAACTTGGCTTCTCGCAGCGAGGGAACCGCCAGAAGGCCCTTGGCGCTGGACCTCAGGGTCTGGGCAGAACGAAAAAATTGACAGCTATGGCAGGCCTCTAGTTTTCTATCTCTCTTGTGGGAAATGTGTACTTTTTGTGCTTTCTGCAATTTCCAAATAGCGGGTGCTGTTTGTAGAATGCCCTCCTGGCACACCAGTGATGAGACACTAGGTTTTATTTCCTTCCTTCCTTCTTCCTTCCTTCCTTCCTTCCTTCCTTCCTTCCTTCCTTTCTTTCTCTCTCTCTCCTCTTCCTCCCATGAATGTCTTGGAGCCAAGCCTGCCAGAGCCGGTGTCACTGTCATGGTGCCAGGCCAGACCTGTGGGAGGAAAAGGATCCTGTTTTCGTCCCAGCAGGGCCTGCGCCACAGTGGGCAGGCAAGTCATTGTGGCTTTGGGAGGGCAGGAAGGACAGCCGGAGGGCCAGGAGACGCTGGGGAACAGACTGGCTCTTTTCTTCCATCCCTTGTGGTGTAATTTCCTACCCCTGTGCAACACAGCCAGGCCACAGACACAGAGCATGTTTGTTTTGCGCGCGCACACACCTCCATATACAGTATCATGTGCTCCAAGCATGGCCACCAGATGAAACCTACATTGAAAATAAACACCTGGCTTTTCAGTTTCTTTTACCTTTTAATCTGATGCTTTGGAGCAAACATCTTCCTCCTTTGGATGTAGTCTTACGATACGATATCTTTATTGTATTACAATAGCTTTCCACTCTTGCCAAGTGGATTTGCAGACACAGCCGTGTGGATTATGCTGTGGAAGGGAGCCTGAGGGGCGCTGGACCACAAAGCTCCAAAAACTTTTTTGGGGGTGGCTATTTAAAAAGCTATTTCTTGACAAACAAGTATACAAACATAACAAAAAAGAAAGAAAACAATCAGAAATTTAAACTGTAAAGGACCACAATCTGGAAGGAGAAAAAGCAGTGCTTTAAAAAAAATGTTTAAGGCTACCCTCATTTTGACTCAAGAAAATCACTATTTTATAGTTAAAATCGGGAAAAATAAATACAAAGTACAAAGATTCACAAAATGTTTAGGGGTATGCGTACCTCTGTATGTCCCCCCAGAAAAAAAACACTGGAGAAAAGTACAGAGATCCAGCACAACTCCAAAGGATAATAGTACAGTATTTAACAAAGGTTCCCTTTACAAATAGTAATGATTTATTAAAAAATAACAGCATTCTTCACCTGTAAGTTCCATCTTTATTGAGAACAAAGGTTCTATATAGTCTTAAATGAACCAGATATTTGCATGTACTGCTGGTACTGAGCAACCCTATGCCTCAATATTTGTATAAGAAATAAAATGCCATATGCAAAAAAACACAAACCAACAACCCACATTCAAGCTTTGCCCTTCAGATGCTTTGTGAGAGACGGGTAATTTGAACCCTGCTTTTTAAGGCTTGCCATTTCCCTCTCATCTAAGTTCCCACCTGCCTCTGCCGTCCCCTATCCTTCCTCCTCCTCCTCTTTGATTGACGCATTTTCTTCCTTGGTCCAGGATGTAGTTTGGAGCCTCATCAGAACATAAACTGCAGAGTAATGCTACGTGTGTCATAAATGTGAGGTGCCGCAGTGGGGAGCAAAGGCCATTGTTGCTTCAAAATCCAGACCGTAACCAGATATATATCCTGCTTGTCATATCTACCCTCATTTATTCACTAGAATCATGGATATCTGATGAATCTTAAGACAGATAAAAGAAAGGACTTCTTCACGCAGCCACGCAGTTAAACTATGGCACCAACTTGGATTACTTTAAAAGAGGATTGGACAGATTCTTTTTTATTATTATTCTTTATATTATAAATTATATTAGTATTTTCCACACAACAACAACACGAAAAATATCAAAAAATAACAATACACAAAAACCAACATTCAAAAAACAAAAAAACCCACAAATCCATATCTTACAAGTTAATAATATAAACACTAAAAAGAAAAACAAACATTGACTTCCACCAATCTCTCATTGTGTCTTCCTGTTTTCCTGTTTTCCTGATCATCTCTATCCTAGCATCTAGATATAAATCCCACTTTCTTATCCTTTCACTTCACAAGGTTATTCCAGGCTCGGCCAAATGTTCTGCCCTCGAACCTTAGAATCATAGAATCATAGAATGATAGAGTTGGAAGAGGCCACAAGGGTCATCGAGTCCAACCCCCTGCCAAGCAGGAAACACCATCAGAGCCCTCCTGACATATGGTTGCCAAGCCTCTGCTTAAAGACCTCCAAAGAAGGAGACTCCACCACACTCCTTGGCAGCAAATTCCACTGTCGAACAGCTCTTACTGTCAGGAAGTTCTTCCTAATATTTAGGTGGAATCTTCTTTCTTGTAGTTTGGATCCATTGCTCCGTGTCCGCTTCTCTGGAGCAGCAGAAAACAACCTTTCTCCCTCCTCTATGTGACATTCTTTTATATATTTGAACATGGCTATCATATCACTCCTTAACCTCCTCTTCTCCAGGCTAAACATGCCCAGCTCCCTTAGCCGTTCCTCATAAGGCATCGTTTCCAGGCCTTTGACCATTTTGGTTGCCCTCCTCTGGACACGTTCCAGTTTGTCAGTGTCCTTCTTGAACTGTGGTGCCCAGAACTGGACACAGTACTCCAGGTGAGGTCTGACCAGAGCAGAATACAGTGGCACTATTACTTCCCTTGATCTAGATGCTATACTCCTATTGATGCAGCCCAGAATTGCCTTAGCTTTTAAAGTATTCATTTAGATACTCCCATTCCTTTTCGACTTCACTTTTTGGTTTTTGTCTTATTATATCTGTCAATTTGTCTAATTCTAAATATTCTGAAAGCTTACATAACCAGGATTGGACAGATTCATGGAGGAGAGGGCTATACACAATGGTTATGCTCTGCCTCCAAAGTTTGAGGCAGCAGTGCTTCTGAATACCAGTTGCTGGAAACTACAGGAGAGGAGATCACCCTTTGTCCTCAAATCCTGCTTGTTGGTTTCCCACTGGGGCATCTGTTTGGCCACCGTGAGAACAGAATCCTGGACTAGACGGGCTCCCTTGGGCCTGATCCCACAGGCTCATCTTGTTGTCGTTTAGTCGTGTCCACCTCTTTGTGACCCCCTGGACCAGAGCACGCTAGGCACTTCTGTCTTCCACTGCCTCCCGCAGTTTGGTCAAACTCATGCTGGTAGCTTTGAGAACACTATCCAACCATCTCGTCCTCTGTCGTCCCCTTCTCCTTGTGCCCTCCATCTTTCCCAACATCAGGGTCTTTTCCAGGGAGTCTTCTCTTCTCATGAGGTGGCCAAAGTCTTGGAGCCTCAGCTTCAGGATCTGTCCTTCCAGTGAGCACTCAGGGCTGATTTCCTTCAGAATGGAATGGTCTGATCTTCTTGGGACTCTCAAGAGTCTTCTCCAGCACCAGAATTCGAAAGCATCTTATTCACTCCAAGTCCTCCCACACTGAACCCTATATTGTTTGTGCAATTGAAAGTGGAAGGCACCAGACATCTTGAGGGTGAATTCACACATGACTTCCAAAGGCAGCACAGCTGGAGGCCACAGCGGAGGTTCCCTCCAGAACAGTGTGGCAGGATCCCAGAGAAACCATAACTTAGCTGGTCCACAGCTGGCTGCCTCATCTGTGCCGGCCTCATTACTCCCACACAGCTAGAAGGAGTCAACCGAAAGTGACCCAAACCAAGCTTGGAAAAGCTGCTCCACAATGACTCATGAAAGGGCCTCTTGTCTAGAAGATGAGGGTAGGTGTTTTGCTCCAGTCTCAAGAGGAAAGGAGTCTGGAAACACTGGTGGGAACAAGAAACAGGCCTTTGAGGGATGGAGCCTTTGCATCCCGACCTACAGAATTTTGTTTTGTGGTCTGAAGACATGGGACTTCAATCAGAGACAGCTATATTGCCAACTGAGGGCTTAGGTGATTGTTGTTACTTTTTTAAGGGTTTAGGCCACACACCCTAGCCTAGAAACCTGCTTCAGTGTAGGGGGTGAATGTTAAGATGCTTATTATTAGCCATTTTTCAGGACTGATCTCAGTTCTGAAAAACAGGTTTCAGGGCTGGGGCCTGATCAGCACCTCTCTGGTTGCTCATAAGGATGACCCGCTGGATCAGAACAATGGCATTCTGTTCTCACAGTTGCTAACTGCATGCCCATGGTAGACCTTCAGGCAGGACTCAAGCATGAGAGAATTCTTTCCACACCTTGTGGAGTCCAGCAGTTGGGCTTGCTAACTTGCAAGAGCTTCTGGGCCAGACACTAGGCACTTCCTGTGTCCTGCTTTTGCTGTACAGTGGTACCCCGGGTTACAGACGCTTCAGGTTACATACGCTTCAGGTTACAGACTCCGCTAACCCAGAAATAGTCCCTCGGGTTAAGAACTTTTCTTCAGGATGAGAACAGAAATTGTGCGGCGGCAGCAGGAGGCCCCATTAGCTAAAGTGGTACCTCAGGTTAAGAATGGTTTCAGGTTAAGAACAGACCTCCAGAACGAATTAAGTTCTTAACCCCAGGTACCGCTGTATTTCTCCTCTGAAAAAGCAGAGCAGCTTTCAACAATTAAATGTAAAACCACACGGTAAAAAAGGGCTGCCATATGTCCGTAATTCCCCAGAGATACCCGGAAAACGGCAGTCGGAAGCAGCGTCCGGGCAGAAATCGCTGGAGTGTATGGGAAAATCTGGACGCATGGCTAAGTGCTCCACAACTTTTGTGTCCGGATTATAACCTTTTGAAATATGACAACCCTGCTAGAAACCGTATAAAAATTAAAATCAGAAATCAGTGAACGATTATGGAAGGATGCGTTCTTAATTGCCTGCGCAATCCTGATCGAATAGAAAAGTCTGCAGTTGAAACAGAAAGCAGCTGCTGAATCTCTCCTGGCAGAGCATGCCACATGACAGGGGTGATAATAATTTTCCTGGCTCCCATCTCTGCCAGTAGCTTCTTAATCCCCAGAGGTCATCAGAAATTGCCCTGCTGTGATTGTACGTGGGCACCCTTCCTTCAAAGGCGACATGCCTCACATGAGGGGTAACTGGGTACTTAGGCTTCCACCGTTCAGCCTCGAGGAGTTCGCATGTCCCGAGTCACAGGGCTTAATGAGCCTAGTTGCGTAACCCCAGCGCGTGTGAGCATGTCCTTCCAAGGTGAGCTCTACAGACTCCGCCTGCCCAGGGGGAAAGGGCTGCAAAGACCTCGTTGCCCTCTCGCAAGCCAAAGCCTCCCCACCCAAGATGTACCAACAGCTGCCGGCGAAAAAGTTAAGAATTAACAGAGCCAGCCCTTCTACCAGCCCATCTCCAAAGCCCTCCAGAGAGATGATTAAACTTATTCCAGAGTCTGTGCATTCATGACTCTTGTTCCTTTCCACAATGAGGCAGCATGCAATTTCCCCAGTGGCCCAGAGTAAGGTTGCTGCCTCACAGTGATCACCATTCTGTTCATCTGTTGACATGCAGACATACATTCCTGGTGATCCTATGTGCATTGGTGGAGCTATCTGAGAATAGACTGTCCTGGGCTCTTGCCATGTTGTTGTTGTTTAGTCGTGTCCGCCTCTTCGTGACCCCATGGACCAGAGCACGCCAGGCACTCCTGTCTTCCACTGCCTCCCGCAGTTTGGTCAAACTCATATTTGTAGCTTCGAGAACACTGTCTAACCATCTCGTCCTCTGTCATCCCCTTCTCCTTGTGCCCTCCATCTTTCCCAACATCAGGGTCTTTTCCAGGGTCTTCTCTTCTCATGAGGTGGCCAAAGTATTGGAGCCTCAGCTTCAGGATCTGTCCTTCCAGTGAACACTCAGGGCTGATTTCCTTCAGAATGGATAGGTTTGATCTTTTTGCAGTCCATTGGACTTGACCCTGGTACAAGTCCTTATTCTTGCTTCCTGATCTAAGACACTGCAGTAATCTGGAGTTAATTTGCCCCTCCTGTAAAAGGAGTGGGCTCCACATAGACAATAGTAAAAGCAACTTAGAATTTAGGAAACAAGCAAAGATAACCAGATCATTTCTCACGAGCATTATATTATTTCAGCTTACAACTAAGTTTGACCAAACTGCGGGAGGCAGTGGAAGACAGGAGTGCCTGGCATGCTGTGGTCCATGGGGTCACGAAGAGTTGGACATGACTAAATGACTAAACAACAACAACAAAGTCAGGTAAGCAGAATTCAGTGGTACCTCGGGTTACAGACGCTTCAGGTTACAGACACTTCAGGTTACAGACTCTGCTAACCCAGAAATAGTACCTCGGGTTAAGAACTTTGCTTCAGGATGAGAACAGAAATCATGCTTCAGCGGCACGGCAGCAGCGGGAGGCCCCATTAGCTAAAGTGGTGCTTCAGGTTAAGAACAGTTTCAGGTTAAGAATGGACCTCCGGAACGAATTAAGTTCTTAACCCAAGGTACCACTGTAGCTGGCAGACACAAACTTGTAAGAAATGAATAATCAAGGTGTTCCTACCGAATTACTCATCTAAAATCCCCCCTTCCCTTCTCCATAAGCTAACATTGGCCCCTGCCTTCCTCCACCTGGAGGACTGGGGTATTTTGGGGGGACGTTTTGTTGGAAGCTTTTGCTGTTGTTATTGATGTTAACTGATATTAACTTTTTGTATCTTTATCTTTATGTGGAAATTGTTCGGTTTGGTTGTGTAGTTTTTAATGTGTTTTGTTTATTTTTACGACTACTTTGCTTTACTTGTAATTATGTAAATCTTTCCATACTGTAAGCCGCCTTGAGCATTGTTTTAACTGTGGAAAGGCAGCATACAAATAAAATGATGGTTTTCAATGGCTGCTCCAGCATGGACCCCTTTTCACTCTGTGCTCTGTAGGACCAGCCTGACAGCTTTGCTTCAGGTATCCGCTCCCTTCTCCCTTTCTTCCTGTACTTTTAGCTTGGGTGTGTCAAATGTCACACATTCTCTGTCTAAGCTTTTGACAAGCAACCTCCTTGTCCTCTTTAGATCAAGCTGTGTCTGTAGTGTGCAAGTTGCTGCCTGCTTCTACTGTAACTTTGCTCTCTGAAGCAGCATTTACCGTATTTTTTGCTCTATAAGGCTTACTTTTTCCCTCCTAAAAAGTAAGGGGAAATGTGTGTGCATCTTATGGAGTGAGTGCAGGCTGCGCAGCTATCACAGAAGCCAGAACAGCAAGAGGGATTACTGCTTTCACTGCGCAGCGATCCCTCTTGCTGTTCTGGCTTCTGAGATTCAGAATATTTTTGTTCTTGTTTTCCTCCTCCAAAAACTAGTGGTCTGGTGCATCTTATAGAGCGAAAAATACGGTATATATGCTGTCAATTTCATCACTACTACTATTATTCGCCTTCATGGATCACTGCCTTGCCGTGGTGAAGGGGCTTGAATAACTCAGAGAAGCTATGAGCTATGCCGAGCAGGGCACCCAAGATGGACAGGTCATAGTGGACAGTTTTGACCAAATGTGATCCACCTGGAGCAGGAACTGGCAAGCCACTCCAGTATCCCTGCCAAGAAAACTCCATGAGGCTCCAATACTTTGGCCACCTCATGAGAAGAGAAGACTCCATGGAAAAGACCCTGATGTTGGGAAAGATGGAGGGCACAAGAAGAAGGAGACGACAGAGGATGAGATGGTGGGACAATGTTCTCGAAGCTACCAGCATGAGTTTGACCAAACTGCGGGAGGCAGTGGAAGACAGGAGTGCCTGGCGTGCTCTGGTCCGTGGGGTCACGAAGAGTCAGACACGACTAAACGACTAAACAACAACTACTACTACTACTATTATCTGAAGGCAGCCCTGTTTAGGGAAACTTTTAATGTTTGATGTATTACGGTATTTTAATATTTTGTTGGAAGCCACCCAGAGTGGCTGGGAAAGCCCAGCCAGATGGGCGGGGTATAAGTTATAAATTATTATTATTATTATTATTATTATTATTATTGCTTTAGCAGCCCAGGGCAATCAAATCTATATGCATATATCATAGAATCATAGAGTTGGAAGAGACCACAAGGGCCATCGAGTCCACCCCCCTGCCAAGCAGGAAACACCATCAGAGCACTCCTGACATATGGCTGTCAAGCCTCTGCTTAAAGACCTCCAAAGAAGGAGACTCCACCACACTCCTTGGCAGCAAATTCCACTGTCGAACAGCTCTTACTGTCAGGAAGTTCTTCCTAATGTTTAGGTGGAATCTTCTTTCTTATGTTTCTGAGAGTACAGTTTCACTTTTTTAAAAATGTATTTTTATTAAAGATTTTCTTGGTTTACAAAAGTATGTGCAATGCCTCTCTCGCTCTCTCTTTTTTCTCCAAGTAACATTTTTTTACAGATCAGTTTCATTTGTTGAGACATTAGGAAGAAGAGGGGGAAAGTGGGGGAGGAGTACAGTTTCACTTATAGCAATTTTTTTATTTATTTAAAGTTTTTATTTATACAACAAGAAAAAACAAACAAAAACAGAAAACACAAATACCAAATTATACACAAATTACAAAAAATAACCATACACACATAATATTCTTAGCAAACAATAAGACATCTATTGGTCTTAACACTAAAGACCCAACCTCCCCTCTATTCCATACTTCAAATTCATATTACTTATTGCCAATACAGATTTTTTTTCATAATTAAACTTATTCTCATTAAATCTAATTTCTTATATCTACCTTACAACTATTACTGAAGTTCCTCGAATGCTGCAACAGAATTTAAACTACTATATTTATTTATTTTTCAGATATTCTTTAAAATCCTCCCATTTAGAAACAAATTCCTGTTTTGATTTATTCTTTATTTTTTTCTGATAAACCATCTAATTCGGCATATTCTGTCAGCTTTTGGATCCAATCTTGAATAGAGGGGATTTCATTACTCTTCCATTTTGCTGCGATCAAAACTCTTGCTGCCGCCGTCGCATATGAAAAAATGCCCTTCCTCTTTTGTGGAATATCCAAATCTGTTATTCCCAGGAGGTAGGCCTCACTTACAGCAATTAAGTGCTTAGGAGCATTCTCACCTGGGAACTAAGCCAACCTTTGTTTATCCCTTGTGTGAGTGAGCTTTGGGGGGTAGGGTTAAGGGGGGAAACACATATTCATAACAAACACACACTATAACTCTAGCAAAGGGTCCTAAAGTTCTTGGTAGTGTATGTAAGGATATGAGTGCTAGACATGTATCTTGTAACAAACTTACTTGGGTACTGTCAGTGGCATAGCGTGGGTTGTCAGCACCCGGGGCAAGGCAAGTAAATCCCCCCCCCCCCCCCGCTGCACTGTCCCTCCCCCAGATAGTCCCTCGCTCTCTCTCCGCACCGCACGCCTGGCACCCTCCCCTCCAAAGTGGGCGGCGACCCAGCGGCTCGGATCGGATTCGCACAGCAGCACTGCAGTGAGAGAGAGTGAGCCAGGTAGGGGCAGAGAGCTGCGAGTGCAAGCGCGCCCACCCCCCAGATGTTGCACCCGGTGCGGCCGGCCCCCCCTGCACCCCCCACGCTACGCCACTGGGTACAGTGCCCAATCAGGTATATCATTTGAACAGATCCAGAGCTTTTGTCTTGGTTACTTAATGCTGCAGTCTTCGCTATACAATACTATCTGGATTGTACATGTTGCTGTGTGTGAGAGAGAGTGGGGGGGATCAAATAATCCTTCTCAGTACCCAGTTCTGGGACCTGGAAGTGCTCATGGATCCAGAAGACTGAATCATAGCCTGGAGGAACCTCATCAGCCCCTCGCTGAATGGAAGAGGCCACAGGGGAACCCTGCATGGGTCACCTCAAGATCTCTGGTGGAAGGGAAGTGAGATGTAAATGTAGCAAATAAATAGAAAGATGTATTAATAGGGCCTCTGAAGGACTACCTGAGTGGCCTTTAGCTTCTAAAGCTGAGAGTGAGGCAGAGATAAAAGACTTTCAGTTGAGGAACCCAATGGCCCAACTGGGCTGTGTTGACATCCAAAGCTCTAGGGCCAGAGTGGTTGGGTGGGAGGAGCAGGATTGGCGGAAGCTGCTCTGACCTTTGAAAGGTCCTGAGGTGGGACTGTGTGCTCCAGCCAGCTGGCAAGGAGTGTTGAACTTAGTGCCTTGTTGGGTTGAGCAACTAGTCAACAGGTGAGTCACACAAGTGCAGCGAGTTTACTGTGCCCTCGTGATTACTTGTGGTCATGATGGTGTTTGGGTGGTTATACGCTTTCAGCACTGTTGGCCCCTGCAAAAGTTTCGGCAGGGGACAGATTGCTTCGCCTCCAATTCGCTTTCTGCTACAGTCCTAAAACTTTTGCATATCGCAGATGTCCCAGTTGTTGTTTGTTGTCCTGCTTTTCTTGTGCTGTAGCGCAGGAGTGGCTTTCCAGTCAGCCATAATTGCAGAAACCTGGAGGAAAAACCCCACAAGGCACAGATCTTCCATGCCCTCAGACGAGAGCTCTCTCCAAGGATAACAACAGTCCGAAAGGATGAGGCATAAACAAGACCCAACGGCCAAGCCTGGAGGATAAAGGAGTGTCATATTGCTCTCTCTCGGGAGTTTTCCACCAGCCAGAAGGCAGTGACTGTGCCTTAATAGCTCCCACCAACTGAACTAGAATCCTGCATGGTTAATGCTATGCAGTTTACAGTTTCTAAGGATCAGGGTTACTGGAGGAAAGGTGGGAAGGGGCGTTTAAGGAAAAGCAATTTCCCTCTGTTTTATAAAGGCTGTTTTATTTTCTCCATTACAGTGGTACCTTTGGTTAAGTACCGTATTTTCCCCTCCTGAAAAGTAAGGGGAAATGGGTGTGCGTCTTATGGAGCGAATGCAGGCGGGAGGCTCTACTCAGCGCTCCCTTTAAAGAGTAAAGAGCCATGTGGAGCATGTGTGTGGCTCTTGGGGGCTTTTCCCCGAAGAGGGAGAAGGGCTGCCCTTCTCCCACCTCGGGGAAAAGCCCCCAAGAGCCACACACACGCTCCAGGCACTCTTCAAAGGGTGCGCGGCTCTAGGGGAAGCCTTTCTCCCGCTGCCCAGAAGAGGCTTCGTGCGGCTATCCCATAAGCTGTGCAGCGATCCCTCTTGCTGTCCTGGCTTATGGGATAGCCACGTGAAGCCTCTTGAGGGCAGGGGGAGCCTTCATCCCGCTGCCCTGAAGAGGCTTTGCACGGCTATCCCAGAAGCCAGATCCCTCTTGCTGTTCTGGCTTTTGGGATTCAGAATATTTTTTTTCTTGTTTTCCTCCTCCAAAACCAAGCTGCGTCTTATGGTCTGGTGCATCTTATAGAGCGAAAAATACGGTACTTAGTTCGTTCCAGAGGTCTGTTCTTAACCTGAAACTGTATTTAACCTGAAGCACCACTTTAGCTAATGGGGCCTCCTGCTGCTGCCACCCGCCGGAGCACAATTTCTGTTCTCATCCTGAAGCAAAGTTCTTAACCCAAGGTACTATTTCTGGGTTAGTGGAGTCTGTAACCTGAAGGTACCACTGTATGTGTATTGAGCAATGCTGATGAGCAGGATTTGTACTGCGTTTTGGAGCTTGCCTGTTGACTTTGTTGGAAGATTCAAGACAGATAAAAGAAAGGACTTCTACAGGCAGTGCATAGTTAATCTATGGAACCACCTTCAACAGGAGGCAGTGATGGCCAATAGCTCAGGTAGCTTTAAAAGAGGATTAGACAAATTAATAGAGAGGGGTTATCAAGGCTACTAGCCACGATAGCAGTGGTGGACATTGGGGTCTCAAATTTCAGCAGACCCCTTTTCCAACTCCAGAATTCGCCCACCGCCTCTCACCTTCCATTCTACGTAACAGCTGTGGTGCCCACAAGAAGAAGAGGAGTTTGGATTTGATATCCCGCTTTATCACTACCCCAAGGAGTCACAAAACGGCTAACATTCTCCTTTCCCTTCCTCCCCCACAACAAACACCCTGTGAGGTGAGTGGGGCTGAGAGACTTCAGAGAAGTGTGACTGGCCCAAGGTCACCCAGCAGCTGGATGTGGAAGAGCGGGGAAGCGAACCCGGTTCACCAGATTACGAGTCCACCGCTCTTAACCACTACACCACACAAATCTCTGCACCCAGTGTAACTCAACCGGCCACACATCCTCCTCTGGGGACAGTGGCGTAGCGTGGGGGGTGCAGGGGGGGCCGGCCGCACCGGGCGCAACATCTGGTGGGGACACGCTCTCACTTGCACTCGCAGCTCTCTGCTCCTACCTGGCTCACTCACTCTCTCTCACTGCAGTGCTGGCTGTGCGAATCCAATCCGAGCCGCCGGGTCGCCGCCCACTGTGGAGGGGAGGGTGCCAGGCGTGCGGTGCGGTGCGGAGAGAGAGCGGGGGACTATCTGGGGGAGGGACAGTGCAGCGGGGGGGGGCGCAAATTACTTGCCTTGCCCCGGGTGCTGACAACCCACGCTACGCCACTGTCTGGGGATGGCTATGCTCTGCTCCACAGCTGGAGGCAGCAATGCTTCTGAAACCACAGGCTGGGAGAGGGCTCTCATCCTCAAGTCCTGCTTACAGGTTTTCTTTTGGGGCATCTGGTTGGCCACTGTTAGGACAGGACGTGGGACTGGATGGTCGATTGGCCTGATCCAGCAAGCTCTTGTTATGTTCTTATGGCTCTTTTTTATCTATTGGGCGAGACACCTGGGACCTGGATATCACCCGAATTTGCAGTTGTGAACATTTAAGTGTTTTGACAGCAAGGCGTGCTGTGGCATTAAGAAGAGACATATCCCTGTGGTGGGAATGTAGAGAAATTTGGGGAATGATATACAATGAGTTGAAGAAAATGTTTAAAATGACATTTGTAAAAAAAACAACAACACCCCAGATGCATTTTTGTTAGGGATTGTAGGACAAGACCTGCCAAGGAAAATAAAGAACTTATTTATGTATGCGACGAGAGCGGCAAGAGTCTTGATAGCACAAGGATGGAAGAATGAGGAAATCCCAATGAAAGAACAGTGGCAAGAGAAACTGATGAACTGGCGAAATTGACATGCAAATTGCGAGATAAGGACAGGCGTTACTTTAAAGAAGAATGGGAGCCTTTTGCAAATTATTTTAAAAGATAACAAAATGAACTGGACTCCTTGGCAGGTTTTGAATAAACATACACAAATTTATTGAGGGTTAATATAGTAGATAGATAATATAAGGATGTATAAAATTTTACAGTATGCAGAGAATAACATGAGATGAGAAATCAGAGAGAGGAGCTGAGGGAAGTCTTGGGGGGAGGGAGGGAGGGTTTGCTGGGGAGGTGGGAGGGGAAAAGGGGGGGAAATAATGAAGATGATTTGTTTTAATAATTTGTTATGCTGAAATTGTTAATAATTTTTTTTAATAAAAAGAAGAGACATATCCCTATCTAAACACAACCAAGTAGACAGAAAGAAAAAGAGCCCTGCTGAATCTAGCCCACTTCCTCTTATCCCCATGGCCAGCTATATGC
This sequence comes from Podarcis tiliguerta, assembly GCF_965153285.1. Taxonomy (NCBI): domain Eukaryota; kingdom Metazoa; phylum Chordata; class Lepidosauria; order Squamata; family Lacertidae; genus Podarcis; species Podarcis tiliguerta. The sequence continues at coordinate 6,529,609 of NC_139541.1, forward strand.
CCGAACGGGAAGACCACAAGCAGGTAAAGGTAAAGGGACCCCTGATCATTAGGTCCAGTCGTGACTGACTCTGGGGTTGCGGCGCTCATCTCGCTTTATTGGCCGAGGGAGCGGGCGTACAGCTTCCAGGTCATGCGGCCAGCATGACTAAGCCACTTCTGGTGACCCAGAGCAGCGCACGGAAACACCGTTTACCTTCTCGCCGGAGTGGTACCTATTTATCTACTCGCACTTTGACGTGCTTTCGAACTGCTAGGTTGGCAGGAGCTGGGGCCGAGCAATGGGAGCTCACCCCGTCGCGGGGATTCGAACCACTGACCTTCTGATCGGCAAGTCCTAGGCTCTGTGTAACCCACAGCGCCACTCGCGTCCCAAGCAGGACATGAGTGCAAACATGGCACCCTCCCCACTGGTGATTCCCAGGAACTGGAATTCAGAATCAGGCCACCACTTAAAGCAAAATCATGGTGGCTATCAGCCACCCACCTCCAGAACACCAAGCAGTGAATGAACGCCAAACATGGTGCGTTAAGATGCCACCGCCCCTGACCTTCTTGCTTCTTCTTCCACACCACAATTTTAAAATAAAGCTGTGCCTGGCATAACAGGCCCTGGAGCGAAGATTCTCACCCTCCAAGAATGTTGCTTTTAACACACACATAATGGCAAGAAGACTCATGCAGGAAACACTGAATTTATTTAGATGTAACCCGACATTTAAGCAGTCTGAGCTTAGCAAGGTGCAGAGAGGCTTGCAATGGCCAGAGAGCCTGCACATGCACCAAAGCTGAATCGGACACCATGAGGCCTGCTAGGCTCAAAGGCAAGAGAGGATTGGGTTTGGGGGGGAGTGTGGAGGGTGGCTGCTTTCTTAAGCCCCGTTGGGCCAGCCTGGGAGTCTCAGGACGGGGTCTGCATCCTGGACCAACCAGTGACCAAATGTGAACCTGGGTCTTCTGTGTCCCACCGTTGCAGACGCTGCACTATGTCCAGTTGAGCCAGCATGCCTGCTGAGGAATACCCAGCGGCCAGAGGGCTAGTAGAGACCAAAGAGGCTTGCCAAATCTACCTTAGCCTTTGCATGTTCTGCAACCTTGTCCTTTCTCTGCATGGGCTCCTATAGTTTTCCAAGCAGGAAGAGGCAGTGGCGTAGCGTGGGGGGTGCAGGGGGGCCTGGCCGCACCGGGCGCAACATCTGGGGGGGGGGGCACGCTCGCACTCGCAGCTCTCTGCCCCTACCTGGCTCACTCATTCTCTCTCACTGCAGTGCTGGCTGTGCGAATCCGATCCGAGCTGCCGGGTCGCCGCCCACTGTGGAGGGGAGGGTGCCAGGCGTGCGGTGCGGAGAGAGAGCGAGGGACTATCGGGGGAGGGACAGTGCAGCGGGGGGGGGGGCGCAAATTACTTGCCTTGCCCCGGGTGATGACAACCCACGCTACGCCACTGGGAAGAGGCACCAGCCACCCAATGAAATTTTGCTGGGAGGAGGGAAGCAATCTTAAGGCGCACCAGTCATGCTTCTGAATACCAGTTGCGAGAGACCACAGGAAGAGAGTGTTATTGTGCTTGAGTCCTGCATGCAAGCTTCCCACAGGCATTTGGCTGGCCACTGTGAGAATACGATGCTGGGCTGGATGGGCTCTTGGCCTCATCCAGTAGTAGTTCTGTTCTCATGCAAAAGAGCATCTACAGAGGACTTTTCATGAGACCACTGAACGTTTCAAGGAGGAAGCTTGACACAGAAATTCCTTTTAGTTAGTAAGGGAAATGGGTTTGTTTATTTATTAGTTTCTTCTGTTTACATCTTGATGATCTTAGAGCAGGTTACATTTTAACACACTATAAAACAATACAGCGCTATTTTTAAAAGATAAAGTAGCACAAACATATCTGCAGTGATAAGATTGCAGCTGAACTGCACCAGCAGCCGGTGGAACATTTGCTTGGCTCTCCCCTCTTTGCATATGATGATAAAAATATCTTTTGGGGGGTTTTTTTTGCATCATATTCAAAGCAAGTTCCATGGAGGAAAGGAAGGAAAAACTTATTGGCAGCTTTATTTGAATGCCTGGGGCCAAACTACAAGTTCAGTCTTTTCCAGAAAAGCAGCCACCGGAGGGAGCAAGTTTGGATTGGAAGGACGATCTAACCCAGGGCTAGGCAACCTAAGGCCCGGGGGCCAGATGCGGCCCAATCACTTTCTCGGGAATCAGTGTGCTTTTACATGAGTAGAATGTATCCTTTTATTTAAAATGCATCTTTGAGTTATTTGTGGGGCCTGCCTGGTGTTTTTACATGAGCAGAATGTGTGTTTTTATTTAAAATGCATCTCTGGGTTATTTGTGGGGCATAGGAATTCGTTCTCCCCCCCCCCCGAAAAAAAATAGTCTGGCCCCCCCACAAAGTCTGAGGGACTGTGGACGGCCCCCTGCCAAAAAAGTTTGCTGGCACCTTAATCTAACTATTTGCCCCAATGCAAATCCTCTTCTCTTGCCAACTGCTATAAACGTGTAGGAGGAAAAGTCTTTAAGAGGTCTGGGTTGGGAGAGGATTTTGGCCAGGGCTGTGGCACAGAGGTTAGGCTGCTTCCCCTGCTCCCCCACAGCATGGCCAGGACCCAAATGGTCTCTTCCAGTGGGTTGCTTTTAATAACAGAACACAGTATTGCAATATGCAGTCGTGGAGCTTTCAATACCATGTGTGCTTTGTTCTTGAGATTTCGTGGGTTACAAAATATAAAAGCACAAAACCAAAAAGTGACAACAAAGTGCTACTCTCATTCTAAGAGAGTAATACAGTGGTACCTCGCAAGACGAATGCCTCGCAAGACGACAAACTCGCAAGACGAAAGAGTTTTTTGTTTTCTGAGTTGCTTCGCAAGACGGATTTCCCTATGGGCTTGCTTGCGTCTTGCGCCTTTTTTTTAAAACCGCCAATGCATTCCTATGGGAAACCGTCAATGCACAGTGGTGCTTCGCAAGACGAAAAAATTCACAAGACGAAAAAACTCGCAGAACGAATTAATTTCGTCTTGCGAGGCACCACTGTACTGGCTGCCCCTCAACCAACCTATGGTGGCAAAAAGACTGCCTTTCCTCTAGTTCAGTTCTGGGTTGCAGACCTGTGAATTTCAGTTCTGCCTCCTATGACAGCCATGCTATATTGGAAGAAGCGCTGCTGGTTATGGAATAAATGAAAGTAAGCAACCCCATGTGTACATCAAATTGTGGCATAGCTGCCAACCTTCCCTTTTTTGGCGGGAAATTCCCTTATTCCAGCGCCGTTTCCCGCTGCTATCCCGGATTGTAAAGACATCCCGTAGACTGTCCCCGGGACAGGTGAGGCTGCTGATCCCTTATTTTCAAATCTGAAAGTTGACAGCTATGAATTGTGGACCTTGCAATCTGAATTCCTGCAGAATCTGGGAAGCTTATGTTTTGATCAGAAGCCCAGTAAGCCAAAGCAAAATTTGTTGTTGGACTGCCTTATGCCTGCTGGAATTTGTGTGCGTGTTTTAAAAGCCTGTTCTAGATGGATATTTGTACCCTCTTAAGCAAGAGCACATGCTCAGGATAAAATATTTGCTTACTCTAACGATGATATTCAGGATATGGACTCATGTTCTAAGTTTGTAACACACATCAGTGGGTTGCAAGGAGCTGTGATTCCGGTCTCGCAGGGGGTTGAACTAGATGACTCTGGGTCCTTTCCAACTCTGTAGTTCCGATTTTATTCCCCCGCCCCCTACAGCAAAGAGGACCTGCCAATTTTGCCACAGGGATGAGCTCCCACTGGCGGCTGAGAAATCATTGCAAGCAATGATTTGGCACTGCTTTTGACCTCTCCTGTGCACATTGGCCACTTCGCTTGACAGACTTCCACCTACGCAGGGTCAGAAACTGGGCATCATTCGAGGAAATCCAAAGGTGCCAGACAGTTATTTCTGTTCGGCTGAAGCCAGGCAACCCACCTAAAGCCAAGATAATCATCCATACACCAGTGGCGTAGCGTGGGTTGTCAGCACCCGGGGCAAGGCAAGTAATTTGCGCCCCCTAACCCGGGGCAAGGCAAGTAATTTGCGCCCCCCCCCGCTGCACTGTCCCTCCCCCAGATAGTCCCTCGCTCTCTCTCCACACCGCACCGCACGCCTGGCACCCTCCCCTCCACAGTGGGCAGCGGCCCGGCAGCTCGCATCGGATTCGCACAGCCAGCACTGCAGTGAGAGTGAGTGAGTGAGCCAGGTAGGGGCAGAGAGCTGCGAGTGCGAGCGCGCCCCCCCCAGATGTTGCGCCTGGTGCGGCCGGCCCCCCCCTGCACCCCCCACGCTACGCCACTGCCATACACAACCGCTCCAACAACCCACTGCTTGCAGACCTTGCCCTGGAAGATAAGAGGTGGTATGCTTTTGAATGCCAGTTGTGATGTGAGGAGGGGGGGTTTGCTTCTGTGCTCCTGTTGTTTGTGGGCGACTTTCCATTGGGGCACCTGGGTGGCTGCTGTGAGAACAGGATGCTAGTCTAGATGTGCCCCCATTAGGCTGATCCAGCTGGTACTGGGCTCTTCTTCAAATTCCCCCTATTTGAGTTTGTGGGTACCCATGATTTGCCAAACATCAGATTACAGGAGGGAGGCAAAAAGAGAAGCAACGGGCCTACCAGGGGCTCAAGAACTCCTGGCTTTCCTAAACTGCTTTGATGCAGTCAGTGGGCGGCAGAGGGTCAGATCTCATTGGCGTTAATGAGCAGGCTTTGGACCGCAGTCTGAAAGTCAAAAATGTCCCTGCACACTGCAGGACATGCAGAGGAGATATGAAGGAGGAAGCGCAAAAATACCCCACTGTGGGCGAGGGTCTGCTTACATGTGCAAAGGGAGAGATCAGTGGAAGAGGACCAGCCTGGCATACAGGGCCCATCCCAAATGGATTCTCCTGTTGGGGCTGGGCGTGTCCCCTCCCTCAAACCTTGGAGTGTCAGTCACCAATGGCCAATGTGGGAAAAAACACTGAGCTTGATGGAGTCAGGTCACTTCTGCCTGAACCCCTAGATGGACAAATGGTTTGATTCAGTATTAAGGCAGCTTCTATGCTATGCTCGTAGGGACGCGGGTGGCACTGTGGGTAAAAGCCTCAGCGCCTAGGACTTGCCGATCGAAAGGTCGGCGGTTCGAATCCCCGCGGTGGGGTGCGCTCCCGTTGCTCGGTCCCAGCGCCTGCCAACCTAGCAGTTCGAAAGCACCCCCGGGGGCAAGTAGATAAATAGGGACCGCTTACTAGCGGGAAGGTAAACGGCGTTCTGTGTGCTGCGCTGGCTCGCCAGAGCAGCGATGTCACGCTGGCCACGTGACCCGGAAGTGTCTTCGGACAGCGCTGGCCCCCGGCCTCTTGAGTGAGATGGGTGCACAACCCTAGAGTCTGTCAAGACTGGCCCGTACGGGCAGGGGTACCTTTACCTTTGCTATGCTCTGAGGACCAGCTTCTCCACAGTGAAGGGGGGCTGATATGATGGTGCAGAATGTCCAGACCTGTCACGAGGAACTAGGGGGCAGAGCTGAACACCCTCTGAAAATTGAGGGGGGGCTGGCTCCCTCAAAAACTAAATGGGGGGGGGAATTGTCTTGGCCCCCAGGAGTCAGCGTCTATGGCTATGCTATTATGTACAGGTAACCTAAATGTGTATTTTCTTGCCGGGGGGGGGAGCTGGTTACAAATTTGCTGAGTTCCCCTTACTCTGCTGAGAAGGTTCCCACCCAGGCCTGAGAAAATTGTCCACACTCTTCTGAGAGGAACAATTTGTTGCTAGGCCTGTAATCCATCAGGACGGGAGGACGCTGGTGCTGGTTCCCACTTTTAGGAATATCAGTCGCCACAGACTGAACCAAAGCACAATGAGCAAGTGGCCATTCAGGCTTCCTCGACTGATCTAAACCTCCTTCATCCACAGATCTGGAATCATCCATTCATAGAATCATCGAGTTGGAAGAGACCACAAGGGCCATCGAGTCCAACCCCCTGCCAAGCAGGAAACACCATCAGAGCACTCCTGACATATGGTTGTCAAGCCTCTGCTTGAAGACCTCCAAAGAAGGAGACTCCACCACACTCCTTGGCAGCAAATTCCACTGTCAAACAGCTCTTACTGTCAGGAAGTTCTTCCTAATGTTTAGGTGGAATCTTCTTTCTTGTAGTTTGGATCCGTTGCTCTGTGTCCGCTTCTCTGGAGCAGCAGAAAACAACCTTTCTCCCTCCTCTATGTGACATCCTGAACCATTTCCCTGTTCCAAAATGAGTGTTTGTGAATGCTTCAGTGCTGGTTGGCAGCCCCTCCTGCTTTTGGAGGTGAGCTTTTGACAGCAATAGGGCTGCAGTCAGCACGACTCCCTCCACATGCTCTCTGTCCAGGTATGCCAGCTCCCTCCCTGGCCAACCAGCCCGTTTCCAGGAAGGAAGGAAGAGGGCAAGCAGAGTTGCACAAGCAGAGTTGCACAAGCATAGCTGCTAGGTCTTGGCCTCATCTTAGAGCGGCCCGCAGGGGAGGGAGAGAGCTTGCTTAGTGTTCAAGCCAAGGAAGCCCACGCCAAGAGTGACCAGCTTCCGCACTTGCCCACCTGTCAATGATTGACTCTCTGCAACTGCCTCAAGCCAGTTTCCTGGCTGCCACCTGCCCTCCATTGGCACCCAGCCTGGCCAGTCACTGAGGGCAGCTGTTGAGATGGTGGAAAAACGGAGGCCAAAGGAGTGCGTAGCTCATATTCAAGGCCTTCCATTGACCCACATCCAATCGGGGCTCATGCAGCACATGCAACTCAAGCTCAGGCACAGATCCCTGGATCCCTTGGCAGAGTCAGGGCTCCGCCCACAGACCTATCAAATAACACACAAGAGCTTCTGAGCATGCGCAGAGACCTGCCTCCTGGATATAGCAGCAGGGAGGTATCATTATGGCAGGAGTGACAAGATAAGATCTGATGGGCCTCTTCAAATACAGTGGTACCTCGGGTTACATACACTTCAGGTTACATACGCTTCAGGTTGCAGACTCTGCTAACCGAGAAATAATACCTCGGGTTAAGAACCTTGCTTCAGGGTGAGAACAGAAATCGCGGTAGCGGCGCAGCAGCAGCGGCGGGAAGCCCCATAAGCTAAAGTGGTGCTTCAGGTTAAGAACAGTTTCAGGTTAAGAATGGACCTCTGGAATGAATTAAGTACTTAACCAGAGGTACCACTGTACCTAAAGGGCTGTCACATGCAAGACTGGGCAAGATTGCTTTCCGCTGCTCCAGAGGGGAGGACCCGAGCCAATGGATACAAACTATAATAAAAGAAATTCTGACTAAACATTAAGAAAAACTTTCTGAAGTTAAGAACAGCTTGGCAGTGGAACCGAATCCCTTAAGTGGTGGTGGACTACCCTTCACTGGAGGTTTTTAAACAGAGGTTGGAAGGCCATCTGAGAGTGATTCTTTGGCTGTGGTTCTTGCTTGCAGGGGGTTCTATTAGATAGATCATGGGTCCCTTCCAACCTTCCTATGATTCTATGACCTTCTTTATTGTGAGGACAGGAGAAGCGCACACGGAGCAATGGATCCAAACTACAAGAAAGAAGATTCCACCTAAACATTAGGAAGAACTTCCTCACAGTAAGAGCTGTTTGACAGTGGAATTTGCTGCCAAGGACTGTGGTGGAGTCTCCTTCTTTAGAGGTCTTTAAGCAGAGGCTTGACAACCATATGTCAGGAGTGCTCTGATGGTGTTTCCTGCTTGGCAGGGGGTTGGACTCGATGGCCCTCGTGGTCTCTTCCAAATCTATGATTCTAGGATGCCCCCAGGAGTATCCACAACCAGTAGGTGCAGTGGAAAAAGCACAAAGTAGGTGAGGTCTAACCCCCCCCCCTCAAAATGCCGCCTTCCCCCTCCCCCAGCTGTCAGCTGGGAAGGGAGGAAGAAGCCCCTCTTTCACCACACCCAGCACAGAAAACAGGCAGCCAGCTTGTGTGATGTGGGCTTACAAGCCAACTGCTTGCATCATTCTTTCAGCTCCCTAATTTTTAACAAGGTCAGTGGCTGGGCACTTGCCCTATTTACCACTCCAGCACAAAAGTGACGGCATAACCCAGACCGTTCTCCCTCTCTTCTACGGAGGACAATTGCTTTATAGCGCATCAAAGACAGTTATTACTCATTTGCTGCCCAGCACCCAGCTGCCTTATTCTGCTCCGGGGAATTTACGTTTCCTGTATCTGTGCTGGGAAAGTACAATTCTCCGCTGTGCTGGTGCTAGCTGGGTGCTGGCTGCATAAGTATGCGTAGCCCCAAGCAAAGAGTGATGTCACCGTCACTGATGACAAAGGACAAGGTCCACAACCCATCTATCAGAAGAGCAGGGTGTAGAAGATCACCAGGTTGATGGGCTATGTAGAACTGATAAAAAGGACTGACAGAATCCGAGACCAGGGAGAAGAGACGGTGGAAGAAGATTGGAAATTTTTTTGTTTTTTAATCTATTTAGAGAAATATTGTAAAATTAATGAACATTGGGAAATGTTGGAATGAAATTACATGACTTTAGTAGAAACATTATAAGGAGTTAAGTATAAATAAATTTTAAGGTTTTGATGGTAAGATAATGTTAAAGTAAATTAAGATAATTAAATGACAGAAAGCAGTGAAAGAGGGAAAGGATTTGCTGACATAGTTAATAACTGGAATAGAAAAAGGGAGGTGTGAGGAGGTCGAGGAAATAAGTTAATGAAAGATAAGGATAAATATTGGATGTGTTTTTAATTGTTTTTCTTTTTCTTTGTGTTTTGATGTATTGTGTTGTTTTTTTTGTTCTCTTTTTATGTATCTTTTACTTTTTTCTCTTTTTTTTCTTGTGCTTTTTTCTGAAACTTTTAAACTCCTAATAAATATTATTTTTTTAAAAAAAGAAGAGCAGGGTGGCGGGGGTAGCTCTCCAGGGTGCAAGCCTGGGCAGTGTGTATGAAGGTCCTGGGCTGTCCAGATGACAAGACCACCCCCCTCAGCCTCACTGATGTGGTCCAAAGGAAAGCAGAGAAGTACATTTGGCACCAGCTTGGCTGCAGGAGTTGCCGGAAGGAGGCTTACAAGGTGCCATACAACCGTCTTAGGAACTCCGCTTCAGATTTGTGTAGGGTTTCCTCCTTAGCCTTTTCTTCTCCCAAAGAAAAGCGGCCCAGTTCTCTGAACAGTAAAGTTATCCCCTGCAGAAGGAATGCACTGCCACCCACTGCCTGTGTGAGCCAGATATTCTGTAAAGGTAAAGGGACCCCTGACCATTAGGTGCAGTCGTGGCCAACTCTGGGGTTGCGGAGCTCATCTCGCTTTATTGGCCGAAGGAGCTGGCATACAGCTTCCAGGTCATTTGGCCAGCATGACTAAGCCGCTTCTGGCGAACCAGAGCAGTACACGGAAATGCCGTTTACCTTCCTGCCGGAGTGCTACCTATTTATCTACTTGCACTTTGACGTGCTTTCAAACTGCTATGTTGGCACGAGCAGGGACCGAGCAACGGGAGCTCACCCCATCACGGGGATTCGAACCGCCAATCTTCTGATCGGCAAATCCTAGGCTCTGTGGTTTAACCCACAGCGCCACCCACGTCCCTAATATTCTGTAATTGGCACCAAACGGAAACCTGCAGGACCACCGCAAAGAGGCTGCCATATAGGAGGGGATGCTTTGAGCAGTTTCTGCTATAGCCACAAAGATACTTCAATCCCCTGCCTGGAGCAGGGCTAAGCCCAATGGATGTCAATAGCTTCTGGGATGCTCCTGGCATATAAGTCGAGAGTCCAGGAAAATAGATCTGGAAAGAGCCACGAATAAGGGGCACAAACATTCTTTGTTTGGATTTCAACCAAAAAAAAAAAAACCCAAACCCCAACTCCTTTCACAGCAAGAGTCCAGGGCTCAGTCATTCTCTGAGCCTTCACAAGCAAACTGAGTGTCTTCCTTACAAGGTGGCTACCAAGCAGAAGTTCCCAGGTACCCCTAACTCCCTCTGAAGTCCCTGGCTGGAAGGCTCCTGCTCCTGGCTCAAGAAGCAGAAGGCCCAGCTGGGTCTTGGCTCAAAGACAAGCTCTCCCCAGCAGGGACGGCCAGAACTAAATATACTTGTAGACCATCTTCTCACGAACCGTCTGCACTTCCATCTTGACGGGGCACTTGTACAGGAAGGAGAGCAACGTCTCTGTGTAGCCAATCAGGAAGTAGAACTTGGAAGGCCGCAGCTTCTGCAGGAAAATGGCGCAGATTATCAGCGTGTTGGCACGGCGCTTCAACACAATATCGCTGGCCAGGCAGCCATGGAAGGTGCCGTAGATTAACTTGCGGATGAAGACATCCTCCACAGAGCGTTCAGCTGCCCCTCCCTCGCCGCTCAGGTTACCTACAGGGCGGGCAACAACACAAGGGGAAGGGGGGGGGAGTAGGTTATTAATTCATTAATTGTAGTATTTCTATCCCACTTCAAACCCTGGTCTCCCAGGTCCTAATCTGACACTCTAACCATTATACCACACTGACCTTCTGTATCAGGGAGCACCAGCCTTGCTGTGCTCTGCATTCAGGAGGGTCATAGCTAGTGCTGGTGGTTTCAACCAGCCCTTTGGTTCACAACTTTCACTGGGTGGCAAAATGGCCGAGCCAATGAGGACACGGCTCACAGCCTAGGTCAACCCCAGGGGAAATTATTATGCCTTTATTGAATAGCATTAATTGTTTTGATGAATTAGTGGTTGTCTTTTTGCTTTATTTATATGCTGCTGTGTTCAAAGATGATCGTGACTGCAATGTATGTTTGTGATTTAAGGCTCTTGTGGTTGTTGTGAGCTGCTTCGAGCTCAGCATCTGTTGCTGGAAAAGCAGAATTACAAATATTAAATCAAATCAAAGTGACTGAATACGCTTCCAAGGAGGCCAGGTTTGGAAGAACTTTGTATGCAGCTCATAACAAGTGTCAAGGGAGTATCTACACCTGTCAATAAAACCACCCATTGCAGACAAGAACACCGAATGAGTTTCTCTTTTCAAGGCACAAGTGGTGCAGAAGATGTCAAGAGTGATGACCCCACCCCCACCCCACCACCTCCTTTCTCCAACAATAGTGTCCTAGGCCCCGTTTGATGACAACAGCCCCAAACCCAAAACCTTCCAGGAAGGAGTGGTGGCAGACCACTTGTACATCTCCACCTTTTCCAAATACAAGTGTCAGAACAGCCCATTCCCTCCCCCCCCACTGCCCCCCAACTCACTTGTGTGCTGGGAGAGCCAGCCCTTGCGGTGTGCAATGAAGTGGGGTGGATGGGCTTCCTCATAGGTTACAGGCTTGTCTCCTTTCCCAACACGAACCCGAGCTGCTCGGTTCTGCAAGAGAGGTGTGTTGCAGGAGGTGTTTACCTCTCACACACAAACAGCATGTGTGCGCACAGGAGAATCCTATGCCATATTTATAACAATGGAAGGCATCTTGCCCTCGCCTGCAGTGCCACAATACACAGGAAGCCAGGGGTGGGCAGAGCCTCACAGCCCTCTGGGTGATTTACAAGACATCCACAAGGACCTTTGACTCTGGATTTGGCACCAAAGGGAGTGGTTTTTTTCTAATGCAGATTGCTGTGCAAGGAACATTTATACAAGAGAAAGAAGACCCAACCCCCCCACCCCTGCTTGAATGCTGATTATGTTCCCCTTCCTGACCTAGCCTTTCTATTGAAAGGTCCTGACAGAGGTGGGGGGGGGGGTAGAGGCTCCCTTGAACCCATCTCAGCTGTGGCATGCTCAGGGCCCCTCACAGGCCTAAAAGGAAAGGTAAAGGGACTCCTGACCATTAGGTCCAGTCGTGACCGACCCTGGGGTTGCGGCACTCATCTCGCTTTTTTGGCTGAGGGAGCCGGCATACAGCTTCCGGGTCATGTGGCCAGCATGACTAAGCTGCTTCTGGCGAACCAGAGCAGCGAAAGGAAACGCCGTTGACCTTCCCGCCAGAGCGGTACCTATTTATCTACTTGCACTTTGACGTGCTTTCAAACTGCTAGGTTGGCAGGAGCAGGGACCGAGCAACGAGAGCTCACCCCGTTGTGGGGATTCGAACCGCTGACCTTCTGATCGGCAAGTCCTAGGCTCTGTGGTTTAACACACAGCGCCACTCGCGTCCCTGGCCTAAATGTGAGGGGACCTAATTCATACAGAAAAATCCCTCTGCAGATAAAATGAAAGGTGCTCCCAACACCTTTTAGCATGGTATGTGGTTAGCTTTCTGCAGCAAGCAGTCAGAGAACCCCATTTGAAACCCTGGCCCTAGAAGGGAAAAAAACCAGTCTTTCCTGCAAAAAGGCAGAGTGCTCCACAGCATTCCCAGGACAGCAGCCACCCAAGTATCTTTTGGATCTCTCAGGCTCTTACCTTACAGCAGGCAACACTGGTCCGGAAATCCCGCCTTGCACAGAGCTGCCAAGAAATATTGCCAGGACTCCCTACAAAGGCCTGAGAACAGAATGACAATCAGCTATTCATCTGACACAATGGAGAACCAAACCAAGCACTTCTATGCATATTTTTAGGTTAGCTCAACAGCTCCCCTGTAGTACAGGGGACACAAGCACACACCACACTTTCTAGGTCTCTGGCTCCCACTACTCAGAGATGCTGTTGCCTCTGAACAAAGAGGTGCCATTTAGTTATCAATAACTAACAATTTTGGCAGCACTCAGCCTCCAAGAAGGTTATGTCCTCAAAAAAGAGAGAAGAAAACTAGAATCAAGGGACTGGCTACAGAGATGGTGGAAAGGTTTGAATTGTTTGAGAAATAAAGAGGATGGACTCAAAATCTTAAGACAGCAAAGCAATGATACTCAATAGTCATTACTGAAACCTGATGGAATGAGATTCATGAATGGAATGGAGGAACTGAAGGGCTTAGATTATTTTAAAAGAACAGATCATTAAAAGGATGTATACATGAATGAAGAAATCTACAAACCTAAACACTTGGGTAATTTTTTTTATAAAGAGGGAAATAACAGCTACATCTTTGTGGGAGCATGCTGCAGACTGTCATGTCAAAAAGAAGACTTGAATGATGCCTTCCTAGAATCATAGGACCCTCAGGGTCATCTAGTCCAACTGTCTTCTATGCAGGAATCCTTTATCCAAGGTAGGGCTTCTGTTCGAGGACCCTGAGATTAAAAGTCTCATGCTCTACTGACAGCATCTTAGTGTAGTGATTTCCCCCTCTGCATCCCTTTCATAACTCTATTTTTATAAATCATTTGTCCATCCATAGCCCAAATTTTTACAACAAGTTTTCTGTCAATCCTCCCAATGTATGTAACTGTTTGCAATAGCTTTTCAACTAAATTATAAACTTTCCCCATTCTTTATTAAAGAGGTCCTCTTCCTGGTTTCTAATTCTGCCTGTACGCTTTGCCATCTCGACGTCATTCATCAGTTTTGTCTGCCCCTCTTCTTTTGATGGGAGTTGTAGACCCTTGGGATCATCTAGTCCAACCCCCTGCAAAACCCAGCAAAAGCAGCATGGCTCCATCAGTGGCGGATTTCTGTATAAGCCAAGCAGAATCCCTTATTTTGGCTGCTGATCCCTTATTTTCGAGGCTGCTGGTCCCTTATTTTCAAAGCTGTAAGTTGACAGCTATGACAACAACCCTGCGAGGTAGACTGAGAGGCAGCGACGCCCCCCCCCCTCAACGTCACACGCGGGGAGCTTCCTGGCCGAGTGGGGGCACCTGAACCCTCCGCAGTAGCGCGTGAAGCCCCTTCCAGCCCCCCCCCAAGCGACTTCCTGACCGCCCCCAGACTCGCCTCGAGGCCCCGCCGAGCCGCCACCGCCGTCCTCCACCAGGGCGCCGCCATCTTGGGACGCGACGTAGGGAAGAAGGATGAACCGGCCAAGCCTCGCGAGAAGAGGGGACGGCGGAGGTGCCCGGATGTACTCGGAGACTAGCGATGGAGAGGAAGGGAGGGAGAGTTCGAGCCGCCAGCACGTGGTGGGTCGCGTCCAAAGAGAGAAGCCGAGCACGTGCTGCCTCATAACTTCCGGTCGCAGTGCGACACCTCCTGGACCTTGCTAGCCCAGTGACTTCATCTAGATCAGGGGTGTCAAACTCAAATTCATCGGGGGCCGCATCAGCAGTTTGGTCACCCTCAAAGGGCCGGTTGTATCTATAGGACTATGTGTCCACTCTTTATTATCATAAATTATTGTCACTGCATTCAATTATTACTGTTTTTTGTAATAATGTAAGGAGGATAAAAAGAGGGAAGATAAAAAGAAGGAAATAAACAACTCAATCAACCAAGATCGCATTTCTTCTTTTTTAATTTTTTTTCATTCAAGGGGAGGGAGAACAAGAGCCATTTAAAGGGGAAGAAGAAAAACAAAACCACAACAAAAGGGTTATTGCACTTAGACCTTTGAAGACGCGTGCAATTTACTCGGTGGGGAGAAAAGAGACGGGAGTGAAAACAACACATTCTTTTCATCTCGGGAGTTCCTGGTGGCTTTCAACAAAAAAGGATTCCTTCTCTTCCTCCCCCCGCCCCCCACCTCCTCTCTCTCTCATCTGCCTCGTCGCGAAGGGCCAACAACTAAGATCAATAAAAGTTTTCAAACGGAAGAGGCGGCTGTGAGAGGCATCTGCTGCAGGGAGGATCATGCTTGGTATGAGCGGAGTTTTCCACTCCTTCTGCTTCGCTTGCCACCGAGGGGGACAGGCGGAGGCGGGTCAGCCGCGGTGAAGGCAGAGCAGCGTCGACCCTTGGACCGCCAGAGAGCGAGCGAGAGCGATGAGGAGGGAGCAGCCGAGCCAGCGCTGCTGGCGGGCCGCGAATAAGCAGCCTCCCGCCCACCGCCGGGACATCGCAAGTGGGACTTGCTGGGAGCGCCGAGGCACCTGGACCTTCGGACTGCACGTAGGGCCCTGGGTGTGGGAGCGGTGGGCAGTGGCTGCAGCCTCGCCGGCGCCGCTAGAGGGCAGACGTTCTCTGGCTTGTAGGCTGCCGCGCATGCGCTGAAGAGGCGGCTTTCTTGTGTCCAAAAAAAAAAGCGAGAAAAAAAGGTGAAGGCTGGCGGCCGGCAGCGGCTACACGGGCCACATGACGAGGTCTGGCGGGCCGGATTCGGCCCGCGGGCCTTGTGTTTGACACCCGTGATCTAGATTTAAAACGGGCATCCAGTCTCTCAGTGACTATTCCAGGGGTGATCGGTGATCACCCGCAAGTTGCAGAAAAAAATATTTTGTCCAGAGATCTGTCTGGCAAGGATGGCTATATCCAGAGAGAGAAATGGGCTCTTCTTGTTTTTTGTAATTTAAAAACGAAATCCAATTGAACAGCAAAATATAAAACTTGGAATCACAGAATTATATAGTTGGAAGGGACTGTGAGGGTCATCTAGTCCAACCCCCTGCAATGTGGGAATGTTTTGCCCAACTTGGGGCTTGAACCCATGTCCTTGAGATTAAGAGTCCCGTGTTCTACAGAGTGAGCTATCAGTTGTTAAAACAAGAGGGAAAAGGTCGTTTAATTTTCTCAGCTGGAATTCTTGTATGGGTAAAGAACATAAGAAGAGGCTTCCGGATCAGGCCAAAGTCCAGCCTCTGGTTCTCACTGTGGAGAATCTCATAAGTAGAACCTGAGCACAAGAGCACTCTCTGCAAATGAGATTCAGAAGCATTATTTCTGCCTCCGACTGAATTTGTCCAGCCCTCTTTGGAAGCCATCCAGTTTGGTGGCCATCACTCCCTCCTGTGGCAGCGAGTTCCATAGTTTAACTGCACTGCACGAAGGACTTTCTCTTACCTGTTTTGCTTCTTCCAGCATTCAGTTTCATTGGACGTCTGTGGGTTCTAGTGTTATGAGTTTCATGTTCATCTTTATGCCCCCTCCCCACCCTCAGATGTAAGATGGGGCGGCTGCTGAGTGCCGGCCTGGTGGTAGCATATGTTCTGTCCCCAGGCCCAGACCGGGGGGGGGGGGGGCATATGGGCCAGTTGGCCCAGGCCTCTGATTCCAAAGTGAACCTCGGTCAGCATATTCACAAATGCTAGGAAAGCATTTTTAAATGTAAATACTTAAAATAATCCTTTTCCCTATGTATTTTTAAAAAGCATATATAGCTATATTTTCCATTTTGTCTTTATATGCAGATACAGTTCAAGCCTTGAAATAAAACTACTTGTCAGCATAACTTTTGTGAAAATTATTTATATACTTATTTATAAGTCTTCAGTTATCCCCAGGGTAAAAAGGGGGGGGGGGAGGGGCACATTATCTACCTGCCCCGAGCCTCTGCCTGGCTCTGCAAGGCCCTGTCTGTCCCTTCCTCATGGGCTTGATGTCTAGTGCCCCGTTTTTGACACGTTGGCACGTTGACATCAAATGGTTCCTTTGCAAACCCCATCAATCAGCCAGTGATCAGCCTTGCCTTCCAGCCCAGCCATATTGAAAATGAAAACGACCCCAGCATTACCCGATGTTGGGCACGCAGGTGTTGTTCTGCGGGCCTGATTAGCCCATGGCTGCTTTCTATAGGATTACTTTCATACACACCTTGGATCCACCATATAGAAAGGGGTGTGTGTGGAATCACTAAAGCAAAATAATATTTTATTTTATTTTGTGGAGGAGAGAGTAAAACAGGGGAAGAGGGGTCTCTATGTCTCCTCCTGTGTTCTGGAGGAAAGAAGGCACGGTGACATCTTAGCAAAAGCCCTGTTTGCTGCCCTTGGAGCAGTTAGCCATTTACCTCCCTCCTCCATACCTGCCCTGTTTTATATGGGGTTATGCCAAGTTCTGATGGCACCAGATGCTTCTGACTAAACCAACTAGTCCAAGCTTGTGACTCAAGGTCACCGTTTGCTCTCTGTTACCCCAGGGAGGCAGACTAAGGTGAAAGCTATTTGGTAGGTTATGGGATGCGGGTGGTGCTGTGGGTTAAACCACAGAGCCTAGGACTTGCCGATCAGAAGGTCGGCGGTTTGAATCCCCGCAACGGTGTGAGCTCCTGTTGCTCGGTCCCTGCTCCTGCCCACCTAGAAGTTCGAAAGCCCGTCAAAGTGCAAGTAGATAAATAGGTACCGCTCCGGCAGGAAGGTAAACGGCGTTTCCGTGCGCTGCTCCAGTTCGCCAGAAGCGGCTTAGTCATGCTGGCCACATGACCCGGAAGCTGTACGCCGGCTCCCTCGGCCAATAAAGCGAGATGAGCGCTGCAACCCCAGAGTCGGCCACGACTGGACCTAATGGTCAGGGGTCCCTTTACCTTTACCTTTATTTGGTAGAGTGGCTTCAATAGGAGGGGGTCAAAAACGGGTGTTGGGGATGGGCCATTATTATTCCCCCTCCCGCCTAGAGCCACAGCTCTGCAACCCTGTGCAACCTCTGAAGCCCCATCGTTAGAGGGAAGGGCAGCTTTGACCAAGAGACAAACCACCAGAGAATTGTCGAGGAACACAAAGAAATGTGTTTGTGCTGCTTTTGATCTTTATTCCATTTCCACCCCATCTTTCGCACATGGAACTCAAGGGAACGTCCATGGCAGTGGCGTAGCGTGGGGGGTGCAGGGGGGGCTGGCTGCACCGGGCGCAACATCTGGGGATTAGGGTTAGGGGGCGCAAATCCACGGGTTAGGGGGCGCAAATCCACGGGTTAGGGGGCGCAAATTACTTGCCTTGCCCCAGGTGCTGACAACCCACGCTACGCCACTGGTCCATGGGGTTCTCAGACAGGCCACAACCACCAGAAGCGCAGAAGCATTGGCAAGGCGGCCCCATCGCACATCTGTCCCAGTCTTATGTCCTGGTTCTCCTTCCTCTTCTGAGGAGCATCTTGTGGAGGAAGAAACACCTGGAATCACATCCTCCACCAGGCTGGTGGCTGCAGAAAGTGGGGGACCACAGGCGACCAGTTTGTGGGGTCCTCCAGCTCTTCTTGGTTGGCTGGGACAAGGCCAGAACTCTGGTTTGCAAAGCGCCCACATTCGGCAGATTCTTGCAGTTAGCAACCAGGTTCTTACAGATAACACTGTACTGTTGCGCTCTTGCTCACAGGGATGCGGGCTGGAGAATAATTATTATTTGGGGTGTGCGCACAATCACGCACACACACGGCACTCGCTTGCGGGGGCTGCTGTGGTTGCTCCCCGCACTGGCCAGCATCCTTGCTTGCCCAGAGCCTCTGTCCTGTGTCTGCCTAGATGCCCGCTCCTTCTGGGCAGCTGCCACTCACTCCTTCAGATCCCTCCTGCTTGGGTCTGTCCTTTGGAGCCTCGTTGCAGCCATCAAAGGCTTGGTTCTGGATCCCGTTGCTGCTTTCAAGAGCAAGGCTTTTTGTCTTCTGCTGCACACTCAGGGGGATGCTATCAGGCCCTAGTGGGGTGGGAGAGAAAGAGGTAAAGTCAACCACCAGGCCCCCTAACCTCACATGAAGCACCCCCACCGCATGGCAGGTGTTATGTATTAAAGTGCTTATCCTGGTCACCAGGGGTATTGTGTATACAGTGGTACCTCTGGATGTGAACGGGATCTGTTCCGGAGCCCTGGTCGCATCCTGAAGCGAACGCAACCTGCGTCCACGCGGGTCCCATTTTGCCGCTTCCGCGCATGCGCGTGACCTCATGTTGAGCGTCTGCGCATGCGCAAGCAGCGAAACCTGGAAGTAACGCGCTCCGTTACTTCCGGGTCGCTGGGGAGCACAACCCAAAAATACTCATCCTGAAGCTACTTCAACCCGAGATATGACTGTATAGTTTTCACTCAGGTCCACATCAGTTAATTTAAGCGGGAAACCCTGGGGTGTTGTTGTTATAATGTTGACAGCCGGCTGCCTATAAAAGCAGGCCGGCTGAGCTGTTCAGTTCAATTCAGTTCCAGCTTACTATAAAGAACCACTTGGAGACGGCACAATCTCTGTGCCGTCTGCTTTGTCAACCCACTACAGTGGTACCTCTGGTTACGTACTTAATTCGTTCCGGAGGTCCCTTCTTAACCTGAAACTGTTCTTAACCTGAAGCACCACTTTAGCTAATGGGGCCTCCTGCTGCCGCCGTGCCGCTGCAGCACGATTTCTGTTCTCATCCTGAAGCAAAGTTCTTAACCCGAGGTACTATTTCTGGGTTAGCGGAGTCTGTAACCTGAAGCGTATGTAACCCGAGGTGCCACTGTACTTAATAGCAGCCATTCTGGAGGACAGTTGCTGTCTCGGTCAAGGAGCATGCACAGAAGCGCTGACCGCCATGATTTGTTCATAGCTGTAGTCTGATTGCCGGGAAGGAGGGAGCTCATAAGAATATAAGAAGAGTCTGCTGGATCATGGCCCATCTAGTCCAGCCTCCTATGTGACTGCCCCAGATGCCTCTTTTGGGAGACCAGCAAGTAGGATTTGAGCGCAAGAGACCTCTTCCCTCTTGTGGTTTCCAGCAACTGGGATTCAGAAGCATTGCTGCCTTCAACCGTGAAGACAGAGCAGAGCCATCGTGGCTGGGAGCCATCGATAGCCCTCTCCTCTGTGAACTTGTGTTTTAAAGCGATCTAAGTGGGAGACCATCACCAAGTTGGACAACCATTGCTGCCTCCTGTAGGAGCAAGTTCCATAGTTTAACTCTGTCCTGCATGGCTTCCAACAAAGATTACAAATACATTAAAATGTCACACAGTAAAAACTTCCCTGAAGTTTAGATGTCTTCTAAATGTCAGGTAGTTGTTGACATCTGGTGGGAGGGTGTTCCACAGGGCGGGTGCCACTACCGAGAAGGCCCTCTGCCTGGTTCCCTGTAGCTTTGCTTCTCGCAATGAGGGAACCGCCAGAAGGCCCTCAGCGCTGAACCTTAGTGTCCAGGCTGAAAAATGGGGGTGGACACGCTCCTTCAGGTGTACTGGGCCGGGGCCGTTTAGGGCTTTAAAGGTCAACACCAACACTTTGAATTGTGCTCGGAAACGTACAGACAGACAGGCACTGTGCTGAGCAAGTGGGGACTTGGTACAGAGCACTGCTGCCAACTCTTCAAAAGTGGGGTGTATTCTAAATAAGCAAGTTAAAGCCGGCACTGAAGATTAAACTGGATTAAACAGCTTACATGTGTTTTGCTGTGCTATTAGGAAATTCTTTTTGCACAGTTTGGTTTTGAAATGCATTGTTTTCTTTGCGGCAAGCCACTTTGAGCATCTTTTTGTGTGGGTGTGAGAAAGTGGTATTTTTTTCCCCAAAGGTAATGAATGAAAGCTCAGCTGGATTTGCATCTTTCCAAAACCCTGGAGAAGAGAGGAAGAGATGGGCCTGCTCGAGAGGAGGAAAAACCAGAGCGAGGTCTCATGGAGAGAGGAACCCCCTGCAGCAAGCAAACTACCTCTGCAGAGCACTTCCTTAGAGTCATTAAGCAAAGAGCAGTTCTCTCCCACCCCACGAGCA
Organism: Podarcis tiliguerta; assembly: GCF_965153285.1. NCBI lineage: Eukaryota > Metazoa > Chordata > Lepidosauria > Squamata > Lacertidae > Podarcis > Podarcis tiliguerta. The sequence continues at coordinate 6,550,046 of NC_139541.1, forward strand.
ATGGTGGGCACCCACTTCCCCCTCCTGTCGCAGGCAGCTTGAACTGTGCCTCCATCCCCGTGTCCCTGTCCTCTTTGCCCTCATTACAGGCTGTCTCGGGACGCGGGTGGCGCTGTGGGTTAAACCACAGAGCGAAGGTCGGCGGTTGAAATCCCCGGACGGGGTGAGCTCCTGTTGCTCGGTCCCTAATCCTGCCAACCTAGCAGTTCGAAAGCATGAAGTGCAAGTAGATAAATAGGTACCACTCCAGCGGGAAGGTAAACGGCGTTTCTGTGCGCTGCTCTGGTTCGCCAGAAGTCATGCTGGCCACATGACCCGGAAGCTGTACGCCAGCTCCCTCAGCCAATAAAGTGAGATGAGCGCCACAACCCCAGAGTCGGCCACGACTGGACCTGGGGTCCATTTTACAGGCTGCCTCAGCAATTGCCCCTCTTTGTAGGGGTCCGGCTTGGGAAGGCAAACTGGCTCACCGAAATAACTGAGAGCCACAGGCAGGAAGACAAGTCCGTGGAGCATCCCCAGCAGCGTGATGATGAGGTTGAGGCGGAAGAAGAAGATCTGGATCAGCTGGGCTTTGGCAAAGGCCAGGACTACGATGCCCGGGAGGTTGGTCATGGCCACGCCAGCAAACACCTGGAGGGAGAGCAAGCAGACAGCACAGGCTGGTTATACCCAGAAATCTCCAAATGGGAGAGAAGGGGCAGAGTTGGCTCACACAGCGGGGACTGCCTCTACAGGCAGGTGAGGAGTGCTATGGCCTTGGCAGCCTCACCAACACAGCCCAACGCCCAGTTGGCTGCCCACCAGATGGGCATAAAGAGCTCCCAAGTGTGGAAGTTGGAAAGTGGAGGGAGAGGCTGAGGAGCTCTCATGCCAATTTGGAGCTGGTTCCGGATGACCAAAAGTAGTGTGTTTATTTGGGGGGGGAGGGGAGAAGAGCACAACTGATTCTGGAGAGGGGGAACAGAGCTTGGACAGCCATCCATCAGATTTTTTAGCTGTGATACCTGCAACGCAGGTGGCACTATGTTGTAAACCATTGAGCCTAGGGCTTGCCAATCAGAAGGTCAGCGGTTCGAATCCCCATGACGGGGTGAGCTCCCATTGCTCGGTCCCTGCTCCTGCCCACCTAGCAGTTCGAAAGCACATCAAAGTGCAAGTAGATAAATAGGTACCACTCCGGCAGGAAGGTAAACGGCATTTCCATGCGCTGCTCTGGTTTGCCAGAAGCGGCTTTGTCATGCTGCCCACATGAGCCAGAAAAACTGTCTGTGGACAAACGCTGGCTCCAACCAGTAAAGCGAGATGAGCGCCACAACCCCAAAGTCGTCTGTGACTGGACCTAATGGTCAGGGGTCCCTTTACCTTTACCTTACCTGCATTACAGGGAGATGACACTTGGGGTCCCTTAGGTAAAGGGACCCCTGATCATTAGGTCCAGTCGTGGCCGACTCTGGGGTTGCGGCGCTCATTTCGCTTTACTGGCCGAGGGAGCTGGCGTACAGCTTCCGGGTCATGTGGCCAGCATGACTAAGCTGCTCCTGACGAACCAGAGCAGTGCACGGAAACGCCGTTTACCTTCCCGCCGGGGTGGTACCTATTTATCTACTTGTACTTTGACGTGCTTTCAAACTGCTAGGTTGGCAGAAGCAGGGACTGAGCAATGGGAGCTCACCCCGTCGCGGGGATTCAAATTACAACTCTACAATTCTCTGATTCTACGAACCAGCTCCAAAGGCCCCATGAGGGCAGGGCCTCTCCAGAGGCGGATTTAGGGCACCGCCACCAGTTACACCACACTGGGCACCAAGCCTAGGGGGCACCGCAGGACACCACAATTCTGATGCAATGAATTGAGCAGAATGGAAGGGGAGAGGCAAGAGGGGGGTATGTCACCGTAGACATTTGAAAGACCAAAGCCTGGTCTCTCTTCCCTGCCCCAATGCACCCAAGCAGCATCCTAAACGAAGCCACAGACACCCCACACGTGCCCCTATCCCCACGACTCACCGCACTCCCCATGTTGACTGTGGCCTCTCTGGCTCTCTCCACTTTGGTGGGCTGTGTGCTGATAGCGAAGGAGCGGGTGATGTGGGAGACAAACTCCACCGAAATGCCCACAGCCTACCGGGAGGAACAGAGCCTTTGTCAGAAGAATGAGCAGCTTTATTATTATTAAATCATATTATTATTATTATTATTATTATTATTATTATTATTATTATTATTGCCAAGCCCACCTGGCGCATTTGCTGGGCCAAAAAGCCCCAGTTGTTTATTTGTACCATGTGTGGTAATTTCCACCTGATCAGCAACGGGCACAAAAATTGCACCTTGCACATATGTGGTGGACCTGTCCCAAGGTGAAAGACTTCTGGGAAAAGATTTGTAATGAATTGAAAAAAATGTTGAAATACACATTTATTAAGAAACCAGAAGCCTTTCTACTTGGAACAACAGGTTTGGAATTGCCCAAGAAAGATGTCAGATGGTTTTTGTATGCCACAACTGCGACTAGAATTTTGTTGGCCCAAAATTGGAAATTACAAGAAGTACCAACAGTGGAGGAATGGCAGATGAAGATGATGGACTTTTGGGAGCTAGCTGACCTGACCGGAAGAGTCCGCAACCAGAAGGGGGAGGAGTACCAAGAGGAATGGAAGAAATTCAAAGTCTGTTTAGCTAAATATGTTGAGATAACTTAAATAGAATTACTTGCAAGTACAGTGGTACCTCAGGTTAAGTACTTAATTTGTTCTGGAGGTCCGTTCTTAACCTGAAACTGTTCTTAACCTGAAGCACCACTTTAGCTAATGGGGCCTCCCACTGCCGCTGCGCCACTGGAGCACAATTTCTGTTCTCATCCTGAAGCAAAGTTCTTAACCCGAGGTACTATTTCCGGGTTAGCGGAGTCTGTAACCTGAAGCGTATGTAACCTGAAGTGTATGTAACCTGAGGTACCACTGTATCAGATAGGCCTAGGATTTAAATATGTGATGTTGTAGAATGCTATGTTGTTAAAATAATAATAATAATAATAATAATAATAATAATAATAATAATAATAATAATATCTTTATTGTCATTGCCCCCTTTGGGGACAACGAAATTACTTGGCTGCTCCATAAAAACACTAATTAAAAAAATATAGTAAAATGAAAAGAAAGAAAGTTGTTAATCAACCAAGTAAATTCTATGTAAAAATAGTTTTGGAAAACTGCTAGCTACAATGATTTATATGGAAACTCAGCCAGGGGGATTCGAGGAAGTCACCCAACAATGTTAAGAAAAGTGGAATTATGACAATTAGGATAAATGTTTGTTTGTTTGTTTGTTTGTTGATGTTTTCTTTTCATGTTTGTGGATTTATGTGTCATAAATTTGGAAAACTAGTAATTTTTTTTGAAAAACAACAACAAAAATTGCACCTTGCTTCTGTTGCAACTGAAGCAGAAATATGGTCCAACCGAACCTGGGCATCTGGTATGGAAACGAGAGCTGGACCATAAGGAAGGCTGATCGCCAAAGAGTTGACGCTTTTGAATTATGGTGCTGGAGGAGACTCTTGAGAGTCCCATGGACTGCAAGAAGATAAAACCTCTCTATTCTTCAGGAAATCAGCCCTGAGTGCTCACTAGAAGGACAGATCCTGAAGCTGAGGCTCCAATACTTTGGCCACCTCATGAGAAGAGAAGACTCCCTGGAAAAGACCCTGATGTTGGGAAAGATGGAGGGCACAAGGAGAAGGGAACGACAGAGGACGAGATGGTTGGACAGTGTCCTCAAAGCTACCAGCATGAGTTTGACCAAACTGCAGGAGGCAGTGGAAGACAGGAGTGCCTGGCCTGCTCTGGTCCAGGGGGTCACGAAGAGTCGGACACGACTAAACGACTAAACAACAACAAGTCAAATTGCGCTTTATATTTGCAAGCCGGTTTGGTGTGTTGGTTTCATTGTATGACAAGGGCTAGCTTACCGTCACCAGGTTGATGAGGGAGATGGCGTTGAAGGAAATGCCCCACAGCGTCATGGCTCCCTGGGTGTCCACCAGGATCATGATGATGGTGAAGAGGTTGATGAGTCCTGAGCGCAGGTCCATGCCCAGCAGGACACAGCAGACCAGGAAGGTGGGGAGCAAGCAGACGGCCAGGTTGACGACCCCCGCAAGGGCGATGCTCAGGAACTGCTCGTAAAACACGTAAGTGATCCTGCAGAAAAACCACAACGGCCGTGGGGACACCAGCGAGAGACCCACTTTGCCACTCTCCTCGGAGCCTCGCTGACCCCAGGGGTGAAGAGAAGGGAAACTAGGGACAATTTCCCCCCAAAAAAGGACAAGATGCCTTTTCCGCTCCCTCCCCAGCCGCTCCCGACATCTTACGTGTATGGGAAGACCGTGAAGTCGGGGTCCGTTCCTGGCACCTGCCGCATGGCAGCGGTGATGTTGGCTGCCAGTTCCCGGGCCGCCTTCAAGGCTGCTGTGTACTCCTGGGAGTTTTTGAGGGGCGTGTGGTATGCCATGAAGCGGGATGCTGTGGAAAGAGGAGACAGGCTGTACCCAGAGGGGCTGCACCCCTTCGGAGGGGCATTAACCGCCTCCCTCCTCCTGCAGCCTCCCACCTCCGAAGTGGTGAACCAGGGTCGGCCAACTGGTGCTAAAGAGGGACAGAACTTTCTTTATGTATGCCACAACAGCAGCAAGAACACTCATCGCAAAGTATTGGAAGACACAAGAACTATCCACTCTGGAAGAATGGCAGATGAAGGTGATGGACTATATGGAATTGGCAAAAATGACTGGCAGAATCTGAGATCAGGGGGAAGAGACGGTGGAGGAAGATTGGAAGAAATTTAAAGACTATTTACAGAAATATCATAAAATTAATGAATGTTAGAATGATGTTGGATGGAGGTTAAAGGGTTATTAGTAATAATGTGCTGAAGGAGTATGGAAAATTCGAAGGTTAAAAAGATGAAGAATTAAAGGTATAATACACTAAGATAAAGACAAGGATAAGACAGAGGGAAGGGATTTGCTGATTAAATATTCGAATTGGAATACAGAGAGGGGAGGTGTGGGGAAGTCTGGGAAACAAGCGAATGTAAGTAATACTATGAAAATGGAATTGTTTTTACTTGTTTTCCTTTTATTTTTGTATTTTCTTTTTCTTTTTTCTATGTGAAAATCTTAATAAAATATTATATTAAAAATAATGAAGTGGTGAACCAGGGGAGACTGCACTGGCATGTATATAAAGCCAGAAGCCCACCTCCCCATCTGCATATCCCTCCACCCACCCTGGTTGCTGCAGCAAGAGAGTTGGTGCCCTCCCGGCAGGGCAGCAGAATTCGCACCTGGGGCTTCTTTTTCCTCTGGGGGATGGGAAGGGGGAAACACTCACCTATGACTTCCCCATCTGGCCCCAGCCGCACAGACGTGTCATAGGCACCACGACCCCTGGAGAAAAAGATGGGGAGGGGGCACGTTGAGTGTCAGACAGAAGCACTCCCCATGGCAGACCCAATGCAGCAGGTGCAAACTGGAAATGGCCCCAGAGCCCTTTTTATTTTATTGATTTATTTATTGCAATTATTTTCCCGCCTCCTTTCCCCCAAGGAGCTCAAGGTGGTATACATACTCCTCGCCCCCGTCCTGGCATTTTAACCTCACCACCACAACAGCTGTAAGGTAGGCTAAGAGGCACTGTGACTGGTCCAAGGTTACCCAGCGAGTGGTCTCAGGTCTTAAATCCAGCACTGGAACCACTACACCACACTGGCTCAAAGCCCAGGGATAGGAAAGGCTTAGGGCATCCCAGCTGGCTAGCAGGCAGCCAAGCTGTTTGCTGCCTACAGTTCCCCAAACGGCTTGGAAACAGCCAGCCCCATGGATGTCTCACACATCAAGACCTTCCTCAAAGGTCCCTCCCTCAGTGCCTGGATTTGGAGCTCTCACCCCACAGAGCCTAGGGCTTGCCGATCAGAAGGTCGGCGGTTCGAATCCCCGCGATGGGGTGAGCTCCTGTTGTTGCTCCCTGCTCCTGCCAACCTAGCAGTTTGAAAGCACATCAAGTGCAAGTAGATAAATAGGTACCACTCCGGCGGGAAGGTAAACGGCATTTCCGTGTGTTGCTCTGGTTCGCCAGAAGCGGCTTAGTCATGCTGGCCACATGACCCGGAAGCTGTACGCCCTCGGCCAATAAAGCAAGATGAGCGCCGCAACCCCAGAGTCGGCCATGACTGGACCTAATGGTCAGGGATCCCTTTACCTTTTACCCCACAGAGGTCAAGCTACCCCCAGGAAAAAACCTTGCGCTCCATAACAATCTTCGACCTCCTTGTGGGCCATTTCCCGCAAAATCCACCCACAGCCTGCCTACCTTGGCCTGGCCTCGTGGGCTCCACTGGCTCAATCCGGCTGCTCCTCAGCCTCCGCACTCCAGCTGGCCCCCCCTTCCGGTAGGGGTGCCTCTACAATGCACAGCCAGACAAGGAGACCCTCTCTGGGGAGGGGGGGGAATCATTCCCTGCTGTAGGAACAATCGCCCAGACCCAAATCCTGAACCGCACACATACACCCCCCCCCCCCCCGGTGCTTGCAGTACTCACGCCTTGGGGCATTTCAGGTTGGGCATGTCGTGGAGGAACCAGGGCAGGAACCGGTGGAACTCCTCGACACTTGGCCGGAGGGTCCCGCTCGTCAGAGCCATGCACTTCTTCAACAGGCAGGACAGGGAAGCTGGGGGAGAGAGAGGCAGAGGAGAGGCAGAGCCCCAGGTCCAGGCAGTGGCGTAGCGTGGGGGGGTGCAGGGGGGGGCCTGCCGCACCGGGCACAACATCTGGGGGTTAGGGTTAGGGGCCGCAAATCCACAGGTTAGGGGGCGCAAATCCATGGGTTAGGGGGCGCAAATTACTTGCCTTGCCCCGGGTGCTGACAACCCACGCTACGCCACTGGGTCCAGGCAGGAATCTCTGGTCCCCTACAGCTGGAACCTCGGGCAGGGAAACCCCCAGGGGACGTCCCACCGCCCCCTATACTTTCACAGAATGATAGAGCTGTAGAGTCGAAAGGGCTCCCCAAGGGTCATCGAGCCCCACCCCCTGCAATGCAAGAATCGCAGCTGAAGAATCTCTGGCGGGGTTTCTCTGCTTACTGTCGGTGGAGGGGCAGAACTGGTCCCTATCTGGGCCAAAGCTGTGGATGCGGCAGCAGCTGGAAAAGGGGCTCAGCCAGTCGATGAAGTCGTCCACCCAGGAAGAGGCAGGGATGGCCAGGAAGGACCTGGGGGGAGAGACAGCAGCATGGAGGGGGGCCGAGACCCACGGCCAAAGAGAGAGCTCAAGGCTCGAAGGGCAAGAGAGCAGGAGGGAGGCACAGGGCACTTGCTCGTCCCGGGCTGCCTCGGCCGTCTTCCAGGCCTTAGGCCCCTCCAGGAGCACCACCTGTGGTCTGCGGGATGGGGGCTGCCCTTGGAGGAAGGGGCCAAATGAAAAGGGGCAGTGGCACTTGCCAAGCCCAGCCTGAGGTGCCACTGGTGAGGTGGAACGAGGAGGGATGGAGCTGATCTTGCGGTGATCAAATGCAGGAAGCTGGGCTCATCCTGCCTGAGAAGGGCGCGGGGTGCCAGGCACCTGATCCTGGGCCCGATGCTGAACCTCAAAATATCAGGAGAAGCTCCTGGATGTTTGTCTAGTCCTCAGCTGGTTGGGGGCTGCCTTGATTTTGAGCTTATTGCCCTCTGGAGCCCTACAGACCGCTAAGAATCTCCTGCGCCTCTTCTAGAGCCTGGAGGGCCAGACCACACTACCTTTCCTGTATTATTATTTATTATTATTATTATTATTATTATTATTATTATTATTATTATTTGTATCCCGCCTCTGATTGTGGAGGCAGAACATAGATGTTGTGCCTAGTAGCCATCAATAGCCATCTCCTCCATGACTTGGTCTGTTCTCCTCTGAGCTCTTGATAATAATAATAATAATAATAATAATAATAATAATAATAATAATAATAATAATAGTTTATTTCTACCCCACCCATCTGGCTGGGTTTCCCCAGCCACTCTGGACAGCTTCCAACAAAGATTAAAAATACATCAAAATGTCACACATTAAAAACTTCCCTGAACAGGGCAGATGTTTTCTAAATGTCAGGTAGTTGTTTATCTCTTTGACATCTGATGGGAGGGCGTTCCAAAGGGCGGGCGCCACTACCGAGAAGGCCCTGTGCCTGGTGCCCTGGTATGCCTGGTATGAAGCAAACTCCAGGCTACTTTCTAGCATCTGCCTGGGGGTCTCTGGCTCCTTCTCCCCCAAGAAGGGTCCGGGCAAAAGAGCTTCTGCAACTGCTCTTTTACCACCATGCCCTCCCCGGTCAAAGCATCTTTCTCTCTGCCCCTGCAGGACGAACCCTCCAGGAACCCTCCCTCTGTATTTTTTCTTACGTTTCCTGGCAGGTTTGTGGAGGAAAGTGCATGCAATAATATTCTGGCGTATTTGAGGGCAAAACTGGGGGGGGGGCGCTCTTGTACACCCGCCCACCCCCTTTTTACAGGAGCAGAACGGCTCCCCCAAGCGACTTACACGTTCGGGAACTGCACGGCGGACTGGATCTTTTGCGTCAAGGAGTTGTCATCGCAGCCTGAGCTGGAGCAGACACCGTTCATTCCTTCCACCGTGGAGAAGTTGTAGCCCGGCGTGGTGACAAAGTAAGTTGGGGCCCCCACCATGAAGTACGTGTTCAGGTACTGGAAGTACTGCAGCATGTAGGAGTCCTGGGGAGAGCAGAGCGTAAGAACATAAGAACCACCTAAGACATGTGATAAAATGGGGGGTGGGTGGGAACTGATCTATAATGAATTGGGACGCAGGTGGCGCTGTGGTCTAAACCACTGAGCCTAGGGCTTGCTGATCAGAAAGTCGGCAGTTCAAATCCCCGCGACAGGGTGAGCTCCCGTTGCTTGGTCCCTGCTCCTGCCCACCTAGCAGTTCGAAAGCACACCGGTGCAAGTAGATAAATAGGTACCACTCCAGCGGGAAGGTAAACGGTGTTTCCGTGCGCAGCTCTGGTTCGTCAGAAGCGGCTTAGTCATGCTGGCCACATGACCCGGAAGCTGTACACCGGCTCCCTCGGCCTATAGAGCGAGATGAGCGCCGCAACCCCAGAGTCGGCCACGACTGGACCTAATGGTCAGGGGTCCCTTTACCTTTACTATACTGAATTAAAAAAGATGCTTAGATATACTTTCCCAAAAAAGCCTGAAGCTTTTTTGCTAGGCTTGATGGGGGAAGATATTAAGAAAGTAGACCAAAGGTTATTCATGTATGCTACGACTGCCGCCAGAATCTTGATAGCCCCAAAATGGAAAACACAGGAATTACCAACTGTGTCCTCCTCACCACTATGAGCTGAATAAAGAGCATGAAATCCACTCTCGACTCCGAGTATATTTCAGTTTAACTATGCACGGCGTGAAGAAGAAGTTTCTTTCATCTGCCCTGAATCTTCCAACATTTGGATTCTTCGGCTGTCCACTGAAGACAAGGCGAATCCATCTCCATCCCTCTGCCTGCTACCTTTTCCTTGAAGGGGCAGCCCAAGAGCAGAGCCCCAACAGACTCTGAGCTGCTCTGCCCTCCCTGTGCCCAGGCCAGCCCTTAACATCACCCTCCCTGCCCCTTTCATCCCTCAATTAAGGCTCTTGGCCTTTCGCTACTGGAAATTAAACAGAGAATGGAGGACCGGAGGTGGACATTTAAAAAACTGTCCCCATAGGCTCAGCCACTGCAGATCTTGAAAAGGGGGAGAGGGATAAATCTCGCCACTTCAACCGAAGCCATTGGAAGACAGTGGAAATGGGGCGTCTGAAGGAAGTGAACAGGTCAGCCAAAAGGACAGCTTAAAAATAAAATGGGGAGGGGGGCTCAAAGACCCTGGAAGACCCTGGATGCTACCTGGGAAGGCTGGTATGTAGGAAAGAGATGGGGGAGGTCAGCAAGTCTACCAGCACATCACTAACTGGCAGCCATGCTGACCCATACTTCATTAAACGGGAAATACCGTATTTTTCGCCCTATAGGACGCACATTTTCGCCTCCAAAATGAAGGGGAAATGTGTGTGCGTCCTATGGGGTGAATGCAGGCTTCAGGAAGCTCTGCGCAACCCTCGGGAGACCGGCTCCGAGGGTTGCGCAGAGCTGCCTGCAGTCCCGGCCTCAGTGCAGCTCTGTGCGGCCATCGGGAGCAGGGCGCAAAGTCCTGGCTCCCGGTGGCTGCGCAGAGCTGCCTGCAGTCCCGGGCTCAGCGCACTTCTCCCCATCGCCAGTCCCACAAGCTCGGGGGACAGCGGGGAGGCGGAGCGCGCCTTCCCGCTGTTCCCCGACCTGGTTCTTCCAGCCCCGCACCTGGGGGGGAAATAATTTTTTTCCTTTACTTCCCCCCCAAAAAACTAGGTGCGTCCTATGGGCCGGTGCGTCCTATGGGGCGCAAAATATGGTACTACTTTTAATGTTGCTGTCATTTTGCTTGCTTGCCATACGATAGAACTGTTGCTCCTTGGACCTGTTGTCATTTTTTTGTATTGTTTTTCTGTTTCTTTTTATTACTCCGTCCCCTGCTCTGGGACTGAAAACATTCGACGAAGAGCGAGCTATAAATACTGCAAATAATTTAGTTAACAAAGCTACTGGAGGAAGCCAGGTGGAAGTAAGCAGCTCCCTTCGTTAAGGTGCAGAGCACCCAGACTCAGCCAAGTCCTCAAGTTCCCTGAAGGAACTTCCTTGTGGAGAAGCCCCTTGGGGAAGCATCATCATCACTGCTGGCCCAGAAGACCAGCAAGCCAGCCAGCTCTCACCGTGGGCATGGCCAGCTCCTGATTCAGCCCCACTTCGACATGCAACATCAGGAAGATCCCAGCGCAGAACATGAAAATGAAGATCAGCATCTGAAGGTAAGAACACAAGAGGGTTCTCTGCAGGTGAAGCAGCAGGATCAGGCCAAAGCATCTAGTTCAGCATCCCAGTCCTCCCTTGCCCGCAACCAGGGACCAACTAGAGGCTCCCAGGAAGCACACAAGTCATTATTTTATGTGTTAGATGGATTCCCACCCCCATTCTCTCCACCCGTCATGGGGGTGTCTGTGGGCTCCCCAGGTGGTGTCTCATCCTGACCAGGGCCTGCTTAGTGGTGACTCCCCTGGACCTTCAAGTCACACCCTCTCCCACCTGACACCCCGCCTCTGATTCTGGAGGAGGTAGATATGGACTAACGTAGCTTGGACTACTGCCATGCGCTCTACGTGGGGCTACCTTTGAAGGTGACTCGGAAACTGCAATTAATCCAAAAAGCGGCAGCAAGACTGTTGACTGGGAGTGGACGCCAAGACCACATAACACCAGTCCTGAAAGATCTGCATTGCCTCCCAGTACGTTTCCGAGCACAATTCAAAGTGTTGGTGCTGACCTCGGCCTGAAGGAGAGTCTCCACCCCCATCGTTCATCCCAGACACTGAGGTCCAGCATCAAGGGCCTTCTTGCGGTTCCCTCATTGCGAGAAGCCAAAGTTACAGGGAAGCAGGCAGAGGGCCTTCTTGGTAGTGACGCCTGCCCTGTGGAACGCCCTCCCACCAGATGTCAAGGCAATAAACAACTATTTTACTTTTAAAAGACACCTGAAGGAGGCCCTGTTTAGGGAAGTTTTTAATGTCTGGCGCTGTATTGTTTTTGATATTTGGTTGGAAGCCGCCCAGAGTGGCTGGGGAGACCCAGTCAGATGGGCGGGGTATAAATAATAAATGTTGTTGTTGTTGTTGTTTAGTCATTTAGTCGTGTGTCCGACTCTTCGTGACCCCATGGACCAGAGCACGCCAGGCCCTCCTGTCTTCCACTGCCTCCCGCAGTTTGGTCAAACTCATGTTCGTAGCTTTGAGAACATTATTATTATTATAGTGGTGCCCCGCAAGACGAATGCCTCGCAAGACCGAAAACCTGCTAGATGAAAGGGTTTTCCGTTTTTCGATGTGCTTCGCAGGACGAATTTCCCTATGGGCTTGCTTCGCAAGACAAAAATGTCTTGCGAGTCTTGAGATTTTTTCCCGCTCCCCTCCCCCTTTTTCTAAGCCGCTAAACCGCTAATAGCCTTTTAGCAGCTAATCCGCTAATCCCTTAAGCCTTTAATAGCCGCTAATAGCCGCTAAACCGCTAATAGCACTAATCCGCTAGGCCGCTAATAGGGTTGCTTCGCAAGACCAAAAAACCGCTAGACGAAGAGACTCGCAGAACGAATTAATTTCGTCTTGCGAGGCACCACTGTATTATATTAGATATGGCTTCCAAGACTAACAGCCACCGAGGGGGAGTTGGTTAAGAAGGCTCAGAAAGAAGGATTCTTCTCCCCGCACCCTGTGTTCTCTTCTGCCTCCTTCTTGCCACCTTGCCTGCTCTCCGCCTTGGATTCACACACACACCAGAAAACCACCCTCTGCCACCTAACCAGCAGCACTCACCACCATGAACCGGACGAAGCTGTTGAGCAAGAAGGGAGCATAGAAGCGTTCTATGAAGGTGCGAAGGAGGCTTCTTTGCTTCTTCTCTGGGCTCTTCTTCTCTGGGCTCTTCTCCTCCAGTTGGACGCAGCAACACAGGTCAAAGCGAGAGGCCTGTGGGCAAACGGGGCGCCAACTGAGGACCCCATTGGAGTGTGGGGCTGGGGAGGAGGAGGAGGGGTGGTTGTGGAAGCCTGCAACCCCAGTCAGTAAGGAAACCCTCCCGCCTCAAAAATGCACTTTAAAAGAAAGGCCCCACTGACCTTCTGCCTGCGGGCATCCAGAGACAGCAAGGCCACAAACATGGACACCTGGAGCAAGAAGTCAAAGAGGACGGCCAGGGCAGCGTTCAAGGCAAAGGTCCGGACAGCCGGCATCTCCGACAGGCCACCTAGAAGCAGGAGGGGAGGCGTAAGGTCCAGCAGCGGATCCTGGCTGCTGGATCAGGCCAAAGGCAGTGGTCCATCCTGTCCTCACAGTGGCCAACGAGCTGCCCTATTGGGAAACCCATAAGCAGGATCCAAGCACAAGGGCCATACTGTGGCTTCCAGTAACTGGGATTCAGAAGCCTCTGACTGTGGTGGCATAACAGTGCCATCCTGGCCAGTTGCCATCAACAGCCCTCACTTCCTCCATGAATTTGTCTCATCCTCTTTTACCTCCATCCAGGTTGGGAACCATCACTGCCACCTTTGAGAGGGAGACCTGTAGAGTATTCCTTTCCTGTATTACTAGAATATTACTAGCAATGCGATGATAAACAGGGGATGTATATAGTTAGATAGCAAGGTCATGACATCACTTAGAGACTTGGAGCTATCCGTGCCAGGGTTGTTCGGAAGGCAATGTGCAGGAATACCACCTACACAGGAATCTAAGAATTCAACAGGAAGGCAACACAGGAAAGGAACACATGAAGGCCACATTCTAGTAATACAGGAAAGGAATACTCTACAGAGACCCACTGCTTGGTCCTAGCTTTTACCCGTCCTGAATCTTCCAACATTCAGCTCCATTGGATGTCCATAAAAAAAGGCACAGGGTGGACCTCCTGGACTCTCTGGCCACAGGGCAAGTCAGGGTCAGCTTTTAGCTTTGGACTACTGCCATTCCCTTGTTTTCTTCTTTTCCATCTCTCAGGGCTGAGACCACATTGGCAGTGGCGTAGCGTGGGGGGTGCAGGGGGGGCCGGCTGCACCGGGCGCAACATCTGGGGGTTAGGGTTAGGGGGCGCAAATCCACGGGTTAGGGGGCGCAAATTACTTGCCTTGCCCCGGGTGCTGACAACCCACGCTACGCCACTGCACATTGGGTTCTCCTGGCTTTTCAGGACCCTAATCCCCTTGCAGCTTTGCCTGCTCTAGCGCTTGCAGGCAGGCCTTGTCACAAGGCTGGGATGAGGGCATCCCTACAAGGAAGCCCCTGGCCCATTCAGCAGCCCCTCCCGCCATCACAACCTGAGTTGCGGTCTCTGTCCACACAGCTAGACAGCTGCCGCCAGTCAAAGGGCCGCAAAGCAGCTCTGCATTCTAGAGACTCCCAGGCTTGAAGCTTTGCAAAATCAGATTCATCAGGCATTTCCCAAAGCCTAACTGAGGGACACGGGTGGCGCTGTGGGTTAAACCACAGAGCCTAGGACTTGCTGATCAGAAGGTTGGCGGTTCGAATCCCCACGACGGGGTGAGCTCCCATTGCTCAGTCCCTGCTCCTGCCAACCTAGCAGTTCGAAAGCACATCAAAGTGCAAGTAGATAAATAGGTACCACTCCGGCGGGAAGGTAAACGGTGTTTCCGTGCACTGCTCTGGTTCACCAGAAGCGGCTTAGTCCTACTGGCCACATGACCCGGAAGCTGTATGCCGGCTCCCTCGGCCAATAAAGTGAGATGAGCACCACAACCCCAGAGTCTGTCACGACTGGACCTAATGGTCAGGGGTCCTTTAACCTTTAACTGAGGGATCATCCCATTTCCACATTCTATGCAGTTTTCTATCAGCCCCGCCCTTTCCCCAGGAAAACCTGCTCTTTAGCACCGAATGGGCGCAAACATCCATCCGCAGAAAATCTGGTTGATGTTTGCTCTGAGATTCAGAGGCAAAGATGGGCTTTTTCTGGAGGGAAGTTGCAGGATGAGCAGTAGTCTAGATGAGCCCCAAGAGCCCTGCCACCCTTCTCTGCCCAGACCTGGCGGCATTTGGCCACCAGGGTTTTGTACCCGACTCCATCCTCAGAGAAGCAGTGGCTTTGCTTACCCAGGAAGAAGCAGATGACTTCAGAGAGGCTGCAAAGGAGCATGCTGGGCGCCACGTCACCCAAAACCCGCCCGATGTGTTGCTCCGTCGTCTCCCCAGGCCGTGGCTCACACCGCTGCAGTGGGAGGCAGAGGAAGGGGGTCTGAGAAACGGGGGGGTCCTCACCCACAGAGCAGCAAGGCGGTGAAGTCGAGGTGTCTTCTGGGGTTCCCAAATAGGGGTAGTCTGGCCTCAGCTGTGTGCAAAGGTGTCCCTCCAATCTGGGCTGTCTCAGACCCCCTTCTCCTTCCCAAAGGCCCAGCAGTCCTGAAGTAGGAGAGCTGCTTTGTTCCAGACAGGGCCAGCCTACCCGTGAGCAGTGGCGTAGCGTGGGGGGGCCGGGCGCACCGGGCACAACATCTGGGGGGGGGCGCACTCCCACTCGCAGCTCTCTGCCCCTACCTGGCTCACTCACTCTCTCTCACTGCAGTGCTGGCTGTGCAAATCCGATCCGAGCCGCCGGGTCGCCGCCCACTGGGGGGGGGGGCAGGCGTGCGGTGCAGTCCGGTGCGGAGAGAGAGCGAGGGACTATCTGGGGGAGGGACAGTGCAGCCGGGGGGGGTGCAAATTACTTGCCTTGCCCCGGATTAGGGGGCGCAAATTACTTGCCTTGCCCCGGGTGCTGACAACCCACGCTACGCCACTGCCCCTGAGGCACTTGCCTTGGGCAGCAGGCCGGGGACAGTTGGGAGGAGTGGTAGATCTGGGCCCCCAAGCAGCATGCTGCTTGCCGCTGCTTGCCCCCGTTGCCTGGGGCTGCTGCCTAACAAGAGCAGGCCCATGGCTGCCACTGCTTGTGCCTCTTTAGCCTCCGTTCCTCCACCTGCTCAAGCGGCAAAAACACCTTTGTTCTGGACATGCCAAGCCTTGGGAGCCCTCCCAGCATTTCTCGCACCTGGTACTCCAGCACAAAGATGAAGATGTTGTCCGCACCGACTGCCAGCACCAGGAAGGGGACGACCTCAATGATGATGAGGGAGGAGGGCAGCCCTATGTAGGAGTAGAAGCCCAGGGACGACAGCACAGCCCCCAGGACCACCAGGATTCCTCCGAAGCCCAGCGTCACCTTGGAGTCCACCTGAAAATATGAGGCAAGGCGTGGTGACGAGAGGATGCTCCTCAGCAGCGAGGACGCACAGAGGCAAGCCCAGTCCTTGCACCTGCTTCTACACCCAGAGAGGCATGAAGCCTCTTCCGGATGTTGTGCTGGGTCCAGGAGAAGAGCAGGGCTCTCTTCGTGGTGGCACCCATCTCCAGAAGCACTCAGAAAGCAGCTGCTCCTTAAGTACTGGAAGCTTTGATGCTGCAGGAGGGACTGGAGCTCCTCTGTCCCCCCGCTCCTCCTCCTCTTGGGTCTGGCCACCTCCACCCGCCTTGCCGTGGGGCAGCCCCTTCATACCAGGATGCGCTTCCAGCTGGAGTACTCGCCCAAGGCCAGTGCAATGTACACAAAGATCACCAGGTAGCTGACAGCAAAGACGGGAAGGTCCTCCCAGGTGGTGCGGTTGATCTCATCCTCCAGGGAACGCTGCAGGTATTATGGGGGGGGGGGAGAATAAGAGGGCCTTAAGAGTCTATAGGGGAGAGTCTGCCTGAGCCATCAAGGGGAAGACTTTCCACCTGCCTTCCCCACCCCCTTCCTGGCAGGTGTGGGGCAGATATTGCTTTTGCTGCAATTTGGATGCTTGCATTTTATTTGGATGTTTGCATTTTATTGTTTCAGTGTTTATTAGCATGAGATGCTTGCCCTAATGATATTACGCCTGACTTTTTGGTTCAATCATGCTCTGTTCTGCCACTGTTAATGCATTATCTTGAAATGTTTTTATATATTTATTTTGTAGGTTGATGTGAGCCACCTTAACAGTGTTAGAAACTGAGATAGGAAAACTAGGAGCTGAACGGCACCTTAAACCGAGGTTATGAGCGCAACAACGGAATGTCTAGGCGCACTTTTTTTATATAACAAGAATACAAAGCTGAAAATGAACAAATTGCAGCTGAAATATTATGTTCATTTTTCGCAAGGTCTAGTCCTTCCGCTGCCCGCCCCCCATAATCTTCTTAAGAGGGTCCCTTCTCCAGTCTTCAGAACAGCTGGAAGTGGGGAGGCAGAAAAAAGTCCTCCTTTCCTTCCACTTTGCAGTTTTAATCTGAAATCTCAGGCGCAGCACTGCGCCCAGAGCTCGCACTAATGAATTTCCCTGTCGCAAAACAATGGGAGTTTTGAATACTGCACCTTGATGGAAAACCAGCCGGGGAAGGACAACCAATTTCGAAAGGCCAGCTCAGCATTGGCTTCTCAGGCACATAAGATGCTCAAAGCGCATAACTCAGGCTGGCCCTCCACGTTCCTTGCACCACCCGAGAGATGCCCCTGATTCTGTGCCCGCTCAGCTCAAGCTCTCCAGGCACACAGGGATGAGAGGGACATACAGTGGTACCTCGGGTTAAGAATTCATTCTGGAGGTGTGTTCTTAACCTGAAACCGTTCTTAACCTGAGGTACCACTTTAGCTAATGGGGCCTCCTGCTGCCGCCGCACGATTTCTGTTCTGATCCTGAGGTAAAGTTCTTAACCCGAGGTACTATTTCTGGGTTAGCGGAGTCTGTAACCTGAAGTGTCTGTAAACTGTAGCGTCAGTAACCCGAGGTACCACTGTACAGTGGTACCTCAGGTTACATACGCTTCAGGTTACAGACTCCGCTAACCCAGAAATAGTGCTTCAGGTTAAGAACTTTGCTTCAGGATGAGAACAGAAATCGGGCTCCGGCGGCACGGCGGCAGCAGGAGGCCCCATAGCTAAAGTGCTGCTTCAGGTTAAGAACAGTTTCAGCTTAAGTACGGACCTCCAGAACGAATTAAGTACTTAACCTGAGATACCACTGAAAATTGAAAAATCCCAAAGTTTAAAAATGATGAACATCAGGTTCTCTGGGCAGGTTTTTCTCCTCTCCTCCGCCACCGACCTGACTGATTTGGGCAGCGAGGACAAATAAAAGAAGGAGAAGGACATAGACACAGCACAGAAGGGGAGCAGGGATGGAATATAACCTTCTCCAACTAGCCTGGCAGGTCACTTTGGGGCTGGCCGGGCACCTGTGCCTTCATTTCAAATCTGGCGTCCACTGGTCAGTGGAATGGGCTGGTTCTGCCCGGCAGATCATAGAATCATAGAGTTGGAAGAGACCACAAGGGCCATCGAGTCCAACCCCCTGCCAAGCAGGAAACACCATCAGAGCACTCCTGACATATGGTTGTCAAGCCTCTGCTTAAAGACCTCCAAAGAAGGAGACTCCACCACACTCCTTGGCAGCAAATTCCACTGTCAAACAGCTCTTACTGTCAGGAAGTTCTGGGCACGGCTGACCGCAGTGGTGTGAGGTGGCCCCAACCAGTAGCCCCAGCCCCCAATGGCAAAAGGCACAAGGGTCCTTGATAGGGACCCTTGTGGGGCAGCAGCAACACCCACCTCTGCCATGTAGGCGACCGTGTAGCTGTCTTCATGTTTCCGCTGGAATTCCTGCACTATCTCCAGGAACTGCTTCTCCCACAACATGGCGAAGTCGAATCGAGGGTCACTGGGAGGGAAGTTGTTCAAGGAGAACGTCAAGATGAGGGCCTGGCCTTCCGAGTACTCCTCCTCTGTCAGGCAGAGAAGAAGGAGGTCACAGAGAGGCAGGTTGGGGGTGGCACATCCGCAAGGCAGCAAGCCCCCCCCCCCGAGAGCCCCAGTTCCCTCACACACAGCCCCCCATCTTCTCCCTCAAACCACAGGTATGGTGGTTTCTCCAGGCCTCTCAGGTGCCCCTGTTGGGCCTGACTAGGTGGGGCATCTTGAGACCCTCAGGAATTTCCTCTCCGGATAAGTATAATGATAGAGGGCCTTCTTGGTAGTGGCGCCTGCCCTGTGGAACGCCCTCCCACCAGATGTCAAAGAGAAAAATAACTACCAAACTTTTAGAAGACATCTGAAGGCAGCCCTGTTTAGGGAAGCTTTTAATGTTTAATAGGTTATTGTATTTTAGTGTTTTGTTGGAAGCCGCCCAGAGTGGCTGGGGAAACCCAGCCAGATGGGCGGGGTATAAATAATAAATTATTATTATTATTATTATTATTATTATTATTATTATTATTATTATTACTACAGTGCTTGGAACGAGTTTATACAGAATATATTAGGTGATGGATAAAGATTATGCACGTCTGGATACAAATGTGCGGAAATGAAATTTCTTTTATTTTCGTTTTCATTTGTGTTTTCACCACCACTCATTTCAAAAAAAGAAAGGAAGGGGGAAAGAAAGAAAAAAAAGAGGAAAAAATGGGAATAAGCTATTTTCTTTCAATTTTCTTTCTTTTTTAGGAAGGAGCAATGGGGGGCAAAGGGGGGGGACACATAAGCTGTGGTGCTAGAACTTGTGGACGTTCAATGCAGCTGAACACTGGAAGATTTGGAATAGATAAAAGCAAGTCCTTGACACCCTGCACAGTTGAAATGTGGAACTTGGTGTATGTGAAGAGTTGGGGGAAAAAATATTTGAACAAACTTTTTATAAAGAAACCAGAAGCTTTCCTATTGGGCACAGTGGCGTAGCGTGGGTTGTCAGCACCCGGGGCAAGGCAAGTAATTTGCGCCCCCTAACCCCCAGATGTTGCGCCCGGTGTGGCCGGGCCCCCCTGCACCCCCCACGCTACGCCACTGATTGGGCATATTAGATTCAAATACTCCAAATGAAAATAAGAGCACATTCTTATACGCAACAATGGCAGCAAGAATAGTAATAGCTAAACATTGGGAAAGTGAAATAGTACCAACAAAAAAAGAGTGGGAGGACAGACTATTTGAATATTTTGAAATGGCAAAACTGACGGATACAATTAGGGGGCAGTCTAACTAAAGGTTCCAAAAAGAGTGGGGAGTGTATAGAGATTACCTAAAAAACCAGTGTCCTCAAATCAAAACTGAACTTGCATTGAGTAATTTTTGCAAACCACAATATGGTCTATAACTAAGTCCAGTAGATGGAGAAGGGTAGGAAAACTAAGTCCAGTAGATGGAGAAGGGTAGGAATGATGAAATGAGAAAGAAACAGATGAACAAACAGGAAAATAGACCCACTTTGAGGAGGAAGAAGTAATACTAGAAAAGAATAAGAATGGGAAATATAAAATAATTCTGTGTGCAAGAGCGTACGGATTCATGGCTTTATGTGTTTGTCATTTGTTTTGTGTTTTCTCTTTAGTTTGTTTCTTAATTGTCCTTACAGCTTAGTATGTGTGTTTATGTGTTGTAACAAAAAGTTAATAAAAAGCATTTTTTTAAAAAAACAACGTAAGCGCTGGTGGTTGCCACAGTATCAAAATAGCACATGTGCATGTGTGCGCACACACACACAGCGCCCTGACCTTAAAAAATGTCTTGATACCACTTATAACCACAGCCCCTTGTGGCCTGGGCAGCCCAATCTGTGCATGACACAAAAGACCCAATTATTTCCTCCCAGGGGGTGGGCATGCCTCTTACCTGGATACCCCCCCACGGCCAGGAAAGGGAAGACAGGCCCTCCGTATTCTGCCATGCAGCTCAGCTCCAGCGAGGTGATGTCTTGGAAAGAGAGAGGTGAGCTGCGAAGGAAAAGGAATTGAACGCCTAGTGAGAGCCCGGCATTAAGGACCCTCCGGGAAGCCCTCCTGATTTCAGAGGAAAGGAGCCGCCTCGTTCACCAGGGACAGCAGAGGACGCTGGCTTTGCCAGAACCGACCCATCAAGCTCTGCACTGTCTGCTTCAGGCGTGGAGAACCTCCTGCCCACAAGCCAAATTTGCACCACCAGGAGTTCAGCTGCGGCCCCCAAAATGCAGTCACTTCCCCACACCTGAAATTGCAGGTGGGGCGGGAAGAGAAGCAGCGGGCACAACTAGGAGCCCTAAAGTGCTGAAGGACAGGAGGGCCCAAGCCTGCTGAGTCAGCTGCACACACCGGGAACTCGCTTGAGCAGCCAGTGTCTGAAAAAAGAAGGGTCATTGGCTGGGGCGGAGGCGTGGGGCTTGCGAGGTGCTTTGACCCTGTTTCCCAGGGCCAGTCCCGGATTTACAGAAGCCATCATCCCAGTTCCTCATTTGATCCCAGAATGTCCCGCTTTTCTTTAAAGGTAAAGGGACCCCTGACCATTAGGTCCAGTCGTGGCCGACTCTGGGGTTGCGGCGCTCATCTCACTTTACTGGCCAAGGGAGCCGGCGTACAGCTTCCGGGTCATGTGGCCAGCATGACTAAGCCGCTTCTGGCAAACCAGAGCAGCGCACGGAAATGCCGTTTACCTTCCCACCGGAGCGATACCTATTTATCTACTTGCACTTTGATGTGCTTTCAAACTGCTAGGTTGGCAGGAGCAGGGACCGAGCAGCAGGAGCTCACCCCATCGCGGGGATTCAAACCGCCGACCTTCTGATCGGCAAGCCCTAGGCTCTGTGGTTTAACCCACAGTGCCACCTGTATGCTTTGCAAGGTGCTTTGCGCCAGACCCTATTTACCAGGGCCAGTCCTGGATTTACAGAAGCCATCATCCCAGTACCTCATTTGATCCCGGAATGTCCCGCTTTTCCTTAGGACGTCCCTATTTCCATCAGAGAAGTGCTGGAGGTTATGGAGTTATGCCACTCCCGAGCCAAGGAGATAAGTAACTATAGAGTGGAACCTCAGTTTTAGAGCATCTCAGAAGCCAAACATTTTGGATGCCGAAAACCCGGAAGTAATTGCTTCTGTTTTTGAACGTGCCTCGGAAGCCAAACGGCTTCCGCTGCGTGTTTTTCTTTTTTTCTCAATGGATTTTGCCCACCGCCAGTTACTCCTCAGTTTTTGAACGTTTCGGAAGTTGAACAGTCTTCCGGAACGAATTACATTCGAAAACCAAGGTTCCACTGTACAACCTTTAGAAGACATCTGAAGACAGCTTGTATAAGGAAGTTTTTAAATGTTCACTTATGTTTTTATAGGGGACGCGGGTGGCGCTGTGGGTTAAACCACAGAGCCTAGGACTTGCCGATCAAAAGGTCAGCGGTTCGAATCCCCGCTACAGGGTGAGCTCCCATTGCTCAGTCCCTGCTCCTGCCAACCTAGCGGTTCGAAAGTGCAAGTAGATAAATAGGTATCGCTCTGGTGGGAAGGTAAACGGCGTTTCTGTGTGCTGCTCTCGTTTGCCAGAAGCGGTTTAGTCATGCTGGCCACATGACCCAGAACCTGTACACCAGCTCCCTTGGCCAGTAAAGCGAGATGAACGCTGCACGACTGGACCTAATGGTCAGGGGTCCCTTTACATTTATGTTTTTATATTTGTTGGAAGCTGCCCAGAGTGGCTGGGGCTACCCAGTCAGATGGGTGGGGTATAAAACAGAATACAGTGGTGCCCCGCAAGACGGAAAACCCGCAAGACGAAAGGGTTTTCCGTCTGCAGAGGCGCTTCGCAAGACGAATTTCCCTATGGGCTTGCTTCGCAAGATGAAAAATGACGAAAAAATTCGATTTTTTTTTTTTGCTCCAAAACCCCTTATCTGAATCGCTAAGCTGCTAAAAGCATTTTAGCAGCAAACCCGCTAATCCCCCCCCCCTAAAAAAGCCGTTTTTAGCCCTTTTTTAGCCAATAGCGCTAATAGCGCTACTCCGTCAATGGGCTTGCTTCGCAAGACGAAAAAACCGCAAGACGAAAAGACTCCTGGAACGGATTCTTTTCGTCTTGCGAGGCACCACTGTATCATCATCATCATTATGGAATAGGACATCCCTATTGTCATGCTGTGATCTGATTTGTCTCGGCACCTGTCCACGTTGGCATGGAGGGGTGGGGGCCACAGAGCCAAAACGTTTCCCCCCCCCAGTCAACCTCAGTTTGCAGCGGCTCTCCAGCTTCCCAGGCCTTTCTCAACCCTACCTAGGGATGATGATGGGGACGAACAGAGGACCTTCCGATCGCCTATCGGGGCTCTAAGCCTGAGCCACAGGCAAAGGGACAATGGCACTTGTGGGAGGAAGGGCCCTGCTCTTGCTGGACTGCAGCGAAGCATGAGCAGAGACTCAGAGCCAGCAGTTGGTTGCCAACCCTCCACTTTGAAGGCCGCCTCTGGGCGCTGCCAACAAAACCAGGCTCCCGGGAAGGCCCAACCTCACCTCCTGCCTCGAGGTCTGTGCCAAGCTGGCACAGGAGGTACCATATTTTTTGCTCTATAAGACTCACTTTTTCCCTCCAAAAAAGCAAGGGGAAATGTGTGTGCGTCTTATGGAGCGAATGCAGGCTGCGCAGCTATCCCAGAAGCCAGAACAGCAAGAGGGATTGCTGCTTTCACTGCGCAGCGATCCCTCTTGCTGTTCTGGCTTCTGGGATTCAGAATATTTTTTTTCTTGTTTTCCTCCTCCAAAAACTAGGTGCGTCTTGTGGTCTGGTGCGTCTTACAGAGCGAAAAATACAGTAATTTGATCCTGACTCCAAACACAGGACTCACACCCCCTGCTCCAGCTCAGCCTGATCAAAACAAAGGCCACTGTCCCACTAAAGTGTATATTAAAAAGGGGGTCCCCTGGGGGCCAGGGCTTACTTGACGCAATAGAGGAAGTGGTCCCGCCAGTCCACGGTGCCATTCTTGCCCCTCATCGTCTGGTTGGCCGTCATATTCAAGCGTGTCACGTTGTTCTGAAAATACTGCAACAGGCTGTTGACGCAGCAGTCAGAGAGGGTAGAATTCTCAGGGTTGAGGGGGGCATAGCAGACGTCCTTCAGAGAGATGTTCCTGCCATACTCCTCAGACCAGACCTCGATGGCTTGCAGCCTCTGCTGCAGGTCCAGCAGGTCCAGCAGAACCTCCATGGAGAGGATGCCGCTGAAATTCTTATTGCCCAGGATGAGGGAGTCGTAGGTGTAGCTGGGACGGTCCTTGGCGGTCATGATGACCTGGTTAGTCCTGAAGAAGGGCCCAAAGTTCTCGTCATAGAAGGTCTTCTCCTTCCGGGCCTGGCTGTCGGGTTTGGACCACAGCTCCACAGGGTCTGTGGTCAGCTGGATAAAGACCAGCCCGCTGGAGAGCACTATCACCACCACCAGCGAGACGGCGATCACCTGGATGGGGTAGGAGGCCACCAGTGTGCCCCAGCAGCTGAATATCCTGGCCAGGAAGTCGTGCGTGGCCTGGCTCACTTTCTGAGAACAGGTTGGCTTGGGCATGGCTTTCTTGGGGCCTTTGTCCTTCTTTTTCCGACACGAGCAGGAGCACCCTCGCTGGATCAGGAAGGCCACAAACAGCACCATGAGGAGGCAGAAGAAGAAGATGCATAGAAACAGGACCCCACCCATTTCCCCCACTTGGAAGGGCTTCTGGGCAGGGTGAGGGTCCAGGCCTGCAGGACATGCCTGGGAACAGTCTTGGCATGAACACCTCTCCTTGGTCCCATTGCCCACTGCCTCGCTGCACTTCCAGGCCGTTCCGTTGAAGGGCACGATGCCACCCTGAATTGGGGCAGAGCCTTCGGGCACCAGCTGGAAGGAGATGGCCAAAGGGGCCACCCCGTTGCTTGTGTCCCCCTGGAAATCCAGCCACCTCTGACTGTTGCATAAGGTGGCCCCATATTTGCCACACATGGCGCTGATGGCGTAGCCGCCCGTGGCCGGCATCCTCACCCCTTTGCAAGAGTCGAAGGACTCCTGAGCAAAGCGCTGGCTGTAGTAGCACTCGTACTCTAAGACCCCTTGCTTCTCCTCCCCCTGGATGGTGCGGTTGAAATAGCGGGTGATGTTGGTGAAGAGGCTCTGGTCTGGGCTGCAAGTGCTCTGGCAGTAGATGCTGGCAAAGTTCTCCGAGCAGGACGGGCAGCGAGACAGAATCGCCTGGGACATGGACAGGCTGGTCTGCAGGTCTCGCAGCTGGTCCTCGGAGCAGCAGGCGAAGGTGTCATTGGCCCCCGTGAACAGCATCGGGCAGATGGTCCGGAGGAGGTTGAGGTGGGAGCCATTGACTTTCCGGGCCGGCGTGTTGGAGATGCAAGGGACAACTGCTGGGAGAAGACTGGAACTGATTTCGGGGTTCTTGCCACACACTCCGTAGAAGGAACAGTATTTTGCCTGATGGATTACTGTGAGGGCAGCCGCCTTGGTCCCATAGGAGGGGGAGGGAGAGATGTCATACAGAACCGGTTATTTCTTAGTATTTATTTTGTCAGTTAGGTCTAGACTTTTTTGTCACCACTATTGTTCCTCAAACTTCCTTCCTGTCAAAGTCTCTTCTACTGTGAAGACAGAAGTGGACCTGAAGGAGCGTCTCCACCCCTATCGTTCTGCCCGGACACTGAGATCCAGCGCCGAGGGCCTTCTGGTGGTTCCCTCATTACGAGAAGTGAGGTTACAGGGAACCAGACAGAGGGCCTTCTCGGTAGTGGCACCTGTCCTGTGGAATGCCCTCCCATCAGATGTGAAGGAAATAAGCAGCTATCCTAGCTTTAAAAGACATCTGAAGGCAGCCCTGTTCAGGGAAGTTTTTAATATTTAACGCTGTATTGCTTTTAACACTTGATTGGGAGCCGCCCAGAGTGGCTGGGGAAACTCAGCCAGATGGGCGGGGTATAAACAATAAATTATTATTATTATTATTATTATTATTATTATTATTATTATTATTATTATTATTCTGCTTCTCTGCAGTCGCCTTATTCTCCTTTGGCACAATTCCCCCCCCCCCATCACCCAAAGAGACCCCACTGCCTGCCTAACTGGCTGTCTGCTAGCAACATACCTGAGAGCTTTCATTGCTCGTGTTCTTTCTGTTTTTAGCAATTTGCTCCTCAAATACTTTTCTTCTTCTTTTTTGCATTCCTTACTGTCTGCATACTTCTCTCTGTATTTTCATGTTCCTTTTTGGTCTCATTTGAACAAGACTTCCATTTTCTAATGGAAATTTTCTTGCCTCTCTAACAGCTTATTTGACCACATTGGCACCCTGCCAGTACCTCATTTGATCTACAGTGCATACATTCTAGCTAATACTGTCGTTTTAAACAACCCCCCAAATATTTGGAGCGAATTGACCCTCTTGACTTTGACCCTTGCAACTTCCTTTTTGTCCCAGTTTCTCTGGTTTAGGAAATTTGAAATGTGACCGCTAGATTTTCTTTGCAATTGTCTATTTGCACATACACTGAATCAGATAGCACTATGGTCACTGTTCCCAGTTGGTTCAAGATCACTTGCACCAAGTTCTGGTGCCACTTAAGATGAAGTCCCGGGCACCCTGCTCTGTTCCTAGGGCACAGACATTGAGGGCATCTAGAAATGCTACCCCTATGTGTGATATGTACGCAACAGCCTAGACCAGGGGTCAGCAACCTTTTTCAGCAGGGGGCCGGTCCACCGTCCCTCAGACCATGTGGGGGGCCAGACTATATTTTGAAAAAGAAAAAAATGAACGAATTCCTATGCCCCACAAATAACGCAGAGATGCATTTTAAATAAAAGCGCACATTCTACTCATGTAAAGACACCAAGCAGGCCCCACAAATAACCCAGAGATGCATTTTAAATAAAAGGACACATTCTACTCATGTAAAAACACGCTGATTCCTGGACCGTCCGCGGGCCGGATTGAGAAGGCGATTGGGCCGCATCTGGGCCTTAGGTGTGTGTAACTGAAGTTGCCTATTACTATAGCATTTCCTCTTTTGAATGTTTCCTTGATTTCGTTCTCCATCTGAATATCTCCCTGAGCATTTTCGCCAAGGGGATAACATGTCCCCAGTACAAAGTTACTCACAATGATTATTTATTGCATTGAGATCTCTAATCCCAAAAGCGCTAAGCAAATTACTGTATTTTTCGCTCTGTAGGACGCACTGGACCATAGGAGGGGGAGAACAGGGGGGGGGGGGAAATTCTCCCCCTCTCTGCTCAGCGCCCCTTCAGCGAAGCGGTAGGAGAACACAATGCACACAATGATTATTCGGAGTGATGCTGCTCTGTGTCCTCTTTGACACAGTGCAAGACCACCTCCAGAAAGCCCTCTGCCCTATTCTTCCTATTGCGTTTGCATCCATAGATAATTGTGTCTCGCCGGCCGTCTCTGTTCCACGATGTTTCCCCTTGGCTGTGAGAATCCGCATTAAAATCCCTGTTTCCTCTCAAAACGCACACATTAAAATATATTTGGAGGCCTTGTTTTTGAGCCAAGAACTGCATTGGAACCGTGGGAAACTGTGAAAGTACAACTGAATTCTGATCCGTCCAGGAGGGTGGATCTCATCAGACCGATTTGGAATTTGCAAGAACTCGGACTCTTCGAGATGGGGGAGGCACCTCTTCCACAAGGCTGTCAATATTGCTTGCTGTATTGTCTCCTATGTATCTGCTATGCTATTTTGTTACTGATAGTGGAAGCTGGTTTTCCACCACTCTGGACGCGGTGGACCCAAACCAGTGGATTCCAGTGACAAGGAAAGAGATTCCAGCTAAACCTTTCTGACAGTAAGAGCTGTTTGACAGCACGACAGACTCCCTTGGAAGGTGACAGACACCACTGGCGATTTTGAAGCAGATGTTGAATAGCCATCTGCCAGGGATACTTTAGCTGCAATTCCTGCCGTGCAAGGATTTGGACTAGATGACCCTTGCGGTCCTTCCCAACTGTATTTCTGCCTTCGTAAACCAGTGTGAACGTCTTAGGAAAGTTGAACAAGGCCTGTCTGTTGGTCCCTAGCAGTCCAGAGATATGGGAACCATTTTCTGTGGGCAGCTGAAACCAAAGATGGACTTGGGCTGCCCATTTAGTTCCATCTCATCTTGCTCCCCTAAGAAACAGCTCAGCTGCTCAAAAGCCCTTCGAAGGCTGTTACCTCCTGAAGCCCTCTTGCCCTTCCCTCCATCATCCACCCCCACCAGGCCCCGGACCTCACTCACCAGGCCAAGCCCGGCCCTGGAAAGCACCAAGGCAAGCAGGATGGCGCTCAGCATCCTGGCAGCTTGTCCTCAGTCCCAAACAGAAGCTTCAGAAAGGAGGGAGTGCCCAAGACTTGCTCTGCCAAGGTGCCTGTCCCAAGTCCACCAGACGCCCAGTTATTAGCAGACCTGGTCTGACATCTGTGGAGCCAATCAGGCTGCGCCAAGGCTGTAAAACCCCTGCTATCATTAACCTGAAAGTGGAGCTGAGGTTCTTCGGACTTGTTTTGGGGAGACCTACCTGTTGTACGCTCTTCAGTCTTAAGAACATAAGAAAAGCATGCTGGATCAGGCCCATGGCCCATCTAGTCCAACATCCTGTCCTCGCAGTGGCTGAATTGGCACACCAGAACCCTCCCATTCTGTGGCTTCCAGCAATTGGGATCCAGAGGTATGGGTGCCTCCAACTGTGGAAGCAGAGCGGAGCCATCATGGCCAGCAGCCATGGATGGCCCTCTCCTTCTCCATGAATTTGTCCAACCTTCTTTTAAAGCCATTCAAGTTGGTGGCCATCATTGCCTCCTGGAGGGGCAAGTTCCCCACTTCAACTGTGCCAGCGAGACCTCCTCCACGGAGGCTGCCATCTTGAGTTCTCTTCGCCGGGAGGGTCACAGGGACGGAGAGCGCAGTGGCAGCAGCAGCAGTGATGTTGTCTCGCTTGGCCATGCATGCCCTGGCCCCGGCTGGTGGCCTGAGGAGCTTGGTGCCCGCTCTGCCCGTGCAAATATTAAGACTTCACACAAGTCAGCAACGCTCCGCTCCTGTGCCTCCTCTCCCAGAGTCAGGAGGAAAAGTCCGCCATGGAATATTCCCTGAAGAAATTTTCCAATTCTTATACCCTAAAACAGGAGTCGCAGGCCCCTATACAGTGGTACCTCGCAAGACGAAAAACTCGCAAGACGAAAGAGTTTTTCGTTTTTTGAGTTGCTTCGTAAGACAAATTTCCCTATGGGCTTGCTTCGCAAGACAAAAACGTCTTGCGCCTTTTTCTTAAAACTGTCAATGCATTCCTATGGGAAACCGTCAATACACATTGGTGCTTCGCAAGACGAAAAAATTCACAAGACGAAAAAACTCGCAGAACGAATTAATTTCGTCTTACGAGGCACCACTGTATATATGGGACTAGGCTTCTGCTCTACATGCTAAGGAACTTTACGTAGTCAACCACGAAACAATAGCTGGAGGTGTTATAGTGGGAATTCTCATCTACATAATGAAGAAGTACGGTGCAAATGTCGCAGCTTTTGCTGACAAGCTCAATGAGGATACTGTAGCACAAGCAACATCTGTGAAAAATGCGATGATAGCTGACCACACTACAGCTATTGAAGAGAAGAGAGAGCAGTGGAGAGTTGAGGGTCGTCACTATCTCTTTGATACCAAGCGGAATGGGGACGCGGGTGGCGCTGTGGGTTAAAGCCTCAGCGCCTAGGGCTTGCCGATCAAAAGGTCGGCAGTTCGAATCCCTGCGGCGGGGTGCGCTCCCGCTGTTCGGTCCCAGTGACTGCCAACCTAGCAGTTCGAAAGCACCCCTGGGTGCAAGAAGATAAATAGGGACCGCTTACTAGCGGGAAGGTAAACGGCGTTTCCGTGTGTGGCTCTGGCTCGCCAGAGCAGCGATGTCACGCTGGCCACGTGACCTGGAAGTGTCTTCGGACAGCGCTGGCCCCCGGCCTCTTTGAGTGAGATGGGCGCACAACCCTAGAGTCTGTCAAGACTGGCCCGTACGGGCAGGGGTACCTTTACCTTTACCTTACCAAGCGGAAAAATTTTGTCTCAAGCATTATGCTTGAGACAAACTACAGTGGTGCCTCGCAAGACGAAATTAATTCGTTCTGCGAGTTTTTTCGTCTTGTGAGTTTTTTCGTCTTGTGAAGCACCACTGTGCATTGACGGTTTCCCATAAGAATGCATTGACGGTTTTAAGAAAAAGGCGCAAGACGTTTTCGTCTTGCGAAGCAAGCCCATAGGGAAATTCGTCTTGTGAAGCAACTCAAAAAACGAAAAACTCTTTCGTCTTCCGAGTTTTTCATCTTACGAGGCATTCGTCTTGCGAGGTACCACTGAACAGAGAGGCTGTTTACTGTATACACAGAAGTGAAGAAGCAGCTGGATTATCACGTGGCAATACAGCATCTCAAGTGGAATATGGAACAAAATTACATGATCAACTGGGTTGAGCAAAACCTTAGGCAGAGTATTACAGCCCAACAGGAGGAGGGGAGCATTGTTAAGTGCATCTTGGACTTGAAGGCATTGTCAATGTCTCCACAGGCAACTGTTTAAACACAATTGTGACCTCTTAAACCATATGATGGCAAATCTTAATTAAAACATATATATCTTTAAAAACAACAACTGTGCAGGGCGTCAAGGACTTCCTGTTATCCCAAATCTTCCAACTTTCAGTTGCGCTGGACGCCCACAAATTCTAGCATTGTGAGAGGTGATAAACTTCTCTCTCCATTTTATCCATGCTGTGCATTATTTTATAAATGTACATTATAAATGCACACAGTATCCCAAATGCAGTTGCACCAGATTTGGTATACAGTGGGACTTTGAGTTAAGTACTTAATTCGTTCCGGAGGTCCGTACTTAACCTGAAACTGTTCTTAACCTGAAGCACCACTTTAGCTAATGGGGCCTGCTGCTGCTGCTGTGCTGCATTGTGCTGGCATTGAAACAGGCGAGCTATAAGCTGCCTAACACACCCCACAGCATCCTGGCTGCCCAGAACTCCCCACCACAGCCCCTCCAAAGACTGGTGGTCCTCTTCAGGTAAGATGGGGCACCTGGCGGAATCTGCCCCACCACCCAGCATCTGCTCAATTTTCCCTCCAGGATCCCCTGCCTCAAGCATTTCACTAGTCATACCTCGGGTTGAGGTTGAGCACTTTTGGGTTGCGCTCCGCGGCGACCCGGAAGTAACAGAACACGTTACTTCCGGGTTTCACCGCTCGCACAGACAGTCAAAATGATGGCACGCGCATAAGCGGAAGCGCGAACCCGCGCAGACATAGGTTGCGTTCACTTCAGGGCTCCGGAACGGATAATAATAATTTATTATTTATACCCTGCCCATCTGGCTGGGTTTCCCCAACCACTCTGGGCGGCTTCCAACAAAACACTAAAATACAATCACCTATTAAACATTAATAGCTTCTCTAAACAGGGCTGCCTTCAGATGTCTTCTAAAACTTTGGTAGTTATTTTTCTCTTTGACATCTGGTGGGAGGGCGTTCCACAGGGCGGGTGCCACTACCGAGAAGGCCCTCTGCCTGGTTCCCTGTAACTTGGCTTCTTGCAGCGAGGGAACCACCAGAAGGCCCTCGGAGCTGGACCCCAGTATCCGGGCAGAACGATGGGGGTGGAGACGCTCCTTCAGGTTTACTGGACCGAGGCCGTTTAGGGCTTTAAAGGTCAGCACCAACACTTTGAATTGTGCTTGGAAACGTACTGGGAGCCAATGCAGGTCTCTCAGGACAGGTGTTATATGGTCTCGGCGGCCGCTCCCAGTCACCAATCTAGCTGCCGCATTCTGGATTAGTTGTAGTTTCCGGGTAGTTTGAAGGGTCACCTTCAAAGGTAGCCCCACATAGAGCGCATTGCAGTAGTCCAAGCGAGAGATAACCAGAGCATGCACAGCTCTGGCGAGACAGTCTGTGGGCAGGTAGGGTCTCAGCCTGCGTACCAGATGGAGCTGGTAAACAGCTGCCCTGGACTCAGAATTGACCTGTGCCTCCATGGATAGCTGTGAGTCCCGTTCAAATCCAGAAGTACCACTATATTTAAAGCAAATGCACAAGGTGCTATTTTTCCCCCTTCTGCGGTCACAGCTCCCCAATACACTGTAAAAATCAAGACAACCCTTCAGGGTTTGTGGGGTGGGTAGGTGATATTCTCAGGAACTGCTGAGCTTTAACAGGAAATGGTGTACCCAGCTGAGGGGTGAAGAAGGCAGGCCTGGAACCTCTTTGGAACCAACCTGCTGTTGCAGCCCAGATGGGGGAACACCCCCATATGGGGCTCATTCTTTTTGTCACATGGCAGAAAGGAAGG
The DNA here is from genome assembly GCF_965153285.1 of Podarcis tiliguerta. Lineage (NCBI taxonomy): Eukaryota > Metazoa > Chordata > Lepidosauria > Squamata > Lacertidae > Podarcis > Podarcis tiliguerta. The sequence continues at coordinate 6,581,912 of NC_139541.1, forward strand.
TGCCCGTCTCCCTCCCTCCCTGTGAAAAGAGCAGGCCTGGTAGCCCGCTCAACCTGGCAACCCACTCAAGGCAAAGCCACTCGAATTGCCAAGTCACAGCACGCCTGGCTTTGACCCTTGCAAGTGCAAAGCCACGTAGGCTTCTTGGGGAAACTCCGAGGAGGAAGCAGTGCAGGAAAGCCGGGGTGGGGAGTTGAGGAACAGGACAGGGAGTTGCGTGTTTGTTGCTTACGGTCCAAGAGGCCTCGCCCAGGAGGGTCCTCTGTCTGCTGCCTCCACCTTGAGCCGCTTATCTTCCTTCCTCCTCAAGGTTTACAAGCCTGGCCTGGCCTTGACGCCTGATAAGGCCAAGGGAGCCTGGGCAATAGTCCACTAGTTGCCATTATTGGCAGCCGCTGGCACAGGTAGCCACAAGCAGAACAAGGGCCACAGGACGCAGCATGGAGGCGGGGGCCTGTGCTGTGAGCAGACCTGCTATCGCCCTGGAAGAGCCTTGCTCTGCCTTCGCCTCAGACCCATGGAGCAAAGGGCTGGGGTGGGGCCCAGCTGGCGAGGGCAAAGGAGTGCGATGCAAGAGAACAACTCGGTTTACAGACACCAGGTGAGAAGAAACTGCAGACGGGGCATTTGGCACATCCAAACGCAGGGGGTGTGATTGAAGGCAAAGGATGTTTACAGAGTTTCAGGACTTCTTCCAGGCAGCAGCTGCTGCCAGGAATCTCCACTGGATTCTGCTCTGGTCAGACCTCACCTGGAGTACTGTGTCCAGTTCTGGGCACCACAGTTCAAGAAGGACACTGACAAACTGGAACGTGTCCAGAGGAGGGCAACCAAAATGGTCAAAGGCCTGGAAACGATGCCTTATGAGGAACGGCTAAGGGAGCTGGGCATGTTTAGCCTGGAGAAGAGGAGGTTAAGGGGTGATATGATAGCCATGTTCAAATATATAAAAGGATGTCACATAGAGGAGGGAGAAAGGTTGTTTTCTGCTGCTCCAGAGAAGCGGACACGGAGCAATGGCTTCAAATTACAAGAAAGAAGATTCCACCTAAACATTAGGAAGAACTTCCTGACAGTAAGAGCTGTTTGACAGTGGAATTTGCTGCCAAGGAGTGTGGTGGAGTCTCCTTCTTTGGATGTCTTTAGGCGGAGGCTTGACAACCATATGTCAGGAGTGCTCTGATGGTGGTTCCTGCTTGGCAGGGGGTTGGACTCGATGGCCCTTGTGGTCTCTTCCAACTCTATGATTCTATGATTCTAGGAACCCGGCTTCCAAGACAAAGCACCTTCACCCACACAAGGAAGCCAATGGGAAGGGGGACCCTGCACCCACCCAGAGAGGCAGGTGCAAGGGGCCCAGAGCTACTCCCCAGGCAGTGTTGCCAGGACAGAGGAGGCAGCTCAAACAAAAAAACCCACAAAGACTTGAGAATGCAGGAGAAGTTGCTCCTGGCCTTAAGGCACTGCCATGGCCAGGGGAGGTCAACCCCTTTAATGTTCTTCTGAGGAAGGCCTCCAAACCTGACAAGATGGTGGACAAGCACAAACAGCTGTCCTTTATTTACATCAAATATCCTGGCCCCAAAATAGGGGCCCAGCACCAGCCTCCTCCCTGACACAGTTCAGCTAGAAGTGGCGGTCAGGATCCAGGCGTTCCGGCGGCCGTCCGGTGCTTGGCTGACCGATGCTTGGCTCCTGACCTCTGCTTCGTGCATCGGAAGCTCCGCAGGGGGTTCCGCTGGCCCTATTGGGGGAGGGAGAGACAGTGTAGAAGTGGATCTCACAGGGGGAGGGGGGTTGCCTGACCACTGGGCTGCTGGGTCCCTTGCCCTGCTGCCACAATCACAGACCCAAAGGGCCTCTGGCAAAGACTCCTGCAAACCCCACCCACACACAGGCCACACCATTTGTCCTCAGCACTTGCAGTGGCGTAGCGTGGGTTGTCAGCACCCGGGGCAAGGCAAGTAATTTGCGCCCCCCCCCGCTGCACTGTCCCTCCCCCAGATAGTCCCTCGCTCTCTCTCCGCACCGCACCGCACGCCTGGCACCCTCCCCTCCACAGTGGGCGGTGACCCGGCGGCTCGGATCAGATTCGCACAGCCAGCACTGCAGTGAGAGAGAGTGAGTGAGCCAGGTAGGGGCAGAGAGCTGCGAGTGCGAGCACGCCCCCCCCCCCCAGATATTGCGCCCAGTGCGGCCGGCCCCCCCTGCACCCGCCATGCTACGCCACTGAGCACTTGGACTCCCCCCATGAAGGTGCAGCACCAGAAGAACCACAGAAAGGGGCAGAAGAACTGCCCAAGCCCCCCCCATGGCAGGTCCCAAACTCAACCCACACCCAACGTAGCCAAAAGTGAAGATCCCAGGAAACAGCAGAGGTGAGATGTTTGCTCTTGCACCCCAAGGAGAAAGGGGGTGAAGGAACAAACACAGAGGAGGGGGTGAAATAGGGCCACAGAAGGCCCTCCAGCTATCAAGCCCTCCACAGCCACCACCCCCACAATTGTCAAGCCTTCTTTACAGGACCCAGCACATGATCGATAGCAGTTCCGCAAACCTTCCCAAGCAGAGGCTGGGCAACAGGGAGCCGTGCCCGGTTCTGTAAAGTTTTGCGAAGAAACCTTCCCTGGGCCTGTGCCAGGCTGTGAGGAAAGGCAGGCCAGTCCCCCCTCCCCCTCCAATTTGAGGTCAGCAGCAGAGGAGCAAGACATACCCTGGTTTTGGGTGCCAGCGGCTTCCGTCGTCTGCGCTTGCTGCCCAGGGGCTGCGCCACAGCCCGGAGGGTGGGAGGCACTGGGGAGAGAAGAGGAGGAGCAGACGCTGGTGGTTACTGGCCCAAACGGGAGGCGGAAGACCCCCTCTTGCAGCCCATTCTCGAGAGGCCTGCGATGCTTTTGCACTAGCTCTCTCCCCCCCTTCCGATACCTGGCCCCCTTTGCTGCACGTCTTCTTCCGCACCACAGCTGAGAAGCAAGAGCTTGCCCTCGCACAGCTGAAGAAGCCTTGGAGATTTGCACGGACAGTGGGAAGGGGGCATGTGGACTCCAAGGCAAGGACTGTGCATGAGAAGCAGGGCTCCCACTCTTTCCCCCTCGGAGGAGGGAAGCCCAAGTCCCGCCCAGAGCTCATCTACAGGGCCTGCTGCTGTTCGCCATGCCATCAAACGCAGCACTGAGGCCACAAATGCCACCCCCTCCTACCCAGGTACGCTGGTACGTTCCGCAAGTGGGGCTTGACGATGGCTGGGTGAAGAGGCTTGTCATGGCGCAGGAGGTCTAGGTCGCGAGGATTGTCCTCAAAGTATGTCTGGCAGGAGAGAAATGGAGGTCAGCAGCAGCTCCTCAACAACCGCCCCCCCCCCCTTGACGGCCCCCTCCCACTCTCTCAGGCCCCTCTGCCCTCCCCACGCCCAGGTGCTGCGCAGGCCAATACCTTCAGCTTCTCTGAGTTGAGCAGCTCCTCCTTGATCTCCCGGAGGCGAGCTTCCTTGATGGCCTGCTTGGTGACGGACCGCATGGCGTCCTGAGAGCAAAGAACCCAACTGAGGACCGGGCAGAGGTGGGTGGGTGATTTAAAAGCAATGGGGAGGGGGGCACAGGGCTTACTCCACCCCCATGATTACCAAAAAGCAGCAGCTGAGTCAGGAGAAAACAAGAAATAGCGGTAGGAGGCAACGGCTCCAAATCACGCTGTGGCATCCAGAGAACTGGATCCTGTGCTTTACAATTCCTTGCCAAACGTTCCTGCCTCCTCCGAGATTTTCCCTCTCTAGCGCCTGGCAAAACCACTCAGGGAAGGGGATATCAGGGGGCTCCCTGAAGCAGGCTTGTCCTCAACATGGAGAACCCGAGATCTGCCTGAAACAGCTGCCTTTTAATAATAACAAAATTTATTTATGCCCTGCCCTCACCAGCCAAGACCAGGCTCAGGGCGGCTAACCACCAATAATCAAAACAAGTTGATTAAAATACAACTTAAAAAACAAGATTAAAACATTAAAATGCAGCCTCTTCGCAGGAGGAGAAAGGAAAAAGGAAAGAGGGGGAGGGGATCAAGTTGATTCCAAGCCAAAGGCCAGGTAGGACAACTCTGTCTTACAGGCCCAGCGGAAAGAAATCAGATCCCGCAGGGCCCTGGTCTCATGAGACAGAGCGTTCCACCAGGCCGGGGCCAGTGTTGAAAAGGCCCTGGCTCTGGTTGAGGCTAATCTAACTTCCTTAGGGCCCGGGACCTCTAGGGTGTTGCTATTTATGGACCTCAAAGTCCTCCGTGGGGCATACCGGGAGAGGTGGTCCCGTAGGTACGAGGGTCCTAGGCAGTGAAGGGCTTTAAAGGTCAAAACCAGCACCTTAAATCTGACCCTGTACTCCACCGGGAGCCAGTGCAGCTGGAAAAGCACTGGACCCATGTCGACCTCGCCCCCAACTTGCAGTCTGCCCTGCCAAGGGTGGCTCTGAACAGCTGCCTCCACCGCCCCGCCCCCCCTTGCCCCCATGCAGGGAGAGGGCAAGAGGAGGTGGTGCAGCCACAACCGCCTCCCAGAGCAACCAGGCCGTGCCCACTCACCCGACAACGGTACCGGAGGCCTTCAATCTCCTCCATCCGGAACAGGTAGGGCCGCAAGGGAGTGTCGTCGCTTCCTGGTGGGGGAAGGATCGGGACCGGTTGGAGCAACGGAAAGGCAAGCAGCCACTGCACGGGGCAACTCTCGAATTGGGCAATTCTGCGCCCAGAGCCAAGCCAGTGCCCCGTGCTCAGCTCACTGCCCCTGCGCCCCAGGGGGGAGGTGTTCCCTCTGCCGGCTTGGAAGACCTCCCGAGGGCAGCACCTCCCTGCCTCGCGAGAACACCCACCTCCTCCTGTGAGCGCCGCCTCAATCTCAGCCAGCACAGCCTTCTCGGAGGGCAGCACGAAGGTCAGGGCAGTGCCTGGGTTGTCCGCACGGGCCGTCCTGCAAGGGAGGAAGGGGTCAGGCAAGGGCAGGGAAGAGAGAACGCCACAGCTAGAAGGCAAGAAGGGGCTCAGGGCTGCGCGGGGTAAAGGCACGCTCCGTGAAAAGGGAGGCAGGACCCAAACACTCGTGGCCCCTTCCCCCTGAAACAGCTTTGTGAAAATGACCAGCTAATCAGAGAAAGAAATCTGCAAACAGAACAGGGAGAAGAGTTAAGAGCCTCGGACATAAGAGTACCAGGTTAATCAATTTAATGGAACTGTCAGAAAAGACTGATTAAAATTGGCAGAAAAGACTGATAAAATCCGAAACCAGGGAGAAGAGATGGTGGGAAAAATTGGGAACTTTTTAAAACAGCATTTAGTATAATATTGTATAATTAAGGAATGTCGGGAGATGGTGGAATGAAATTATATGACTTTAGTGGAAATATGATAAGGACCTGAGATTTTAGGATTTAAGGGTATAAGATTTAAGGTTTTCTTTTTCTCTCTTTTTATTAGATTGGAGTATAGGTAATTTTTTAGATGTTTATGGGAGGATAAGGCTCAAATGGATTAAGATAAATAAGTGAGCAAGCAGTGAAAGATGGAAAGAATTTGCTGACTTAATTAATAACTGGAATACAAAAAGGGAGGTGGGAGGAGGTCGAGGAAACAAGTTATTGAAGGATGGAATTGTGAAAAATGGAAGTGTTTTTTCCCCAAAATGTTTTTGTTTTTTCTTTTGTTGGGGGGTGGAGGTGGGGTTTTTATGTATTTTTTAATTTTTCTCTATCCTTGTTTTTTTTCTTTATTTTAACTGTATTTTGTCTTTTTCAATTTTTTTCTGTAAATTTGTTAAATTTTCTGTCCAATTTGTTAAAATTGGAATAAATATTATTTTTTTTTAAAAAAGAGAGAAATGGGTCTTTGATAACCGACTCAAGAGGAAATTCAGAGAAGGCTGGGTTCTGTGCCAGGCAGCTTGCAAAAAAAAAAAACACGAAGTCCCAGATGACACAGAGGCATCAGGTGACCTTTGATAAGTCCCTGTTCTTAGAAAACCAGTCTTGGCTCGGATGCCTCATCCCGGGAATGTGGAATCCGCGGTTCTGTACATGCAAGGCCACCTGATGCTCACCTGCCTGCTCGGTGAATGTAGGACTCCACTGAGGGAGGGAAGTCAAAGTTCAGGACAGCAGAGACGTTCTGGAAGTCGATCCCACGCGACACTCCGTACTCCTGGTCTTTGCCCCTGCAAGGGAAGCAGCAGAAGAGAACGCTGAGGGCAAGGGGGGGAGAGCCAGTGTGGTGTAGTGGTTAAGAGTGGTAGTCTCGTAATCTGGGGAACCGGGTTCGAGTCTCCGCTCCTCCACATGCTGCTGCTGGGTGACCTTGGGCCAGTCACACTTCTCTGAAGTCTCTCAGCCCCACTCACCTCACAGAGTGTTTGTTGTGGGGGAGGAAGGGAAAGGAGAATGTTAGCTGCTTTGAGACTCCTTCGGGCAGTGATAAAGCGGGATATCAAATCCAAACTCTTCTTCTTCTTCTTCTTCTTCTCTCCCTCTCCTAGGCAGCAGGACAAGGAAGAGGCCCCTCAGAAGCATCCGGGCCTTTGCTAACCAAGCCACTTGGGTACATCCTGCAGCCCTACGTATATACCACTTAGTAAAGGTAAAGGGACCCCTGACCATTAGGTCCAGTCGTGGCCGACCCTGGGTTTGCGGCGCTCATCTCGCTTTACTGGCCGAGGGAGCCGGCGTACAGCTTCCAGCTCATGTGGCCAGCATGACTAAGCCACTTCTGGTGAACCAGAGCAGCACACAGAAACGCCGTTTACCTTCCCACCGGAATGGTACCTATTTATCTACTTGCACTTTGAGGTGCTTTCAAACTGCTAGGTTGGCAGGAGCAGGGACCGAGCAACGGGAGCTCACCCCGTCGCAGGGATTTGAACCGCCGACCTTCTGACTGGCAAACCCTAGGCTCTGTGGTTTAACCCACAGCGCCACCTGCGTCCCATATACCACTTAACTAAAACCTCGAAGCTGCTTATCAAAGAGCGTTAAAAAATGCATTTTCAACAAAAACCAACACTTAAAAACAAATTTCATAACCAAAGTCAATAAAATCAACACTTAAAAGCATACATTATGAACTCAAGTTACCATGCAAAACGAACGCCAGCTTCTTGGGTGAAATCACCTTTAAAGTTGCATTTACTCAGAGAGGGGTTGTTTTATACGCAAGGTGTTAGGGAAGTGTTGCGTTTCAATACTGAATACCCTGTGGGTTCAGCTCAAACGGCCAATAAAATCCAAACTCCAAACCTGTCAGTCAAACAGGATGTTTATTTAGGCGTTGCAAGGGGAGGGGGGTTCGATACAACCTCTGCCAGCAAGTAGTTGAGGGGGTGGCAGACCAAATATGAAAAAAACACAAGTCTCAAGCGAAAAGGCAGTTATGTCCACGTATGGCAGTATTTCCTTCTACTTGCCTCTACCGACTGAATCACGAGGCATAAAAACTCCCTTATCTTTCCCTCCTTCCTTTGTCCTCAACAGTCATAGCACTTGCTCTTGCGTACATGTCATTCCGCACTTCTCTCATGGTTGCGAAAACAACCCGGCTTGGCCTTTCCTCACGTGCATTTCAATTTTATTTAATTCCTTCATAATTTTATTCTCCTTCCACAAAGATTAATACTTTAAATCCCTAAACGGCCTCGGCCCAGGATACCTGAAGGAGCGTCTCCACCCCCATCATTCTGCCCGGACACTGAGGTACAGTGCTGAGGGCCTTCTGGCAGTTCCCTCATTGCGAGAAGCAAAGCTACAGGGAACCAGGCAGAGGGCCTTCTTGGTAGTGGCGCCCGCCCTGTGGAACGCCCTCCCATCAGATGTCAAGGAAATAAACAACTATCTGGCTTTTAGAAGACATCTGAAGGCAGCCCTGTTCATGGAAGTTTTTAATGCGTGACATTTTAGTGTATTTTTGGTCTCTGTGGAAGCCGCCCAGAGTGGCTGGGGAAACCCACCCAGATGGGCGGGGTACAAATAATAAATTATTATTATTATTATTATTATTATTACTATTACTATGTCTCCTCAAGGCTTTATTATTATTACTATTACTGCTTAGGCAGGGTTATTAGAAAAAAGCACAAGTCTCCAGTTGGTGGCTGGCAGCTGCCAGTTGCTTAATTGCCAGAGGCTGCTATTTATGCTGCACTAGGAGGTTTGTAAAATTCACTTCTGACTGGCCAGCTAGGTAGATGTCATTGGATAGAAAAAAGTGGTCTGAGGTGAGGAGAGAATTCTATGCCACCCAAATCGGATCAGCTGAAGGGTAGGCCGGCTGGAACATAAATAGGCCACCTCTGCCACCGCAGATGTGTGAAGCCACAGGAACCAGTCACCTGCCATGATTCAAATTCAGCTTATTTCCTTGTGACGCAGTGGGACAATGCGTCTGTCTGTTAACCAGAAGGTTGGCGGTTCAAGCCCAACCAGGGGCTGGTGTGAGCAGGATTCCTGCACTGCAGAGCATTAAACTAGACAGCCCTTGGCATCCCTTCCAACTCCACCACTCTATGATCTACCCCACCATTTATTCCAGGCCCTAGTCCAGTGCCCACATGGCATTTCCTGATTATGGAGAAGTAGACCTGAGGGCCAGCTGCACACCGATGGCCCCCAGCCCCCCAATCTCCTATTTCACACCATCTGTTGTCAAACAGAACGTATTTGTGGCTCTTAAGCCAAACCTACTTTCCTGCTTTGTTGCCCTTCCTCTTCCTCTTCCCTCTTGTCGGTCCTTCTTTCTCTCCCAGGTCCTGTTCGTCGGTGGCGATGATGTAATCACAGAAGCCCCGATTGAACTGGCTGATGATGTGGCACCTGGAACAGATCAATTGATGGAAACTGTGGTTTCGCCACGGGGATTCACCTCTGGATATGGCAGGCGGTGCCCAGGGCTGCATCGTGGCCAGGCAGGGATGCCACGGCCCGCCAGTTTGTTCATCTCCCCCTACGTGCCCCCTTGAAGGCCAAAGCACCATACCTGCGGCTCCTTTTCCCATCTCCCAGGATGGCAGCTGCTGCTGCTGCCCCCACACCTACCTAGCAAGGCTCACCTGGACTGAACAGGCAGCTCGGAGTTCAGGACACAGGCTGGGATGCTGAACTGCTCCAGGAAGAGCTTGAGGCGGTAGCAGCGATCGATGGTGCTGACAAAGAGGATGACTTTGCCCTTCACCAGCGAAAGCTTCAGTAGTGCATAGAGAAGCAGGAACTTGTCGTCCTCCGTCTCGCACCGGATCTGGAACTGGCTCAGCTTGGAGCTGTCTGGCAGCTGCGATTCCTGCAGCTTCAGGGTCACCTGTGCAGGAGGTGAAAAGAGGCTTCATTTTATTTTGGAGTACAGTGGTACCTCGCAAGATGAATGCCTCGGAAGACGAAAAACTCGCAAGACGAAAGGGTTTTTCGTTTTCTGAGGTGCTTCGCAAGACGGATTTCCCTAAGGGCTTGCTTCGCTAGACGAAACGGCCCTGCCTCTCGTGTAATGGCGACGGCCACTGCACGCACGCTCGCTTCCCCGCTCCTCCGGCTCCCTCCCACCTTCCCGCTGACGGTTAGTGCCTCGCGCCGCTGCCCACCCCCCTCGCGTGTTCCCCTCAGAGAGCCGTTGCCGCCAGCGCCTCTCTCTCCCTGGAGTCGCGCTCCTGAGCCCCGCCACCCTCCAGCAGCCACGTCGCACGGTGGCCACAACGTGCGGGTGAGTCTGAGGTACCGGCTGCGGCAGCTGTCCTGCTCCCCCCCCCCCGCCGTTGTTAGTGTTTAAATGCAGTGGTGCTTCACAAGACGAAAAAACTCACACAACGAAAAAACTCACGGAACGAATTAATTTCGTCTTGCGAGGCACCACTGTATTTATACGCTGCCTAACCACCAATGGTGTTGAGGCAGCTTAAGCTATTATAGTCGTTACTGCAGCGGGGCCAAGGCATATGTGAATGGAAGGAAGCTTATATTATTTTGATTCCGAAGCCAGATACAGATTTGACCTTGGTCAAAAACTATAGACCTATTTCATTATTGAACAATGATTATATTTGCTAATATTTTAGCTAATAGATTGGGAAAGGTCTTAAATGTTTATATACATCCACACCAAGTGGGATTCCTTCCAGGTAGGCAGATGAAAGATAATATAAGAAATATCTTAAACGTAATAGAGTATTTAGAAGTAAGAAATGAGAAAAAAAGAGCAACGATGTTTATAGATGAGGAAAAAGCATTTGATAATATATCTTGGGATTTTATAAAGAAAGTGATGGCCGACACGAAATGCTGCTGTATAAGGACAGAAGTAGCAGCAGATGCAGATGTAGAAACTGTGCTGTGTGGGAGCAGCTACAGGTGTGCAAGATTCCAGAGATCGTAAATCACTGGGGTTAGAGGAGGAGAAGGAGGAAGATTTGACCTTGGATCAAATCTATGCTTTCAGGTGTCATAAGAAAGCTGCAGAGATAGTGCAGGATAGTATGCACCCCGGAAATGATCTATTTCAGCTTCTGCCTTCTGGAAGAAGGTCCAGGGTTATAAAGACTAGGACTTGCTGCCTGAGAAACAGTTTTTACCCAAATGCGATTTTGGTTTTAAAAGCAGTTTAAGGTAGTCTCTATGGGAGTATATTGTATTTAATTATGGGGTATCAGAGTTTTTAGGGGGTTAAACAGACTGGGATATCAGGGATAGCAGGCTTGTTGGTTTTAGAATGTCTGGTGTACATTTTTTCAATTTCATTGTTCTGTATGGGACAATGACAATAAAGATTATCGTATTGTATCGTAAATGGAATATGGAGAAAAGATTATAAAAGGGATACAAAATGTATATACAGAGTTCAAAATTAATTATTAACCAGGTGATAACGAACCAATTTAAAATAGAAAAAGGAACAAGACAAAGATGTCCGTTATTACCTTTATTATTCATTCTGGTCTTGAGGTTTTGAACAGAAACATAAGAGCAGACAAGCAGATTGTGGGAATAAAAAGAGGGGGAAATGAATTTAAGTTGAAAGCATTTGCAGATGACTTGGTAATCAGTTGAAGAACCAAAACTATGTCTCCTCAAGGCTTTAGAAAAAAATACAAGAGTTTGGGCGAGTGGCAGGATTTACATTAAATAAAGGAAAGACAAAAATATTAACAAAAAATATGATGGAACTGGAGAAAAAGGAATTGCAGGAGATTACAAAAAATAGAAATTCACAAAAAAGTCAAATATTTAGGAATTTGGCTTACTAATAAAAATTTAAATTTATATAAAGACAATTATGAGAAAGTTTGGAATGAGATTAAGAAAGATTTTGAAATTTGGAATAGAATGAATCTCTCTTTGATGGGAAGGATATAGCAGCAATAAAGATGAATGCACTACCAAATATGTTATTTTTATTCCAGCCAATACCAATAAGCAATCTTGTCTGCTTCAGAAACTGGCAAAAAGATATTTCTAAGTTAGTCTGGAATGGGAAAATACTTATAGACACAAAAGATAGAGGAGGCTTCTCCCTTCCAGACTTGAAATTATACTATGAAGCAGCTTGCATCATGTGGATTCGGGACTGGATAAAATTAGAAAGAGATGAAATACTGGACATGGAAAGACATGATGACAGATTTGGTTGGCATTCATATTTATGGTACAGGAAAGATAAAAAACATAAAGGTTTTCATAATCATATAATAAGAAAAATGCTTATAAAAGTTTGGAATGAATATAAAGACTTTCTAGAACTAAAAACCCCATGGTGGCTCTTGCCGGTGGAAGCATTAGCATTAAAACCACTTAGTAAGGGAGGAAATTGGCTGACATGTAAAGAATTATTAACAGAGGCGGAAAAGGGGTTAAGGCTGAAAGGATATGAGGAACTGAAGACCGTTTTACAAAGTTGATTACATCATAGACAATTCAATGAACAGTTTAAGGAAGACATTAAGGAAAGTTTTAGTTATACAGTTTCAAACTTTCAAAAAGAGATAGTTGACAGTGACACAGAATTACTTAAAAAAACAGACAATCTCCTACTTTATGGGGAAATGTTAGATGAAATGGTAAAGTCAGAACAAATAAAGTGGGCTCAGGATATAGGTCATAATATACAACTTGAAGATTGGGAAAAGATGTGGAAGGTGAACCTAAAATTTACAGATTGTATCTTATTGAAAGAGAATTATATGAAATGATGTATAGGTGGTATATAATACCAGAGAAAGTGGTCAAAATATATAAAAAGAGATCAAAAACTTATTGGAAATGTAAAGAAAAGGATGAGACATTCTATCATATGTGGTGGGAATGCATAAAGATTAGAAATTATTGGGAAATGATATATAATGAATTGAAAAAAATGTTTAAAAAGACCTTTGTTAAGAAACCAGAAGCATTCCTTATGGGAATTTTAGACCAAGATGTAAAAAAAGAAAATTGGAAATTATTTATGTATGCAACAACAGCGGCAAGAATTATAATGGCACAAACTTGGAAGACAGAAGAAATACCAACAATAGAAAGGAAACTTATGGAATATGCAGAACTGGCAAAACTAACAGAAAAACTACATGAAAAGGACAACAAAGACTTTAAAAAAGAATGGGAACCATTTACAACATATATGAAGAGGCAACGTAAAGAAATGGATTCATTGGCAGGGTTTGAGTAAACAATCGCAATTGTATACAACAAAAAATAAGACTATATATATTGAGAAAATTTGGGGGAAACAATACATAGGGTGAACAATATGGAAATAAAACAAAAAGGGAGTATGGGGAAAGTCCAGGGGAGGAGGACTGAAATATGAAAAATTGTTAAAAGATATATTGTTAGAAGAAGTACCGTATTTTTCGCCCTATAGGACGCACTTTTTCCCCTCCAAAAATGAAGGGGAAATGTGTGTGCGTCCTATGGGGCGAATGCAGGCTTTCGCTGAAGCCTGGAGAGCGGGAGGGGTCGGTGCGCACTGACCCCTCTTGCTCTCCAGGCTTCAGGAGAGCCCCACCGCCAGCCCCACAAGATCGGGGGACAGCGGGGAGGCGGAATGCCGCCATCCCGCTGTCTCCCGATGTGGTTTGGAGGCTGATGGCGGGGAGATGCGCTGCGCCTCCCTGCTGTCCCCGGACCTGGTCTGCAGGCGGGCGGCGGGGAGAAGAGCGCTTCTCCCCGCTGCCAGCCCCACAAGCGCCTGGGGGGGGGGGATAATTTTTTTTCTTTATTTCCCCCCCCCAAAAAAAAAAACTTGGTGCGTCCTATGTGCCGGTGCGCCCTATGGGGCAAAAAATACGGTATACATAGAAAAATCAGTAAAAAATATTTTTTAAAAAAGGCATATGTGAATCCCTTCTTGGCTGGGGGCTGCCTCAATGGGCCCCTGATGCTGCTGTTTCCTCTTGCAGGGCAGGGCTTGGCAAGGCCATGTGGGTGGACTCAGGGAGGGAGGCCTGTTCCCCAGATGACTCTTAACTGCTCGCTTTCTGTGCCACGGATTGCTAGGAGACCGTCAGAACCAACTCAACGCCCGCAGGTTGCAAGAGGTAGACAGACATGGGACCATTACTATCTGTGAAGAGCATTTCCACCACCACCACAACCCCAGAGCAATGGGACAAGGAAATCCCAGCCCTTCACCTTGCCTCCTTTGAATCCAAAACCATTCCCACAACCTCCAACCCATTTCCCACAAACTTACAGGGTTGTGCAGCACCAGCTCCTTCAGGGCCTCGACATCCGCATTGAAGGTAGCTGACATGAGGAAAGTCTGGTAGATCTTGGGCAAGTGGCTGGAGAGGAAACAAGAGCCCATCATTTGTAAGGTGGCACCAAAAGCCCCCCTTGCCCAGCACTCAGCACCCAAAGGCAGCGAACCAGATGCCTCCAGGGCACTGTAGGCACAACAGACCCAACCTATCCCTCTGCTTCCATAACCTTCACTATAAATATGCTGAGCTTCTTTTCCTAGTGTGATGGCACCAATTTTTTTCAGCCTGAAAGCTGATTTCAACTCAGGATTTCTGTTTATATTACACAATTTCCCCAATAAAATATGCCACAAAACCAAACAAAAGGAATCCAACAAGCCTCAAAATGGATTCTAGGTAAAGGGAACCTGACTATTAGGTCCAGTCGTGGACGACTCTGGGGTTGCAGCGCTCATCTCGCTTTATTGGCCAAGGGAGCTTCCAGGTCATGTGGCCAGCATGACTAAGCCGCTTCTGGCGAACCAGAGCAGCACACAGAAACGCCGTTTACCTTCCCGCTGGAGTGGTACTTATTTATCTACTTGCACTCTGACGTGCTTTGGAACTGCTAGGTTGGCAGGAGCAGGGACCGAGCAACAGGAGCTCACCCTGTCTTGGGGGTTCGAACCACCGACCTTCTCAGCAAGTCCTAGGCTCTGTGGTTTAACCCACAGCGTCACCCGCATCCTAATGGATTCTAGCTGGACACAAAAAGCAATTTCTCTAGCTCCAGGACTATCCCCATTCCCCCCCTTGGCATAGCATCCAACAGTCAACAAATGATGGAGCAGGAGGTACTGCTCGTAGGAACTCAGAGACCTCCTAGGCCTCCCAGCCACCCTCCCACGGAATCACAGGCTGGCCCCAGGCCTTTCAAAGCCAACAACCCAGGGCCACAATAAACTCACCACAACAGACTTTTCAAGTCTTCCTCAAAGCCAAAGGAGAAAAGGAGGTCAGCTTCATCCAACACCAGGATTTCCAAGGAATCCTGCAGGCTCAGGCTGCCAGCCTTCAAGTGAGCCAGGACCCGCGATGGCGTCCCCACCACCACATCCGGCTTCTCCATCAAGATGGGCCTTGAAGGAAGAGAATCCACAACACATAAAAGCCTCAGTAAGAGATGGGAAGGCCCAGTCTCTGTGAAACAACCACATATACAGTGGTGCCTCGCAAGACGAAATTAACTCGTTCCGCGAGTCTCTTCGCCTAGCGGTTTTTTCGTCTTGCGAAGCAACCCTATTAGCAGCTTAGCGGCTTAGCACTATTAGCAGTTTAGCGGCTATTAGCGGCTTAAGGGATTAGCGGATTAGCTGCTAAAAGGCTATTAGCGGTTTAGCGGCTTAGAAAAAGGGGGTGGGGAGCGAAAAAAAATCTCAAGACTCGCAAGACATTTTCGTCTTGCGAAGCAAGCCCATAGGGAAATTCGTCCTGCAAAACGCATCGAAAAACGGAAAACCCTTTCGTCTAGCGGGTTTTCCGTCTTGCGAGGCATTCGTCTTGCGGGGCACCACTGTACTTGCCTGACCTTGAATGAAAGCTTTGGGTCTGCGATGCAACCATAACCACAGGTTGCTGATGGGAAGAGGCTGCCGCCCTTAACTGGGCTACAGAGCATCTCCCCAAGAGGGCAGTGTCAACTGCAGAAGAGGACTCCCATTCATTGTTTCCACTCAGAAAGCAACCAGAGGCCACAGGCAAAATGTGAGGCTACAAGAGACTCCAGGGAGGCTCTGTAATGCTTTCAAGGGAGGCCCCTTGAAAGTACCACCATCACAGCCTGCCAACGAGGAAGGACCCATTTGCAGGAATTATTATTACTTATTAAATTTGTCTACCGTCCCTCATCCAAAGATCACAGGGCGGTTCATAACGTTAAAATACAAAATGAGAACACAAAGGACATAATAAAGCAAAAACAAACATCTCCCCCCCTCTACAAAGACATATAAAGGCCATAGAATGTTAATCAGCCCAAAGCCTGGTTGAAAAGAAAAGTTTTCACCTGGTGGCTCCCTGGGGAGAGCTTTTCAAACAGGCAGTCACTGCATAAAAGGACTGTTCTTGTGTTGCCACCCTCCAGACCTCTCATGGAGGAGACACACAAAGAAGGGCCTCAAATCAGGATCGTAGGTCTGGGTCAGTTCATATGGGGAGAGCAGTATCTTGAGGTATTGCGGTTGTGAGCTGCTTACAGCTTTATAGGTCAAAATGAGCATTTTGAATTAGGTAGGGAAACAAATTGTCAATGTAAAGAGACTGAAGGTACTTTTTTTCACCTTTGGTGGACGTGCCCAAGGATTAAGGCTTTCTGGGAGATGATTTATAATGAAATGAAAAAGGTATTTAAATATACCTTCCTGAAGAAACCAGAGGCCTTTCTTCTGGGCATGGTTGGCCAATTGGTGTTAAAGAAGGATAGAACTTTCTTTATGTATGCTACAACAGCAGCAAGAATACTCATCGCGAAGTATTGGAAGACACAAGAACTACCCACGCTGGAAGAATGGCAGATGAAAGTGATGGACTACATGGAATTAGCAGAAATGACTGGCAGAATCCGAGACCAGGGAGAAGAGTTGGTGGAAGAAGATTGGAAGAAATTTAAAGAAATATTAAGACCAAAATTAACATAAAGGTAAAGAGGGAAAGGATTTGCTGAACAAACTATTGAACTGGAATACAAAGGGGGGAGGTGTGGGGAAGTCCGAGAAACAAGCTAATGTAAGATATGTTCTGAAAGATGGAATTGTTTTTAATTGTTATTATTTTTTCTGTATTTTTTTTGGTGCTTTTTCTTTTTTGTTTGTTTTCTTTGTTATTTTGAGAAAACCTTAATAAAACATTATATAAAAAAAAGAAACAAATTGTCAGCCAGTGTGGTCGGGCCAGGAATCAGAAAGCATTTTGGTGTTGGGGACTTCATTAACATGGCCAGCCCAAGAGGCAGCCATCCTGCCCCTCCGCCCACCACTCACCTCTGAGCCGCCAAGTCCGCCTGGCCAGAGATGTCAACGAGGTGCAGGTCCCGGGAGCAGTAGGAGGTCAGCTGCCGGAGCATCTGCAGCACCTGCTGGCCCAGCTCCTTGGTGGGGACCAGGATGAGTCCCCGAACAGCCTGCTCCACCACCAGCGCTGACTAGGAGGCAAGAAGAGACCCAGTCAGAAGAGTCCCGCACTCTCCAGGCCATCACAAAAGGGGCTCTTTAGGTGTGACCCCTTCACTGCAGGGGCCTGAGCTAGATGGCCCGGGGGGGGGGGTCCCTTCCAACTCTACAGCTCCACGTTCCAGTTCTTCCAGAAGGAGCATCTCTACCCCCATCATTCAACCCGCACACTGAGTTCCAGCGCCGAGGGCCTTCTGGCGGTTCCTTCACTGCGAGAAGTGAAGTTACAGGGAACCAGGCAGAGGGCCTTCTCGGTAGTGGCGCCTGCCCTGCGGAACACCCTCCCATCAGATGTCAAAGAAATAAACAACTATCTAACACAGGCACCCCCATACTCGGCCCTGCAGATGTTTTGTGACTACAAAAGAGTCAGTGTGGTGTAGTGGTTAAGAGCGGTAGTCTTGTAATCTGGTGAACTGGGCTCGTGTCTCTGCTCCTCCACATACAGCTGGTGGGTGACCTTGGGCTAGTCACACTTCTTTGAAGTCTCTCAGCCCCACTCACCTCACAGTTTGTTTGTTGTAGGGGAGGAAGGGAAAGGAGAATGTTAGCCGCTTTGAGACTCCTTCGGGTAGTGATAAAGCGGGGTATCAAATCCAAACTCTTCTTCTTCCTCTACAATTCCCATCATCCCTGACCACTGTCAGCTAGAGATGATGGGAGTTGTAGTCCCAAAACATCTGGAGGGCCAAGTTTGGGGGTGCCTGATCTAACGTTTAGAAGACATCTGAAGGCAGACCTGTTAAGCTTTTCATGACTGATGTTTTAATGTATTTTTGATCTTTTGGTGGAAGCAGCCCAGAGTGGCTGGGGAGACCCAGCCAGATGGGCGGGGTATAAATGATGATGATGGTGATGATGATGATGAGGGTCGGGGCCCCGGGTCGCTCACCGCTTTCCCCCGGAGCAGGTGCTGGAGGAGGGGCAGGGCGTAGGCGCCCGTCTTGCCGGAGCCCGTCTTGGCCCGCGCCAGCAGGTCTTTGCCCTCCAGGGCCAGCGGGATGGCCTTCTCCTGGATCAGCGTCGGCTTCGCCCAGCCCAGCTCCGCCGTCGCCTGCCGGGCAGAGAGAACGAGAGACAGGAAGTCAGGCCCGGAGGAGGAGGAGGCCGCAGCTCCCCCCTTCCCCACCTCGCCCGCCTTACCTGCAGGAGCCGCGCGTCCAGCCCCAGGTGCGCGAAACTGCCCGCTTCTCCCTCCATGCTGCTCCTGTCCGCGCGGCCGCCGCTTCCGCTTTCCCCAGCCGGAAGCCGCCGCTCTAGCCGGCCAAACCGAGCAGCGAGACGGGGACCCAACGGCGCCCCCTGCAGGCCTTGGCAGCTCGAGCGGCGCTTGCTTCGCTGGCTGGTATTGCGGCGCGGGGGCTCGGAGCCAAACGCTACTGGCTGGCTCCCTGGCTTAGCGCGCACCGGCGGAACTCCTTGCCGGGAGCCCTTTCAGTACTGACGACCTACTCCTTAGCCTAGACGGGGGGAATTGTTGGCCAAGCGAGCAGCCTCCTCTGGGTCCCAGGAGTGAAAGGGGCACCGCCAGCCAGGCAGAGAGGTGCAGGGCAATCAACCCGAAATTGGTCTTTATTAGCCCAAATCTTTTGAGAGTCCCATGGACTGCAAGAAGATCAAACCGATCCATTCTTAAGGAAATCAGCCCTGAGTGCTCACTGGAAGGACAGATCCTGAAGCTGAGGCTCCAATACTTTGGCCACCTCATGAGAAGACTCGACTCCCTGGAAAAGACCCTGATGTTGGGAAAGATGGAGGGCACAAGGAGAAGGGGACGACAGAGGACGAGATGGTGGGACAGTGTTCTCGAAGCTACCAGCATGAGTTTGACCAAACTGCGGGAGGCAGTGAAAGACAGGAGTGCCTGGCGTGCTCTGGTCCAGGGGGTCACGAAGAGTCGGACACGACTAAACAACCAACAACAACAAGCCCAAATCTGGTTCGACTCGCCAACCCTATTTGGGTTTAGAGAAGCTACCAAGGAACCAATCCCATCACCCCAGAAATAGGTTGGCTGAAGTCTGTTGCATCTGCTTGGCCACTGGGAGTGGGAAACTGGGCCTTTCTCACCTGCATTTAAGCAATCTGTCATCATGCTCTATGATCCTTCGCATGCCAGTGAGAGCCAGTGTGGTGTAGTGGTTAAGAGTGGTGGACTCATAATCTGGTGAACCGGGTTCGCTTCCCCGCTCCTCCACATGCAGCTGCTGGGTGACATTGGGCTAGTCACACTTCTCTGAAGTCTCTCAGCCCCACTCAGCTCACAGAGTGTTTGTTGTGGGGGAGGAAGGGAAAGGAGAATGTTAGCCGCTTTGAGACTCCTTTGGGTAGTGATAAAGTGGGATATCAAATCCAAACTCTTCTTCTTCATGCCAGGCACTGCCTTAATGGCCCAGAGGAACCTGAAAGCATAAGAGCCTTCTCTAGAGAGCCTGGCCCACCTTACTCCTTCCCCACAAAAAAAAACCTTTGAAGCTGCTGGTTGTGGGGGGCTCCTTTGCCAAGAAGAAGCTTGCAGGAGGAGCCTAGTCCCAGAGCCAATTATATTTTCCTCTTGAGCTCAGCCCCCCTTGTCCCCGTACCCCCACCCAAACCCCAAATCAATAACACAAGGAAGAGAAAGCCTTTCGCAGGAAATTTTATTTCACTCCAGAACTGTAACAAGGAACATTATTAAGAATTTACCGTAGTGGGCAGGAAATAAAACACAGGGAAGAGGAGGGGGAGATAACTGGATTTCAAATTCTCCACCATTCCATGCTCCGGCTCTGCTGTCACCCACAAATCATCAGGCATACTTTTGCATAGGTAGAGGCCTCTCTTTCCAAACTCAAGAAAGGCTGTTAAGGAGCTCCATGGTACATAAACGGCAACTCACTGAATGCTGTCTCCTAGCAAGCTTCCTGCCATCCACATTAGAGGCATTAGCAGGGCCGTATAAAAAAACCCCAACTCATCCGAGTGAAAACTCCTCTCTGTGCAATTAAAAGATGCTACCTTTGGGTATCCTTAAGCTAGGCTCATTTGCAGAAGTCTAGAGATCCCATCTGTGCTAGAACTTGAAAAACACCTGGAGCCTAAAGTTTTGCTAACCTCTTGTTCACAGTGGTTATCTAGCTTCTCTGCTGAAAACTGGGGAGGGTTACAAGAAGAGATGCTGCCAGAACCCTGTAGGCAACCACTGCTGTTGTCCTAAGCAGCCCCCGCCCCAAGTTCCAGTAGGTATCAGGCCACCCCCACCTCACCCCCAGCAAGAAAAAAACCATTTTGAGTATAAATGTTATTCCACCCCTCCTATTTCCTCTTCCAGGCTGTTCCTCCACTACAAGGGCTGCCACCACAAACCTCATGTGTTAAGAGCAAAGAACAACATGGAACCACCAGAACAGAACAACCCAGAAGTCACTCCCAGCAATCGGGATCCAGAAACAGGAAAGCACTTTTTTAAAAAAAGAGCCTACTCAGTCTCTTAGAAAGCAATTTTCTCTTCCTTTGGATCTGCACAAGGGCACTGCCCACAGAGGCTCTTCCAGCTGCTGCAACACAGCAAAGCAAAGAACGGGGTGGCACGTGAGAAGACTTCTGTGGGCAGGGCACCCCCTTCATCAGGGAAGAGGAAGTATGCAAATGCCGGTCCAAAGATGTTTCACATGCTGTGCTTCCATCTGTGCTTTCAGTTGTGCCAAATCCAGGAGGGTCAAGAAGTGCTCAGTGGAACCGGAAAAACAACGGTGCCTGTGCTGTCAGAAGGGCTACACCAATTTTTTAGCCTCAAAGAAGCTCTTGAGGTGCCTCATCTGCCAAATGCCTGTGAGGATGAGGATGATGGTCTGGGCAATGGACCACCACAGCACCCGCTGGTTGGTGCTCTCGCTGGTCATGCGGAATCTCTCCTCTCGGTACTGGAAAGTGAACATGGTGGTGAGAGTCAGAGAAGGTATTTCCCTCTCCCCTTCCCCACACCAGACACATACAACCCAACTTCTCCATCTCCTGCCAATCTTGTTCTATTGCAGGTATACCACCTGTAAACCCACAACAAACGCCACCCTAACTCCAGTCAGCCTGCACCAAAGCAGCTTGAATGCCCCCCTCCCAAAGAAGTTCCTAGGATTTGGCAAGTGCTTCTCTGAACTTTCAGATCAGCAAACCCTTTCAAGATGATGCTCCTTAAGTACGGTGTTAGTGATTAGGTAAAGGTAAAGGGACCCCTGACCATTAGGTCCAGTCGTGGCCGACTCTGGGGTTGCGGCACTCATCTCGCTTTACTGGCCGAGGGAGCCGGCGTACAGCTTCCGGGTCATGTGGCCAGCATGACTAAGCCGCTTCTGGCGAACCAGAGCAGCGCACGGAAACGCCGTTTACCTTCCCGCCGGAGCGGTACCTATTTATCTACTTGCACTTTGATGTGCTTTCGAACTGCTAGGTTGGCAGGAGCAGGGACCGAGCAATGGGAGCTCACCCCGTCGCGGGGATTCGAACTGCCGACCTTCTGATTGGCAAGTCCTAGGCCCGGTGGCTTAACCCACAACACCACCAGTGTGTGATTAGGTAGGAACCATTTAAACATTGAGGTCTGACAAGTTCCTCACAAACCACGGACAGGGTAGATCCCCCCCCCCCCATAATGCCATTCAAGATCCCGCTCCTCCTCCTGAATGGCATTACGGTAAAAAAAAGAAAGAAATCCGTTGTGGGTGTCACTTACTCTTTGGTAGTTCTGCTCCTTCTGGATCTGCTCCACCTGGTCCAAGAGCTGCCTGGCTCTTAGCTGGAGTTCGGTCAGTTTGTCCTTGGCTGCAATCTCTGGGTAATTGTTGGCGTGCTCCCCGACTTGGATATCCAAGTGCACCCGCTGAACACAACACAGCAACACACAAACCAATTCAAGAGCCACCACTGCAGTTCAACCCACTCCCCACCCCTGTCTCATCAGGGCTGTTTCCTCCTCCCTTCCACCTCAGTTGCTCAGCAAATGTAGAAAGAGCTCTGGCCTGCTACACCAGCTTCTCTCTCGCCTTACACAAGCAATAACCAGGGTGTGGTGGGGTCCAGTTCATGAGGGCAGAGTACCTGAAGAGCAGCCCCCACCATCTCGGCTGGAGCAAGATGGACAGAGGGAAAGGGCACATAGAAACCTGCTTACCAGTTTCCCGCCTGCAAAAAGGGCCATGCGGGTGGAGTTGGAGTGGAGGCAGATCTGGTGCTCTCCTGGGGTGTGCGAAGTGAAGGTGAAGCGGCCTTCAGAGCCGTACTGCCTGGAGAGGACCATCTGAAACCATCAAGCAGCAGCAAAGTCAGGCAGGTAGGGGTGTGGGGGTATCTCACCTGCTGTTTCCATTTCTGCTCACAGAGCCTGGGGCAATCAGATGGTCAGCGGTTCGAATCCCCGCAACAGGGTGAGCTCCCGTTGCTCGGTCCCTGCTCCTGCCAACCTAGCAATTCAAAAGCATGTCAAAGTGCAAGTAGATAAATAAGTACCGCTCTGGCGGGAAGGTAAACGGCGTTTCCGTGCGCTGTTCTGGTTCGCCAGAAGCGGCTTAGTCATGCTGGTCACATGACCCGGAAACTGTACGCCGGCTCCCTCGGCCAATAAAGCGAGATGAGCACCGCAACCCCAGAGTCATCCGCGACTGGACCTAACGGTCAGGGGTCCCTTTACCTTTTATGATATCTGATTGGAGCTTTCGCCAGGGGTGATGACCCCAGACCATCCTCACCCCCACCAAGGAGTCGCCTGGCCCTTTCAGGGGCTTTTAATCCTCTCCCTCACCCCTGATGCAGAGGTGAGGAAGCAACAGGCATATTGCCTCCCTGCACATACACAGTGGCGTAGCGTGGGGGATGCAGGGGGGGCCGGCCAAACCGGGCGCAACATCTGGGGGGGGGGAGCGCGCTCGCACTCGCAGCTCTCTGCCCCTACCTGGCTCACTCACTCTCTCTCACTGCAGTGCTGGCTGTGCGAATCCGATCCGAGCCGCCGGGTCGCCGCCCACTGTGGAGGGGAGGGTGCCAGGCGTGCGGTGCGGAGAGAGAGCGAGGGACTATCTGGGGGAGGGACAGTGCAGTGGGGGGGGGCGCAAATTACTTGCCTTGCCCCGGGTTAGGGGGCGCAAATTACTTGCCTTGCTGACAACCCACGCTACGCCACTGCACACACACACCCCGCCCCCCAAACTACTGACAGGCCCTAGGGACGAGAGGGTGGCGAGCAGGGTCTCCTTGCTCAGCGCCACCTTGGCTGCTCCCGCTCCCCCTCCTCCTCCTCCTCCACCTGCTCACCTTCCCATAGGGATCCTTGACCTCCACGAACATGCCCAGGCCCGGCGTGGAGGGCAGGAAGGCCTCGGACTGTTTGTCCCACAGCTGCGTCCGGTAGTTCCCTGCGGAGCGGAGGAACAGGCGCGTCACCATCAACAGGGGACAGGTGAGCCGGTGCGCGCGCACCCCCCGCGCTCTCCCACCCCCCCGCCCCTCCTCCTCGCGCATGCGCACCGATAACCATGGTCTCGTCAGGGATTTCCTCGATGAAGCAGCGCTTCTCCGTCTCGCCGATGTGGAAGTAGAGCGCCTGCGCCCCGCGGCCCGCCGCCAGCAGCACCAGCAGCGCCGCCGACGCCGCGAGCCGCCACCCCGGCGGCCGGGCCGAGAAGGCCGCGGGATGATCCCCCGAGCGACACCCGCCTGCCATGGACGACGCTGGCCGACGCTGTCAACTGCCGCGCATGCGCCGAGGCTGCCCTCCCCAACCACGCCCCCCGCCGGAAGTGGAAACAGCGCCGAAGGCTGCGCATGCGCCGAGGGGGAAACAGCGTCGGTCAGGTGACTCGGCCCGACGGAGGAGGCTGCGCGTGCGCAGAAAGCCTGGGGAGGCTTGCCCTTCCCGGAAGCCCGGGCGGAAGAGGCAGCAAGAAGGAAGGGATCCCGCGTGGTCATCGAGCCCAACCCCAAGGCTGGAAGGGAGCCTCCTCGGGGCTCTTTTAACCCCTGCAGGGAGGAGGAGAAGGACTGAGGCTTCTAGGATGGGAGAACTAAACGGCCATCTGGTCATAGCTGTCAACTTTCCCCTTTTCTTGCGAGGAATCCTATTCGGAATAAGGGAATTTCCCTTAAAAATGGGGAAAGTTGACAGCTATTCATCCGGTCCGGCCTTTCCTCCTGCTGCCCTTCCGCCTGGGCAGGACTGAGCGAGAGGCGCAGCCGCCCTGTGCGAGGTAGATGCCACCAGCTGCTTTGGAGTTTACAGATCATTTACTAGCAGAAAAATAAGATTGAATCCCAGAATATTTAAATTTGGGGGGAGTGGGGGCGGGGAACACACATTCCCCACCAGGCACGCATATATGCCGGCATATGAAGCCCGCTGGGATGCCTTCCGTTTAATCAGGGCTTCTCCGACAGTTTTTCCTGCATTGCAGGGGGTTGAGCGTTCCAGCTCTACAATTCTTTGATTCTTCAGGTTAAGGCGATCTGGCTCCTTCCAACCATTCCGCCTGGTTTTCTAGCCACCCCCCTCCCCTCACTATCCTGGCTGCCCTCCTCTGTACATTATTGTATTATTGCCTGTTAGCCGCCCTGAGCCCTGCCTTGGCTGGGGAGGGCGAGGTATAAATAAAAATTATTATTATTATTATTACATGCTGCAGTGGGCCCAGCAGGCTCTTGAAACGTGGCACTCAGAAGGTGTACTCCAGATGCGGCCAGAGCAATGTGGAATTGAGTAGGACTGTTTGCTTCCTGTTATCTAAAAGCCTCTGTTTCTGTTAACACGATTAGCATAACCACTGCTTGATCGTGTTCAGCTGGTGACACACAGCAAAAGTGACCACAGGCGTGCATAACTTTTTTTATGGGGGCTGGACATGCGTTGCACAACATCTTGCAGCCATGCGTTCCTGACTACGGACAAGTCTTATTGGAAATGATCTCATTTCCTCATACCTCAGCTTGTGTCCACAGGAGACCATTTCCTACACGATGCTGGTCTATGAGTAAGCATCATGTACCCTTTCAACGTAAGCCAATCTGAAGTTCCTTTTTTCTCAGAATAGCAGCTTCCTCTTCACTTGAGACAAGCTGTCCTGGGTAAACAGACCTTGCTTCAGTCATTTATATATATTTAAGACAAAAATCTTAAAAAATAGCTGTATTTTGGAAGTGGTCTAGTACTGCCAGAGAGTCCAAGCCTGCCTGAGGGGACTCAATGAAGCACACTGTGTCCTTAGTCACCCAGTCAATGCACACTGCCCACCACACACAGTCACAGATGGATGTACACAAAAAGTGTCAACCGAGCATGATGCTGTAAACAAATCCACATGAAGCTGCTGATTCCTCCCAAGGACCCCAAGTTCAGAATCAGAATTGTGCAATGCAGGAATCTCAACTAAAGCATCCATGACAAATGACCAACCTCTGCTACAAACCTCGCAGGAAGGAAAGTCCACCACCGTTCCACTGATAGCTCTTACTGTCAGAAAGTTCTTCCTAATGCTTAGTTGGAATTTCCTTTCTTGTAACTTGAATCCATTGGTTCGAGTCCCACCCTCCAGAACAGGTTTGCTCCGGAAGAAGATTGGAAGAAATTTAAAGACTATTTACAGAAATATTATAAGATTAATGAATGTTAGAATGACATCGGATTGAGGTTAAAAGGTTATTAGCAACAAAGTGGTGAAGGAGTATGGAAAATTCGAAGGTTAAAAGGTGTAAAATTAAAAGGTTTAATATATTAAGATATTAAGAAAGGATTAAGATATATTAAGATATTAAGATAAAGATTAAGTTAAGACAGAGGGAAGGGATTTGCTGATTAAATATTTGAACTGGAATACAGTGAGGGGAGGTGTGGGGAAGTCTGGGAAATAAGTAAACGCAAGGAATATTATGAACATGGAATTGTTCTTATTTGTTTTTTCTGTGTTGTTGTTTTTGTCTTCTTGTCTTTTTGTATTTTTCTTTTGTTTTTTCCTTTTATGTAAAAACCTTAATAAAAAATATTATAAAAAAAAACACAGAACAGGTTTACTCCATCTTTCGTGTGACAGCCCTTTAGGCATTTGTCTATAATATCTTATTGGTCTCTATAATATCTTATTATGTCCCAGACACACTCAGCTCTCACCAGCACCCCTACAACCATACACAGAGCAAGGAACAACCATCACACTGGGAGATGCTGAAGGAAGATTTCTTGCAAGCATAGAAGGAGATAAAGATAAAAATAGCAGAGCAGTTCAGAGCAGGGATGGAATACCCCATTTCTGACACTCCATAAAACAACCCCATCAAGCTCTACCATGAACAGCAGGCAACTCCTCCACTGCTGGATTTAGGTGATCTGGGCAATTCCCCCCATAAAGGTTGCAGAGCTGGAGGTGTGCAAAATAGAGAAGATCCATAATTGAGCAGCAGTTCCTAACACTGCAAAAGACCACTCAATGTTTGGGGAATGACTCCAGAGAGCTTTGTCTCAAGATGCAATTAAGTAAAGGTAAAGGGACCCCTGACCATTAGGTCCAGTCGTGACCGACTCTGGGGTTGCAGCGCTCATCTTGCTTTATTGGCCGAGGGAGCCGGCGTACAGCTTCCGGGTCATGTGGCCAGCAGGACTAAGCCGCTTCTGGCGAACCAGAGCAGCACACGGAAACGCCATTTACCTTCCCACCAGAGCGGTACCTATTGATCTACTTGCACTTTGACGTGCTTTTGAACTGCTAGGTTGGCAAGAGCAGGGACCGAGCAACGGGAGCTCACCCCGTCGCGAGGATTCGAACCGCCAACCTTCTGATTGGCAAGCCCTAGGCTCTGTGGTTTAACCCACAGCGCCACCCGTGTCCCTTCAAGATGCAATTATCTCTTGCATATTTCATGATTACACTTTTCTGTCGACACCATCCCAAGCCTGGCCACGCCTCCGAAAAGTGCACCATAAATAGCTGGGGTGAGTCCCACAAGGCCACCCAGGCACCAGGATTGAAACCATGTGTGACCAGCAGACGCAGGAACCCTCCAACTTTGCTGGTACAGTATAGCGTGCTTTAGTGTACTCAAGTGATGCCTCTTTTTTAACTTTGGTCACTTGCAAGACACCAAGTCAAGGGAGCAAGACCAACCGCTTCTCATGCTCGCCTTGCGGTGAATTGGTTCATTCTGTAAGCGGAAATGCCGGAACAGGGTGGTTGGGTAGCCGAGTGCAGAAACTGGGACCGTCGGTGAGCCTATTTTAAACAAAGAGAGACCAGCTGTTGCTTTGAGATTTGAGATAATGCTCTGCTCAGATGGGGTCGCTGGCTGCAGCTCTTATCGAGGAATTGAGTCTTTGCTTTCTTTTGAAGAGTGAAGCATTTGGAGTATCTGTATTCCCTGCTATGGGCATGATTTAAAAATGCGTCAGGGTTTCTTGTCACTCTGTTTATGTGTTGCTCTTTCCTCCCCTTTGCACGTAGCAAGAGGAAGGAGCTTCAGCTGTCATTTTAGGGAACTTTAGTTTCAGCGTCCAAAGTTGCGACATGAATTGCAACATGCAAAAGAGCTGCTGGAAATCCTGGGACCCGACCACAGAATTAATTACAGTGTCTAGCAATCATGTACATTCCCACCCGGTGGTTGTCAAGGGATCTATAAAAAGGGATCAGCCTCACTGGTCAAGCAGAGCTACCAGGTAATGCCTGTTTTAGAATGGAGTCTCACAAATACCCTGGAAGTCACATCCTCCTCTTCCTCCTTTCTGTTCTCTGCCCAGATGGGGAGAAGAAGGTGTTTGCCCAGGCAGCGGTCTTCAGGTCCAGGTAAGTGTCCTGGGCCCAATTGTGTACAGGTGGTTTCCATGGCAGAGTGGGTGCTGCTTCATAAGTGGCAAATGTAACCTGGGAGGGAGAGGGTGCTAACTGGAAGCTTGTGAGAATACAGAAACTTCTGTGCCCACCGAAAAACTTCTCTGTCCTGGGACTTCCTAGTCAAGGTTGTTCCAGCCTCCGCAAACTGGATAGAAACAGCAAACCCTGCACATTTGACAATGCCCGATTTGTGCTTCTTTGCCTGCAAGCAGATGTCGCTCTTAAGACCAAACAAGCTTTTCATCAAAGTAGATGAGAATTGAGTCTTGCAGGTAGTGAAGAGTGTGAAAGGGAATCTCTCCTCACATGGGATGGAGTGATGGATTGACGACGCACCTTCCCTCCCCATTCACACTGCCCAATGCAAGAATACACATTATCACATTATGAATACAGGGTGTTTCTTTTCAGTCCAGTTTTACATCTGATTTTTTTCTGGCGACTTTGAGGTTGTCTGGCAATGCTGCCAGTACAAGGGGTTGGGGAGGAAAGCCTGATGAGTTAAAGGGGAGAGGAGTTGCTGGGGGTGATGAACCGCTGCCGCTCTGCCTAGAAAGGGACAACAGTGGCGTAGCGTGGGTTGTCAGCACCCGGGGCAAGGCAAGTAATTTGCGCCCCCTAACCCGTGGATTTGCACCCCCTAACCCGTGGATTTGCGCCCCCTAATCCTAACCCCCAGATGTTGCGCCCGGTGCGGCCGGCCCCCCCTGCACCCCCCACGCTACGCCACTGAGGGACAAGCATCGCCCTGGCATTGCCAGGGCTGGCGGGTTTTGTAAATGGCACACTGTGCCTGTGGAACCAGGTATGGGCAATGAGGTGTCCATGCTGATTGGTCAATTCTGTGGCAACTCGGTCCTCTGTGCACACCTAAAGTTCTGGATAATGCTGAGGATTCTACTAACAGTTTTGTGGCAGGTGAGAGAAAAGGGAAAGATTTTTCTTGTAACGGCAGCCTTGTTTGTTTTCAGAATCTGGGATGTCAACCAGAAGTCCCTCTACCTCCAGAACAATGAGCTGGTAGCTGGATACCTGCAAGGCTCCGATTCTGCCCTGGAAGGTGAGTCTGCAGAGTTTTGCTTTCCTTATAGGCTGGTGGGAGAAGAACTATCCCTCATGGGTTGGATGTGACCCATATTGTGGACACAACCAATGCCTCCCTCCCACTGGGGAGATAGGACCTGGGGTTGGACCACTTGGCGAGCTTGGAACATACCGTATTTTTCGCTCTATAAGACGCACCAGACCATGAGACGCACCTAGTTTTTGGAAGAGGAAAACAAGGAAAAAAATATTCTGAATCTCAGAATCCAGAACAATAGGGATTGCTGTGCAGCGAAAGCAGCGATCCCTCTTGCTGTTCTGGCTTCTGGGGTAGCTGTGCAGCCTGCATTCGCTCCATAAGACGCACACGCATTTCCTCTTACTTTTTAGGAGCGGAAAAGTGAGTCTTATAGAGCAAAAAATACGGTGACTGTGATTCCTGCATTGCAAGGGCTTGTACCAATGGGGTCCCTTTAAATTCTGTGATATCTCAAAGGGAGGCCTGCAACTTTCTCCTTCTATCGGCACAGCCTGTTCTTTTCCTTCTGCGTTGGTGCTGCCGATTGCCTGCCTGGCACAGAACGTGTTTGTGTGTGTGTGTGCCCATGTGTGCACCACTGCGTGATCCTGCCTCCACCATTGCTTCCCTCTCTTGCAGACTTTCTCCTGCTCATTCTCATACTCTTGTTCTGCCTCTTCCCCGCTTCTGCCGTCCCCAACTTCTATCAGCTCTGGATTTCTCTTATGGGCTCCCGTGTCTTCGCATCAGCCGCTGGGAAAGGAAACTGGACCCTTCTTTTCCCTGGCTGTGGCCCTCTAAGCTAGAGGCAGGTTGTGTATGCAAGGCCACCACCATCCTGGGCTTGAAGGTCATCCCCCCACCTCCCTCCAGGTCAGCAAAAGAGGCAAGGGTAGAACACACCCTCGTCCTCTGGCTGCTAAAAGGTAAAGGGACCCCTGACCATTAGGTCCAGTCGTGACCGACTCTGGGGTTGCGGCGCTCATCTCGATTTACTGGCTGAGGAAGCCGGCGTACAGCTTCCGGGTCATGTGGCCAGCATGACTAAGCCACTTCTGGTGAACCAGAGCAGTGCATGGAAATGCCGTTTACCTTCCCGCCGGAGTGGTACCTATTTATCTACTTGCACTTTGACGTGCTTTCGAACTGCTAGGTTGGCAGGAGCAGGGACCGAGCAACAGGAGATCACCCCCTCGCGGGGATTCGAACCGCCGACCTTCTGATTGGCAAGCCCTAGGCTCTGTGGTTTAACCCACAGCGCCACCCGTGTCCCTCCTCTGCTACTGAGCCCCTAACCCTGACATCACCCACCAGTATGACCCCTGGAAATGCCCTCACACCTCCAGCGTCTCTACTGGGATTCCCCGCAGGACGCCAACAGCCTCTCTCACCTACTTTTTCCCATCCCTAGAGAAGATCTACTGGATTCACAACCGGGCCTTTGACCATGAGAAGTTCTCCATCATCTTGAGCATTCAGGACGGGAAGAGGTGCCTGGCCTGCTCCTCTGGCGCCTGGCCTGCGCTGCAGCTTGAGGTGAGGAGAGGCAGGTTGGCATCCCCGTAGGATGTGCTCGCGGAGGGGGCAGGAAGCCTCACCGTAAATCCCCCTCCTGCCACATGCCAGCTTAAGAGCAGAGAGCCAGGGATGGGTGGCGGGAGCAGGAAGGACTCTACCTTTTAGTGGCAGGCTGGCCTTGGAAAGAGTCTGGGTAGCTGCTACCTGACAAGTCCATGACTTCACATCAGGCATCCCCAAACTCGTCCCTCCCGATGTTTTGGGACTACAACTCCCATCATCCCTAGCTACCAGGACCAGTGGTCAGGGATGATGGGAATTGTAGTCCCAAGACTACAATTTTACATCAGGCACCCCCAAACTCGTCCCTCCCGATGTTTTGGGACTACAACTCCCATCATCCCTAGCTAACAGGACCAGTGGTCAGGGATGATGGGAACTGTAGTCCCAAGACACCTGGAGGGAGGCGTTTGGGGGTGCCTGCTGTACATGGAGGAGAGGGCCATTGCGGCAGCTAGACTGGTGACTGGGAGTGGCCGCCAGGACCACATTACACCGGTCCTGAGAGATCTGCATTGGCTCCCAGTACGTTTCCGAGCACAATTCAAAGTGTTGGTGCTAACCTTTAAAACCCTAAACAGCCTCAGTCCTGTATACCTGAAGGAGCGCCTCCACCTCCATTGTTCAGCCCGGACACCGAGATCCACCTCCAAGGGCCTTCTGGCGGTTCCCTCCCTGTGAGAAGCGAGGTTACAGGGAACCAGGCAGAGGGCCTTCTTGGTAGTGGCGCCCGCCCTTCGGATGTGAAGGAAATAAGTGGCTATCTTCTCTTTAAAAGACATCTGAAGGCAGCTCTGTTTAGGGAAGTTTTTAATATTTAATGCTGTATTGTTTTTAACACTCGATTGGAAGCCACCCAGTGTGGCTGGGGAAACTCAGCCAGATGGGCGGGGTATAAATAATAAATTATTATTATTATTATTATTATTATTATTATTATTGGCTACTAGCCATGATAGGCCTGCTCTGCCTCCACAGTTGGAGGCAAAAACGCTTCTGAATTACTAGTTGCTGGAAACCACAAGATGGGAGGGGGCTCTTGCGGTCGAATCCTGCTTGCGGGCTTTCAATTGGGGCATCTGGTTGGCCTGTGTGAGAACAGGATGCTGGGCCACGATGGGCCTCATCCAGCAGGGTCTTATGTTCTGCCTTCCTTAGGAGCTCTCTCTTGCCCCTCACCAGTCAGGGGGACGCTAGCCCAAAGCAGACAGGGGTCAGCCTCCTTCTCCCTTTGCCTGCCTCCCTCCCTCACCAGATCGCTCCCTATTCTCTCCTCCTCCTCCTCAGACCGTCAACATCACAGATCTGCCCAAAGGCGGCAGGAAGGAGTCCAGCCGCTTCACGTTCTTCTCTTCTAACAAAGACGGGGCTTGGCGGTTCGAGTCGGCGGCCCATCCCGGCTGGTTCCTTTGCACCTCTTCCAGAGCCAACGAACCTCTCGCCCTCACGCAGCTCCCGGGGCCTTCTCATGTGGTGGACTTTTATTTCCAACCCTGCTGAGCCTTGAGGGGCACCCCCCGCCCCCCAGACCTGCCCAAGTGCCTGGCACAGCCGTGCCGAGGGCTCCTGAGGCACCTGGCAGGATTCCCAAACCGCCGCTCTCTTTTTTCCCTCCTCTCTCAGCCATCCTAGCCCTCCCACGCTCATCAAAAGTGGAAGATTTTGGATGGAGCAGCTGCAAAAGTGGCAGAGGGTGGAGAGGCCTCTCAGCCATCATGGGGTCCACTCCAGGCAGGTCATTAAGGGCAAACAAGCTGCCTCACAAGATCCAGCACTTATTATCCAAGTAGATGTCCCTGGAACGAAGCCTCAGGCTGTGTGCGAATAGCCCCTGGATTAGTCTCCAGCACTAATCCTGCCACCCCTGAACATGCACATTCCCTTCTGAAGCCACACTGTGCCGTACAGCCATGGTTTCTGTGGCATGGCTGAGATCTCCAGTGAGGTCAGTGCGGTTCTTCAAATTTTCTGCCTTCAAATTCCCCTCCACTGGACTCATAAGGAGAAAAGATCTGGGGCATCAGGGCTTGACCATAATATTTGTTTCAAAAGAAATTAGCAGAACGTGAAGAACTCGGTTAAAATGAAAGGGTGGGCCTTCTGCTGGGCTTGTGACCCCCCTGCCCCAGTTGTGCCACTGAGCAGCCTTTGGGCAGACAGGTCACCTGTGGACACAGCCCTGAGCAGATTCTGCATGTCTTTTACAATGCCAAAGGATGCTGCCTCTCTGGAATTTTTGCTCTCGTTTTTATTATGTTTAATGTGTTTATGTATAATCCAGTGGCGTATCGTGGGGGGTGCAGGGGGGCTGGCCGCACCAGGCGCAACATCTGGGGGGGGGTGCTCGCACTCGCAGCTCTCTGCCCCTACCTGGCTCACTCACTCTCTCTCACTGCAGTGCTGGCTGTGCGAATCTGATCCGAGCCGCCGGGTCGCCGCCCACTGTGGAGGGGAGGGTGCCAGGCGTGCGGTGCGGTGCGGAGAGAGAGCGAGGGACTATCTGGGGGAGGGACAGTGCAGCGGGGGGGGGGGCGCAAATTTCTTGCCTTGTCCCGGGTGCTGACAACCCACGCTACGCCACTGGTATAATCTTGCATTCTTATGTTTTGAATTGCCCTGAGATCTACAATATGAAGGGTGCTGTACAAATTTTATTAATAATTAAATAAATAATATAAAGGAAGGAATCTGATATTATTTATCTACAAGTTGCTGGGGGGTGGGACAACCGTAAGAGAGAACCACTGCAAGGAAGTTGAAGCCCCCACCTCACAAAAGTAGGAGTCTGAAATATATTTCCCGGGGCACCTGAAAACAGGCAGCTATGACATTTTAATTGTTGATGACACAGGCACATCTTTGATTTCCTTCTTTTGTGACCTTTTAAAACAACATTAAATTGATTATCATGGATTATGGATACAATCCATGTGTGATGCTTGGAGATGGTTCTTTAATGTTCTTGTGTGTGTTTTGTGTGTTGTGTCGAAGGAAGCATGGCTAACCATTCATTCATAATTTTACTTGTATGCCACTTTACTACACACATCATGCTCAAAGCGGCTTACAACCCCAAAAATGCATTTCAAAATCAAGCAATGCAGAAAACAACGTCATTATAATGGAATAAAACAACACAAGAAATATAACAACATTCCAACGCTGTTACACCATTACATCAACACCCAACAGCAAAAATAACAAGGGAGCAGCACAGCTTCACCTCAGTCCTACCAGCCCCTTGGCTTCCCAGGGCCCTCCTCACCCAGAAAACACAGCAACCCTATTTTCCATTCTCCTGGATCTCGGCAACCTTTCTGCTGCAACCTGTTCCTACCCTCCCAGCCTTCGGCTCCAGAGCCCTGGCCAAGAGCGAAGCCTCCTCTTGCGCCTGGGGACTCCACTGCCGTCAAACCTGTCCTGCCGCCTGACACGCTCCGCCTTCCCTCCGCGACAGCTTTCTGCATTCCTTCTCGCTCCATCTTCAGCAGTCCTGGGGGTGTGTGTGCTTCCTCACAGCACACCTGACCCTGTTGGGACTCCAAACTCCCCTGGATGTTGGCACTGGGTCTCTGCCGCGTCTCGCCATGAAATAATGGGTAAGGAGGAGAATTGGGGTGGTGGGGGTGGTCCTTGCTGGGGTCCCTGGTAAAGAAAGGGGGAGGGGGCTTCCTGATTCAAAGGAAGGGGGAGTGAGGGTCCCCCGTTGCCTAAAGCCGGCTCCCTGAGCAAAACCCTCCTTAAGGGCAAGGGAGTGGGTCCTCTTATTGTTTACCTGAGTGGAAGGTTCAAATGAGCTTGGCCAGCCTTCCTTGCCCTGATGGGGCAGCAATACTTGAGACGGAACCCCTCCCTTTGAAAACATCCCCTTGCCCCCCCACTGTTAGCTGTAATACAGTGGTACTTTGGGTTACATACGCTTCGGGTTACATACGCTTCAGGTTACAGACTCTGTTAACCCAGAAATATTACCTCGGGTTAAGAACTTTGCTTCAGGATGAGAACAGAAATTGTGCTCTGGCGGCACGGCGGCAGCAGGATGCCCCATTAGCTAAAGTGGTGCTTCAAGTTAAGAACAGTTTCAGGTTAAGAGCGGACCTCCGGAACGAATTAAGTACTTAACCCAAGGTCCCACTGTACTTATCTTTCAACAGCTTCCCACACTTTTATTCATTTCCTCTGTGAGAAGGAGCAGAGGCCTTGTATGACGGACTAAGCAGAAGGGCCACTGTCGGCTGCTGCCTAGAAGTCAAAGCCCCCCGTCTAGGGGGTGGGGTCTCCCCTTGCAGACCCTCCCTATTTTCCAAGGACAGTCCCAGATTTCAGGGGGAGAGCCACCAAGTTCTAGGCTTACACAGGCCAGGAAAGGAAAATAAAAATAATCAGAAACAGGAGAAAAAGCAACAACAGCACACAAACCCACATCATCCCTGGAAAGACCCCCACAGCCCACCAACCGGGGGATGTGCTGGCAATGACACCCACATGCCAGAGGGTGTCCTGCCATATACCAAACCTGGTGGCTTTGGAGTATATACTTGCACTCTTAAGACAGGAACATAGGACACTGACTCACATCGAGTCGGACCACTGGCCCATCAAGTTCAATACTGGCAGCACCTCTCCAGGGTTTGTCCCAGCCACACCTGGGGGCTGAACATGTAGAACAGGTACTCTGCCACGGAGCCCTTGGAAGATTCACTGATCTGCTTAAAACATGTTCAGTGGTACCTGTGGATGCGAATGGAATTTGTTCTGGAGCCCCGTTCGCATCCTGAGCAGAGCGCAACCCGTGTCTGTGCGCGTCACGATTAGCCGTTTCTGCGCATGTGCGTGACGTCAATTTGAGTGTCTGTGCATGCGGCGAAACCCAGAAGTAACCTGTTCCGTTACTTCCGGGTCGCCGCGGAATGCAACCTGAAAATGCTCAACCTGAAGCAACTTTAACCTGAGGTATGACTGTATCTATCAACATATAGAATAAGAGAACAAGAAGCACATATGTTTAAAGAAGACTGGAAAATGTTTATTGAATATATGGGGGAATCATGTACATTTGAAAACGTTGTCAGCAATGAGATAAATTCAACAGTGTAAAGAAGTTTTGATGGATGTAATAATGAAGTACTGAATGGTTTAGTTCACAAGTAGGCAAACTAAGGCCCGGAGGCCGGATCTGGCCCAATTGCCTTCTAAATCTGGGCAGTCCGGAAATCAGTGTGTTTTTACAGTGTGTCCTTTTATTTAAAATGCATCTCCGGGTTATTTGTGGGGCATAGGAATTCATTAATTCATCCCCCCCCCCCATATAGTCCAGCCCCCCACATGGTCTGAGGGACAGCTGAAAAAGTTTGCTGACCCCAGTAAAATATGCAGGGATTTATGTTATGCAAAATGAACCATGGAAAGAGAAGGGAAGTCATTGATATTTATCTATTACTTTTCCTTTTTAAAAAAAATCCCAGGGTGAGGTACATAATTAAAACAGAAGTGGAGTAAAATACAGAAATTATCCAAAGTAGAAAGAGATTAATAAAAATTACAAAGCATTATCGCAAAAAGCTCAGCATTAGAAGCCAGCAAGATAAAATCGCATTCCTGATTCTTCTTGCCCTGGTGTCCCCTGCTTTTCCTCCTCCCAGGCTCAGACCTCATTCTTGCCTCATTTGCGGGGGGGGGGGGGGGGGGCTTGAGCCTGCTTAAGAGGGAGGGGCTCTGGCCTCCACTGCTGGCTCCACTGACAGTGAGAAAGACCCTTTGTTCATTATTAATCTTTGCCCACAGCACTGGCAAGCAGGGAGGGCTTGTGGGGGCCCAGCTCAGCCGTGCCACTCACCACCTGGCAAAGGCCCCCTGGCAGCCGCTCAGCTTCTCTGGCCAATGCCTCTTTCTCAAAGGTGGGAAGAGAGGTCACCATGGACTGTGCGGCTTCTGTTGCGTCTTCCCAGCTGCGGCTTCCTCTAGAGACCGCAGCAGCTGCACGCTTGTGGCGAGAGCGATGCCAGGATCCTGCCATGGATGAGAAATCGCCAACATCCTTCCCTGTTCTGTTCTTTCGTAGCATTGCAGATTCTCTGCGAGAGGGAAGAAACTACGAAGCTCATTCAAAAGAGGCGAAACAGGATCAAATGACCGAGTGCGAACAAGGGGACAGGAGAGTCTTGTGGAAAGACAAACCATCCGGAGCAGAAATATTCAAGGAGGACTATACACACCAACTCCTGCCGTGAATTTTGCCACAGGCCTATCTGACCCATCTGGACCATCTAAGACCTGGACGGAGGAACTTGGCTGGCGAAACAGGAGGTGAGTTGGCAGGGCACCAGCCCAGTTTCGGGGGGGGGGCGAGTCTTGCTGTGGCTGCAGACCATTTTTTAAGACCATCAGATTACTACACTCACTGTCTCCCCTGCCAAACTTGCCTTGCTGTGACTGTCAAACTCGGATACTTCCCAAAATGAAAAACAGGCGAGTTTAAGCAAAAGGTGCAACCACTCTGTCAGGCCTGCGCTGGCATCGATGGATGAATCTCTCCTGCGATACACAGCACCTGCAAAGACTCTCCGATCCCGATCAGAA
Organism: Podarcis tiliguerta; assembly: GCF_965153285.1. Taxonomy (NCBI): domain Eukaryota; kingdom Metazoa; phylum Chordata; class Lepidosauria; order Squamata; family Lacertidae; genus Podarcis; species Podarcis tiliguerta. The sequence continues at coordinate 6,618,875 of NC_139541.1, forward strand.
CCATGCGGTTTGCGTTCGAGTTCAACGCCTCCTTTCCCCTCGCACTGCAACCCAATCTGGGTCCCAAGGCTGCTAGACAGGGAAGGAAAACAAAGCTGCAACACGGCCCGTCACGTGATCTGTGCACTTTGTCCCCGAGCGTGTGATGCGGTCTGGCTTAACGCTAAGCAGGTTGTGTGAGGGCCTCAGGAGGCCCTGTGCCAGCCCAGAAGGACCCTCCCTTTCTGCAAAGGCAATTGGGATGCTGACCGTTTTAATAGGGGAACGGCCATATAGATCACTGGCAGAGCGGCTGCCTTGCAGGCAAAAGGTTTCAGGTTCAGTGGCATCTCCAGGGAGGGGGCTAGGTCTGAAACTCTGGAGAGCAGCTGCCAATTAGTGTAGGCAACCCTGAGCTGGATGGACCAGTGGTTTGGTTCAGTATAAAGGCACCTTCCTATGTTCCTTTCGTTGTTCTACGGCTTCCTAGTGCAGTTGCTCACATGGGATGTGACCGCTGCAAACAAAAACTTAAAGCCAGAGCTTGTTTCTGCTGCCCACCCCCTCACTTCCACAGTCCCAGATGGCTCACAGCACCACTTGGGGGCTGTGAGGCCTGGGCCACCTGCAGCAGGGACTTTGGTGGGAGGGTGGCTGGCCACTGCATCAGTGGCGTAGCGTGGGTTGTCAGCACCCGGGGCAAGGCAAGTAATTTGCGCCCCCTAACCCGTGGATTTGCGCCCCCTAACCTGTGGATTTGCACCCCCTAACCCCCTAAGGGACGCGGGTGGGGCTGTGGGTTAAAGCCTCAGCGCCTAGGGCTTGCCGATCGAAAGGTCGGCGGTTCGAATCCCCGCGGCGGGGCGCGCTCCCGCTGTTCGGTCCCAGCGCCTGCCAACCTAGCAGTTCGAAAGCACTCCCGGGTGCAAGTAGATAAATAGGGACCGCTTACTAGCGGGAAGGTAAACGGCGTTTCCATGTGCGGCTCTGGCTCGCCAGAGCAGCGATGTCACGCTGGCCACGTGACCCGGAAGTGTCTTCGGACAGCGCTGGCCCCCGGCCTCTTTGAGTGAGATGGGCGCACAACCCTAGAGTCTGTCAAGACTGGCCCGTACGGGCAGGGGTACCTTTACCTTTAACCCTAACCCCCAGATGTTGCGCCCGGTGCGGCCGGCCCCCCCTGCACCCCCCACGCTACGCCACTGCACTGCATGGTACCCATGTTGCTTCTCTGGGGTGACTCAGTCTGCTGTTTTCCAGTGCAGGGAGGTCTGTGAGCACCCTGGAGGCGGTTTTTCCCCAGTGCGATTGGAAAGAGGGGAGGGCAATCATGAATCAGTCACTTGGCTTCCCCTTTGGGCGCCCTCTTCTCGCGGGGTGACCTTGGCAGAGGATGAAAAGGCACATCCTTCGGGCCAACGGTTTTTTGTTGTGTCCCTGCAAGGAGGAGGGCCCCTCAGCCCCCAAAAGAGCAGCCTGACAGTTACTTCCTGAGACGGCGGGTGCTGACGGTGAGTGCAAACAGGAAGCAGCAAGTTTGCCCCATCTTTCTTGCTCAGGAAATGGACACAAGCCCTGGGCAACAGGCAGCTGTTGGGTAAGTCTGTGTCGAAACTTCCCCATCCGTTACCTAGAGCTGGGGGGGTGCGGGGTGGGAAAGCAGCTCTGATGGCTGAAGCCCTCCTTGGGCAGGTCCGGGGCTGAGCCCCACTGCGGGGAGCTGGGACCACTGTCCTTGAGATCCGAAGGACAGGTCGTTCTGCCCCTCCCAGGGTCAGTTCTACATCCCTCCCACTGCCCAGGGCTGGTGTTGTGCAGTGACAGAGTGGGTGCAAAGTGCTTCTGGGGCACCCCATAGCGGAGGCAGCCCCAAGGATTCAGCTGGATCTAGTTCTGTGCCAGCGGGCAAGGAACACGGAGGTGAGTGATCCCCACCCTGCCCCTCTGCACAGCCCCACCTGGAGAACATCTGAATGAGAGCCAAATTTGGCAAAATCTCTCTAATATGTCTTGTTTTCACAATAATTCATTTTGGTACAGTTGCTTTTTAAATGGATCTTTTCAATAAGCTAACTGAAACTTCACATTATTGAGGAAATTATTATTATTATTATTATTATTATTATTAGCCCCCCCTTGGCTCGGTACCCTGTTGGGGGGGGCGGACTGGCCACACCATCCTAAACCCTGTGCTGTTGTCTGGGATTCTTGCAGAAACAACTGCCCAGAACCTCCCCCACTTCTCTCAAGGGGGAAAAGGCCAGGCTGGGGGCAGCTGGGGGCTAGAGATGAGATCCCCCAGTCAGTGGCATAGCGTGGGGGGTGCAGGGGGGGGCCGGCCGCACCGGGCGCAACATCTGGGGGTTAGGGTTAGGAGGCGCAAATCCACGGGTTAGGGGGCGCAAATCCACGGGTTAGGGGGCGCAAATTACTTGCCTTGCCCCGGGTGCTGACAACCCACGCTACGCCACTGCGCAAGAGGCCACCTGCTCCGGGCTTGCTCCTTGGCGCAAAGGGCCCGTCCCCAACCTGCGCAAAGGTGCCCTCGGGTCCGGGCCGCGGAGTGAGAGCAACCGGGCCCCAGCCAAGCTCGGCCGACGCCGCCTCCCGGAGGCAGGAAGGCCAGGCGACCGGGCGCGCGGGGAATGCGGCTGCGGCCCTGGCTCTGGCCCGGCGGCGGGGAGGGCTCCCGTCGCCAGTCCCGCCCGACGAGCAGGAAAGGCGGAGCGGAGCCGGGCGCGCGGTCGGGTAAGTGCGGCCGGGCGCGGGGCTCCGGCTGGAGCGAGCCGGTGGGAAGGGGCAGCTCGGATCGGACGGCCCCGGAAGGGAAGCGGGCCGGGCGGGCTCCCCTGGCGGGGCTGGGAGCGGCCTTGGCCGAGGGAAGGAGACTGGCGGCCCCGACGGAGGGGGACTTTGGCCGGGGAGCAGCTGCCGCCTCCGCGGCGCTCCCGAGCGCGGCCCGGGTGGAGGCAGCTGGAGGGCGGAGGCTCCTCGCAGGTAGACTATTCCTGCCCTGGGAAGCCCGAAGTGAGGACTCGGAGCCCAGTTTCTTTCCCAAGAGCCGCTTCCGGAACCGAGCAGCCTGGAAACGGGCTCCCCCCCCCCTCGGGCAGCCAGTTTCCAAGCGCGAGCCTACCTGCCTGGTCCTCGCTAGTGGGAAGGCCACCTGCGCCGCGGGTCGAGTTGCGCCGATTCCCCGCCTGGGTGGGAATGCCCGCCTGCCTGCCTCCCTTCCCGGCGCCCCTGGCCCCTTTCCCACGTGCTCCCTTCCGCAATCGGAGGAGACGCCGCCCTTCTTAAAGAACAAGGAGGCTGGCCGGGCACGGTCACCCAGCTGGGCCTCGCCAGGTGTTTTGGAGCGCAAGCGGCCAGAAGAGCGTCATGGGGCGGGGGGCGATGGGAGTTGTGGTCCGAAACACCGGGGAGGGCACCAGCTTGGGAGAAAAAGGGGGTTGTTTATTTGGAAATCGCCAGCAAGGCTCTTTTACAAGTCAGATGGCAACAGAACAACAAAGGCAGCTGCTGTGTGCCAAACACCCGAAAACCAAAAACGACCAAATTAAAGCAAACTCGTAAAGTTCAGAAGAATGGGTTACACAATAGTCAAGGCTGGCTATCATTGCCTGCTGGAATCTCAGGGCAAACAATCAGGTGCTTGCCTGGCACTGAAATGCCATAGTTGATGCCTGGCAAGCCTTCCTGAGGAGGGTCTCCGATAGTGAGCCCCCTCCCTGCTCCGCACTCACTTAAGGTTGTGCGCCAGGGAGGTTTGGCCTTGAGGCTGGCTGCTGGGATGAAAGGTGGCCCTCCAGGAACCAGAGTGACCCCCTAGTTATCCGCCAGCTTTTTGAATTGTGCCCAGAAATGGAACTGCACTCGGTGCTGTTCTTTAAGTACTGGTGGGATGGGATCCGTATAGCTAGTCCCCATTAGCAACCTAATTTTGGGCAGCGATATGGTATATCAATTCTTAAAATACTGAAGAGAAGCCTAGTTTCTTTTCGGCAGCAAAGACATTCCTTTGGGCTAGGCTGCTCGTTTGGTCAGTTGGCACCTGCCGCTGCCTCATCTCTGATCTGCCCTGATAGGGAGCCCCAGAGCTGGTGAGTCTCTGTCTCCCAGCCCACTGCCACCAACCAGTTCCTCCTCCCCTAGCCCAAGATTATTAGGGCTGTTGTGGTGGTGGGGGTGCAATTCATGCCAATGGATTGGTGGGAGAAGATTTGGGCTCCTTGGATGCTGCGATTGGCTTCCATCAGCTGAAACGATGCTTTCTAGCATGATGAATTGTGGTCCATTGAGACTAGAAGAGTGTCCTTTCCCACAGTGAACCTGTGGGGAGAGACCGCTGATAATGTTGAAAGTGAAATGATGGACAATTTAAAGGTAAAGGTACCCCTGCCCATGGGGACGCGGGTGGCGCTGTGGGTTAAAGCCTCAGCGCCTAGGGCTTGCCGATCGAAAGGTCGGCGGTTCGAATCCCCGCGGCGGGGTGCGCTCCCGTTGCTCAGTCCCAGCGCCTGCCAACCTAGCAGTTCGAAAGCACTCTCGGGTGCAAGTAGATAAATAGGGACCGCTTACTAGCGGGAAGGTAAACGGCGTTTCTGTGTGCGGCTCTGGCTCGCCAGAGCAGCGATGTCACGCTGGCCACGTGACCCGGAAGTGTCTTCGGACAGCACTGGCCCCCAGCCTCTTTGGGTGAGATGGGCGCACAACCCTGGAGTCTGTCAAGACTGGCCCGTACGGGCAGGGGTATCTTTACCTTTACCTACCTTCCCGCTAGTACGCGGTTCCTATTTATCTACTTGCACCCGGGAGTGCTTTCGAACTGCTAGGTTGGCAGGCGCTGGGACCGAACAACGGGAGCGCACCCTGCCGCGGGGATTCGAACCGCCGACCTTTCGATCGGCAAGCCCTAGGCGCTGAGGTTTTTACCCACAGCGCCACCCGCGTCCCTTGATGGACAATTTAAGCACCCCCAATTTAAACCTGGTGACACCTGCAGGGCCCTTTCCAGGTGACCTTTGGGCCAGGTTACGTTTGCAGCAGCTTCTCCCTCCCCGACTTCTGTTTCGTGATAACGCCAACGTTTGCTTTCTCTTTTCCAGAGACAGCAGGAGAGGCATGGATCCTGCCCGCAGGAGGCCTGTGTTGCTCAACCCTTTACAAACAAGATGAGGGCTTAGCCTAACTGGACCTTTTTGGACGTTTTCATGGTGAACGCCAGAATGGAGCCTTGTGGATCCTCCAGTCCTTCGGACCTCATAGACTTTCTGACTGATTTAGGAATAAGAGACGTGACCTGTGAAACTGGAGACAGCTTAGGAGGGGCGGGTGACCTGCTGACACCTTCAGAAACCCCCCAGACTGAAACCATGACTCCCCTTCCATTCTTGGGCCTGGAAGACATAGACCTCCTCCAGGGTAGCTTGGAGGGCCTTGGCTGGAGCAGAGGTGAAACGTCCTCTGAGAAACCATCCCCGCCGCTGGCTCAGAGCTGTGCTGAGGAATTCCACCCTGGAACTTGCCCTTCTTCAAAGCACCTGGAGATTGGGCAGCCTGGGAGGGAAGCATCTCGGCAGCCGCTGGAAAATCCGAAGAGCCTGGGCAGCAGCAGCCATGATGCCACCGACGCGCTCTTCTCGGCCAGCATCCTCCAAGCCGATCTATGCTTCCTGGACCTGCAAGGGGCGATTGACCGGCAGAAGGAGCCACTGAGGAGTACGTCCCTTAGCCCTGAGAAAGTGCTGGGGACACCCCTCTTGCAGGACTCGGCCACCTCCCATGAGCCTTTTCTCCTGGAGAGCGATAGTGGGGAGGAGCCGGAGGAAGACTCAGAGAGGCAGGAGGATGATGATGATGAAGGCTCACTGGAGGAGGAAGAAGAGGAGGAGGTGGAATGCTTGTTTTACGACAACCCGCTCTTTTGCGCGAGTCCAAGAACCACCAGCTCCGAAGGACCATCTCTCTTGGGCCGTATGGAAGAAAAGGCCTTCAAGGAAGACGGGGAAGGAATCCCCACCTGCGGTCTGACCTCTATGGATTGTGCCCACAGCCTGCCGTGCCAGACAGGTGTAGCAATGAGCCTTGCGGCCACGGACTCCGAGCCTGCACCTGAGCCAGATCCTGGTGGTGACCCATCCCCAGGCCCTTACCCAAGCTACGTGCCTCATTACCGCTCCTTGTCTCCCCTGGTGATCACGGAAGGGGAGCTGGAAAGTGCCTGCCCGGTGGAAGAGGAGGAGAGGGAACTGCCTCGTTGCCTTGCTCCCTTGTCGGACGCGTCAAAGGAGGTGAGTCCTGAGCATCCAGCCCGGTGTGGCTGCTGCTTCCCTGGGCCAGGCTGCAGGGAAAAGCGGCCGTAGCCCAGAGCTCAGCCTGGCCTTCGAACTGTCAGCCAGCTGGTGTTGGATCTCTGCATAGCCTGCCTTGGGAACAAAGGAGACCTGCTGGCTGCAGGAGGGTGCTGAACAACCCCCCATCTTCAAAGACAGCTCAGTGTAGTATTGAGGCTGCTTCTGTATCACAGCCTGCCTGCTCACCCTCCCTCCAGCGCAGTGGAGACATGCTTAAGGATGGGATGCAAGGCCCCCTCGGAAGCCCCCACCATCGTTTGCTCCCCTCCCTCCCTGGTCCAGCGGCTCACAGCCTGCCATTCTCTCCCCCCGCAGGTGCTTAGCAAACATTGCCCATTGACTGGGCTGGCAGGAGGCTCCATAGGCAGGCAGGCAGGGTCTTCCCAGGGTGGGGTGAGGGGGCCAGAGCTGCTCTCCAAGGCTGGGGCTGCCCTGCCCTTCTCTGACCCCTGGCTTTGTCTTCCAGGTCCAAGGCTTCTTCCCGGACCAGCCGGACCACACACCCTCCAGCAGTGATTTGGACCAGATGACTCCCCCCGGTGAGTCATAATTTTATTTATTTATTCATTCATTCATTCATTCATTCATTCATATGCACCCCACCCATCTGACTGGGTCTCCCCAGCCACTCTGGGTAGCTTCCAGTTTCAAGAGCCAGTGTGGTGTAGTGGTTAAGAGCGGTAGTCTCGTAATCTGGTGAACCGGGTTCGCTTCCCCGCTCCTCCACATGCAGCTGCTGGGTGACCTTGGGCTAGTCACACTTCTCTGAAGTCTCTCAGCCCCACTCACCTCACAGAGTGTTTGTTGTGGGGGAGGAAGGGAAAGGAGAATGTTAGCCGCTTTGAGACTCCTTAGGGTAGTGATAAAGCAGGATATCAAATCCAAACTCTTCTTCTTCTTCCAACCAAATATCAAAAACAATACAGCGTCACATTAAAAACTCCCTAAACAGGTGTCTTTTAAAAGTAAAATAATTGTTTATTACCTTGACATCTGCTGGGAGGGCGTTCCACCGGGCAGGTGCCACTACTGAGAAGGCCCTCTGCCTGGTTCCCTGTAACCTCACTTCTCGCAGGGAGGGAACCACCAGAAGGCCCTCAGTGCTGGATCTCAGTGTCCGGGCAGAACAATGGGGGTGGAGACGCTCCTTCAGGTATACAGGACCGAGGCTGTGGGCTGCAGACCATTTTTTAAGAGCATCAGGTTACTACACTCACAGTCTCCCCTGCTAATCTCCGGTTTGCCCAGAGCACCAAAGGTTCAGCTATTCCCAGAAAGCTGGACTTTTCCTTTGTGACTGCCACCCCACCCCCCACACCTAAGAGTCGTGTTGGCTCACTTCTCAGCTGCCCTTTATCATCCCAATAACCTTTGAGATCAGGTAATCTCAGGCCGCTTGTTCTTTATTTATGGTTTCTGTTGGTTTTAATTGGTCTTGAAGATTTTAAAGGCAGGTCATGCTGCTATGGACTTTCGGTGAAAAGTGATATGGAACACATGAAAATTATGAAATTATGGAACATATGAAAATTAATTAAATGAAGTGGAGCCCCCTGGCCTGCTTGTTCAGCCCCAGTGTTTGGATACAGAGAGATTCTGTGATCCAAAAGCCTTTGGCTTAAGAGAACACGCACACACATGCAAATTCACTCTCGCTGCAAGAAATGCTAAGGCTCTCTTTAGCTTCTTTACTGTGGAAATGTCCTTACACTCATGTGCAGGCTCGCTCTCCTGAACCCACACTTTTCCTCCCCCCCCCCCCCTTTTACATTTTTTTTAGATTTTAAACATCTTTATTGAAAGTTCAGAAAGTACGTAATTATTTTTTAAAACATCCTTCCAGTAGCACCTTAGAGACCAACTAAGTTTGTTATTGGTATGAGCTTTTGTGTGCATGCACACTTAGAGTCATAGAATCCTAGAGTTGGAAGAGACCACAAGGGCCATCGAGTCCAACCCCCTGCCAAGCAGGAAACACCATCAGAGCACTCCTGACATATGGTTGTCAAGCCTCTGCTTAAAGACCTCCAAAGAAGGAGACTCCACCACACTCCTTGGCAGCAAATTCCACTGTCGAACAGCTCTTACTGTCAGGAAGTTCTTCCTAATGTTTAGGTGGAATCTTCTTTCTTGTAGTTTGGATCCATTGCTCCATGTCCGCTTCTCTGGAGCAGCAGAAAACAACCTTTCTCCCTCCTCTGTGTGACATCCTTTTATATTCTGTTTCGGTGTATCTGAAGAAGTGTGCATGCACACAAAAGCTCAGACCAATAACAAACTTAGTTGGTCTTTTAAGGTGCTACTGGAAGGAATTTTTAAATTTTGTTTCGAGTACAGCAGACCAACATGGCTACCTACGGGTACGTAATTACCACATTTTTCGCTATATAAGACACACATTTTCCCCTCCAAAAATTAAGGGGAAATGTGTGTGAGTCCTATGGAGAGAATGCAGGCTCCTTGGCTTCAGTGATAGCAACGCGAAGCCTCCGAAGCGCAGTGGGAGCACCCGCTGTGCTCCGGAGGCTTTGGGTTCCTTTCGCTGAAGGGTAGGTGCCCCTTCAGCTAAGGCGCAGCGCCCCTTCAGCTAAGTAGGAGGAGAAATGGAAGGGGCCCCGTTTCTCCTGCCACTTTGCTGAAGGGGCGCTGTGCAGAGAGGGGGAGATTTTCCCCCCCTTGTTCTCCCCCTCTAAAACAAGGTGTATCCTATGGTCGGGTACGTTCTATAGAGCAAAAAATAAGGTATATGTGTACTAAACATTGTGAGACCTAAAAGATAGCAAAAGAGAAACAGAGTGTGTATAGAAGGGGAAATAAGGGGGGGGGGACCTCCAAACTGTATACTTTACAAGGTTGTTATTGTACTTCACCAGATCTTAACCTATTACAGTATTTGTAAGAATGGATTCCAGATAGAATATCATTGAATTTGTCCATGGCAAGTCTGCATTTATATGCAAGTTGTTCATATGTTGCGAGTTTGTATAAATCTTCAATCCAATTGTAGAAGGGAGCTGCATTTTTATTTTTCCAATTCATCAGTATCAGTGTTTTTGCTGTGGTAAGGGCACAGAGAGTCCACTCGTATTGTCCTTTTGTAAATATTCAAGAGGATATTTTGCTCTGTAAATGCAAGGTTGTTCTGTACAGTTCTGTTGATCGTTGGTTACCTTCTGCCAAAAATCTTTCAATATAGGACAATGAAAGAACATATGTTTTAGAGAAGCATTATCCCTATTGCATTTCCAAGAGTTAGATACCTTAGATAGCCATTTTTAAAACAAACGTAATGGGGTCCAGTGTGGGACGCAGGTGGCTCTGTGAGTTAAACCACAGAGCCTAGGACTTGCCGATCAGAAGGTCGGCGGTTCAAATCCCCACGACGGGGTGAGCTCCCATTGCTCGGTCCCTGCTCCTGCCAACCCAGCAGTTTGAAAGCACGTCAAAGTGCAAGTAGATAAATAGGTACCGCTCTGGCGGGAAGGCGTTTCCGTGCGCTGCTCTGGTTCGCCAGAAGCGGCTTAGTCATGCTGGCCACATGACCCGGAAGCTGTACACCGGCTCCCTCGGCCAATAAAGCGAGATGAGCGCCGTAACCCCAGAGTCGGTCACGACTGGACCTAATGGCCAAGGGTTACCTTTTAATGGGGTCCAGTATATTCTAAATATTGTTTTTTGTTGCATGAGCCTCAAGTTAAGGTCCAGAGACACCCTTGTTATAGCAGTTAGAACAGTTTTGCGCTGTGTAGTTGAAATTGAGATCTCTAAGTACGCCCACACTTTTCTTGAGGCTCCATCGCTCATGCCGTTCAAGATGGCATTGCTTCCCTTTTGCCCTTGCTATTGAGAGGCTGCTGGCCCAGTGTGCACAAGACGACCTTCTGCGGTTTAAAATAAACCATACAGGAGCTCAGTTTTCAGAATTAAAAATCCAGCATTTACAAGCAGTTCTCAAAAATTATCACCTGACCGATCCTTGGTGTCGTCTCACCTCCAGCCAGGAACGGGGGCGAACTGGAAAAGTGTTGGGGCATCGGAGTAAGTGAGGCTGCAGGATGCGTCCACTGCTTCCACGGTGTGGGCATTCAGGTCAGGGGCCTGAGCTTCTGACTCGTCCTTTCTAGGACTGAAGTTGTTAGTAGCTTAAACCTGTTAGCTCAAGCAAAGACTTCTTAATTTTCCAGTTTTAACTTTGCTGACAGGTCTTTGGGGGGGGGGAATAGTGCTGTTTGTAGGTCAATGCATCTCAGGTTCCCATCACATGTTCAGCCCCCCCCCCTCTGTTTAGCCTCTGAATCGTTAAGCCACTACAGTGGTACCTTGGTTCTCAAACTTAATCCATTCCGGAAGTCCGTTCCAAAACCAAAGCGTTCCAAAACCAAGGCGCCCTTCCCCATAGAAAGTAATGTAAAATGGATTAATCCGTTCCAGGCTTTTAAAAACAACCCCTAAAACTGCAATTTAGCATGAATTTTACTATCTAACGAGACCATTGATCCATGAAATGAAAGCAATAAGCAATGTACTGCAGTCACACAATCAATCCGTCAGTAGCTGAACTGGGTTCCACACAGTCACCAAAAAAAAAGACCCACAAAATAAATAGGAAAAACATACAGACCTCAGCGTAACACTCAAAACAGAAGTGTGGCACTCAAATTGGAAGCGTAACACTCAAAATGGAACACATTCGGCTTCCGAAAAATGTTCGCAAACGAGAACACTTACTTCTGAGTTTGCAGTGTTTGGGTTCCAAGGCGTTTGAGAACCAAAGTACCACTCTAGTTGGACCCTCAAAGCCCACACTAAATGGCCCCAATGCTAGGGCTCAGCAATATCTGGTTTTCAACTTTGTGATCTATCACCAGCTATTCCTTGCGTTATACTAACACAATGTCTGAAATAAGGATGCAGCTATGTAGATGCATTGGCTGGCTTCACGGTTTTTCACGCATTGTGATTTTTGCAGAGCTTGCACACACACATCATGATTTGCAATATATTGCCAGGTCAAAAATTTTGAAACCGATATCACAACAGGGACTTCGAACCGGTTTTGGACAATACAGTGGTGCCTCGCAAGACGAAATTAATTCGTTCCACGAGTCTCTTCGTCTAGCGGTTTTTTCGTCTTGCGAAGCAACCCTATTAGCTGATTAGCACTATTAGCGGTTTAGTGGCTATTAGCGGCTATTAAAGGCTTAAGGGATTAGCGGATTAGCTGCTAAAAGGGTATTAGCAGCTTAGTGCCTTAGAAAAAGGGGGTGGGGAGCGGAAAAAAATCGCAAGAATCGCAAGACATTTTCGTCTTGCGAAGCAAGCCCATAGGGAAATCCGTCCTGCGAAAAACAGAAAACCCTTTCGTCTAGCGGGTTTTCCGTCTTGCGAGGCATTCGTCTTGCGGGGCACCACTGTATATTGGTATATTGTCCAGCCCTACCAAACACCCATCCGACCTGACCCCAGCCCTGGTCCATGGAGGACCAGAGCGGAGCCTTGTCACGATCTCATTAACCTGTTGTCCCATCCATTCCTCCCTCCCTTCCCGCCCAGGTGTTGGCTTGCCAGCCCAGGAAGGCCTGCTGTTTTCCGTCTGCAGCAGCTCCCTGGTGACAGCTTTGCTGCAAGAGCCTCAGGAGACCCACCCTGCCCCAGAACCTCCGTCTCCTGCAGAGATCAGCTGGGCTTCTTCCAGCTTCCGGGCCCTCTCGGCTCCTGCTGCAGAGCAGAGTCGGTGGCAGGAGGAGCACAAGCCACAAGCCCCATCCCGTGGCCACCCACTGCCTTCGTGCGCATGGGTGGAGGAGCCCAGAAGGACTTCCTGCCTGCAGGAGGAAGTTGCTGCGGCAGATTTGCACTTGGCCTCCCTCGGTGGTGCGGAAGGGAAGCTGGAGAGCTCAGCAGAGGGTCTCGAGATGGTGCCCGTCGTGGATGGAGATGAAACCTTGGAAGAGGAGGAGGACGAGGAGGAAGAAGAAACACCGGACGTACAGTAAGTTTGTTCCCTTGGGCGTCTCCTGGGGCCTTTGGCCTCGATTCATCTGCTAGACGCCCACAACATCCTCCTAGTGTGGTTAGAGGCTGGGCCTGGGTAGATGCAACCCAGCAGCAGCCTCCATGTGTGGGCAAGTGTCTTCCTTTGCAAAGGCAGCAACTCACTAGCAGCTTTGGGGAGCCTCAGCTGTCCTCTTCTGCTGTCTGTCTTCTTTTGCAAAGGCAGCAACTGCTTCACTAGCAGCTTTGGGGAGCCTCAGCTCTGTCCGCCTGCTGCTTCCTCCTTTCCGCCTTCTGCCGGGTCCTCCGCCCTTATGAAGACTTGACATTTTCATTTCCCCAAAAAGTTTTTGATTTGAGTTTCCATTGAAATGAGGCTGTATTTTAATGTTTTAATGCTGTATTTTAATCTAGTTTTTAAGTTGTACAGTGGTGCCTCGCAAGACGAAATTAATTCGTTCTGCGAGTTTTTTCATCTTGTGAATTTTTCGTCTTGCGAAGCACGGTTCCCCATAGGAAATGCATTGACGGTTTCCCATAGGAAATGCATTGATGGTTTCCCATAGGAATGCATTGACGGTTTTAAGAAAAAGGCGCAAGACATTTTCGTCTTGCGAAGCAAGCCCATAGGGAAATTCGTCTTGCGAAGCAACTCAAAAAACAAAAAACTCTTTTGTCTTGCGAGGCATTCGTCTTGCGAGGCATTCGTCTTGCGAGGTACCACTGTATTTCATTTTTTTTCCTTTTACCTAGACATTTATAAGATATTTATTACATTTTTCAATATATTACAAAGGTTAGAAAAAATAAAATAATAATAATAAAAAAGGAAAGAAAAATACAAAATAGAAACAGTTAAAAACAAATCAATCTTTCATATCATATCTTTCATTTACTTGTTTCCCTGACCTCCCCGCACCTCCCTTTCTTGCATTCCAGTTCAATTGGTTAATTCAGCAAATCCTTTCCCTCTTTAAGTTTGTCTTAATCCTTTATCTTAACATATTATAGCTTTAAATTATTACCTGTTAATAATCCATTTTTACATATTCCTTAACATTGCTGCTAAAAAATCCCACCTAACTTCAATCCAGCATCATTCTAACATTCCTTAATTTTACAGTGTTTCTGTAAGTAGTCTTTAAATTTCTTCCAATCTTCTTCCTTCTCCCTGGTCTCGGATTCTGCCGGTCATTTCCGCCAATTCCATATAGTCCATCACCTTCATCAATTTGTTTTTAGATTGGGTGTTCGCCACCCTGAGCCCGGTCTTGGCTGGGGAGGGCGGGGTATAAATAAATAAATTATTATTATTATTATTATTATTATTATTATTATTATTATTATGGCTTGTGGCTCTCAGGATCTCTTTCCTTCAGGGCTGCTCCAGCTCTCTGGGCAAAGGAAAGGCTCTAAAGCCATGTAGGGCAGGGAACACCCATCTGAACAGAAGCGTTGCAAGGAAATCCGTCCCTCGGATGCTCTGTGCATCCTAGAGGGAGAAGGTCAGAGGGGCAGCCCACTGCTGGCCCACACACAGACCCACAGAGATATCGTGATACCTCCAGGCAGTATCCACCTCCATTGTTCTGCCCGGGCGCTGAGGTCCAGTGCTGAGGGCCTTCTGGCGGTTCCCTCACTGCGAGAAGCCAAGTTACAGGGAACCAGGCAGAGGGCCTTCTCGGTAGTGGCACCTGCCCTGTGGAACGCCCTCCCATCAGATGTCAAAGAGAAAAATAACTACCAAACTTTTAGAAGACATCTGAAGGCAGCCCTGTTTAGGGAAGCTTTTAAGGTTTAATAGGTTATTGTACAGTGGTGCCCCGCAAGACGAATGCCTCGCAAGATGGAAAACCCGCTAGACGAAAGGGTTTTCCGTTTTTCAATGCGCTTCGCAGGACTCTATGGGCTTGCTTCGCAAGACGAAAATGTCTTGCGATTCTTGCAATTTTTTTTCGCTCCCCACCCCCTTTTTCTAAGGCACTAAGCTGCTAATAGCCTTTTAGAGGCTATTCCGCTAATCCCTTAAGCCTTTAATAGCCGCTAATAGCCGCTAAACAGCTAATCCGCTAATAGGGTTGCTTCGCAAGACGAAAAAACTGCTAGACGAAGAGACTCGCGGAACGGATTCTTTTCGTCTTGCGAGGCACCACTGTACTTTAATATTCTGTTGGAAGCCGCCCAGAGTGGTTGGGGAAACCCAGCCAGATGGGCGGGGTATAAATAATAAATTATTATGATTATTATTATTAGGCTGCCAACTGCAGGGGAACTCTGGGCTGTCACTGCGGCAGGGGTCCCACCCCAGCAGCAGCCCGACTTGCAAGGGGCTGATGCTCCAGCGGCTGTCCTTTTCAGATGGATTGGGGCATCCATTGTACTTCTTCACGCAGCGCGTAGTTAAACTGTGGAACTCACCGCCACAGGGCCACCAACTTGGATGGCTTTAAAAGAGGGCTAGGCAAATTTGTGGAGGAGGAGAGGGCTATTGTTGGCTGCCAGCCAGGATGGTTATGGAATCAGTCGTGCTTCTGAATATTAGTTGCTGGAAACCACAGGAGGGGAGAGGGCTCTTGTGATCTGCACAACCTTGCAGGTTTCGCATAACGGGGCATTTGGTCGGCCGCTGTGAGTAGAGGGTGCTAGATTAGTGTTGACCCGATCCGACAGGCTCTTCTTATGTTGCCTTTTACCAAGTCCATCTTATAATAATAATAATAATAATAATAATAATAATATTTTATTTATACAGTGGTGCCTCGCAAGACGAAAAGAATCCGTTCCGCGAGTCTCTTCGTCTAGCGGTTTCTTCGTCTTGCGAAGCAACCCTATTAGCGGATTAGCGCTATTAGCGGTTTAGCGGCTATTAAGGGCTTAAGGGATTAGTGGATTAGCTGCTAAAAGGCTATTAGCAGCTTAGTGCCTTAGAAAAAGGGGGTGGGGAGCGAAAAAAAATCGCAAGAATCGCAAGACATTTTCGTCTTGCGAAGCAAGCCCATAGAGAAATTCTTCCTGCGAAGCGCATTGAAAAATGGAAAACCCTTTTGTCTAGCGGGTTTTCCGTCTTGCGAGGCATTCATCTTGCGGGGCACCACTGTATCCCGCCCTCCCCAGCCGAAGCCGGGTTCAGGGCGGCTAACAACAATAAAATAATACAACATTCTAAAATCATTTAATTCTAAAATTAATTCAGATCAAATTGATGGCAACCATTGGGCTAGAGTTCTCTGAAGATTGCCAAAGGAGGGAGTCAGGCTGTGCCCTGGCCAAAAGCCTGGTGGAACAGCTCTGTCTTGCAGGCCCTGCGGAAAGATGCCAAGTCCCGCAGGGCCCTAGTCTCTTGGGACAGAGTGTTCCACCAGATCGGGGCCACGGCCGAAAAAGCCCTGGCTCTGGTTGAGGCCAGCCTAACCTCCCTGTTGCCCGGGACCTCCAAGATGTTTGTGTTTGAAGACCGTAAGGTCCTCCGTGGGACATACCAGGAGAGGCGGTCCCGTAGGTACGAGGGTCCTAGGCCATATAGGGCTTTAAAGGTTCAGAATTGCTTACTTTGACTATCAGTATCTGTCCAGGGGTCTTTCAGGGTCTCTTTTATGCCTCCCTGGCTCCACCTCCCTTTAGTTCCAGGGACGTCGTTCCCTCAAGACTTCCTGTCAGTTCAGACCAGACCACTTTCAAGGGTGTTTTCCAGCATGGCTTTGGATTTCTGGCAATCTCTTTTTATTATTATTAATTTCTTATTGAATTTTCCATTTTGTAATATTTAGACACATCATCTTTATCCATTTTACTTACTTAGCTCTTAAGAGCCTGCGACTTCCCTCCCTCCCGCCTCACGGTTTTCAAAGTTAACCTTTATCTCAAAGCATTTATACGTTTTCCAATTTACGTTTCACTCCTTCAAAATATTCACATTTTTAAAAATAAATCCAAACAGGGAAAAATCAATTATCATTATCAAGTCTTTTTAACAACCCTGCTAATGTTGTTAATTGCTTACAATGGTCCTACAAATATTGTATAACTCCAATCTTTTTGGAACATTTGATCACGTTGGTTTCGGATTTTTCCCATCAGCTTCGCTGATTCCGCAAAGCCCATCATCTTCATCCTCCATTCTTCTTTCGTTTGGACTTCTTGTTGCTTCCATTTTTGAGCTAAAAGAATTCTTGCTGCAGTTGTTGCATACATAAACAGTTTTTTTTTTAATCTTCCTTTGCTTTCTCTTCCCCTACTATACCCAGTAAAAATGCTTCTGGTTTTTTAACGAAAGCATTTTTATACATTTTCTTTAACTCATTACATATTTCCCCCCTAAATTGTTTTTTGAATTCTGAATTTATTGTTATTCAATTTTTATACTGTTTTTTGTTGCATCGGTTAAGTGTTTTAAATTTGTTGCTAGCCGCCCTGAGCCCGGTTTTCTGAACAGGGAAGGGCAGGGTATAAATAAAATTGTATTTATTTATTATTATATATCATTTCCCAGTAAGCTCTTACCTCCTTACAAGTCTACCACATGTGATAGAAGCTACCCTCCTTTTCTTTACATTTCCAACACACCTTAGCTTTTGTCCTATACATTTACTGCATGCAGTGCATTAAAAGAAAATGTTATGAAAGTGATGTATAGATGGATTGCTGGCAGTCCCAGCCTGAAAACAGAGGTGGCATCACCCTGGGCTGGACCATGTGAATTGGCCATTACTCAGAGATGAGGGCAGCAGCTTCAGTGTTTTTCCATGGGACGTGGCTGCTAACCCTCCCCACCGAAAGCTCCCCGCTTTTCAACTGGCCTCTCGCTTTCCTTTCTTTTTTTCCCCTTTAATTTTTTTTATTTCAAAACCAAAAAAATTACAAACATCAAATTCAAAATCCATATTCATTTTCTAACATAAGATTACCTAAACTAAAATACATCTAATTGCTCTAGGCTTCCCTTTGCTATATTTAAATACAACACAATTAACAAATTATATTATAAATGTTGTTGTTGTTTAGTCGTTTAATTGTGTCCGGCTCTTCATGACCCCATGCACCAGAGCACGCCAGGCACTCCTGTCTTCCACTGCCTCCCGCAGCTTGGTCAAACTCATGTTTGTAGCTTCGAGAACACTGTCCAACCATCTCGTCCTCTGTCGTCCCCTTCTCCTTGTGCCCTCCATCTTTCCCAGCATCAGGGTCTTTTCCAGGGAGTCTTCTCTTCTCATGAGGTGGCCAAAGTATTGGAGCCTCAGCTTCAGGATCTGTCCTTCCAGTGAGCACTCAGGGCTGATTTCCTTCAGAATGGGTAGGTTTGATCTTCTTGCAGTCCATGGGACTCTCAAGAGTCTCCTCCAGCACCATAATTCAAAAGCATCAATTCTTCGGCGACCAGCCTTCTTTATGGTCCAGCTCTCACTTCCATACATCACTACTCGGAAAACCATCACTTTGACTATATGGACCTTTGTTGGCAAGGTGATGTCTCTGCTTTTTAAGATGCTGTCTAGGTTTGTCATTGCTTTTCTCCCAAGAAGCAGGCGTCTTTTAATTTCATGACTTCCCATATACCCCCCACTCCGCTTCACCCACGTGTGATCTCAATATGTCACTTCTTCCATCTTGTTGTGTGTTGTTACAATCGCTTTCCTTTCTTGCAGCCGCCCTGAAGAGCCACCCTCTGGGAAGGGCACCGATTCAGGGGAGGAGACGCCACCCGCCAAGGAGCAGGCAGAGCCCAACGGCATCCTCCATGCCAACGGCAGTGCCCCCCCTGCGGACCAGGCTGCCGCGGCGAGGCTGGCAACACGGCTCTACCACCTGGATGGCTTCAAGAGGTCGCAGGTGGCCTCTTTTCTCCGGAAGAAGTAAGGAGGTCTTGGATCAAGAACAGAGGCAGGGGCTTCTCTCCCGGTTGGAGTGGTGTGACTCAGATCGCCTTCCTGCCCAGCTGGCTTATTTCGGCTCAGTTCCCTTTTTCTTTTGTGAGGTGTTCACAAAGGAAAGGAAGGATTGAACTCTGATTAATAAAAATACACCCAGAGGCTTGAACCAGCAAGACTCTGGGAAGGGTGCGTATAATAATCTCTGTCCCTCCACCCCTCGGCCCAGGTCGTTTTATTCACAAAAGAACTTTTACAGAGTGTTCGTAAGAACCAATCAGATTTCTTCTGGCAGTTCCCTCGCTACGAGAAGCCAAGTTACAGGCAACCAGGCAGAGGGCCTTCTTGGTAGTGGCACCCGCCCTGTGAAACCCCACATGGGGACAAAGTTAAGCTACAAACACTAGTTAGGCATGCATACTTTTGGGTAAATGAATGAAAACTACAAAGGAGCGCATTCAGCAACCCCGGAGGTCATAAACAATCAGTACACATGATAAGAATGATGGCCAGGAGGACAGCGATCGTTATTACCTTTATGTGAAACCTGTTTCCTGGCCCTAAGATTAACATCCTAAGATTAACATATCAGAAAAGCTACATCAAAGAAACTGCCCACTGTCTTTGATGACCCAGGACGCCTGCTTGTCTAAGTGGGTACCTGACTTGTGAAGAAAGAGAAATGGAACAGGGATGCAGAGGTGTGGATTGATCAAGAATCATATTAAAATACAGTGGTGCCCCGCAAGACGAATGCCTCGCAAGACGGAAAACCCGCTAGACGAAAGGGTTTTCCGTTTTGGAGGTGCTTCGCAAAACGAATTTGCTATGGGCTTGCTTCGCAAGACGAAAATGTCTTGCGAGTTCTGCAGGGTTTTTTCCCCTCCCCCCCTTTTTCCCCAGCCCCTAAGCCGCTTAACAGCTGTTCTCTAAGCCACTTAACAGCTGATGCTAAGCTGCTTGACAGCTGATCTAAGCCGCTTATCAGCTGATCCACTAAGCCGCTAATCCCTTAATAGCCGCTAATCCCTTAATGGCCGCTAATCCCTTAATAGCCGCTAATCCCTTAATAGCCGCTAATAGCCACTAAACCGCTAATAGCGCTAATCCGCTAATGGGCTTGCTTCGCAAGACGAAAAAAACCGCAAGACGAAGAGACTCGCGGAACGGATTCTTTTTGTCTTGCGAGGCACCACTGTAGTTTAAACCCAATCAACGCAATGCTTTCATTGCTGACACAGATGGCTTACCCTATATTTGTTATAATTCCTCATAGCAACTTCACCTGATCACTACACTTTTGCTCTCCTAGCTAGACACGGCTGCGGCCTCTTGAGGCACGTGGTTAAACTGTGGAACTCACCCCCACAGGAGGCAGGCTTGGGCCAGCAACTTGGACGGCGTTAAACCAGCACCAGGCAAATTCACAGAGGAGGAGAGGGATATTGAAGGCTGCTAGCTAGGCTCTGCCTCCACAGCTGGAGGCAAAAATGCTTCTGAATGCCTCCTGCTGGGAACCACAAGGGGAGAGATGTTCCTGTGCTTGATTCCCGATTGTGAGCTTCTCACGGGCATCTGGTTGGCCACAGTGAGAATAGGATGCTGGGCCTGATCCTCCTCTGGGCTGAAAAGTCATCCTGACACTGGAGTGGATTTGCACGGGCAAATGATGGCCAGCAGCTCCCTGGTACCTGGGGTGGCAGAAGGGCAGATACAGTGGTACCTCTGGTTACATACGCTTCAGGTTACAGACTCTGCTAACGCAGAAATAGTACCACAGATTAAGAACTTTGATTCAGGATGAGAACAAAAATCGTGCAGCGGCGGCAGGAGGCCCCATTAGCTAAAGTGTTGCTTCAGGTTAAGAGGTACCACTGTACAGGCAAGGGTCGATTTATGTGCATTTGATTAACCCGCGGTTACAGACGCTTCAGGTTACAGACACTTCAGGTTACAGACACTTCAGGTTACAGACTCCGCTAACCCAGAAATACAGTGGTACCTCTGGTTACGTACTTAATTCATTCTGGAGGTCCGTTCTTAACCTGAAACTGTTCTTAATCTGAAGTACCACTTTAGCTAATGGGGCCGAGGTACTATTTCTGGGTTAGCGGAGTCTGTAACCTGAAGCGCATGTAACCTGAAGTGTACTGCTGTAGTACCTCAGGTTAAGAACTTTGCTTCAGAATGAGAACAGAAATTGTGTGGTGGCGGCAGCGGGAGGCCCCATTAGCTAAAGTGGTACCTCAAGTTAAGAACAGTTTCAGGTTAAGAACGGACCTCCGGAACGAATTAAGTTCTCAACCCGAGGTACCACTGTACCTGCTACCTGCTGCAACCCCTTCTTGCCCAACTTTTCCTGGAGGTGCAGGAAAGGGGCTGCCCCCTTTTTACACCTCGCCAACCTTGTGGTGTGCTGGTCCCGAGGGTTAACCGTGCGGTCCGAGGTCAAGGGTGCAGTATGCAGGCTGTCCATCAAAGCTGAAGTGGGGTCCAAGGCAGAGAATCAGGTGAGGTCAGGAGCTCAGGCAGGAAAGCAGGACAGGGTTCAGGCAGGAACTAGCAACCAACAACATTGCTCCCGCAACTTGGGACTGGGGCTGGCTGGCTTTTATCTGCCCCAAGGCACAGGGCAGCCCCGATCCTCTGGTGACTCGCTTCTCCTGGCCTGGAGACGAGCACCCCTCCTGCGGGAACTTAGTTCCCTCCGCCTCTCTGCCCTGAGTCTCTGCAGCTCAGGAGAGACTGGAGGGTTACCGGACCCAGAGGCAACCTCAGCTTCCTCTGATGGGGCTGAGAGTGGAGCACCTGCAGGCAATGGGTCCTCCATCACCTCAGAAGCCAGAGCAGACTCAGCTGATGCCTGCATCTGAGGATCCAGCACAGGTGAGGACCCTTCAGGCTCATGCCCCAGCCCTGGCTCAGTTGGTTCTGGAGGCGGGGAATCCTGTGCAGGCTGGGATCCCTCAGGTTTGGCATCCGAGTCCGAATCCCAGGCCATCACATGTGGGAGGAATACGAGGGCTGGGCTGAGGAGCTCATGGGCAGAATTGGGAGTCCCTCTACAGGCTGGGTGGGGGGCGGGAGCTGATGCTGGAGAAACCAGGGTGGGGGTGGGGTGTGTGTTCCCCCCCATAAGGCTGCTCCCCGATTCATTTGGGGGGTCCTGAGCTTCTCCTTTGTCTTTATCCACAGCAACGATTTCAGCCGGCTGGTGAGAGAAGCTTACCTCTCTTTCTTCCAATTCAGCGGACAGACTCTGGACCAAGCCCTGAGGTGATGCTCCTTACTGTGGGGTCGTGTGTGTTCCCCCCCCCCCAATCCACCTTGCTCTTGAATGGGAAGGTGGGTGGCCACGGCTGCCCTAGGTTTCTACACACTTTGGATCAGCCTCAAAAGGGCCCCATGGCAGGTTACAACCAGGAATTTACATTGTATTGTATTAGTGGGGGGAAAGAGAGAGCAGTCATTTTTTTGAAGGGATCACTTAAAATATAGCATCCAAATGAAGCAGAGAGGAAGCTTTGTGGGAGGGGGGTGGAATTTCTGTTTTGGCTATTCTAGGAGGGCAGAAAGGGATGCGGCTGGCACTGTGGGTTAAACCACAGAGCCTAGGACTTGCTGATCAGAAGGTCGGCGGTTCGAATCCCCGCGACGGGGTGAGCTCCCGTTGCTCGGTCCCTGCTCCTGCCAACCTAGCAGTTCGAAAGCACAAAGTGCAAGTAGATCAATAGGTACCGCTCAAGCGGGAAGGTAAATGGCATTTCCGTGCGCTGCTCTGGTTTGCCAGAAGCGGCTTAGTCCTGCTGGCCACATGGCCTGGAAGCTGTATGCCCACTCCCTCGGCCAGTAAAGCGAGATGAGCGCTGCAACCCCAGAGTCGTCTGCGACTGGACGTAACGGTCAGGGGTCCTTTACCTTTACCTTCAGGAGGACAGAAACAGGATTCACCCAGCAGGGGTTCTTGATAATTTGAGGGAAGGGAGGGGAGAGAGAGCAGGATTCTGGCTGCAGGTCCTGCTGACATGGGCAAGGAATTGGGCAGGTGAGGTGTAATCCTGTCTCCCCTACTGTCCCTGGACCATTGCTGCCTGTGTGTGCTGAGCTCCACCCTTGGGAAGGATGCAGAAGGATGCAGAACTTCGTTCCAGCTTCGTGGAGTGATGTAGTTGGCACTGGCAGCCGGCAGAGGAGAGCAGTTGCCTCAGGGCTGCCTCTCCTCACACGCTCCTCTCCCTCCTCTTTGCAGGTCCTTCCTGAAGGCGTTTGTGCTCACTGGGGAGACCCAGGAGCGGGAGCGGATCCTGCGGCATTTCTCTGAACGCTATCACAGCTGCAATCCCGAGGTCTACTTCAGCCCAGGTAAGGCAGCCAGCAAGGCCGGCTCTTCACCTGCAGGGCTTAAATTAAGGAGGGAGCCCTTGCCCCTGGTCTCATGCAGTTTGGGTGTCAGTGTGTAAACGGTCCCAGGTGGCCCATGTGTATCCTGAACTGTGCGGGATCCTTTCCACTTGGAAGGTTTTGTGGCTTTAAAATACATTTTATTCACTTTTAGCTTTAATGATTACCGTATTTTTAGCTCTATAAGGCACACTTTTTCCCTCCTAAAAGGTAAGGGGAAATGTGTGTGTGTCTTATGGAGCGAATGCAGTGACGGGCTGCCTGTCTCCCTCCTCAGGGAAAAGCCTGCAAGTGCCGCACACACGCTCCATGCGACTCGTGAAAGGGAGCGCTGAGCAGAGCCTGGGATGCATACAGGCTCTCCTCAGCGCTTCCTTTAAAGAATACAGTGGTGCCCCGCAAGACGAATGCCTCGCAAGACGGAAAACCCGCTAGACGAAAGGGTTTTCCGTTTTTCGATGCGCTTCGCAGGACGAATTTCCCTATGGGCTTGCTTTGCAAGACGAAAATGTCTTGCGAGTCTTGAGATTTTTTTTCGCTCCCCACCCCCTTTTTCTAAGCCGCTAAACCGCTAATAGCCTTTTAGCAGCTAATCCGCTAATCCGCTAAGCCTTTAATAGCCTTTAATAGCCGCTAAACCACTAATAGCGCTAATCCGCTAAGCCGCTAATAGGGTTGCTTCGCAAGACGAAAAAACCGCTAGACGAAGAGACTCGTGGAACGAATTAATTTCGTCTTGCGAGGCACCACTGTACTTTTCTCCTTGCATTCCCCTCTAAAAACTAGGTGCGTCTTATGGTCAGGTGCGTCTTATGGAGCGAAAAATGCGGTATTGTAACAAATAAGTCATTATAGGATTCTCTGAATTCCTGAACTTTCCTCCACCCCTCCATGGTTTCCATAGTTATTATTTTCCAACTGAATCATATAATGTTCTCCACATTTTCTTAACGCTCATCTCTCGCCATAGTTCTCATTACATTGCAAGTGGGTTTTTTTTTTTAGAATCCTGCAGATGTTTTTAATTGTTTACAGTGTTATTTTAAGTAACTTATAAATTTCCCCCATTCTTTATTGAATTTGTTATCCTCTTGATCTCTGATCTTCCCTTTCGTTTTTGCCATTTTGGCATAGTCCATCATCTTTGTCAGCCATTCTTCTTTTGTAGGTACTTTATATTCCTTCCATCTTTGGGCTGATAACATTCGCGCAGCTGTCATAGCATACATAAACAGTCTTTTCTGCTCCTTTAGTATTTCTGGACCTAGAATTCCTAATAAAAAAGCTTCTGGTTTTTTCACAAAAAATTATTATTATTTTAAATCAACTCATTATAAATCATTTCCCAATATGCTTTTGACATCTTGCACACCCACCAAATATGGTAGAATGCGCTGGAAGGTTTTGTGGCTTTTGCTTGCGGCGTCACTGCCGACAAGCCTGCGCACTTTGGGGTTGGAGGCACCGTGATATCTCTGGAGGGTGTGAGCTATCCTCTTGCACAGCTTCTGTAGCAAGGTG
The DNA here is from genome assembly GCF_965153285.1 of Podarcis tiliguerta. Classification (NCBI taxonomy): domain Eukaryota; kingdom Metazoa; phylum Chordata; class Lepidosauria; order Squamata; family Lacertidae; genus Podarcis; species Podarcis tiliguerta. The sequence continues at coordinate 6,642,990 of NC_139541.1, forward strand.
CACATCTGGGCAGGTGTGTGTGTGAGAGAGAGAGAGAGAACAGCTATTTCTTCCTGCCCCCCCCCTGCTCCTGCCCCTTGTCAAAACAGCATCATCATTTTACTTTTTTTAAAAAAATAATATTTATTAAAGGTTTAATAGTTACAGGGAAAAAAGGGGAAAAAAACAATAGAAAATTTAACAAACAATACATCAAAAATAGAAAGAAAAAACAGTACGACAAAACAACAAGAAAAAACAAAAACATTTAAAAACACATCCAATTTTTCCATATCTTTATCTTTCATTTGCTTTTTTCCTCGACTTCCTCACACCTCCCTTTTTTGTATTCTAGTTCAAATTAGCTAATTCAGCAAATTCTTTTCCTCTTTGTCAATTTTTTGTTCTGTAATTTATCTTACTTTAAATTTTCCACCTTAACCCATTAACAATCAGCTGACTTTAATAGGGGATGGGAAATGCCCGGGCCCGAAAGAGGTTCTGCTGCACCGGCCTGGGACATTGTGCTCCTGTTAAGAGCAGGAACTGCAGGCAGGAAGATTTGTTTTCATTCCTTGGACTCCAGCCCAAGGCTCCTTGCCCTTGTCCTAAGCCCCTTTTCTGAGTAAGGGGGTTTGCTGGCGTTCTGGGAGCAGGGGGCCTGGGTCCTTTGAGCCTGTGGGCCTCCCCTGACCTTCCCCTCGGTCACTGAGAGACAGTGTGGTGTAGTGGTTAAGAGCGGTGGACTCGTAATCTGGTGAACCAGGTTTGATTCCCCGCTCCTCCACATGCAGCTGCTGGGTGACCTTGGGCCAGTCACACTTCCTTGAAGTCTCTCAGCCCCACTCACCTCACAGAGTGTTTGTTGTGGGGGAGGAAGGGAAAGGAGAATGTTAGCCGCTTTGAGACTCCTTAAAGGGAGTGAAAGGCGGGATATCAAATCCAAACTCTTCTTCTTCTTCTTCTTCTTCCTCCCTCCCTGTGCAGATGCTGTTCACACCCTCACCTGTGCCATCATGCTCCTCAACACTGACCTGCATGGGCAGGTAAGTCCATGGGGGATGGGGGGTGGCTTTTGTATGCAGGGGGCCTAATGGAAAGAGGGCTCGCCTCTCACCTTGGGTCTAACTGTGCGCGTAGGGAAGGGAAACGGGGGGGGGGGGCTTTGGGGGAAGCACAATCTGGACGTTGCGTTACCTTTGGTCTGATGTGCACTTTTCGTCCCTTCCCTGCTTGTGGCACGCAGCATAGCGGGCGGAGCATGACCTGCCAGGCTTTCCTCGCCAACCTCGACGGGCTGAACGATGGTGGCACGAACTTCCCAAAAGAGCAGCTGAAGGTACAAAGGAGAGGGAGCCCTTTCCCCTCGTCCTCCGGGGGGGGGGGAGAGACTGGGGGCTTAGCTTGGCTGGGCAGTCTCAGGGAACTGCCATCAGCTCTGTTACGGTAAAATCTGGGTGCGAGGCTGCTCTGCCACCCAGCTCGTCGGACTAAGTCCGCGGGTCCCTGCGGAGGAAAATGAGCTCAGTCGGAGACAGGAGCAAACTGCAGAAGATCCAAGTTTATTGCGCAACAGGTTCAAGGCGAGATTGAACCGCGAGAAAGGGGTGACATGAACTTTTGAAACTTCCCTCCATGTCCCAGAATACAGTGCAAAATACATCCAAGTTACATCATGAATACATTAAGAAGAGGTTGGGTTACACAGGATTAACATATGGAGGAGGGAGGGGGGAATATGCAGAGCTGGAGATATGCGCAGATAAGCACATCCTGAGTACTGGTGATGAGAAGACAATGGTCCATGTATGCATAGTCTGCCACCTGGCATTGCCCGGAGGAAAGGCTTGGCAGAGTGATTTGACAGGATTAGGGTCTTGACACCTTGCTTGAGGGATTATGGAGGACAGGGGAGGTGTCATGGAGTCCTAGAGAAATTGAGCAAATTGGCACGTTGATTTTCTATGAATTTTATAGATTTTAGTCCCTTTTGACATGGACAATTGGATATATTGTAGCGAAGAAGAAGGTGAAGAAGACATGCCCCCCCCAGTGGCGTAGCGTGGGGGTGCAGGGGGGGCCGGCCGCACCGGGCGCAACATCTGGGGGTTAGGGTTAGGGGGCGCAAATCCACGGGTTAGGGGGCGCAAATTACTTGCCTTGCCCCGGGTGCTGACAACCCATGCTACGCCGCTGCCCCCCCCCCCCCGCTTTCCGTATCAGCTCAGAGGCGAGAGATGGAAGGGCAGTTGTGTTATAGGGAGCCTCCGAAAATCTTGCAGTTCCTCCTCCGGCCAGGAGGGAAGCCCCACCTCCAGGGACCAGGGAATGCTAGGGAGAGCCTCAACCCCGAGCCTGAGCAAACCGGAGAGGTGGGAAGCGCACCCTTGCCAGCACCCATTCTGCGCAGTAGTCTTCGGCGCAGGGAGGGGCAGAAAAGGTGACGCAACTTTTATGCTGGGGGGGGGGGTATAAAAACCGACCACTCCCGGATTCTGCTAGCGATTGAGCCAGACATGAACTTACAACGCTCTTCACTGTGAATAGTTTGCACCAAGAACAAAGCCTATAAAAGACAGGTCGGAGCACTGCCTGGTTACTCTCGAGCAACTGCCACACCCTGTGACAGGCAGCCTTGCTTAGGCCTTCTTTGTACGGAGGTGGGCAGCCTTCTGCTACTTAAGGTGCCAGCCAAGGGGACGACGGGCAGCCTTCCGCTTGGAAATCCCCCCGTACAAAAAAATTATCTCTGTGTTGGGAACTTGGGACACAGAAGGGGAGAGGCTCCTGGGTTCACGTTCTCTTGGACGACGGTGTGACAGGAATTTTATGCTCTTAGATATATGGTAATGTTCATAACTGCACATACATAGATCAACACAGGAAGACCAACCTGGAACCATTTTGATTCCTAAACTGACCAAATCCTTTCTCTGCAAGGTTAAACTGGAAAAGCCTCCCCATTGTCTCTTTCCTCACAAGATATGTCTGTTTGAATAAGGCGTGAGCCTGTGACCTGGCCCAGGAAATAAGTATTTTACCACTACAAAAGAATGGCCAGGCTCCCCAGGCAATCCAATCAAGTAACTTGCCAGACAGAAGATAAACTGTGACAGGAGAAAAACAACATTTAAATTTCTGTGATGTAAGTGGGATGTATCTGAGGGGTGGTCTTAGGTTACACCCCTTCTGTGATGTATGCATGTTTCTGGGGGTGGTCTTGATCTACAGAATGGGAATTTCAAAAGTCTTTATAAGCCCTTGGACAGCAATTTTGGGGGGTCCTCCTCCTCTCCTGCGTGTGAGGGGAGTACCCTGTTGCAACAGATCAATAAAGATCAAGCTTACTAGCTGCTTTGCTTCTCAATATTCTCTGGTTGGCCTCTGTTATTTTCTCCTGCCAATAGGGAACCTATGTAAGGACTCTATATGGGCTCTTGGATACCCCATAAGGGAAAAGGGCATATTTTTATTTACAACAGAAGGTTGGTCTTCCTGTGTTGATCTATGTATGTGCAGTTATGAACATTACCATATATCTAATACCATAAAATTCCTATCACAACGGGCCAGACCTTTTTAAGACGTGAAAATGTCTTTTAAAGCGTTCTGTCTCGTCCAGCCAAAAGCTTGACTCTGAGCACCTCTGGCATCTTGCTTTGTTTGTGCTTCTGTCCCCAAGGGATCAGGTGCTCAGTTTCGGAGGAGAAGGGGAAATCCTGACAGACTTGCTCTGCCAGAGGAGGCGCCTGAGGCCCAGGCCCCTTCCAGCTGGCTTCTCCTTTGCCTCCTCGGGGGTGCGGCGGGTCCTGGGGGGACATGCGGCAGAGTGGGGCCTGGATGTGAAGAGAGAATCATAGACTGATGGTTCTCTTTTACACTCTCTCTCTTTCTAGGAGCTATATCATTCCATCCGCCAAGAAAAACTGGAATGGGCTGCGTAAGTAAAGATGGTGGCAATGACGTTGGGGGATGGGGTGGGTGTCAGAACTTCTGAGTGGGCAGAAGAGAGGCCCATGGCTGCTCCTGCATGGAGCCCTCCGGCCCCAAATGCCCTGGGGGCACACACACAGAGAGAGAATTGAAGGGCCACAAACTCACTGGGAAATAATCTTCAGCCAGTCTGCTCCCAAAGGGGGCTCGCAGCCAGGACTTCAGGTGATGGACGGAGGCTGAGGCTGGGGGCAGCTGCCCTGGTCTGCCTTTGAGGTCTCTCCCGTCACAGGGACCATAGAATTGTGGGAATGTTGTGGATAGAAGGAGAGGATATATTGATTAAATATTATCCTTCCTCACTCACGGTAGTGAGTCAGTTGCAGAGTACATTCCCCAGTACAGTGGTACCTCGCAAGACAAATGCCTCGCAAGACGAAAAACTCGCAAGACGAAAGAGTTTTTCGTTTTCTGAGTTGCTTCGCAAGATGGATTTCCCTATGGGCTTGCTTCGCAAGACGTCTTGCGCCTTTTTAAAAAAACCGCCAATGCATTCCTATGGGAAACCGTCAATACACAGCGGTGCTTCGCAAGACGAAAAAATTCACAAGACGAAAAAACTCGCAGAACGAATTAATTTCGTCTTGCGAGGCACCACTGTATATAACAGGAAGCTAGTTGGTAGAATCGTTTGAATCTCTTGAGTTAAGCAATCCAGTCTGGCTTGTCCAGATTGGGTTTGATCCTGGTGAATTCTCCTTTTATCCCTCTTAAAAAGAATAAAGACACAACAGTCTTCTTTTAAAAGTAATGCTAAGAAGTTTACTTACATTCAATTCACAGTAGGTTCCCTACTGGGACGCGGGTGGTGCTGTGGCCGTGTCAGTTTGCATTTCTTAGTACAGAAAGTATTGATCTGATGTGTAGAGATCTTTCCTGTTCTACTTAAATCGTTAGGGTTCTGGAAGGTTTCTTTCTATGTGAAAGGAAGAGGAAGAAGGTTCTTGTTTGGGTTATTCCTTCTGAGAAGCTGAGAACAGCTGGTTTAAACTGGTTCTGTTACCTTTCTGTCAAGATCATGCTGACTATAATTGTAAGGCCAGAAGGAGCCGGAGCTTACTTTCTCTTTCTATCTTTTTGTTCTGGTGTGGTGTTCCAGTGTGGTGTAGTGGTTAAGAGCGGTAGTCACGTAATCTGGGGAACCGGGTTCGCGTCTCCGCTCCTCCACATGCAGCTGCTGGGTGACCTTGGGCCAGTCACACTTCTTTGAAGTCTCTCAGCCCCACTCACCTCACAGAGTGTTTGTTGTGGGGGAGGAAGGGAAAGGAGAATGTTAGCCGCTTTGAGACTCCTTAAAGGGAGTGAAAGGCGGGATATGAAAGGCTATAGTGTTAAGGTTTAGTCTTATAAGTTACTGTAAGTTTGAGTTAAGTCTGCTGCAACTGGATTTTTTACGGACTGTGCCAATCCTGAATGTATTGGATTTGTGACCATCATGCTCATTTGCCTTCAGTAGCAGTAAAGCTCTGCTGGATGAGATACAATTGCCTCTGGTCTGTTTTTGGGAACTCCGCAATGTGTTTAAGTCGTCCTCCTCCAACGATGACAGATGCCCCTCTGCTCCCCTAAGCGACATCAATGTTGACATCAGATTCAGCTTCCAGTTGGATCAGCTTCTGTTTGTGGGAGGGGAGGGCAGCCCAATGCCTTGGGGGGGGGGTCACCCTTAGCAGTCATGTCAGCTTTCAGAAAAGGAGTTGTTTTCTGCAGTGGTTGAATCAGGAGCTGCTGCTCACCCTGTCCTCGACAGACCCTCACAAAGCCTCTTTCTGCTGCAGGGATGATGATGATGATGAGAAGTCGCTCAGCGCCGCGCTGCTCTCGCCCTCAGCATCCAGCCAGAAGAAAGCCAACCCTTTCCTGACTCTGTCTCACGACCCCGAGGCGAAAACCTACCGGCAGGGCCTCCTGGCGCGCAAGGTCCACGCGGAGGCCGATGGCAAGAAGAGTGAGTGCTGGGCCAGGGGGCACGGCAAGCAGCAGCCCACAGGGACCTGGGCCTGCGAGAGACGTCCGCCGTCTCACATGCATGCCAGGCCTGTGGGCAAGCTGGGTGGGAGTGGGCAGTGTGCCACAGGGGTCCTAAGCAACCTCACAGGGGTCCTAAGCAGCCACAGGGGTCCACCAGCCCCTCCTGGGCAGCCCTAGAGCACCAAGGTGCAGGTGGCAGACCCAACTTGACCGCTCCCCATCTCACTCTTTTGCAGCGCCCTGGGGCAAGAGAGGCTGGAAGATGTTTCATACGGTGCTGAAAGGAATGGTTCTCTACTTTTCCAAGGTAACCAGGAGCAGGTCAGACCACCGCAGAAACCAAAGGACTTGCGCTCCTAGGCCACCCTCCCCGCAGGAGACCAGGGCTGTGCTCCACCCCAGCAGAGCAATTCTGCGCTGCCTCCCCAGATGGCTGTGCAGTGCTTGGCCCTTCTCTCTCTTCTGGCATCTTTACTTCCCACCCACCCTTTCTGCTGACCCCTGGGGTCTCGCAGTTACAGGTAGAAAGCCCTGCTTTGCATGCAGAAAGTCCCAGGTTCAGTTCTGTACGGCTGGGCTGGGAATGCCCTCCACCTCCACCATGAGAGCCAGTGTGGTGTAGTGGTTAAGAGTGGTAGTCTTGTAATCTGGGGAACCGGGTTTGCGTCTCCGCTCCTCCACATGCAGCTGCTGGGTGACCTTGGGCTAGTCACACTTCTCTGAAGTCTCTCAGCCCCACTCACCTCACAGAGTGTTTGTTGTGGGGGAGGAAGGGAAAGGAGAATGTTAGCCGCTTTGAGACTCCTTAAAGGGAGTGAAAGGCGGGATATCAAATCCAAACTCTTCTTCTTCTTCACCTGAGACCCTGGAGAGCCTCTGCTCATCTGGGTTAGGGCATCCTGAGCTAGAGGGACCATTGTGTGTCTCTTTAACCAGGGGCTTCTTCCCAGGCTACTGAGTGGGACCCTCTGCCCTGGCTGCCGGCAGTGGCGTAGCGTGGGTTGTCAGCACCCGGGGCAAGGCAAGTAATTTGCGCCCCCTAACCCGTGGATTTGCGCCCCCTAACCCTAACCCCCAGATGTTGCACCCGGTGCGGCCGGTCCCCCCCTGCACCCCCACGCTACGCCACTGGCTGCTGGCTCAGTTCCACCCAGGACCCCGTCCCCTGGCTCCGTGCATGTTATCCTGGGTCTGGCCCCCTGCCCGCCTTGCCTGGCTGGCCTCAGGCGCTTCTCAGCTCATCTACCTGGGGTTAGTGCTGCAGGCAAAATCTCTGCTCTGCCCCCGCACCCCCGATTCAGCTTGCTCCTGCTGTTCTCGCAGGATGAGAGCCGGCCGGACGCCTCTGCCTCAGAGGAGCCCATCGGAGTTCACCACGCCCTGGCCGAGAAGGCCAGCAAGTACACCAAGCGGCCGCACGTCTTCCGGCTGCAGACGGCCGACTGGCGCATCTTCCTCTTCCAAGCCCCGTGAGTATTTGCAGACCTCTCTTGCAGTGGCGTAGCGTGGGTTGTCAGCACCCGGGGCAAGGCAAGTAATTTGCGCCCCCTAAGCCATGGATTTGCACCCCCTAACCCTAACCCCCAGATGTTGTGCCCGGTGCGGCCGGCCCCCCCTGCACCCCCCACGCTATGCCACTGCTCTCTTGCGGGGAGCCAAGGCTACCTCCTCAGCTCAGGATTTCCTTGTGGCTCCCTCTGAGGCAGAAGCACACCTGTCATGGCTGGGTCCAAAGGAGGCAGGCCTCCCCAAACCCCTGCCGCTTCCTCCTCACCTGAGCGATTTGTAAGCTTCACAGATCCAAAAAGAAAAGCAACGAAGGCTGGCTTGGGGCAGGAAGCAGCAAATCCCATTCAGAAAGACTTCGGTTCTTGTGGTATTAGTGACACCAGCAACATTCTTAATCAGCAAGCCTAGAGCAAACTGTTTTAGTTTTTTGAGGGTGTATTCAAAACGGAGAAACAGGCTTTGGTCTCAGGCGTGCCTCAAAATCTGTCCCTGTCACTTAACATTGCCCGTTAAAATGCTGACTATAGTCCTCGTCGGCAGTCCTGGGGAGTCGTGTTTTCTGCTGTTCCCGTTTAACCGGGTGAAGAGGCCCAAAAGTAAACAAATTCTTGCAGGAGGCGGAGAGGTATGGGACCCAATCCTGCTCAGCTGAAGCCCAGCTCTGCCTGCTGGGATGTGATGGCTCTTGGGATACGGCTGTATACAGTGGTACCTCGGGTTACATACACCTCGGGTTACAAACACTTCGGGTTACAGACTCCTCTAACCCGGAAGTAGTACCTCGGGTTAAGACTATTTAGAAAGACAAGGTTCAAATGCAAAAAATTGGCTGTGTCTAGAATGACCTTGTGAATGGAAAAGGTGAAATATACATATACACACATCTGTATATTAAGATGAAAATAATACTGAAATACAGATAAAATCTGAAAGGTGGAAGGAATTGTGAGAGTGACGGAAGTCTATTATTATTATTATTTTGTAAAATATTGTTTACTGCATTAAAATATTATACTTTTCTTTATTCTTTTACTGTATACTTTGCATTTTTTCTCTTTCTTCACTTTTTCTTTCTGTTTTATTGGATATTCTTCTTTATGGTTTTGTTTTGCAATATAACAAAGATTAAAATTAAAAGGGGGAAAAAGAAACGTGCCTTCATAGAACTCTCCCTGCCCTCTCCCGTTTCCCTAGGACCGCAGCGGAAATGAGTTCCTGGGTTTCTCGCATAAACCTGGTGGCTGCCATGTTCTCCTCGCCACCCTTCCCAGCAGCTGTGGGCTCCCAGAGGAAGTTCATCCGGCCAGTTCTTCCGACGGCACCTTCCAAGAACTCCCTGGTGTGTGCCCTGGGGCTCCCTCAACAGGCTGCTGCACAGAAATGGCAGGATGGGGGAAGCTGGGGTGGGCATCAGAGCGCAGCCCATGGGCTGCCCCAAACCCTTCTGTGGCTCGCTCCCCAGCTGCATCCTCCTGCCACACCTTGGGCAGGTAAGGCTGAGCAACACCCTGTTCCTCTTGCTGCAGGAGGACCAGCACTTTTCTCATGAATCCTGGATGGACCAGGTGTCAGACGACCTCTTGGAGCACCAGCGGAACCTGCCCAGCAAGCGAGGCCGGGGCCGGGACCTGGAAGAGTATCAGCTGAAGAAGGAATATTTGCTCTACGAGGTGGGCAAGGACCAGGCCTGTCTTTTGCAGGGGGCGGTAGGATGCTCCCACTGTACTCCTCCCCACTTTCAATGGTCAGAACACCTACCGTATTTTTCGCTCTATAAGACGCACTTTCCCCCTCCTAAAAAGTAAGGGGAAATGTGTGTGCGTCTTATGGAGCGAATGCAGGTGGGGGGCTCTGCTCAGCGCTCCCTTTAAAGAGCCGCACACACGCTCCGCGTGCTCTTTAAAGGGAGCACGGCTCTTGGGGGGGCCTTAGCCACACACAGCCTCTCCCGGGCAGGGGGATGAAGGCTCTCCCTGCCCGGGAGAGGCTGCGCGCGGCTATCCCATAAGCCAGGACAGCAAGCGGAATCGCTGCGCATCCCATCGCTTATGGGATTCAGAATATTTTTTTTATTGTTTTCCTCTTCCAAAAATCAGGTGCGTCTTATGGTCTGGTGCACCTTATAGAGCGAAAAATACGGTAACTTGTAAAAACATACATAACTTCTCCAGGACAGGGTTTTTACGAACAGAGAGTTTGCATGTTGTTGAGGTCTTTGCTGGCTGCTTTGCTCTCAGGCTGCCGGCTCTGAGTTCTTTCCTTATCCAAATGTCTCCCCACAGTCCTGCGGTCTTTTGCAACCTTCCCCAGTGAGTGCAACACATCTGTCGCAATAAATCTCACTACTGCTCCTTTAAAAGAAAGAAGAATCTGCAGTAACCTGCCACTTTTGCATGCGGTTATGTACCCTGACCGTAAGAGCAGTTTTGACAGTGGAACGGACTCCCTCGAAAAGCGGTGGACTCTCCTTTGCTGGAGGCTTTTAAGGAGAAGGAAATAAGTAGCTACCTCATCTTTAAAAGACATCTGAAGGCAGCCCTGTTTAGGGAAGTTTTTAATATTTAATGATGTATTGTTTTTAATACTCGATTGGAAGCCGCCCAGAGTGGCTGGGGAAACTCAGCCAGATGGGCGGGGTATAATAAATAATAATAATAATAATAATAATTATTATTATTATTATTATTATTGATTTGGACAGAGCCAGTGTGGTGTAGTGGTTAAGAGCAGTGGACTCGTAATCTGGTGAACCAGGTTCGTGTCTCTGCTCCTCCACATGCAGCTGCTGAGTGTTTGTTGTGGGGGAGGAAGGGAAAGGAGATTGTTAGCCGCTTTGAGACTCCTTAGGGTAGTGATAAAGTGGGATATCAAATCCAAACTCTTCTTCTTCTTCTTGGAGGGCCACCTATCAGATGTGAACCCTGCATCACAGAGGGTTTGGCTAGACGACTCTTTTGGGGTGTCTTCAAGCTCTACAGCTTTGATAATTACAGTGGTACCTCAGTTTACAGACGCTTCAGGTTACATACGCTTCAGGTTACAGACTCCACTAACCCAGAAATACTACCTCAGGTTAAGAACTTTGCTTCACGATGAGAATAAAAATTGTGCGGCGGCAGCGGGAGGCCCCATTAGCTAAAGTGGTGCTTCAGGTTAAGAACAGTTTCAGGACCTGCAGAACGAATTAAGTTCTTAACCTGAGGTACCAATGTACGTGATTTTAGACTACAGAAACATTAACTATGGACATCTTTTGCAACCTTAATCCTAGGTGACAAACAGAAGCTGGGGAGAAATCCTCCATTAACAGGATGAACCTTCTCCCTGGTCCCTGTATGTCAGCGGCGCCTGCCCTAGATGACTCCCTCAGGTGCTGCCGGCCAGAGGCGGCCTTCCCCTCCCCACCCCCCACATGACGCCCTGCCTTCTTTTGTCCCTTTGTGCAGAAGCGCCGCTACGAGACCTACGTGAGGCTGCTGGAGGTGAAGCTGGCCGGCGAAGACACGGAGGACCTTGACCAGTGGGAGGTCCGGCTGGGGGAGGCGGGCGAGTTGCCGGCCGAGGAGGGCTGCTCGTCCCTGCAGAAGTCCCACTCCAGCCCCTCCCTGAACGTGGACGGGCTGCCTGCGGGGGTCAAGGTGAAGCGGAACATTTCTGAGCGCCGGACAGTACGCAAAATTATCCCCAGGCGCAATAAGCACTTGCTGTGAGGGGTGTGTGTGCCCCGCCGCCCTCCAGTGCTGCTGCCACCGCCACTCTCACTGGAGATGGGAGGCCCTTCTGTCTTTCCCTCACCCATCCCTTTGGGTGTCAGCCTTCGAAGCCCAAAGTGGACACACGGTACGAAAAGAGGAGCGCTGACCTCTGAACCGGCGCTTGCAGAATTTGGACTCTAGGTGGCGCAACGTCTCCAGAAACAGATGGGCAGAGGCTGTTGTGGGCACAGTCTCCAGGGCATCGCCCACACCACCCGCCTTCAACGCAGAGACTCAGGGAAGTGTCCTGCTGGGCTCCGCTTTCGGGGGCTCAGCCTTCTGCTGCCTTAATCCCCACCCCTCATTCCTCAATCACTGCCGCTGGGGCAGCTGTGACCTTTGTGCAATAAACAGAGATATGCAGGGACTCAGACTGGATGTTGAGGGCCGGTGGGGAGGTGGAGCGGCTCCCAGGACCCTTTTGCCCCAGAGGGAGAGGGTGCCTTGGGAGAATTGAAGGCCTCTCACCCCAAAACTCCTAATACAGTGGAACCTCGGCTCCTGAACACATTGGGAGCTGAACGTTCCGGCTCCCGAATGATCAAAAACTGGAAGTGATTGTTCCAGTTTTCAAACGTGCTTTGGAAGCTGAATGTCCGGCTTCTGACTGGCTGCAGGAAGTTGCACTTTGGTTCCTGAACCCTTTTGGGAATCGAATGGACTCCACTGTAACTGATCCCAGTGTCTTTGTGTAGATACCAAATATAGTGGTACCTCGGGTTACATATGCTTCAGGTTACATACGCTTCAGGTTACAGACTCTGCTAACCCAGAAATAGTACCTCAGGTTAAGAACTTTGCTTCAGGATGAGAACAGAAATCGTGCTCCGGCGGCACGGCAGCAGCAGGAGGCCCCATTAGCTAAAGTGGTGCTTCAGATTAAGAACAGTTTCAGGTTAAGAACAGACCTCCAGAACGAATTAAGTTCTTAACCCGAGGTACCACTGTAGTACTGTGATTAGTCCTCCACAGTGCCCCATAGCAGAGCTGCCAGGGGGCCAAAAGGCACTATCCCAGTGCTCCTCTCTGGACTTTGCCCTGAAGGTAGGATCGGAGCAAGGTTGCTCTCCTCTTGTCCCACTCTCTGCAGAAGTCAGAGGTGTAGTGGTTAAGAGCGGTAGTCTTGCAATCTGGGGAACCGGATTCGCTTCCCTGCTCCTCCACATGCAGCTGCTGGGTGACCTTGGGCCAGTCACACTTCTCTGAAGTCTCTCAGCCCCACTCACCTCACAGAGTGTTTGTTGTGGAGAAGGAAGGGAAAGGAGAATGTGAGCCGCTTTGAGACTCCTTAGGGTAGTGATAAAGCGGGATATCAAATCCAAACTCTTCATCCATCAGGGTGACCAAGGCTGACTTGGTTCCGTGGCCAGATCCAGACCCAGATTGGAATGGATCTAAATAATTGGTGTCCTCCATGAATGTTTGCAGCTGCCCCCATCACCACCTTTGCCTAAAACAGGGTGCTTGCAGCTAGTCAATAGTTGCTCCCATCCAACAATCCAGAACTGGTTTCTTTAGGCACAGTCACACTACGGCCGCTTTCAGTGCAGCAGGGACTAGTGAAGGGTTAGCCATGCTCTGGAACCAACCAGTCAGCCCCTCTGTGCTAGATTTAATGAACCAGGAGGGGTGAGGGGGCACGCAGTCACATTGCCGCCAGCACCTTGCCCACACCAGCTGATTGCATAAGGTGAAACTGATCCCACGAAACACCCGCAACGGCTGCACTGGGTACTTCAACAGCAGTGCAGAGTCAAGATCACTCCAAAGTTGTGCAATGTTTATCCTCAATGTGTGTAGCTGGTTAGTCGCAGCGGGTCTCCGATGACCCCAGAGGGCCCTTCCCCACAATGGGAATCAGAAACCTCTGGAATGTCCAAAATAGGTCCACTGGTCGGCTGCAAGAAGATGCAATAAAAAAGGGACCCCTGACCATTAGGTCCAGTCGCCGACGACTCTGGGGTTGCGGGCACTCATCTCGCTTTACTGGCCGAGGGAGCCAGGGTACAGCTTCCGGGTCGTGTGGCCAGCATGACTAAGCCGCTTCTGGCGAACCAGGGCAGCGCACAGAAACACCGTTTACCTTCCTGCCAGAGCGGTACCTATTTATCTACTTGCACTTTGTGCTTTCGAACTGCTAGGTTGGCAGGAGCAGAGACCGAGCAACGGGAGCTCACCTAGTCGCAGGGATTCGAACTGCCGACCTTCTGATCGGCAAGTCCTAGGCTCTGTGGTTTAACCCACAGCGCCATCCGTGTCACAAGAGAATGCAATGCAATGCAAGCTGCCAAATGAGCCTTTTGTTTTGCAGCCTGCACTGCCTACCAGAATGGAAGGCCCTGAACCTAGGAGCAACCTCAAATAGTTGAGAGCGGTGGTGACCCTTTCCCCATATCCCTCCCCCCCCCCCAGCTTTGGGGAAGAGGCCTGGTGCTTGTACCCCTTGTGTGTGGCACAGAGGGGCTTAGAGCAGCTGCAGTTGGCGGGCACAGGTATGTCCTCCAATGGCAAAGTGGCTGGCTAGCTGGCTCCGGGATCACCATTGCAATGGGGGGGGGGCAGGAGTGGCACCCCCTCCATGTTCTATCAAACTCTACTATGAGTGGGTGGACAAGGGGCATCTCACAGAGGTGACTGTTAGGAGGAGTGGCTCGGCAGGAGAGGGAGCGACTGGGGGGGCACTAAGAGTCTGCTTAGAGAACCCCGATTGCTGCCTCGGATTGGTTACTCATGGGATCCGAAGCAGCAGCAGCACTGATTGGTTCCCCTGGCAAGGGCTGTAGGGTTCACAAAGAACTGGCCTTTCCTTTGACTGGAGGGAGGGAGAAATCTTTCAGGCCCCCGAGGGCAGGGAAAAGAAAGCAAAAGAATTGCAGGCCGGAGTCGGACCCCACACCCCAACAGCCACAAAACCCGGAAACGCAGACTGCCGCTTATAACTTTCAGAAGCAAAGCTCCGCTGTCTCCTTCAAGGGTTCCCCACAGAAGACAGGCACTTCGGTAGCCATTGGCTACATAAAGCAAGTCAGGAGAGCAGAAGAGGGTCTCTGAGCCTGTGCAGAGTACCCCCCGCGGAAGGAACGCCTTCTAGGCAGCCACGGCCGCCCTCCTCAAGGGGCTTTTCTCAGGCGCGCCGGGCACAGGGCGAGGGCAGCGGCGCCGTCGAGCCCGTGCGCCCAGGGCGCAGCTGCTGCCCGGACGCGCCCCGGCAAGCCCAGCGCAGGGCGCGGTCTCCGGTGCCGTCGGGGGACAGTCCTGGCCCGGCAGGCTCCGCTGCCTTCGCCTCCTCCTCCTCCTGCCCTCGGCGGGCGGCGCGGCAATTCCAGCTGCCGCCGTTGCAACGAGGACGGAGGCAATGATCCTTCAAATTGCCACATCTGTATAATCTGCCTTTGATTTTCTGCTCCATGAAGTTTTATTTCCGATTGTTCCTCTCCCCGGCCGCGGGGGCTTCTTCCGCACTCGGCCGACGGGGCGTCGCCTTCGCGCCCCGCTCCCGCCGAGCTCTTCTCCCCGGGGGCCGCCCGGCAAGGCTAAGAGAGGGGTCGCCCCCGGCCCAGGCTCCCGGGTCGCGGTACCTTCCGCTAACCCCCCGGCCCGGTTCTGTAGGCAGCCTCACGGAAGCCACGATCTCGACCTCTCTCCTGCCTGCAGTTTGGGTGCCTGGCGGAGGATGCCTGTTTCTAAGCCCACAAAGGGCGGATTTGGCCCAGCGGCCGCCAGCCGCTGACTCTTCCTTGTTCCAGTGGCGCAGGCGACCCCAGCAGCTCCTCCTAACTCCAGTCGCGTTTCCCGCAGGGAAGCTGATTCCCTTGGCAGCTGCTGACTCGGAGGTTTCCAAAGCGCATTAAAGCAGCGTTCCAAACTGCTTGAAAACAGGTCAGATCACCAGCCCACCGAGCTCAGTTCTGTCTGCAATGGCTTTCAGTGGCTCTCCAGAGCCTTACCTGGAATGGAAAAGCCACCTGGAACCGCCTACATGCGATCTATCACTGAGGCTCCACCTGAGTGTGCAAGGTCAAGCTAAACCTGGGTGGCCTGGATAGCACCTTCTCATCTAGAATTCACAGACTCCAGCTCTCCTGTTGCGACATCTAAATTCTTAGGTCCCAGGGATGATATCCTTCCAATTCCCAGCAGAAACCTGATATGACCAACCATAATAAAACCGCTAGGCGTATTTGCTACAGCTAAGCAGGGTCTGATCTGGTTTCAAATTGGATGGGGGAACCCATTGAAATTCCTGCATTGCAGGGGGTTAGACTAGATGGGCCCCTGAGTCTGTGATCAAGAGTGGGGTTCCTAATCCACAGTGCAAAATGTCTTAAAACAAGTTTATTTACTCACTTCCTTTGAAAGCACTTTTGGCTTCTTTAAAAAGCTGAATCTTTAGGAGTTGCAAGTTTGTTTTACAAAGCATTGGCTTAAAAAAAAGCCATGCTTTTCTCATTAAAAAAAAAAAAGAAGTGCAGATACTTTGAAGTTTTTGGAGTTTTTACCGGAACACCTTTTTTCATTATCACCACCCCACATGGGCATAGCCAGGATTTATGTTATGGGGGGGCAGAACCTCAGTTAAGTACTTTTTTATTTGATATAGGGGCTATGTCCATGCCACCCCAGGATCCTAGAGCAGGTGTAGGGAACTTTGGGCCCTCCATAAGTTGCTGAACTACAACTCCCATGAGCCTCAGCAAACATGGCTGATGGTCAGGAATGATGGGAGCTGTAGTTCAGCAACATCCAGAGTGCCAGATGTTCCCCACACCTGGGCTAGGGACAAAAAGGTCTCCAGTTGCAAACAGCAGTCTTTGAAGAGTTCCTAAAGGGAAGGTCATGAGTCCTATCCAGTGATGCATTGCAAGAGAGGTAAACCTACAAGAGAGTAGAGGTTGTGGCCTAGCCAGTCCCTGCTGTTGCAGCTAACCCATGTCTATTCCACCAGGGCAGTGGCGTAGCGTGGGTTGTCAGCACCCGGGGCAAGGCAAGTAATTTGCGCCCCCTAACCCGTGGACTTGCTGGGATTCTTTCAACTGTCACTTGAACCTGGGACCACACAGCATGTTTCTTCTTCCCTGAGCTGGTCCCCATCTTCTTTTGCCGACAGATGGAAAGAGAAGGGTTTTTTCCCCTCCATCTCCCCAAAATGAAGGCTGAGGACCATGAGCCTGTTGCATACTTAAAATGCAGTCCAAACCAACCGTGCATGCTTGCTAAATAGACACAGGACAGGGCAGCTGAAGCTCAAGAGCCCTGTAAGTTTCCTGGTTGGCTTACTGCCACACCAAAGAGAGGACTGCTGATATCCTGGACCAAGTGTCTACCAAGAGACAGCTTCCAGAACAACCGTTCCTTACACCCCTGAAAGAAAGTTCAGATCCATCATGGAGATGGCAAGGTGTGTGTTAAAAAGATGCATCTCCACCCCAACGCATGTGGGGAGGCGCAGCAGCAACTGTGGCGTATCTCCAGAGCAGACTGCTGCTAACAAAGAGAGCTAAATGCACACCTTTTGAGCTTTGGTATAATCTGTCTCCCAGGGATGTGGGTGGCGCTGTGGTCTAAACCACAGAGCCTAGGGCTTGCTGATCAGGTCATCAGCATTTCGAATCCCCGCGATGGGGTGAGCTCCCATTGCTTGTTCCCTGCTCCTGCCAACCTAGCAGTTCAAAAGCAAGTAGATAAATAGGTATCACTCCTGCAGGAAGGTAAACAGCATTTCCATGCGCTGCTGTGGTTCGCCAGAAGCGGCTTAGTCATGCTGGCCACATGACCCGGAAGCTGTACGCCGGCTCCCTCGGCCTATAGAGCGAGATGAGCGCCACAACCCCAGAGTCGGCCACGACTGGACCTAATGGTCAGGGGTCCCTTTACCCTTTAATCTGTCTCCCATCTGAGCACAACAAAGCTGAGACAAGGAATAGTGTTGTGGACTTTTCTGAGAAATCAGAAGAAGCCAAAGACCTTATACAGTGGTACCTCGGGTTACAGACGCTTCGGGTTACAGACTCCGCTAACCCAGAAATAGTACCTCGGGTTAAGAACTTTGCTTCAGGATGAGAACAGAAATTGGTGGCGGTGGTGCGGCGGCAGCTGGTGGGAGGCCCCATTAGCTAAAGTGGTGCTTCAGGTTAAGAACAGTTTCAGTTTAAGAATGGACCTCCAGAATGAATTAAGTCCTTAACCCGAGGTGTCACTGTATACTTTTCATCACAAACTTCAATGTCCAGATCTGCCTTCTAGTGTCAAGGTTCCCTCTGTAAGTGATGCACAAGAAGAAGATGCAGAGGATCAGACTCCTGGCAGCAGCACCTGAGATGAAGGGAAGCAGCTCGGTGGAGACAAGCCTGCCCTGGAGGAGGAGCAAGCTGATGGGACCACAGGTCCAGGACCTCAGGTCAGACGCTCATGCAGAACCCTACTTTGCAGGGTGGGAAGAGATAGAGGAGATGCCAGCGGCAGAAGTCAGTCTATGGAGGGAGGCTGCACAGGAGGAGATATGGATGCATTGCATCAAAACAACACTTGAATCCTTACTGACCTACCTCCTGGGAAGTAGGTCATAGGAAGTAAGTGGAGCAACCAGAGTTGCCTAGAGCTGTCCCAGACTGAGAAATTCCACACAAGGACAAAGCACATCGGGATGAAGTATCACTATGTACATGAGGCAATTCAAGACGGACTTGTGTAGTTGGCTTATTGCCGCATCAAAGAGATGACTGCTGATATCTTGACCAAGCGTCTACCAAGAGACAGCTTCCAGAACCTTTGAGTCAAGGTGGGACTCTGGGTGGTTTCATAAAACAACATGTATGTTGTTTTGCCTGAGAATGGGTGTGTGGGATATTTGCAGGGCAGTCAAACCAACAATGCATGTTTGCTAGATAGGCACCGGATAGGAGCTGAAGCCCTGTAAATTTCCTAGAGAGGGTTCTGAGAGACACACCCAGGTGCCCGGTCAGGGTCTATGCATATTTAACATCTCACCTGGCTGTGTGATTTCTCTTTGCTCTCACCTCCATTCCAGCAACGTGACTAATTTTAAACTAAAGTAACTGGATTATCATTTTAAGCCTGCCTGAACAAAACTGCTCTATCTGTTACTCTTCAACAAGTATTCTGAGTAAATGTTATTCTTTTTTTAAACTTTTACAAGACTGTTTGTGTGATTATTGTTTTAAGGGGAGAAAAGGGGGAAACACCAGAAGAATCCAGTCTGCCTTAGAGCATCCTGGATTACTTAAACTAAAAGGCTAAAACTAGCCTATTAAAGCTTCCCTTTTAAGGGGCAAAGGTATGGCACGCTGCTTCTTCAACATAAGGAAAGAAAGATAATATCTAATAAATATCTCCCCTCCAGGCATCTATACACATCCCTACAGAGCCAAGGGTTTCGTGTCATTAATACAAACTGCTTTTATTCAAAGGGATGCAGGGAGGAGACTGTTCTGTGCTGATGGACGCAGGGCGAAAACCCACTCCCATTTCCCAGGGGTGCAGCGTGTGTAAAGTTCTGTCTATACAGCAAGAAACAAAGGCATATAGACGTGGACACACAGCGCAACTTGACACCTGCCATGTTCCAGCAGCTCTGCTTCAGTTTCCACTAGGTAAAGGAAGAGCTCCACCCCTCAAAAAGGACACGGCCCTCAACATCTTGCCTTGCCAACTTTGCAGGTACCCTGCCAACCCTGAAATGAGATCAGGTCTGCAAATGTTGGCAAGAGCAGTTTGCTGGCCGGATCTTGCCCCTGTATTAGAGCAAACCAGTAAAAGAGGATGAGGGGGAAAGAGCCCAACAGGAGAGGAATTGTGAGATTTGGAGTTGAAGGCTGAGAATCCTCCACTGGGAAATTTCCCACCAGCTGTTTGTTGTGCCCCACTCCTTCTGACCGAAAGATGCTCAGCCCATCTGTCCTCGCCCCATCCATAACTGAATCAGCCGCCTCTGCCTTCGCCCACAAAAGCTGCACTTGGGGTCCTTATCTGCGAGGCTGCACTTGTGCCTTCCTTTTCCTGCTGTTCAAACGTGGCAAGAACGAAACAGGAACAGCCAGAAATAAGGGACGGTGCTACCTGCACAAGCAAGCAACTTAAACTGCAGCCGGGATCGCCTAGGGCGAGGAGAGAAGCAGCCTAGGCGTTCAAGCCCCAAGCCTTCTCTTCTCCCAACTACTCCCTCTACCCCTCTCCAAGTGTCCAGTCCTTTCAAAGACCCACAGTTTGCACAAGCACCTTCACCCGCCTTAGTGCAAGAGAGAACAGTAGCAAAGTGACTTCACAAAGCATCGCTTGATTTCATTGGTTTGAGTTCCTCGATTTCAAGGTGTTTAGACTGTCCTCACTTTTGGAGTCCGGGGGCGCAAGCACATTCATGCCACCTGCTCCTCCATCCTTCTCAGGTTCATGGGTAGCAGGGTGGCCTCGCATGCTTGCAATTGCCGCAACTGCTTGTGTGGATTCCATTGCCCACTGGGGCGCTCTGCAGATTGAACCAGTCCACCTCCCTCTTCGTTGCCGCTGGGCTATAAACAGAGTGGCCCAGGAGAGCTGGCCTGGCTGCCAGAGGGGCTGCATCATCTACAGGTGGTCATAGGTGGTGTTGGGAGGTACAGGGCCCCGTGAAGATGAGCTGTAGTAATAGGGGGAACCTGGAGAGAGAGAGAGAGAGGCAGGCTATTAGCAAATAACCAGCCCGGGTTAACCATTCACTCCAGCTCAGCACACATTAATCATCTCGTACCCACAGCCTTTGCAGACCTCAGCAAGGTTCATGTTAAGATGCCATCAAAACAGCCCGGGGGGTGATTGACTTCCCTGCCCCCTATTCTGAGACAGGGCCAGGTTTACTTCCTTCCTTTGCAGGACTTTGGTCAAATGGCTTCCTTCCCGCAAGAGAAGCAGAAAGTTATCTGGCATCTCGCATCTGTGCAAGGTGTGTGACTGGCTGCAGAAGCAGAGGTGGAGCTTTGGTCCCTTTGGGTTTCAAAATATTTGGACAGAGCTGTGGGCCTCTGGGAAAAGGAGAGTTTCAGTCAGACCTCTCTGCGTGATCAATGGTAGCAAGGAAATGGGGTTGGAAGGAAGCCCACCTACAAGGGGTATGGAGTCCTGTAACGGACAGTTTATTTTCTCTAACTACCCACCACCACCACCCCAAAAAAATGTGGGGATCCCATTCAAATTCTTTCATCAGATAATCACTGTTCTTAGCCTTTGTCACAAGGGTTCATCAGATTGTACCTGCTTCCCACTGGAGGCAGCACCGCTTCTAATCCAGAATGCGGCAGCGAGACTGGTGACTGGGAGTGGCCACTGAGACCATATAAAACCAGTTCTGAAAGACCTACATTGGTTCCCAGCACGTTTTCCGAGCACAAGTCAAAGTGTTGGTGCTGACCTTGAAAGCCCTAAACGGCCTCGGTCCAATATACCTGAAGGAGCGTCTCCACCTCCATCGTTCTGCCCGGACGCTGAGGTCCAGCTCCGAGGGCCTTTGGCCATAGCTGTCAAATTTTCCCTTTTCTTGCGAGGAATCCTATTTGGAATAAGGGAATTTCCCTTCAAAAAAAGGAAAACGTTGACAGCTTTGCCTTTGGCGGTTCCCTCCCTGCGAGAAGTGAAGTTACAGGGAACCAGGCAGAGGGCCTTCTCGGTGGTGGCGCCCTCCCCGTGGAACACCCTCCCACCAGATGTCAAGGAAATAAACAACTATCTGACTTGTAGAAGACACCTGTTTAAGGAAGTTTTCAATGTTTGATGTTTTAGAAGACATCTGAAGGCAGCCCTGTTTAAGGAAGCTTTTAATATTTGATGAATTACTGTATTTTAATATTTTGCTGGAAGCTGCAGGCAGTGACTGCATTCACATCTCCGCCAAGAGAAGGTCATGTTGGAGCTGGGAGCTTGCAAAGAGCAATCTTCGATTTGGAAGGGGGAACAAGGGTCATCTAGTCTAGAAGAGTTTGGATTTGATATCCCGCCTTTCACTCCCTTTAAGGAGTCTCAAAGTGGCTAACATTCTCCTTTCCCTTCCTCCCCCACAACAAACACTCTGTGAGGTGAGTGGGGCTGAGAGACTTCAGAGAAGTGTGACTGGCCCAAGGTCACCCAGCAGCTGCATGTGGAGGAGTGAAGACGCGAACCGGGTTCCCCAGATTACGAGACTACCGCTCTTAACCACTACACCACACTGGCTCTCACCCCTGTTCTAACCCCTTTCAATGTCTAACCCCTTTCAATGCAGGAATCTCAGCAGAAGTGCAACAAGTAAACAGTTCTACTTTCCAGCATTCATAGTGGGTCAGGTCAGCCCATTTAGGGTCTTTGCTGCTGGCTAGTTGCAAGGCCTGATGCTTCTGTGTCGGAGAGCACCAGAAACAGTCCTCACCTGCCTAAGCCCTCAGCTTTGGCTCTCACGGTCCCAGGAGACCTGACACACAAGCTGCCAGGCCAAGCTGGGAAAGCCCCCCACCCCCACCCCCCTGCCCTTGCAGCCCAGAGGAGGAGACTCACTCAGCAGTCCAGAGTTGGGGAATCGCCAGGGCTCTCCATAGCTGGTGTAAGGGCCGTGGCTGTAGGCGCCGCCAGAATAATCACTCCCTGCTGGAGACAAAGAGAAGGGAACACGCGTCAGAGGCAGCTGGGAGAGGCTCGCTGGTGGGGCTGCAAGTGGGGACATCTCCACAACAGCTAAATGCAGGGTTGCAGCTAAATGTGTTTTCAACACGTACACGTACTACAAAAATCAAGATGCCAAACCTGGTTGTTGCCATCTTCCTCCTGCTGCCTTCTAAGAGTGTGTAGGATGTGATACGCAAGTAGCAATCGAGTACAACATTCCTTGTTTTCCTAGAGTGGACATGCAGGGGAATGTTTGGTCCAGCCAGTTGAAAACTTCCCGTTTCCTCCTGGCTGGAGCATCCTTCCTTTTGCATGTGACTAGAGGTGGGCGTGACCTTACCTGCCCAGGTAACAAAAGGGCAAGGCACGCAGAACACCTCTCTCTTTTTCACTTCCTCTTTTCCACCTTCCTTTTGTTGTGTGAACTGCAGTGACTGCCAGTCTACAGTGACTGGGATTATCCCCCCCATATGGGGTAGATCCACATGTACATATTTGTAACTAAGTCTGCCTTCAGGGATCCAACTGTGAACTGATGATGTGAGTAAACTTTTACATATACTTTGCTCAAGGTTGTGGTGTGTTTATTCTTTGAAGAGGGATGTACGGGAACTTACCAGGAATCTAATATTGAGAGGCTCACACGAGCCTGCAACCAGTTATCTGCTGTGCATGTAAAAAGGGGGAATGTAACTTTGCTACACAAAGGAACTTGCTAGTGCAAGTTAGGAAGGCTATTAATAAACAATATATCCTCTCTTGCCTCCCTGAACATTCCCACAGAGGGGACTTGGGCTCTACTGCTTCTCAAGATGGCAGTGAAATGGGGGCACCCAAATCTAAGGGAGGAGCTTCTGCAAACTCGGGGGACTCCTCATATGTGCAGAAATACCGAAGCCTGTTCATGAAAAGGTTTTTTTTACAAAAACAAGAACCTCTGAGCTGACAGGCTGCTGGTGACAGTTGAGCAGCGGCTGAACAAGGGAGACCTGAAGCCAGGCAGAGGCTCAAAGGGTGCAGTCTTCAGAACTACCCTGCCCTGAGATGTCAGCATCGCCCTTGAGCCAGTGTCACCAACTGGACTCATCCACCTCAGCCCCGACTGGGCTAGGCGAGCTGGATAGCACTTCCAGAGACCACCTTCCTCACAGGAACAGGTCCAAGTGCCGTGGACTCACAACTCAGAGCTGTGAGCACCGCAAATCACTCCAACAAGAAGACAGTCGTTGTACAGCAGAGTACAGCAGAGCATAAATCACTCGGACGACAGCGCTGAAGAATATCTTCTTTTATTCACTAACAGCTACTGTACTATACAAACTATATACAAATGGAGATGCTGGACTGCACTGAGTCTTACAGCTGCTTTCTGCAGCGACCTTATCTACACAGAGATAACACTCAGTCTTTTTCTCTCCCTGACTGACTCACTCACTGACTCACTCACTGACCGACTCTCTCTCTCTCTGATGTGGCGCTGGAGCAGAATAAGTAGATATAAGAACACGCCTCCTCCTCTCTGCAGAATCAGCAGACTGCTCAGGAGATTCTTGGGTATGGGAGGGGTGAAATCTCCTCATCAAATGCGCAAGCTAGGGTAGAGCAGCCCTCCAGCAGGAGAAAGTGGGGTGAGAGACAAGGAGCTGGGTGTTGTTAATCTCTTCTCCGCTCCTGAAATCCCCCTTCCCTGAGGATGCATTCCTACGTGAAACTCCGAAAAGGATTGACCCCCCCCTTCTACGCGCTCTATGCTGCAACATTTCGTAATGGCTCCCTCTCAGTTTGGAGGTGAAACAGGGGGGCCACCCCAAAGGAAGGCAGCAGCATCTGAACAGCTGGGGGACTCTCTAGATATGCAGAGGTCTATCTATACACCTGTAAATGGAAAGAAAACGGTGACCCACATCAGTGTTCTCATAAGGAAACCACAGCCCGATTTAGTCAAGCATTATTAGCAGTTTATATTCTCACTCCCAATCTTCCTCCTAGGTGGGGGAGGGGGGGTACTCCTGACAGATAAGTAATAATCCGCAGAAGTCCGGATGCTATTTTCGGCCACATCCAAACCTTAAAGCACTATTATATCCCTTTAACAGTCATGGCTTTCCACCTCAAAAAAAAAAAAAAAGCATTCTGGGAAATGTAGGTTTTTAAAAAGTGTGCTAAGAGGTGTTAGAAGACCCCAATTCCCCCCACAGAACTACAATTCGCAGAATTCCCTAGGAGGAAGGATTGAATGTTTCATATCCTCCAACCAATGAAGATAGGGACATCCTATTCCATAATAATAATTTACTATTTATACCCCACTCATCTGACTGGGCTGCCCCAGCCACTCTGGGTGGCTTATAACGTATATAAAAACATAATAAAGCATTAAATATTTTTTAAGAAACCACTTCTCTATACAGGGCTGCCTTCAGCTGGCTCAAGAGTTGGATAACTCCATACCCTCCAACATTTCTCGGGTAAAAATAGGGATGTCCTAAGGAAAAGCGGGACATTCCGGGATCAAATCAGAAACTGGGATGGCTTCTCTAAATCGGGGCCATCCCTGGAAAATAGGGACACTTGGAAGGCCTGCTTTTTCACCGCTCTGAAGTGTGATGTGGCCTTAACCCAGTGTACTACAGAAGCCAGCAACAGGACTCCCGTTTCCACAATGGGGCTTCCCCCTTCTTCTCCCCCCACACCTCCCTCAAATCTTCTCGGGAGTCCCAGAAGAGTGGGGGGGGGAGAGATCTGGCAGGCGGAAACGTCTGCACAGATTGATTGTATCAGCGCAATGTTTAATTCCACACATAATTCTTTTTCTAGTACTTCCTCCAAGTACTCCAAATATGTCACGTACACTAGCCTTGGTGGTCCTTAACAATGACCCTGAAAGGTAGAGTTGTCTGCTTAACCTCAGATCCCATGTAGGGTTTAGCCCAGGGGTCAGCAAACTTTTTCAGCAGGGGGCCTGTCCACTGTCCCTCAGACCTTGGGGGGAGGCCAGACTATTTTTTGGGCAGGGGGGAATGAATCCCTATGCCCCACAAATAACCCAGAGATGCATTTTAAATAAAAGGACACATTCTACTCATGTCAAAACACCAGGCAGGTCCCACAAATAACCCAGAGATGCATTATAAATAAAAGGACACATTCTACTCATGTCAAAACACCAGGCAGACCCCACAAATAACCCAGAGATGCATTTTAAATAAAAGGACACATTCTACTCATGTCAAAACACACGGATTCCCGGACCGTCCAACGGCCAGATTGAGAAGGCAATTGGGTCGGATCCGGCCCCCAGGCCTTAGTTTGCCTACCCATGCTCTAAGGGCAAATCCTGTGCACGTTGACTCTGCAGTAAGCGCAGCTCTGTTCAGGGGTGCTTGCTCCCTAGTAAGCATGTTTCGGTTACCAGCCTAAGCTGCGCCTGAACTTTGCAAGCCTCGAATTCTGCTGTCAGGAGGAAGGCCTTGCCCGCTGAGGCGGGAGAAGCTGGCAAGCTGGTGCCGCCGTTCCCTTTGGCTTGGCGGACGTGCTGAGCTGGTGTGTCCCTGGGTTACCTTGGAGATGTGCTTAATGCAGCGTTGAGAATACAGAATCTTCTCCCTTGCGCGCTCCCTCCCCTCAAGCGTGAAATGAGATTGGTCAGGAGAAGAAAGGAGAGATTGGGGGCTGTTTTTACACCGCTTGTAATGAGAGCACTCAATCAAATGCCCCTTGAAATCTTGTTCCCCTCCCTCGCACTCAGGCTCCAGCCCCACCCCCCTCACCAACACCAGCAGCCAAATGGTTTGAGAACCTTACTCTAACCGACACCCCCCCCCCCGCAAACACACACACACCTGAAGACAACCTAAAGACAAATACAAAGACACCTCTATCCACTAAATCAGGGGTAGGCAACCTAAGGCCCGGGGGCCAGATGCGGCCCAATCACCTTCTCAATCCGGCCCACGGATGGTCCAGGAATCATGAGTGTTTTTACATGAGTAGAATGTGTCCTTTCATTTAAAATGCATCTCTGGGTTATTTGTGGGGCCTGCCTGGTGTTTTTACATGAGTCGAGTGTGTGCTTTTATTTAAAATGCATCTCTGGGTTATTTGTGGGGCATAGGAATTCGTTCCTCACCCCCCAAAATATATATAATCCGCGCCCCCAAGGTCTGAAGGACAGTGGACCGGCCCCCTGCTGAAAAAAGTTTACTGACCCCTGCCTTAGAGGCTGCAAAATGGCCACAGAAAGTCAGATCCTGTTATACCTATCTGACTTTTCAGTTGGAGGAGGGGCCAAATCGTTTCTGAGCTCATTTTTCTAACACGTTAATGGCTAGGATCAGGTTTCGTGGAGGAAAACTTTTGCCCGATTGAACTCGCTCCAGCCGTCAAGCATACCCTCCAACATTTCTCTGATGAAAATAGGGACAACATCATATTCCATAATGATAATTTTACTGTTTATATCCCACACATCTTACTGGGTTGCCCCAGCCACTCTGGGCAGCTTCCAACATGTAAACATTAAACATTTTTTTAAAAAAAACACCTTCCCTATACAGTAGTACCTCAGGTTAAGAACTTGATTCGTTCTGGAGATCCGTTCTTAACCTGAAACTGTTCTTAACCTGAAGCACCGCTTTAGCTAATGGGGCCTCCTGCTGCCGCTGCGCCGCCAGAGCACGATTTCTGTTCTCATCCTGAAGCAAAGTTCTTAACCCGAGGTACTATTTCTGGGTTAGCAGAGTCTGTAACCTGAAGCATATGTAACCTGAGGTACCACTGTACAGGATTGCCTTCAGATGGCTATGGGGTCAGATAACTCCATACCTTCCCCAATGAAAATAGAGACATTCTAAGGAAAAGTGGGACATTCCATAATCAAATCAGAAACCAGAACAGAGATGTCCCTGGAAAATAGGGACACTTGCAGGGTCTGCATCAAGTTGGCCTCAGAGGCCTTTTGCAAAGGGGCTGCCAGGTACAAGGCCATCTCAGTGGTGGCGCCACAGATGCGGCGGAATTTTCTCCTTTGGGAAGCCCAGTTCCCCTGCTTCTTGTTTTCAGACAGCATCCAAAAACATTTTCATTCTGGAAAGTGTTTTAATGAGTGATTGCTCTTTTTAAGTCTTCTGGTTTTTAATGCTTCTGTGCATTCTCAAGACTTTTATTTGAGTGAGTCTAACATTGTGTTTGGGGACGCGGGTGGCACTGTGGGTAAAAGCCTCAGCGCCTAGGGCTTGCCGATCGAAAGGTCGGCGGTTCGAATCCCCGCGGCGGGGTGCGCTCCCGTTGCTCGGTCCCAGCGCCTGCCAACCTAGCAGTTCGAAAGCACTCCCGGGTGCAAGTAGATAAATAGGGACCGCTTACTAGCGGGAAGGTAAACGGCATTTCCGTGTGCGGCTCTGGCTCGTCAGAGCAGCGATGTCACGCTGGCCACGTGACCCGGAAGTGTCTCCGGACAGCGCTGGGCCCCGGCCTCTTGAGTGAGATGGGCGCACAACCCTAGAGTCTGTCAAGACTGGCCCATACGGGCAGGGGTACCTTTACCTTTACCTTTTTAACATTGTGTTTTGCAACATGGTTTCTTATAATGAAAGCAGAGTAGGAAAATGAGCTTGAAATAACCCAAAGAAACAAGGGAGGGCGGTGGGGCGGTGGGAGGGATGGTCCCAGTGGGCAGAGGAGGCCTAATGCCAACTGGGGTAAGGAGGAGCAACAGAAGCTGGCCCTTTAAGCTGGCAGATGGGGCTGGGTGGCCTCAGGCTTGTGGGTTGCAGGGCTTTCTGGCTGCCCTGGAAGTAGAGATGCTGTGCTGCATAACTCCAGGTGTTTGGGGACTGTATGATGCGTCTCAGTGGGGATGGAAAGACCCCGGGAGGAGGCATTTTCTCTATTCTCTAAAAATGCCACATCCATTTTAAGTGACAGGGGTGTGTTGAATGGGTAAAGAAGGGGGCAGAACAAGGCTAGGAGACCCACCACATGTTTAAATGGCTTTCCCTGCAATCTGGGGAGGTGGCAAAGCCTGAGACTGTGGGCAAAGTGCGTGGGAGGGGCATAGCCAGCCATGGGCATCCTCACTGCCCTGAGTTCCATCCCTCCCGCCTCCTCCACCCCTGAAGCTTTTCCCAGGGAGCTCCTTACCTGCCACCATGCCAGCAATTGCAGATGAGCTATAGCTTCCCTGCCCGCCAGTTGGGATGTGGGGAGGGTAGCCTGGAAGGGTGGAGCCAACCACATCACGCCCTAAGAGGGGGAGGGAAGACAGGGACAGAGGAAACCAGAATCAACAGACATGCCAGGAAATGCCCTTAGCAGCCGAGGTGCTCAGGGATCTACAAACTGCATTGAACCTTGGTGTGTCCTTGCCTGCCTCCCAAAGCACCAGCCAATACCCACTGGCGCTGTGGGTTAAACCCCAGAGCCTAGGACTTGCCGGCGGTTCGAATCCCCACGACAGGGTGAGCTCCCGTTGCTCGGTCCCTGCTCCTGCCAACCTAGCAGTTTGTCAAAAAGTGCAAGTAGATAAATAGGTACCACTCTGGCGGGAAGGTAAACGACGTTTCCGTGCACTGCTCTGGTTCGCCAGAAGCGGCTTAATCATGCTGACCACATGACCTGGAAGCTGTATGCCGGCTCCCTCGGCCAATAAAGTGAGATGAGCGCCGCGACCCCAGAGTCGGTCACGACTGGACCTAATGATCAGGAGTCCCTTTACCTTTACCTACCTGATGTGCCACCCATATTTCACCTCTCCAAATGACCCCCTGACCGCTTGGGGAAATCCCACTGCTCTCCTCCTGACATTCGGGCTAAGGCTTTGACAAAGACCTCTCCACAACCCACAGGCCTTTGTGTGATCGACTTGCAGCAAATACGCACAGGGAACACTCTGCCCCACTTCTTCTTCGGAGCTGTTGTGGGGCCTGGAGCACCCACAGGCGTGCTCGTGTTGGGTGCCTAGACGTCCCTGTATGGGCAGCCCTTACCTGTCACAGCAGAGTATGTCTGGTGGGCCGCCAGGTTACGACTCAGCGATGGGTTGGAAGGCGTGAGCATAGATTTCCCGTCATCCATGGATGTGTTGAGCAGGGGCACGGCGTAGATACCTGCCTGTGAAAGGGGGGGGCAGCAGGAGATCAAGGCCTCGTAGGGATCTGAGCACAGTCCTCCATGGCCCCCTGGTCCCCCCCCCCCCGGGACTCCCTACTTGTTCCTTCAGTTCCTTCAGCCCTGAATCCCTTCACAATATGATGGGATTCCTGTGTAGTTGCTGGTGTTGGACCTTGGGGTCCCTTCTAACTCTATGGTTCTATGAATATATTCATCATACCTCTAACTCAGCCTTGTAGCTTCTCCCCCACCTCCATCCATGCCCCCCCCCGCCTGCCGGTTAGGGAGACACCTTATTATGAGTTGGATCGCTGGTGCATCAACATTATGTGGGGTGTGAAACACAGAGCAGTCAAATACAGTGGTGCCCCGCAAGACAAATGCCTCGCAAGACGGAAAACCCGCTAGACGAAAGGGTTTTCCGTTTTTCGATGCGCTTCGCAGGACGAATTTCCCTATGGGCTTGCTTTGCAAAGACGAAAATGTCTTGCGAGTCTTGAGATTTTTTTTTGCTCCCCACCCCTTTTTTCTAAGCCGCTAAACCGCTAATAGCCTTTTAGCAGCTAATCCGCTAATCCCTTAAGCCTTTAATAGCCGCTAATAGCCGCTAAACCGCTAATAGCGCTAATCCGCTAAGCCGCTAATAGGGTTGCTTCGCAAGACGAAAAAAACACTAGACGAAGAGACTCACGGAACGAATTAATTTCGTCTTGCGAGGCACCACTGTACAACATTCCTAGGATGGACATGTTTAGACATGAAGAGGGATGTTTGTCCAGCCAGTATATAAACTTCCTGTTTCCTCCTGTGGTGGGACAAACTTCCTCTACATGTGACTACAGGTGGGCGTGACCTTACCTGTGCAGGTAACAAAATAGCACAGGGCAGGCAGCCATCTCTCTCTCTCTCTGACTCCGTTCCTCGAATAGATTCCACATGTATATACAGTGGTACCTCAGGATGCGAACGGGATCTGTTCCGCAGCCCCGTTCGCATCCTGAACAGAACGTAAGATGCGACAGCACATCTGCGCATGCGCGGGCCGCGTTTCGCCACTTCCGTGCATGTGCGTGACGTCATTTTGACCGTCTGCGCATGCATGAGTGGCAAAACCAGGAAGTAACTCGCTCCATTACTTCCGGGTCGCTGTGGAACGCAACCCGAAAATACTTATCCTGAAGCTCATTTATCCAGAGGTATGACTGTATTTTGTAACTTAAGTCTGCCTTCTGGGATCCATTTGTGAACAGAACGTGTGAGTAAACTTTTTTATACTTTTATACAAGACTGTGTCGTGTCTATTCTTTTTAGGAGGGAACAAAAGGGGAATTACCAGGAAACTTATTTTGGAGACTTAGGCAAGCCTGGCAAACCTATCCGCTGTGCAAGTTTAAAAGGGGAATGTTACTCTGCTAAATCATAGAACTTGTTAACACAAGTTGGGAAGGATATAATTAAACAATACATATCCTCTCCTGCCTCTCTGAACATTCCCACACATTAGAGGTGCCAGGGATAGATCCTGGAACCTGTTGTCTCTAAAACATATGTCTACCACTGAGTTCCAGCCCCCCCGACCCTCCACCCCCACCTCAAGGCTGTCATGGCGGCCTTTGGCTCCAGCACACACCTGTTCTCCCTTGGCATGGCTGGGGGAAGCGTAGGCCTCTGGGAAGTGCTGTCTCTCGAAAGGGCACTCCAGCAGGTGCTGCCCATACGCCTCACTGCGCAGGTGCTTGTGGGGGGTGCTGCTGCCTTGAGAGTCTGTGCTGAGCTGGCAGCTGTCCTGGTCACCTGCTGAGGGAAGCCGCAATCAGCCCGACTTGGACAAGCCTCTGCCCAGCCTACCTGCTGGGATTTAACCTGTGGGAAAGGATGCCCCCCTCTCTCTCTCCCCCCCCAAGCCCATGGCATTTTCACGCAAGGGGGGGGGGTTCAAGATGTGCTTTTGTTCCACGCTCTCTTCCTGATCAGCCCTCCTGGATGCGAAGGGGCAGGTGTGGGTCTCTCAGGGATGGCAAGGATCGTTTCGGTAAATGGGCCTCTGGCAACTGTGCCGTGTTATGTACACAAATATAGATCCATGTGCACACGTGCCCCCAGGACTGTGCCCCTCCTCGTTCCACTCCCCAACACCCCTTAGACCTTGCCAAACCCCCTTGCAGCTCACCTGACCCCCCCCCATCCATATCCTCTTGCAGTTCCCTCATTGTATAGTGAATAGAATTTTCAGACTGTTACACCCACCATTTCTGTCATGCCTCATCACTCGGTGGACCAATCAGGATGGGACAATTTGGGGAGGGGGAATTCTTTCCTTCCCCTGAGGGGCTTTGAGGCTCCCTCCCTCTTCCCCACCCCCTATATAATGTTCATTTCATAAAATCATCCCTTTTTAAAAAAAACTTCTTTTTTTTGCAGTGATAGTAGCAAAGAAATCTGACTTTGCAGCCATCCCTTGATACGGTTCCGTGAGTCGGCATCTACTTTCACCTGTGGGGAGTTTAAGGCGGCGAGTTTGAGCCATTGTTGCTATTTTATCAATATTCCACTCATACAATTGAAATCTAAGCCACCTGAGAGACTGAATGAAACTTTGTTTGGCTTTAACTTTCCGCATTGTCTTTATCCATTTTGTATACTGTATAGTTCTTCTTCTTCAATTTTTGCCCATGAAATGTCCGTAAACAAATAAATCTTTCTATATATACAATTCTTGTTGTCTGTCTATATTCATTTACAAATACTGTTCAACCTTGGTCATAATATACATTTTTAATTCATTATGGTATTATTGTCCAATAAATTTCTTTGTATTTTCCGATTAGGAGGTTTATTTCAGTTCTACTGGTTTCCCTATTTCACATCAGCTTCTGTATATATAACATATATATATGAGAGCAATGTAAAATGTAATATAATATGTGTCTGTATAGTATGTAATTATAAAAAACCAATAAAGATCATCTTTAAAAAGAAAAGAAAAATTGTTTGGCTTACAGAAGCATTCCCCCCCCCCCAATAACGTGCAGCAGAGTTATTGTGGGCAAGTGAGGTGTCCAAAGTTAAACAGGCACAATGTGAGACTATAGAGCACCATTGCTGGTTACGGAGCAAACTTAGAACCAACCAGAAGTCAGTCTGGAGCCTTAGCTTGCGGTTTCCGTCCTTTTTGGCACGAAACAAGCGGCTGCGTAAGATTCCCCTCTTCAACCACAGCTACACTCACAGCCTGGAGAAACTACATGTTAACAACAGAGGTGCCCAGAGTCAGACCTTGCCGCACCCTCCCAGCCCAACGTCACTTACTGTCCTGGATTTTTCTCTTGTGGTCGCTGCTGGGGGAGCTGATGCCTAGAAGGCCGTTGATGGAGTAGGTCGAGGAGCCCAGAGAGTCTGACTGGGGCGACTCAGGAGGAGTCACAGCTGAGCTGGGGACTGGAGGAGACACAGCAGGGGGGAGTCAGCAGGGAAATGTCAGCAGGCCCTCCCAGGAAAACACCCCCCAACCCCTCTTCCAGGGCACACTGGATTGTGGCGGTGAAGAGCAGTTAGGAGCAGTGGCGTAGCGTGGGGGGTGCAGGGGGGGCCGGCCGCACCGGGCGCAACATCTGGGGGGGGGCGCTCGCACTCGCAGCTCTCTGCCCCTACCTGGCTCACTCACTCTCTCTCACTGCAGTGCTGGCTGTGCAAATCCGATCCGAGCCGCCGGGTCGCCGCCCACTGTGGAGGGGAGGGTGCCAGGCGTGCGGTGCGGTGCGGAGAGAGAGCGAGGGACTATCTGGGGGAAGGACAGTGCAGCGGGGGGGGGGCGCAAATTACTTGCCTTGCCCCGGGTTAGGGGGCGCAAATTACTTGCCTTGCCCCGGGTGCTGACAACCCACGCTACGCCACTGGTTAGGAGGACTGGCTAAGTGGGGAACTCGGCCCCATGGCAAGGGGCAAGGGTGGCCTAGGTGCTCAGCTTGGGAACGCTCCCCTCCAGCTAGGACCGAAGGACGCAGCTTCACTTTGCTGCCTATGGAACAACGGCAGAGATTCCAAGCTAGCTATCAGATGTTTCTATCACTCTTCAGGAGAAGGGTGGGAAATCACTTTAACAAACAACATCAGTAGGGCTATTTACAAAAAAATCACAATTACAAGCTTTGGGGAAAAGATATCCACTTGTGCTGTGAGTTGGCATTGTTCAGAAATTAACAGCCATATTGGTCTAGAAATGTTTAAACTTGTAAATACCAACTGTAGAAGAATGGCAGGTGAAGATGCGGGACTTTTTGGAGCTGGCTGACCTGACTGGAAGAATCCGCGATCAGAAAGAAGAGGAACACCAAGAAGGTTGGAAGAAATGTAAAGATTATTTAGCTAAATATTGTAATATAAGATAATTACCGGTAGAAGATACATGAAAGTATCTGATAGGCCTAGGACTAGAATAAGGACGTTGTATAGTAATATGGATTTAAGACAAAAAGAAAAGAGAGGAAGATAGTTAATTGAAGGTGTTTAATTGTATTCGAAAGATGATTTTGGAAAATAGTTACAAAGGTGTTACAATGAAATTCATTTGGGGGGAATCAGGGAAGTCAGATTACAATGAAAGTTAACTTGGATTCTAGAAGCAATAAGTGTTTTTATTTACTTACTTATTTATTTTATTTTAGTATTGTAAGGTGTTTTGTTTTGTGTTTTTGTTATAAATGTGGAAAATTAATTTTTAAAAATGGGGGGGAATAGAAATGTTTAAACTTTTTTATCATTTGTACAGGGGTAACACTGTATTAAATATGTCTTATTCACATGGGTTTGATTATAGAAACTAATAAAAAATATTCTCTACAAAAAAAAACACCACAACAATTACATGTCTCCCTCCCCACCGCACCCAAAAAAATGATTAAGAACCTTTCAATACTTAGGGCTCATCCACAGTGGAGTTTAATGTGTATTTGAAGCTGCTTGTGTCTCTATTTTCATTTTTGCAGCATCCTCGTGACCTCCTCTTTATCCAGGTGGCAAACTGCACTCCCCCCATCCCCCACCCTACATGAAGATTTTCCTGATGCATGCATAACGCTATAAGGGAAGAAGGGAAAAAAACACCACACGGCACCTGATTGTGGACACACATTTGTTTTGCTGGGTGCCATCATTCGCCACACCCCCTAGTCCTACTTTAAAAATAATAATTATCATAATTTTATTAATACAATTTTAATAATACAGCAGAATCACCTCCAAAGTAAAATTGGGGGGGGGGGGGAGCCCAAAGGAAAGGATGCAGCCAGCCCTTCTCCGCCGGTTAGTGAAGTCGCCTTCACAATACTTTTATTCTTTTGTGCTGAACTGCTCTTGTGCAAAAGAGTTCTATTAAAAATAAGATTTGCTCTTGAAGTTACGGGAGACTAGGCAGGAAAAGGGGAGGAAAGGCAGCTCAAGGGGTTTGCAAGCCTTGCCTGGCTTGAAGCGACACACTTGTGCACTTCTGGCTTATACGAAACCGTGCATCTCACGGTTTTTAAAAAGGTGCATGTCGACAGGTAACCAAATACCTGCAGGCAGTGGCGGATTTACAAATGGGCTGAACAGGCTGCAGCCAAAAATCTTTTGTAAAAAACAGGCAGATTTTGCTATCTAGGCCCAGTTGCTTAGGAACAGAGGAGAAAAGAATGAGGTTCTATTTCTCAGGATCAGATGCTATTCAGTTTGGGCCTCCCAAGGTCTCCTACTCCAGGGCCTCCAGTTGGTTTAATGCCTGCCTGCCCACATGTGCCTTGTCCCTTGCAGGAACAAGGGCTCTCTTGGTCTCCCTGCTGCTGGCATTTCCTGCAGCCCAACCTTCTTTGATCTTCAAAGCCTACACTCCTTCGCTACAGCAATGCTGGACTCCATGTGAAGGTTGGCAAGTGGTAGAACATTGGAAGCAGACTTTTCCTGGGTCTGACCACTGGGCCATCAGTATTTGTCGGCACTTGGCTAGCAGTGGCTCTCCAAGATTCCAGGCTGGGTTTTCTCTCAGCCCTGCCAGGAGATAGAATCATAGAATCACAGAGTTGAAAGAGACCACAAGGGCCATCGAGTCCAACCCCCTGCCAAGCAGGAAACACCATCAGGGCACTCCTGACATATGGTTGTCAAGCCTCTGCTTAAAGACCTCCAAAGAAGGAGACTCCACCACACTCCTTGGCAGCAAATTCCACTGTCGAACAGCTCTTACTGTCAGGAAGTTCTTCCTAATGTTTAGGTGGAATCTTCTTTCTTGACGGAACCCAGGACGTTCTGTATGCAAAGTATGGACCTCATGGGAGTTATAGTCAAAAACACCTGGAGAGCCCAGGCTGGGGGAGGCTGCTGTATGCACTCTCGCTCTCTCTCATACCAACTGTAAAGGTAAAGGGACCCCTGACCATTAGGTCCAGTCATGACCAACTCTGGGGTTGTGGCTCTCATCTCGCTTTATTGGCCGAGGGAGCCGGCATACAGCTTCTGGGTCATGTTGCCAGCATGACAAAGCCGCTTCTGGTGAACCAGAGCATGGAAACGCTGTTTGCCTTCCCGCCAGAGAGGTACCTATTTATCTACTTGCACTTTGACATGCAAGTCAAAGTGTAGTACCAACTGTAGGATGTAACATAAGTAGTCAAGTACAACACTTCCTGTTAGCCCAGAGTGGACACACAGGGGGATGTTCCTCCAGCCAGGAGGACTTCCTGTCACACCTGTCTACAGCAGGGCCTGGGGGCCGGCCTGGGGGCCGGATGCAGTCCAACACCTTCTCAATCCGGCCCGTGGACGGTCTGGGAATCATCGTGTTTTAACATGAGCAGAATGTGTCCTTTTATTTAAAATGTATCTTTGGGTTATTTGTGGGGCCTGCCTGGTGTTTTTATATGAATAGAATGTGTGCTTTTATTTAAAATGGATCTCTGGGTTATTTGTGGGGCATAGGAATTGGTTCATTTTTTTTTCTTTTCAAAATATAGTCCGGCCCACCACATGGTCTGAGGGACAGTGGACCAGCCCACGGCTGAAAAAGGTTGCTGACCCCTGGTCTACAGCATCCTCCACCTGTGTGTGACCAGGTAAATGGGCGTGACCCTATGAGACCCCATAAAAGGGCTGGTCATGCAGCCATCTTTCCTTCTTCCTCGTTTTATTCCATCTTGATGTATTTAGCTGTCTGCTTGCTCTCAGCCAGCAGCACACGGGCTCAAATCCCTACATGGGATGAACCCACTCTCTATTCTGTAACTCCAAGCTAAAACCAGCCTTCAGGGAATCTACTGTGAACTGAATGTAAGTAAACTTCTTGTCATTACTTTTAAGAAAAGACTGTTGTGTCAGTCCCAATCTGGACTAGCCAGATTGGATTGCTTAAGTAAAGCGATTCAAACGATTCTACCAACTAGCTTCCTGCCATATACTGGGGAATGTACTCTGCTACTGATTCACTAGCGTGAGTGAGGAAGGATAATATTTAATCAATATATCCTCTCCTACTATCCACAACATTCGCACACCAATTAGCCAGAATGCGACAGCTAGACTAGTGACTGAGAGTGGCCGCCGGGACCACATAACATCGGTCCTGAGAGATCTGCATTGGCTCTCAGTATGTTTCAGAGCACAGTTCAAAGTGTTGGTGCTGTCCTTTAAAGCCCTAAATGGCCTCGGTCCTGTATACCTGAAGGAGCATCTCCACCCCCATCATTCAGCCCGAACACTGAGATCCAGCTCCAGGGGCCTTCTGGCGGTTCCCTCATTGCAAGAAGTGAGGTTACAGGGAACCAGAGAGAGGGCCTTCTGGGTAGTGGTGCCCACCCTGTGGAACGCCCTCCCTTCAGATGTGAAGGAAATAAGTAGCTATCTTATCTTTAAAAGACATCTGAAGGCAGCCCTGTTTAGGGAAGTTTTAAATATTTAATGCTGTATTGTTTTTAACACCCGATTGGAAGCCGCCCAGAGTGGCTGGAAAAACTCAGCCAGATGGGCAGGGTATAAATAATAAATGATGATGATGATGATGATGATTTGCAGTTGAACCCAGAGAATGGAGCCAAGTGGGTGCAGACCAGGAGGGAGCCTTCCAAAGAGCACTTACTGAGGTTATGGCCAGGGCTCAATGTTTTGGGCACCATGCAGTTCTCCATCGGGAGGTTGAACGGCTGCTGAACTTTTGTGCGAATGATCCTGGAGAGAAAAGAAGGCAAGAGCTGGGAGGGGTTGTCTGTGGAAGAACGCAAGGTCCTGCGTCTACTCGCAGCATTGCTGAGATCAGAAGCTGGTCCTGGCCAGTGTTAGAAGCTCAGATATATAAGCTTAGGTGCCCAATGGCCCCATAAACCCAGTTACTGTCGCCACAATGGAATGCGGTGAGTGCTTTCACCTGTTGATGGAGCTGACGCTGGGAACAGTGTCGTTGTCGCAGACGCCCTCTGCCAACAGCCGGTCCCGGATTTCCCAAGCAAACATGGTGGGGTTCTGCCGCTTATAATCCCCAATCTTCTCCACCACCTTGGGGGTTGCCACCTTGGGCTTGGAGCCCCCGATCACACCTGGCCGTATACTGCCCGTCTCGTAGTACCTACTCCAATAGACAAAGGAATAGGATTACCACACTCACAACAAGAAATGTTCTTGGCATTGCCTAGAGTTTTATCACCCCTCCGGCTGAAATCTCGCTGCAAACATGGAGATGGGCTCCTGCCGAGAGTGGAAATTTCAAAATGGGTTCCTCGCGGAGTAAAAAATAAACAATCTGCTTTCTCACAGCAGCTTTCTCACATCTAATTATTTATTTTTAGGATTAGGATTATTATATTTATTTACATCCCAGCTTTTTCAAAACAGTTTACGGTTAAAGCAGAAACAGCTAAA
The DNA here is from genome assembly GCF_965153285.1 of Podarcis tiliguerta. Lineage (NCBI taxonomy): Eukaryota > Metazoa > Chordata > Lepidosauria > Squamata > Lacertidae > Podarcis > Podarcis tiliguerta. The sequence goes on from NC_139541.1 coordinate 6,680,807, forward strand.
AACATTGGGGGAGGGGCAATTTTTAAAAACTTTAATAACACACAAACACAGTACTTTTAAAAACATACAGATTGTTACTGTTGAAAACATCATAGCCCCAGCACTTTGCCTAAAAACAGTCAGTTCCCAAAACCGTGTTGGAACAAGAAAGTCTTCACTTGCTGGCAGAAGGACAGCAAGGCTGGGGCCAGTCTGGCTTCTCCAGGGAGGGAGACCCAGAGTCTGGGAGCAGCCACCAAGAAGGCCCTCCAAAAAGGTGGTGGGACTGAGAAGACTCCCCGAAAAAAACTCAGGGCGCAGGGAGGTTTGTATGAGGGAATAGGGCCTTTCAGACAGCTTGGGCCTAAGCCACGTAGGGCTTTATAGGTCCATAACCACCATTTTGAATTGTGCCCAGAAACAGGTTAGTAGTCAGTGGAGATGTTCCAGCAAGGGTATCATCTGTTTCCTATAACCTGCCCCCGTCTGGCTGCAGCTCTTTGAGCCAGTTGAAGTTTCGGAGCACTTTTCAGAGGCAGAGTCACATAACTGGCCGTCCATCTCACTTCACTAGCTCAGACGTCCATGTAGGAAGGTGAATACTTTCAAAAATTACTTTCAAGCACAGGGTGTTTCTTCAGGCGAAAGGAGACCCTTCCACTTGAAGAAAACACAAGAGGATTACATGGCGCCCTATATTTACAAAGTCCCAATAATACAGCACTTAGTCACTTAACATTCCCAGCTTGCAAAACTATTGTTTAGCAGAAAGGACAGAAGCTCATTTGGAGGCGGCCTAGGATCGTGGTTAGTAAACCGGGGTTAAGCCACAGTTCCTTGCTTTGGACATCAGTGTCTGCTGCGTCGACACCACCACTCTACGGGCCGAACAGTCATGGTCAGGCTCTGTAATGTGGTTGATAAGGGTACCCAGAGATTTTGGGTGCATGTGAAACGAGCTTTCTGAAAGCTCTCCTTCCTTGAGAGGGGAAATGGGCAAGCCTGGAACGCTCGTGGAACAGCAACGCAATAAAATTGCAGGAGAAACCAAGCAAAAAGCTTCTGCCACAATATGATTTAAATTTGTTTGGTCCATAGCAAATTGTTCCATGGAGCCCACAGCCCTCCAGCTGGCCACCCCTGACCTCTGGAATGCTCCCAGGATGAGGCCTTTGAAAATGGCCAGTGGCGTAGCGTGGGTTGTCAGCAAGGCAAGTAATTTGCACCCGCTAACCCGTGGATTTGCGCCCCCTAACCCTACCCCCCAGATGTTGCACCCGGTGTGGCCGGCCCCCCCTGCAGCCCCCCACACTACACCACTGAAAATGGCCACAGGAAAGATTTACTCTCAGCCTCCCTGGCTAGAGCTTTTTCCTGATGCCACAGTTGGATTCTCGGAGCGAGAGGCCAATCCGTCTTCCGGCACGGTCATTACTCACCCCAGCTCTGCAGAGCCCTGAGTGGCCACCTTCATGCTTACCTGCCAAGGATTTTGCTGACACAACCGTGACTGACCCGCAGCTGTCGGGAGATGTCGCAGGGCCTCACGCCCTGGTGTGCCAGGTCTACAATTCGCTGCCTCACCACCTCTGGCAGGGGCCGGCCATTCACAAAGGCGCCGCCCAGCTGGTTCAATCCTCCGTGTCCTGCTAAGACACAAACCCAGTCCCGAGAGGGATGGGGAGAGCTGGTCTCAGTGATGTTGCCGCTGCTGTTATTTTTGTGAACGAAAGGTTCTAGATCATGGGTAGGCAACCTAAGGCCTGGGGGCCGGATCCGGCCCAATCGCCTTCTAAATCAGACCCGCGGACGGTCCGGGAATCAGCGTGTTTTTACATGAGTAGAATGTGTGCTTTTACAGTGGTACCTCAGGTTACATACCCTTCAGGCTACAAACGCTTCAGGTTACACACTCCGCTAACCCAGAAATAATGCTTCAGGTTAAAAACTTTGCTTCAGGATGAGAACAGAAACTGTGCTCTGGCGGTGTGGCGGCAGCAGGAGGCCCCATTAGCTAAAGTGGTGCTTCAGGTTAAGAACAGTTTCAGGTTAAGAACGGAACTCTGGAACAAATTAAGTACTTAACCCGAGGTACCACTGTATTTCAAATGCATCTCTGGGTTATTTGTGGGGCACAGGAATTTGTTCATTTCCCCCCCAAAAATATAGACCGGCTCCCCACAAGGTCTGAGGGATGGTGGACCAGCCCCCTGCTGAAAAAGTTTGCTGACCCCTGGTCTAGATGGAGTGTGGGGCTCTGTTAATTGGAGGATGAAGGGTTTCTATTCCTCTCCTTGGGGTGCTTTACTCCACCACCACCCCAATAGTTGCACCATCACCCCAATAGTTGTGCGTGGTGGAGAGGGTGCTGAGTAATTTCCCAGCCTTGGGGGGAAAGAAGAGGAAAGTTAGATGCCACCTAGAGTCTCCATTGTTTGGGGACGGGCTACAGGTAGAGGACAAAGGCACCCACCTTTTGTGGGGCAGCAGTTTGTGTGTGGGATCGCATGATTGCTAGACAGCTGCAAACAGGCTCTATGGCCCACAGAGTTTCAGAACCTGTACTGAGGGGACTCTATGATGTCTGACTGGGGCAATCAGTCGTAATAGGTATACCCCACACAGATAAGCAGAGTATAACAACAACAAGAACAACACTTATACCCCCAAACGTGATGACAGGAAAAACACAATGGGTTAATCCAGTGCTTTTTTTTCTATAAAAATAGGTGCCAATACTCACCATGAAGTAGTTACAGTAAGTGTTACACTTTTTAAGAACAACAAAAAAGAGGTATATAATATTACTGGGTAATATTATATAAATATATATAAAGGTAAAGGGACCCCTGACCATTAGGTCCAGTCGTGACTGACTCTGGGGTTTCGGCGCTCATCTCGCTTTATTGGCTGAGGGAGCCGGCGTACAGCTTCCAGGTCATGTGGCCAGCATGACTAAGCCGCTTCTGGCGAACCAGAGCAGCGCATGGAAATGCTGTTTACCTTCCCACCGGAGTGGTACCTATTTATCTACTTGCACTTTGACGTGCTTTCGAACTGCTAGGTTGGCAGGAATATGTATACCATATGTACACACACACACACACACACACACACACACACACTTACTTAGTTATACTAAACCACTCTGGGCAGCTTCCAACAAAAGATTAAAAATACATGAATCCCTGGCGAATCCCATGGCCGGCTTTTATCTGCCCCGAGGCATAGGGCGGCCCCGATCCTCAGGTGACTCGCCTCTCCTGGCCTGGAGGCGAGCACTCCTCCTGTGGGAACTTAGTTCCCTCCGCCTCTCTGCCCTGAGCCTCTGCAGCCCAGGAGAGACTGGAGGGTTACCGGACCCAGAGGCAGTGGCGTAGCGTGGGGGGTGCAGGGGGGGCCGGCCGCACCAGGCGCAACATCTGGGGCAGGGCGCGCTCGCACTCGCAGCTCTCTGCCCCTACCTGGCTCACTCATTCTCTCTCACTGCAGTGCTGGCTGTGCGAATCCGATCCGAGCCGCCGGGTCGCCACCCACTGTGGAGGGGAGGGTGCCAGGCATGCGGTGTGGTGCGGAGAGAGAGCGAGGGACTATCTGGGGGACAGTGCAGTGGGGGGGGGCACAAATTACTTGCCTTGCCCCGGGTGCTGACAACCCACGCTATGCCACTGCCCAGAGGCAACCTCAGCTTCCTCTGACAGGGCTGAGAGTGGAGCACCTGCAGGCAATGGGTCCTCCATCACCTCAGGAGCCAGAGCAGACTCAGCTGGCACCTGCACCTGAGGACCCAGCACAGGTGAGGACCCTTCAGGCTCATTCCCCAGCCCCGGCTCAGCTGGTTCTGGAGGCGGGGAATCCTGTGCAGGCTGGGATCCCTCAGGTTCAGCATCTGAGTCCGAATCCCAGCCCATCACACCCAGTCCAACAGGTTGTTCTCCCGACCATTTTTGTTTCCCTTGAATAAGAATGAGCAAGGGCATCACCAGGCTTGTGTTTCGCAGGTACAGCTAGTCCTAGTCGAGACGTTTAACATTCTTGACCTCTGGCCACTCAGTTCCCTTCCCCGCTGCCAGGGAACACGGCCAAGAGTTAAAACTGACGCATCAGAGGCACAGCTTAGATTCCAGGAAATGCAGCCACCTCTGCCAGGAGGACATGACCTGCCTACAAGGCCAGTTCCAAGCATCACACAGAGACCACGTAAGCCTGCGATCCTGCCCACCCCACCAGACACAGAATGCATAAGCATGTTGTTGTTGTTTTGTTGTTTAGTCGTGTCTGCCTCTTCATGACCCCATGGGCCAGAGCACGCCAGGCACTCCTGTCTTCCACTGCCTCTCGCAGTTTGGTCAAACTCATGCTGGTAGCTTCGAGAACACTGTCCAACCATCTCGTCCTCTGTCGTCCTCTTCTCCTTGTGCCCTCCATCTTTCCCAACATCAGGGACTTTTCCAGGGAGTCTTCTCTTCTCATGAGGTGGCCAAAGTCTTGGAGCCTCAGCTTCAGGATCTGTCCTTCCAGTGAGCACTCAGGGCTGATTTCCTTCAGAATGGATAGGTTTGATCTTCTTGCAGTCCATGGGACTCTCAAGAGTCTCCTCCAGCACCATAATTCAAAAGCATCAATTCTTTGGTGATCAGCCTTCTTTATGGTCCAGCTCTCACATCCGTACATAGGGTTGCCATATTTCAAAATTGGTTCTTTCTTTTTTTTTAGGAAACTACCAAAATTGTTGAGCTTTTCTGGGGAAACCTGTCCCCAAAATAATGTTTCTTTTCCAGCTGTTTCCACTGCTTTTTCCATCGCATTGACATACATCCAGGTTTTCCCTTACATTTTGCTAATTCAGCAGAATTTTCCCCCACCCCATGCTATTTTTACACTTGAAAATCAGGACTTGTCAGGAATTTTCCTGACCGATGGTAAGCAGGAAGCAATAGAGTCCAGCTCTCCTTCCCTCCCTCCTTCCCTCTCCCTCGCTTCCTGGTAGCTGAACTTATTTCTGTCCAGTCACACTCCCAACTGCTCTTTTCTAAAAGAGAATGTGGACAAGCAGCAAGATTGAAACTAGATATACAAAATGCCCTCCTTGCCAGAGTGGTTCGGTGTGCCGGATCTTCCTGCAGGTCATTCCCCTCCCCAGTTTCCATGATTTATTTTCTAACTAGGTAAAGGTAAAGGGACCCCTGACCATTAGGTCCAGTCGTGACCGACTCTGGGGTTGCGGCGCTCATCTCGCTTTACTGGCCGAGGGAGCCGGCGTACAGCTTCCGGGTCATGTGGCCAGCATGACTAAGCTGCTTCTGGCGAACCAGAGCAGCGCACGGAAACGCCGTTTACCTTCCTGCCGGAGCGGTACCTATTTATCTACTTGCACTTTGACGTGCTTTCGAACTGCTAGGTGGGCAGGAGCAGGGACCGAGCAACGGGAGCTCACCCCGTTGTGGGGATTCGAACAGCCAACCTTCTGATTGGCAATCCCTAGGCTCTGTGGTTTAACCCCACAGCGCCACCTGCGTCCCTTTTAATATTTCTCATATGGTAGTTTTTTTGTTTTTTTTTTAGTAATCCTCAAATGGAGCTTGTGTGATTACTGACATGAGCCAGTAGGTTTCCCTGATACCTGCTCCTTGATACAGTACCTATCAAGGGCAAATCATGTTTCTATGGCGCAGCCTATTTTAAGTTCTGGGGAAATGCAACATCTCCACAACAGACGTGTTGCCAGGAGGAAGGAGGTCTGGATTCTCTGAAGAAAAGGTGTAACCGCCTCATTGCACAAAGGAAGCGTTGCTTGCAGAGGGTCCCGAACCCAGCCCAGCAGGGGTAGCACACAGACACTGCAAAGGAGACTCTTTTTCTCATCGAAGCACAATTGTCCCAGTGCTTTTGGGCTTTGCTTAGAGCGACAGGTAATTTCTCGAGCCTGAGCGGCAAGACTGCAAAAAGGCACCTATCGGGGGTCTGAGCAGAAGGAGGGCAGCGAGGAGTTAATGGGAGGATTTGCAGGGGTTGGAAGCAAGAAGGAAGGAAGGAAGGTTGGGTACCATTAACAGAGAAACCCATTAGAAAGACCAAAAGGAAAAGAATCAGGAGAGCGCAATAGAGAGGCAAATCTAATATCAACTAGGGAAAAATAAATAGAGATTAGGGTGAACAAATTAGCTTTAATGGGCTCAGCACTAATACAAGAATAACGACAGAATTGCGAATGCCTCTGAGGGGAGATGGAATATGAGGCCAGAGCAATCATGCAGAGGGCAATAACAATTATGGAGGAAAGAAGGAAAGAAGGTAAAAAAGAAAGAAAGAAAGAAAGAAAGAAAGAAAGAAAGAAAGAAAGAAAGAAAGAAAGAAAGGAAGGAAGGAGAGAGAGAGACTGTTTCCAAATGCTTTACATTTTTTGAAAGGTGGATTTTCAGCTTATTAATACTCAAGAATTCTGTCCGTCTACCTAAAGAGATGTCTGCCAATATCTCTTGAAAATACTTCCTGGTGCTTGTTGTTGTCAGTATTTGAACCTTGGTGTGGAAGAAATGCAGTCCAAAGGGCAGACTATAGACCCCAATTCTCTTCTTGAAAACCGAAAGGATTTGCCAATGCCGCTTCTGAAATTATTTATCTATCTGAAATGTTGCCCTAAATCATGAACCCAGCGAAGTGCATGGGGTTTGGGAGGGCATCCAGCACAACCCCTTGCTCAAAGAAATAAATCCAGAGGTAAAGGTAAAGGGACCACTGACCATTAGGTCCAGTCGCGGACGATTCTGGGGTTGCGGCACTCATCTTGCTTTATTGGCCAAGGGAGCCGGCATAGAGCTTCCGGGTCATGTGGCCAGCATGACTAAGCCGCTTCTGGTGAACTAGAACAGCACACGTAAACGCCGTTTACCTTCCCGCTGGAGTGGTACCTATTTATCTACTTGCACTTTGATGTGCTTTCAAACTGCTAGGTGGGCAGGAGCAGAGACTGAGCAACGGGAGCTCACCCCGTCGCGGGGATTCGAACCACCGACCTTCTGATCGGCAAGTCCTAGGCTCTGTGGTTTAACCCACAGCGCCACCCGTGACTCGGGAATCCAGAGGTAGAGCCTCCCCAATAACACTCAGAAAAGGGCAAGCAAAACAATGGGCGGAAGCGACTCCCCTATGTGAAAGATTGCATCATTTGGGACTTTTTAGCTTAAGAGAAAAGGTCGCTAAGTTCGGTGACATGACTGAAGTTTATAAAATGTACTCATTTACACAGCGCATAGTTAAACTATGGAATTCCTCCCTCCCCCCCCCCCAGAAAATCCCCCAGTGATGGCCACCAACTTGGACGGCTTCAAAAGAGAATTAGACAAATTCATGGAGGAGACAAATTCAATGGCTACTAAAGGTAAAGGTACCCCTGCCCGTACGGGCCAGTCTTGACAGACTCTAGGGTTGTGCGCCCATTTCACTCAAAGAGGCCAAGGGCCAGCGCTGTCCGAAGACACTTCCGGGTCACGTGGCCAGCGTGACATCGCTGCTCTGGCGAGCCAGAGCCAGACACGGAAACGCCGTTTACCTTCCCGCTAGTAAGCGGTCCCTATTTATCTACTTGCACCCAAGGGTGCTTTCGAACTGCTAGGTTGGCAGGCGCTGGGACCGAACAACGGGAGCGCACCCCGCCGCGGGGATTTGAACCGCCGACCTTTCGATCGGCAAGCCCTAGGCACTGAGGCTTTAACCCACAGCGCCACCCGCGTCCCTTTCAATGGCTACTAGTGCCCTCCAAGTCAGAGGCAGAAGTAACTCTGAATACCTGTTTCTGGAAGATGCAGAAAGAGAGAGTCCTGGTTGTAGGTCACCCACAGACATATGTTTGGCCACAATGAGAGCAGGATGACTGGCCTGATCCAGCAAAGGTCTTCCTATGTTCTTAATAAATGACTGCCCACCCTCTCCATGTAGAAAAAGTCCATCACCACCCCTCTCGGTTAATTGGTGTCAGGATCAAACCACACTTGTTATCAAGAGATTTCTCCTAATGTTCAAACAAAATCTAACCTCCTGTACTCCTGTAATCTCTCCTCTTGCCCTCTGGAGCAAATACCTTAAGATTAACCCTTTTTCAGCTCATGGGTCATATTCCTGCAGGGGCAACCACACCAGTGATGGGGTGGGACTTAGAGGCAAAACTGAGCAGGGTAGCAGGTGTTACTTATGCAGTAGGCTACGTGCCAGTCATGCAAAAACAGAGCTTTCTGCACCCACAAACTTCTCCATCCAGACAAGCGAAAGGGCTCTGCCACTTTCCTCCAGCCCAAACTTAGCATAGCTTTGTTTGCTGTGAGTACCAAACCAAAACTTTCCTTTACCCTTACAATCAGCAGCCTTCCCTGGCTTTCTCTCTGCACACCACTGCAATATATCTACTGTTCTCCAACAACAAAGAGGTCTGGAGAGGCACGTTTGACCCCTAGGTCAAACTAAGGCCTGGGGGGCCGGATCCGGCCCAGTTGCCTTCTGGATCCAGCCCATGGATGGTCTGGGAATTGCTGCGTGGATCGACATGGATCTGATTCTGATCGTTCAGGCTGCGCCATTTCACACACACACCCCACACACACCACGGCGGCGCCTCCTCCCTCCCTCCTCCCGGCTTCTCCCCGCCCTGCCTAGAGGAGGAAGGGGGCTGGGCTTTGTTGGTGCCAGCCCCTCTCCGGAGCCCTTTCGCATGCTGCTCATTTTTTTTTCCTTTCCAAAATCAACTAGAGCCAGGGCTTTCTCGGCTGCGGCTCCAATCTGGTGGAACGCTCTGTCACAAGAGACTAGGGCCCTGTGGGACCTGACATCTTTCCGCAAGGCCTGCAAGACAGAGCTGTTCCACCAGGCCTTTGGTCAGGGCCCAGCCTGACTCCCTCCTCTGGCAACCTGCACAGAATTTTGCTTAACGGTTGCCATTAATATGATTTTAATTAGTTTTTATAATGAAATGTTTTTAGAACATTGGATTATTTGATTGTTTGATTATTTGATTGTTGTTAGCCGCCCTGAGCCCAGCTTCGGCTGGGGAGGGCGGGATATAAATAAAATTTATTATTATTTATTATTATAGTCTGGCCCCCCACAAGGTCTGAGGGACAGTGGACCAGCCCCCTGCCAACCCCTGATCTAAGGTTTCTGACCCCCCCTCAGTCTTCTCTTCCCTTCTCCAGGTTAAACATATAGTGTAGTGGTGCCCAACCCGTGGAACGTCCTCCCATCAGATGTCAAGGAAATAAACAACTATCTGACTTTTAGAAGACATCTGAAGGCAGCCCTGTTTAGGGAAGCTTTTAATGTTTAATAGGTTATTGTATTTTAGTGTTCTGTTGGAAGCTGCCCAGAGTGGCTGGGGAAACCCAGCCAGATGGGCAGGGTATAAATAAATTATTATTATTATTATTATTATTATTATTATTATTATTATTATTATTAGAGTTTGGATTTGATATCCCACCTTTCACTCCCCTTCAGGAGTCTCAAAGCGGCTAACATTCTCCTTTCCCTTCCTCCCCCACAACAAACACTCTGTGAGGTGAGTGGGGCTGAGAGACTTCAGAGAAGTGTGACTGGCCCAAGGTCACCCAGCAGCTGCATGTGGAGGAGCAGAGACGCGAACCCAGTTCCCCAGATTACGAGAGTACCGCTCTTAACCACTACACCACACTGGCTCTCCATATTATTATTATTATTATTATTATTATTATTATTATTATTATACAATGCCTTAAATAATTATTCACAGGACTTGTTTTTTTGTGTGAGAGGGATGTGCAGCCAAAATCAGAAATGCATGGCTGCTGGATAGTCACAGACAGGGGACTCTATGATGTCATATCCTCTAAACTTGTGTAGCAGGAAGGGGAACAATAGAAACGAAATCTTTACTCCTGTCACTGCACACACTTTTTCTTACCCACAATGGGATAGGATGTCTGTAAACTCTCGTCCAGAGAGCACACTCCATTTTGGACTATAACTTTTAAGGATGATTGCCTGTCTGATTTGCATCACTGATTTTCATCATTGTATGTGTTGAATCCTGCCAAGACTTTGGATGTGAGTAAATCTAACAATTTATTTACTTAAACAGTCTGAGAGTGATTTATTTGTTAAGAGGGAAACATAAACCAGGGAGAGGATAATCCAAGTCTGCCTAAAGCATCCTCGGATACCATAATTGCTATAGATGTCTGTGCAACCTTATCCGAATAGCTTATAGAGATAAGCTAACTCGGCTGGAATTGGTATTTGTGTTCTCACACAAGCAGTGCATTTTTTAAAGAAAAAAGTGCCAGTACTCACCAACAAGCAGGGGGAGGGGCCAGCACATGGGGGAGGGGTGTGGCTTGATGTCAAGGCTGGGCAGAGAGGGTGGGTTAGGTGATTGACATTCCTTTGCCCACCCACCTACTGAGGTTCTGCCGCCCAGGTGAAGAGGCCTTCACTGCCTGGCTTTGAGAGGGAGGCAGCAGGAGTCCAGGATCCTGTCAAGAGCATCATGCCTCCTTCCCTAAGCTGGGCAAACATTTCATGGGCTTTGAAGACACTCGAACTCCGGATGCAAGGGAGAAACGTGCTAAGAGGAAGGCACGCTTGGCAAACCCTCATCGTGACCAACTCCTGTCCAGAAACCTATGTCCCCACTATGGGTGTGTGGATCCAGAACTGGCCTCCACAGACACTTACAGACTCACTGTTAAAACTGTGTTTATGGAAGACAATCTTAAGGTAAAGGTAAAGGGGCCCCTGACCATTAGGTCCAGTCGTGGCTGACTCTGGGGTTGCGGTGCTCATCTCGCTTTATTGGCCGAGGGAGCCGGCGTACAGCTTCCGGGTCATGTGGCCTGCATGACTGAGCCGCTTCTGGCAAACCAGAGCAGCGCACGTAAATGCCGTTTACCTTCCCGCCAGAGTGGTACCTATTTATCTACTTGCATTGTGCTTTCGAACTGCTAGGTGGGCAGGAGCTGGGACCGAGCAATGGGAGCTCACCCGGTCGCAGGGATTCGAACCGCCAACCTTCTGATCGGCAAGTCCTACACTCTGTGGTTTAACCCACAGCGCCACCCTGGTCCCTTACTCATCTACAAATGATCACCAAAGAAGAAGAAGACTGGACATGCAAACTGAGGGCCCTTCCAGAGGCTGGTATTTTACTGTAGTAGATATTTTCTGCAACATGTTTTTGACGCAAGAACAGTGCATTAGTGGAGCACTTATTCCGTGTTATTAGTTGGTCTCGGTGGAAGCTGACCCAACAGGGCAAAGGAGAACAGATAACGCAGAATCACTCCAGATGTTGCCATGGTCCCAATTCCCGTCTGCCCAGGCAGTCAGCATAGCCAGGAAGCAGTGGTGTAGCGTGGGGGGTGCAGGGGGGGGGCCGGCCGCACCGGGCGCAACATCTGGGGCGCGCGCGCTCACACTCGCAGCTCTATGCCCCCACCTGGCTCACGGGTTAGGGGGCGCAAATTACTTGCCTTGCCCCGGGTGCTGACAACCCACGCTACGCCACTGCCAGGAAGGACAGTGGGAGCTCCGGTTCAGCAACAACTGAGGGTTGTTTCACCTACTTTCTCAGTTCATAGAATCAGAGAATTGCAGAGTTGGAAAGGACGGTGAGGATGGCATCCGCTTCAGCACCATGGATGGGGCTGCAAAGAGCACAAAGACTGCGGCGCTTTGGGTACAAATAGGAGAACCTCACCTCCCACCCCCGCCTGAAGAATTATATTTGTGGATGCTCTTGAAAACAGCAGCAGTCGGGACTCGAGGACGGGTCTTGCACTTGGTGAAGTCTGTGCAGAATTGTGTGGGCTTTGTTGTTCTCTCCCCCCCCCCCCAAGGTCCGTATAGTTAAAGCTATGGTTTTCCCGGTAGTGATGTATGGAAGTGAAAGCTGGACCATCAAGAAGGCTGATCGCCGAAGAATTGATGCTTTTGAATTCTGGTGCTGGAGGAGACTCTTGAGAGTCCCATGGACTGCAAGAAGATCAAACACATCCATTCTGAAGGAAATCAGCCCTGAGTGCTCACTGGAAGGACAGATCGTGAAGCTGAGGCTCCAATACTTTGGCCACCTCATGAGAAGAGAAGACTCCCTGGAAAAGACCCTGATGTTGGGAAAGATGGAGGGCACAAGGAGAAGGGGACGACAGAGGACGAGATGGTTGGACAGTGTTCTCGAAGCTACCAGCATGAGTTTGACCAAACTTCGGGAGGCAGTGGAAGACAGGAGGGCCTGGAGTGCTTTGGTTCATGGGGTCAAGAAGAGTCGGACACGACTAAACGACTAAACAACAACAACTCCCCCCCCCCAAAAAAAATATTTTGGAATGCTTCTCTTCAGCACGTTAGCCCCCCCGGGGTACGTGATTTCCCCTGATTGCTCGTTGCACTAGCGTAGCCCAGCAGAAGTGTAAAAAGTTCACTTTCAAAGCAGCGCCCGCGGTATCCGTGGGCTGGCGGCGGATGGGGAGAGTCAGGACCTTACAGGTTTTCAGCCTGCACACCTGCACTTGGAAGAGAGGGCTGTCGTTTCCTACTAATCAAATAGCTAATAATTAATTAATTTCTTCCTGGAATGAGGTTACTAAGTCAGCGAGCCAACTGAGTAGGATGCGGGCATGAAATGGCTCCCAAACGGGAAATGCGCAGCAAAATCCTCCAGCTGCCGGACTCTTGCAACCGAATTCCATCTAGACGCAAAACTGCATGAAGGACATTGCACCTCGCAGCGCCAGGTAGGAATTTGGCCTCGCCGGCCTCTCAAGCTGCGAGTTAGGGGTCCAGGAGTTCTCTCTCATCGTCTTAGTCCCAGCATGTTATTTTCTCTGCTCCGCGCGAAATTTCGCGGGGTCTCAGAAGATCCGGAAACAGTAGAGAGGAAAAGAAGTTTGATCAAGCCCGATCGCTTCTCACTTGGTTTTTCCTCCTCGTGACGGACTTCCAGATCAGATTTCCTCGGCCCGGCCCCCAACCAACATAACTGATCACAAGACGTAGCACATGCACAGCATTTGAATAGCAGTACCCATCAACTTGGGGTTCGGGGCGGCGACCCCCTCAAATATTTTATTGGGAGGGAGAAGGGACCTCAGCCCCTAAGAGTTGGTTCTTATGGCACCTGTCTTCCATCCATTTCCAGGGAGCAGCAGTCGGGGGCAAACCGCAAAACCGGGGAGTCCGCCTCGAAAAGACTGGGCATCGCAGGGAAAGTAAGGGCGGCCTCGCTTGCCTGGACAGCCAAAGCCAACATCCCGGCCCCGTTGCCCTCTGGGCTGGAAACCAGCGGGTTATCCTGCACGTGTGTACCGTACCCGCCTCCCAGGAGCTGCCAGGTCTTACGCGC